>NC_136070.1:569835904-570430955 GCF_964261635.1 Lissotriton helveticus
TACTTGCACAAAAGTTATTTCGAGTGTTTCACCAGGTTGGTGCAGATCAGTGCTGGCCATTTCTAAACACGTGTTTCTGGATTCTTATTCGTCATCAGTAGAGATTAGGCATAAACAGATTTGGGGTTGCTGAGCAGGCTGCCAAAGTCTTCTCGGGTCACAGTACCTCTCCAGGCGTGCAGGTGCCTCTCCACGAGCTTGTCCGCTCAAAGCGGCTCAAGGGATACTTTTAAACAGGAAACAAATGTGGGATCACACTGCTTCACCTCCCAGCGGGTTCGCCCCTAAGCATTATGGTGGATGCAGTTCATCAAGCGTGTGTACTTGCACAAAAGTTCTTTCGAGTGTTTCACCAGGATGGTGCAGATCAATGCTGGCCATCTCTAAACATGTGTTTCTGGAGTTCGAGGCATGTGGGCTGCTGAATTCATATCTATAGCATAGATCGCCGCCTAGTGTTGGGTCCGGATGATTGCACATTGTTGTCCTGGAAGAGTCTTCGAAGTATCACGAGATAGGTGGCTCCTCCCCTGGACTACAGTGCGCATGGGCATCGACTCCATCCCTAGATTGTTTTTTTCCGCCATTGGGTTCGGATGTGATATCGTTAACTCCGGTTCGGAATCGATCAAAACTAACTTTTTGCAGGCCAAAAGGCCTTTTTCGAACCGTCGGTATTGTTTGCGTTCGGTGCCCAACTTACTCCAACTCTTCGAGTCAGAGATCCGGGGAGTCGCGTGACTCTTCGGGGATTGAGGCCCGGTCGACGCAGCAAGACTTCGACGGCATGGAGCGGAGTCCGTTCAAGCGCTGTCCCGTGTGTGGATCCAAGTACCCACACATCGACGTCCACCCAGTCTGCAATAAATGCCTGTCGCCGGACCACGACGAGGCCAACTGTATGGCCTGTTCCAGGTTTCGATCTAAGAAGACCATCAGGCTTCGGCGCGCCTCGAGGCCCAGCGTTCGGCTCCAGCACCAGTAGACATCTTCGTCAACGAAGAAGCGGACGAGCAGCAGGTTCACCTTCAAATTTCACCTCCATCGGTGGTCGTCGAGTCCGACTACGAGGCGGACGCTGAAGGCCAAGACATGGAGGACGTCGTCGACGAGGTAGGGGACGACGACGAGGCCTACGGGGCCATGGAAGATTGCTCAGAGGAAGAGCTATACCCTGTTCGTACTTTTACTATGGCCCGGGTCGAGGGATCGCCACATGGCCTTACCCAAGACCTTCCACCAAGATCCACGGCCCCGCCTTCCGGCCCGGCTACGGACACTTCGGCAGAGCCGCCATTGTCTACATCGAAACTGAAACCAACTGTGTCGACGAAGACTAAAATGGCCGACACGCCATCGAAACCGAAGACGTCTGCTCCCCCATCGACGCCGTCATCTTCGGAGGCCTCTAGGCCGAAAAAAGTTGTCGGACCGTCTACGGCGCCGAAAGTGGTCAAGGAGCCCGGCTCACGGAAGGCTGTTGAATCTGTGTCGAGCAAGACAGTCGACCCGAAGCCCAAGAAGGCGATCGAGGCCGCTCCGGGAAAGGCCGTCAAGCCAAAAGCCATAAAGCCTGTCGACACTACGTCTACCAAGGGCGCGGCGTCAAAGTCTGCGACCCTGACGCCGAAGGTCAAGGCTGCCGATCCGAAGCAGTCTGCGGCAGTGGTCAAAGGTCTCGGCGCACCAGTAAAGGATGCTCCTGCGCCTCGGACGGAGAAACAGACGGCGTCCGCGCGCGGATCTTCTCCTGGACGCGGACCGAGGACAACGGTCGGGTTGACGAAACCATCCGCTTCCTTTACGAAGCAGGTCTCGGACTCCCTCAAACGAATTAAAGACAAGGCTTCTGCGTCGGAACCGAAGACACATTCCACACCGAAGCAAGCTGCCCAAACGACACAGGCTTCCACGCCGCTCCTCTTCACGCTACCGCCTAAGGTGGCGCCGAAGGCCTTTGCTCCGCGGTCGGTGTCTACGGACACGGTGGTGTCGAACATAACTCCCCCGTCTGGGGGCCAGCAGCATCGACCACACGCTTCATCGGAGCACTCAGAGCAGTTTATCGATGCCGACACCGGAAGGCTGTCCCTTTACAAAAGGAAGATTACGGCATCACAGCCTTTGGAGTCCTTTAGGATTCCACTAAAGCGCAAAAAGCCTGCAGAGGACACACCTGTCTTGACTGAGCCGTTGTTCCACAGACTCTAAGAAGTGCAACACCCTCGCCCACCTATTCTGATGGCGGGGATGTGGATGAGCAGGATGAGGAGTACAATTTTCCCACCAACATGGACCCTGATGAGCAACGGGACTCGTGGGTGGAGCCAGGTGATCAAGGAGATCAGCAGGCAGCCCTTGACCCCCAAGTGTTCAACATCAAGACGTCTCCCACTGAAGATTCCACAGCATTTTATGCTTTGATTGAGAGGGCAGCCAAAAACCATAATGTTGATCTGCATGCTGACCCTGTGGAGGCTGACTTTCTTTTTGACACTTTCTCCACTGCTGAAAAGACTGTGAAGACTCTTCCCATGCTAAAAGGGGTCCTCAGGCATGCTGCGGACATTTTTAAGGAGCCCACAAGGTCAAGGGTTGTTAACCCTCGGATTGAGAAGAAATACAGGCCGGCACCTTGCGATCCAACATACATAAGGGGCCAGTTGCCGTTGGACTCTTTGGTGGTCTCTAATGCCCGCAAACGGGCAAACTCCCAAACCACGGGTGAAGCTCCCCCCCCAGACAAAGAGTCAAAAGTGCTGGAGGCATCAGGGAAGAGAGTAGCAGCTCAGGCAGCCAACATCTGGCGTATTTCCAACACGCAGGCACTATTGGCCAGATACGACAGGGCACACTATGACACCCTAGAGACCCTGTTGCAACACCTGCCAGATCAGTACAAAGAGGGAGCTGAGATGCTGATCCAAGAGGGAAAGCTCATTTCGAACGCTGCTATAAAGTGTGCACTAGACGTAGCTGATACAGCAGCAAGGGCTATCAACACTAGCGTGATGTTGAGGCGTCAGGCTTGGCTCCGAATTTCCGGGTTCAAACCTGAGATACAGACTACCATCCTCAACCAGCCGGTGAACCCAGACAGGTTATTTGGTCCAGAGGTAGATACCACCCTGGAAAAGATTAAAAAAGATACTGAGACTGCCAAGTCCATGGGGGCTCTCCAGTCCCAGCAGTTTCGAGGCAACACTTTTCGTCGCTCAGGCAATCGAGGTGTTACCAGAGGCCAAATGTCACAGCAGACGCAGTTCAACAAAGGTGGGGCGCAATCATCCTACCCCAAGCAGGGTAGAGGAGGATACCGAGGAAACAGCTCCAAGGGCAGAGGCAGAGGCAACAAGAGTTCCCGTTCCTCTGCCACCAACAAACAGTGACTCCCTGTCACTGCCCCCCGACCATCCAACACCTGTCGGGGGGAGACTCCAACGGTTCCTGTCAGTGTGGAAGTCCATCACCACAGACAGGTGGGTCAGGAAACTTATCCAGTTTGGCTATTGTTTAGAGCTAACAACCACTTCACCCAACATGCCCCCAAAACACCGTCCTATGTCACAAGAGCATTTGCACTTATTGCAGCAGGAGGTCCTGGCCATGCTGCAAAAAGGCGCGATAGAGCCCGTGCCAGTGGAGGAAGAAGGCACAGGAGTGTATTCCCTGTACTTCTTAATCCCGAAAAAGGACGGGTCGCTCAGACCAATTCTGGACCTACGGCCCCTGAACCAGTACATCCTTTCAGAACACTTCCACATGCTAACACTGCAACAGGTTCTTCCATTGCTCAACCAGGGAGATTTCCTCGCAACCTTAGACCTCAAGGATGCTTACTTTCACATCCCACTCCACCCCTCCCACAGAAAATACCTCCGGTTCACCATTCAAAACCGGCATTACCAATTCAAGGTCCGGCATTACCAATTCAAGGTCCTTCCTTTCGGGGTGACCACAGCCCCCAGAGTGTTCACGAAATGTCTGGCGACGGTGGCGGCGCACCTCAGGAGACAGAACGTCCATGTCTACCCTTACCTGGACGACTGGCTTGTTCAGGCAAAGTCAGCCCAGCAATGCGCGACCGACATGTCCCACACCATTCACCTTCTTCACAGTCTGGGGTTTTCACTAAACTATCCGAAGTCGCACCTCCAGCCAGCCCACGTGCGGCAGTATTTGGGCGCGACGATAGACACTTTGGCGGCTACAGCTCAGCCAAACCCAGTGAGGATAGGCAACATCCAGTCGCTAATCCTAAAGTTCAGACCACAACACTCACTTCCTGCGAGAGTGTTCATGCAGTTGATAGGCATGATGGCCTCCTGCATCTTCATAGTCCCGCACTCGAGACTGCACATGCGTCCGCTTCAGGAGTGCTTAGCACGTCAGTGGAATCAGGCTCATGGCCAATTAAAAGACCTAGTGTTGGTGACCGGTCGGGCGTACAGCTCTCCGCATTGGTGGAACCCACACAACCTTTGCAAGGGCCGACCGTTTCAAGAGCCTGTGCCACGGATTATCCTGACGACGGACGCATCTCTCCAAGGGTGGGGAGCTCATGTGCTCCACTACACAGTGCAGGGACTGTGGACAACGCAGCAACAGAAGATGCACATCAACTACCTAGAACTGATGGCAATCTTCATGGCACTCAAGTCATTCAAAGTACATCTGTGCAACAAAGTCGTATTGATCCGGACGGACAACATGACGGCCATGTACTACATCCAAAAGCAGGGAGGTACACACTCTCCACAGCTGTCTCATCTGGCTCAGAGCATGTGGAAGTGGGCCATTCAGAGGAACATCTTCCTCATGGCGGAACACCTCCCGGGCAAGGACAATCAAATGGCGGATCTGCTCAGCAGGTACAGCCACCAAATGCACGAGTGGGAGATACATCCATCAGTACTCCGCCCGTACTTCCAGCAGTGGGGTAATCCAGAGATAGACCTGTTTGCCACAAAGGAAAACGCAAAATGCCAAAGCTTTGCCGCCAGGTTCCCTCACCCACAGTCGCAGGGCAATGCGATATGGATGAACTGGTCAGGGAGATTTGCGTACGCTTTTCCACCAGCACCTCTCATCCCGCTGGTGGCAAGGAAACTCAAGCAACACTTGATGACGCTCATCCTGGTTGCTCCAACGTGGGCACGCCAACCATGGTACACCACGTTTCTAGAACTCTCCGTGGTGCCGCATCAAAGGCTGCGCCTCACACCCAGACTTTTGACGCAGAACCATGGCGACATTCAGCATCCAGATCCGCAACAGCTCAATCTGGCGATCTGGCTCCTGAGGTCTTAGAGTTTGGCTACCTTAATCTGCCTCCTGAATGCATGACCATCATCCGGGAGGCGAGAAAGCCCACTACCCGAGCTTGCTATGCAGCAAAATGGAAGCGGTTTGTCATTTACTGTAATGAACACAATATCAACCCGCTAGATGCATCCATTCCTAATATCTGCTATTTGTTGCATCTTTACAAATGCAATCTAGCATATGCTTCCATTTGGATACACTTATCCGCCATAGCGGCTTATCTTCAAAACAGGCAGCATCTCTCTGTTTTCAGAGTGCCTGCCATTAAAGCCTTCCTGGAAGGGCTGTTGCGCATCATCCCCCCCCAGGACCCCGCCAGCTCCTGTGTGGAACCTCAACGTGGTCCTCACCAGGTTGATGGGCCCACCTTTTGAGCCTCTCCATTCCTGTGAGATTCAATTCTTAACGTGGAAAGTAGCCTTTCTCATTGCCATTACTTCTCTACGGCGTGTTAGTGAGCTGCAAGCACTCACTGTACAAGAGCCATTTATTCAAATTCATTCCAACAGGGTGGTACTGCGCACTAACCCTAAGTTTTTTCCAAAGGTGGTGTCGCAGTTTCATGTTAATCAAACCATAGAACTGCCCGCATTGTTTCCAAACCCTGAAACAGTAGCCGAAAGAATGCTCCACACCCTTGATGTCAAAAGGGCGTTAATGTACTACATTGACAGGACGAAAGATTTCAGGAACACACAACAGTTCTTTGTTGCCTTCTCAGCCCAGCACAAAGGCAACCCCATTTCCAAAGCAGGAATAGCCAGGTGGATCGTGAAGTACATTCAGATTTGCTATCACAAAGCTAAGCGCACTCTAACGGTCCCCCCCCAGGGCCCACTCCACACGTAAGTTGGGGGCCTCCATGGTGTTCCTAGGCAATATTCCTTTGGAAGACATTTGTAGAGCAGCCACTGGTCTACACCACATACGTTCACTAAACATTACTGTGTAGATGTGCATTCCAAACAGCAGGCAGCTGTAGGACAGGCTGTTCTCAGAACACTTTTTCAAACTTCTGCAACTGGCACGGGCGGCCGCCGTTAGTGGGGGGACTGCTATGTATTCTATGCTATAGATATGAATTCAGCAGCCCACATGCCTCGAACTGAATATGCTACTTACCAGTATGCATCTGTTCTTGGCATGTAGGGCTGCTGACATTCATATCGCCTGCCCTCCTCCCCGGCGCCCGTAGCGGTTGCAGACTTCTTCTTCTTACACTTACTCTTCAGCATTGTCATCGTTTACACTATTGCACTCCATCTTAGCCGCAATGGCTAAAAACAATCTAGGGATGGAGTCGATGCCCATGCGCACTGTAGTCCAGGGGAGGAGCCACCTATCTCGTGATACTTCGAAGACTCTTCCAGGACAACAATGTGCAATCATCCGGACCCAACACTAGGCGGCGATCTATGCTATAGATATGAATGTCAGCAGCCCTACATGCCAAGAACAGATGCATACTGGTAAGTAGCATATTCATTATTATCCGTCATCAGTAGAGATTAGGCATAAACATATTTGGGGTTGCTGAGCAGGCTGCCAAAGTCTTCTCGGGTCACAGTACCTCTCCAGGCGTGCAGGTGCAATATCTACCCATGTTGCCAAGTATTCTGGACCAAGGAAAGGAAGCCTTCAAAGAGCCAGCTTCTAACAGAAGAGTAACTCCTAGAGTGGAGAAAAAAATATAAATCCTCTTCAAAAGACCCTAAATATATATACAGGGAAATGTTACACCAGATGATCTCATCGGAACAACAGCCAGAAGAGCCAACGCAGTCTCCAACACAGGGCCTCCACCAGAAAAGGAGAGCCAAAGGATGAACTTGGTGAGCAAAAGTATGGAGCAAGAAGCAGCAAAGCAGTGGCGCTTTGCCAACTCAAATGCCCTGCTGAACAGATATGGCCACCAACAGTGGGATGAAATGGAGGAGTTTATAAGCAAACTTCCAGAAGAGGACAAGAAAAGACCAAGAGCTGTTGCCAAGAGGGAAAAATGTGGCTAATACCTGCCTAAAATCTGCTCTAGATGCAGCAGATACTGCAAGCAGGCAAATGTGCACGAGAACCGTACTCTGAACACATGCCTAGCTCAGGATTTGTGGATTCAAACTAGAAGTTCAGATGTCAATTTCCAACAGGCTCCTTAACAGACCAGATCTGTTTATGAAAGAAGTGGATGAATCCCTTTAACAGATTAAAAAGGACAATGAAACATCAAGGGCAATGGGGACCCTGCAACAAAGAGGATCTTTCTAAAGAGGAGGTTTCTCTAACGGGAAGAGGCAGCTTCGTCCAAAACCAACAGATGCTGCAACAGTCTCAGGGGCAAAACACAAATCAACAGATGGGTCAACAATCTAGTTGCAATGGTGTATGTAATATGATGTATGTAAAGGGGTAGTGTTTATCCTTTTTGAAAGCCCTCACCCACCAACCTAGTTGGTGGCGTGCTTCATCATCGGGCCCACCTGATGACACCGAGTGTGTCCCGGGTGTGCTTCTACGCCTGATCACTGCGGAGCAGGTATGTTGCTGAGTGTGCAGTGTGTGTGGCGTGAAAAGTGAGATTTAAAAACTGTCCAGTGATCTCAAGAAAGATTACTTTATTGTTTTGGCCTCTAGCAGTGTTAAAAAGCAAGGCGTTGGATGAGGGTGGAGTTGTATATAGGGTACTCCTACAGCCGGTATGGTCTACATGTTTCAGCCAGGCCTTAAAATATAACTGGCTTTTCCTCAGGGCCTATGTGAAAGTGATTAAGTGAACTATGCTACAAGTAGTGACACAGAACAAAAACTATGTGCTGCACGCGCTATGGTGCATTATATGTGAGAAGGGGTTTCCCCTCTCAGGACAATACAGTACAGACAGGACATACATAAAAACATACGGACATGCAGTTTAGTGTGCTTGCATAAACACATCTAATCACATTTGCCGTCAAGTTCACGTGGTAGCTGTACTAGCAGCGGAGTGGTGGTATTTAACTGTGAAAACCGATATATGCGGTAAACTGGGTGGCGAAAATATTGGGAAAATTTAGTGAGAAAGGTAGTGCTGGTTTTCTCACACAAACGATTTTGTTGCTAGAGCCCCATGAGTATCCTGGCAGGGGTACTGGCTGTAAAGGAAAGGAGAAAAAGAGAAAATGGAAAGGGGTGTTGGCGCACTGGCCAATCGTAGTGGTCTGCAAAGGAATGGTCTTACCGAGCAGTAGCAGTGTAGTTCTGCCTCATGATCGACTTACTGCAAGTGAGTCCAGGACCCTCCCATCAACCTGTTGCTACTGCCACAGATCTCCGATGATACTGAGGCCATGTTTGGGTGTTGCCTTAAGTATGGTGCAGAAGGGATCCGGTGTTTCTAATTTGCGTGTTGCAGGAGTAGCGTCTGGGAAGAAATGAGAGACATAGACAATGGGCTGTCTCTAGGCGCCCCGCCTCCTAGGATGACAGGGCGTGGATATCCCAACAAATTCATTAAGATGTCTAGAGAAAGTGCCCGCAATCAAAACCGTGAGGCACTCTTGGAGGACAATATATGGGCCACTGAAGATCCCCCACTGACATGCGTTACTACCTATAACGCGGCATCCAACAAGGTATCAAAGATTATCCGGAAACACTGGCGCATTATCAACTCAGGCACCAGAAACTGGGCCCCTCCACTATTTGCCCACAAAAGGAACAGCAGCCTGAGAGACCGCCTGGTCAACACACGACCAATGACGCAGTCCAGTCCCATGCCCGACACAGTCCTGTCTACATGGGGCCTCCCCCCAGTTACTGGACACTATCCATGCAATGACTGCAGTGCTTGCCACTTGACCAAAGCATCCAAAACCCTATCACTGGAACCAAACAAGATCCGGACAAAACTTAACCATACTAATAATAACTCCACCAACGTTGTGTACCTCATTGAATGCCCGTGCTCCTTCCGATACGTATGCAAAAACAACAATTGATGGACAGAATGCAAAACAATGTCATACATTCACCCCAGTGCAGAGATCTGGAACTAAATCCATCGTTTTTTGCACTCCACACCACCCCAGTTCAGACATGGCCATATGCAAATCAGCCTTGACCCTGTGCCTCATGGGAACAGTCCAGCCCGAACTGCCAAGCCATGTCTTTCCTGGACCGGAATCAAGCATCCTAGGACCGGTTTCTGGCTATCAGCCGTCTTCAGCCAGGATAGCTTGACTCCAGTGGTGTGGAGAGCATGGGACTCAAGTCTGAGCATACCCATCCCACTCGGGCGACAAATGCAAAAACATCAATTGATGGACAGAATGCAGAACAATGTCATACATTCACCCCATTGCAGAAATCTGGGACTAAATCCATCGTTTTTGTGCACTCCACACCACCCCAGTTCAGACATGGCCATATGCAAATCAGCCTTGACCCTGTGCCTCATGGGAACAGTCCAGCCCGAACTGCCAAGCCATGTCTTTCCTGGACCGGAATCAAGAATCCTTGGACCGGTTTCTGGTTATCAGCCGTCTTCAGCCAGATCTGTTGACTGGATGTGATTGTTTGATTGGTTCAGATGCTCTGTCCATCACCACCCCCTTTTGTACCGCTTTGTCTGCCATAAGTTGACAGGGTATGCTCAGACGTGAGTCCCTTGCTCACTCTGCCACTGGATTCAAGCAAGCCGGGCTGAAGACGGCTGAAATGCCAGAAACCGGTCCTCGGAAGCTTGTTTCCGGTCCAGGGAAGGCATGGCTTGGCAGTTCGGGCTGGACAGTGTCAGACTGATTTGCATATGGCCATGTCTGAACTGGGGTGGCAGAGTAGGCTAAAGAACGGTGATAGATCAAACCCAGATCTGTTGACTGGGTGTGAGTGTTTGATTGGCTCAGATGCTCCGTCCATCACCACCCCCTTTTGTACCGCTTTGTCCGCCATAAGTTGGCAGGGTATGCTCAGACGTGAGTCCCTTGCTCACTTTGCCACTGGATTCAAGCAAGCCGGGCTGAAGACGGCTGAAATGCCAGAAACCGGTCCTCAGAAGCTTGTTTCCGGTCCAGGGAAGGCATGGCTTGGCAGTTCGGGCTGGACTGTTCCCATGAGGCACAGGGCCAGATCTGTTGACTGGGTGTGAGTGTTTGATTGGTTCAGATGCTCCGTCCATCACCACCCCCTTTTATACCCCTTCCGATACGTAGGCATGACAACGCACAAAGTGTGCACCAGCATTGTCGAACACAGGAGCACCATACGTTGCAAAAAGAATATCAGTCGCCTGACCGACCACTACCTCCAATCAGGACATACCACAAACGATATGTCATAGACGGTGTGTGAGAAAGTGCCATCTTTCTTGCATTGGTATGCCCCACTTTTTTCTGAACTGCTGATGTGCTTTGACTGAGTGTGCCCTGGGTTCCTGCCAACCATGTACCCCAGGGCCTGTGTTCCTGTGTTGAAACTAAAACCCAATTGGCATCTCTGGCCACCTGTCAGCCCCTACTAAATGGTACCCTAGGTACCCAGGGCATGGTGACCAGAGAAGACCCCTGAGGACTGCAGCACTTATCCAGTATTTGGGTGTCTTTCATAGATTCACATGCCTGAATCATTCCCCGTCGTCGAGACGGGAGCCTCCGGTAAATAAAAAAGTAATGTCCTATAGACATACATAGAGAAAATAGGCCCAAGGGTCTCCCCTTAGTGGCCTTTCCTTGTCCTTATGTAAAAAGGACCAAACTCTTACAGTCAGCCAATCAGCTCCGACCTCCCTCTAGGACCTCCCTGGGAGGAGCCCCAGTCCCTCAGATTTTCTACCGCACGTTGTGCTAGGGAGTCTCCAGCTTGAGCTCTGCTCAAGATTACTTATAATCATCTAACTTTCTTCAAAAGTGATTCCTCGCTCTCAACCCTTCAAGGATTCTTCACTACACTGTTTTGCAGTAAGTGGCTTCTTTCCACAAACTTCTTCCATGTCGGAGTCACAGAAGAAAGCCCTGTTCAGGGCCTGCTCTTCCTGTGGGAAGAAGAGGATCCATGTGGATGATAAGCATGAGCAATGCTTGTACTGCCTTTACCCAGATCATGTCTCGGACAAGTGCAGGATCTGTAGGTCTTTCCCTAAAAAGACTGTGAGAGACAGGGAAGGACGCCTTCTCATCTGGCTGGACAGGCTGAAGGACAGAGACAATCTTGAATCTTCTGAGAGCAGTGTTTCCAAAAGCTCAGAAGTCTCTAAAAAGAGGCCTAGGGTATCTTCCCCGTGCCCCTCAGACACTCCTCCTACGAAGACAAAAAAGTCTTCAGAGGCAAGATCTACGTCATCTTCAGTGTCTGTTCAGGCTGATCACACCTTCAAAAGGCCTGCTCCATCGTCTACCAGACAGACCCACAAAACAACCTCTGTCACAACCACTGTGTCGACGACATCAGCGTCATCGCCTTCAGCGTCGACGACGACGACTACTTCCTCAACATCATCAGGTAGACCTGTTTCCTCTATTATATTACTGCAATCGTCGTCGACGACGAAGACCCTGTCGACGACGAGAACCACACCATCGACGACGGCATCGTCATTAACGAGCCCACCGTCGTCGAAGAACTCACAGACGTCGACGACGAAGACACCGTCGACGGCGGGCTCGCCGTCGACGAAGGTACCGACGACGACAACATCGTCATCGAAGTCGTCGACGACCAAGGTACAGTCGTCCACGCAGTCGACGACGACACCGTCGACGAAGGCACCGTCGACGAAGGGACCGTCGACGAAGGGACCGTCGACGAAGGGACCGTCGACGAAGGGACCGTCGACGAAGGGACCGTCGACGAAGGGACTGTCGTCGTCGACGACGCCGACGACGAAGGAAGACTCGTCGTCGGAGACGGCATCGGAACCATGGAAAAAATCCGAACTGGTAGAGATGCCGACCCTCATGCTACCGCCGTCGACGACGCACTCGACGTCGACAGGAACACATGCTGCGTCTAGCAAGTCTAGAAAAACGCAAATTACCCCGGAAACCACATCTCCGAGCAAAGTGGAGATGCAACCACCTCACGACATCTTCCAAAGTGAGGAATCCGAAGAGGATGACCACATGGGTCCAGCTACCTCCATCTCGGACCTCAACGTCAAGTGCCAAAGCACCGATGAGGAGCAGGAGGACCTAACTTTTCAGGAACACTCCATCCACACTAGTGTCCGCACGGAGGTCACCCCCATGATATGCCTACCGGCGACTCTGGTCAATGACCTGCGGTTCCTTGTGCAGGACTACAAGCAAAGATTCCCGGATGCGGACAGTGGTCATCAGACACCGGTAGACCATACACCAGCGTCTGCCCCAAAACGATCTCAAACTCTCCCTCAAACCCACCGTGAGACCCAGCCTCAGGTGATGGACTCCTCGGACGACGACGAGGAGGAGGAAGAATTGGAGGAAGGAGAGGTCCAGGAAGTCCACTCGGTCCACTCGGACCAGGATGGAGATAACGAGTATGGAGATAACGAGTATGTAGCGCCATCCCCGGCTTCACCTGAACCGCGACAGGCGGATTCGCCGCCTGTGGACATAGCAGGCTTCCACAAAATTGTGGAACGGGCAGCGAAGAGATTCCATATGGTAGTGGAATCAACGGAAACGGACTGCTTCCTGCATGACTTCAAAGAGCAGACACAAAAGGCAACCAAATCTATTCCAATCATAGAGTTCTTGTGGGAACAGGGCAAGAAATTGATGCTGACACCCGCTTCCGTGCCTGCGGTTGTTCCGCGCCTGGACAAGAAATATAAAGCCCCACTTAAGGCGGCGGCTTGCCTCAACGGGCACCCAAAACCTGACTCGGTGGTCACGCAGGCGGCCCAGAAACACTCCCGCAACCCTTCCTCCCCACTGTCCGCTCCTCCGGACAAGGAAGGCAGGAAGCTGGACACGATAGGGAAGAGATTCACGTCCACGTCGGCCATGACCATCAAGATCGCCAACTCCATTGCCTTGTTGGGGCGCTACAATCGCCAACTCTGGGAGGACATAGCCCCATACCTGAAGGAACTGCCTGATGCCGTAAGGGGGGAGGTCAAGGCTCTCCTGTCGGAAGGTCAATCTTCGGCGGCGGAAATAATTGACTGCGCTATAGATGCAGCCATGACTGGCTTCCGTCAACTAGCCGGAGCTGCTGTGCTACGCCGTCAAGGATGGCTGAAGGCGACGTCGTTCCGCCAGGAAGTACAATTGAAGGTGCTGGACATGCCCTTCGACGGCCAGCATCTCTTTGGGGACAAGATCGACGAGGCACTGCAAACTATCAAGAAGGACACCGACACTGCAAGGGCACTAGGCACGTTACAGTCCCGGAACCAGTCCTTTCGAGGAAACCGATCCAGAGGTCAGTCCTCTTATCGCGGTTCCTACCAGAACCGGTCCTCGTATTCCTCTACCACCAAAAATCAATACCAGCATAAACAACAACAAGCCCGTCAATCTTCATACGGACGATCTACCTTCAGGGGCAGGAATTCCAAAAGGGGCGCTGGCGGACGCCAGTGACCGATTACTCCAGCCAGTCCCACCACCCTCTACATCCTTTCAAATTGGAGGAAAACTGACCCATTTCCTCGACAATTGGCAACACATCACCACGGACCGATGGGTTCTCCAAATTATAAGATTCGGACACTCTCTCGAGTTCACATCCCTGCCTCCCAACACACCTCCCAAAAGACGGACGCACAAACATCTACGGCTCCTTACCCTAGAACTCGCTATAATGCTACAAAAAAGAGCAATCGAACGAGTTCCAGCATCCCAGAAGGGGAAGGGGTTTTATTCACACTTCTTTCTTGTAAGACAGAAAGAGGACAAGTGGAGGCCCATTCTAGACCTTCGGGCACTCAATGCCTTCCTACGGAGCCAATCGTTCAGGATGGTGACGATTCAAGAAATCCTGGGCACTCTCGAACAAGGAGATTTCATGACATCCTTAGATCTCCAGGATGCCTACTACCACATCCCCATCCTCAAGCGTCACAGAAAGTTCCTGCGGTTCGAGGTGGCGGGCCGACATTATCAGTTCAGAGTCCTACCATTTGGCCTCAAGTCCGCGCCGCGGATCTTCACGAAGTGCCTAGCACCGGTGGCGGCATTTCTGCGTCAGTTGGGTCACCAAGTCTTCCCTTACCTAGACGACTGGCTGGTGAAAGCACCCTCAGCCGAGGACGCGGCAGCATCCTCCTGCGCCTGCACCAATCTTTTTCAGAGGCTAGGATTAACCATCAATCTCAAAAAATCCTGCACCACCCCTACGACAAGGATCACCTTCCTAGGGGCTATCCTGGACACGGAGTGCGTGAAGGCCTTTCCCTCGAAGGAGAGGGCGGACAAGATACTATCTCTGGCCACGGCTGTGGCGACAAAAACATACATCAAAGTGCGCACTTACACATCCCTCATGGGAATGATGACTTCGTGCATACTCCTTATCCCTCACTGCCGACTCAGGATGCGCCCATTGCAGGAAGCTCTCGCAACCCAATGGACCCAAAGCACTGGCTCTTTCGAGGACATTTTGTGCAAATCACACCAAAAATGTCCACAAGCCTAGCTTGGTGGAGGAATCGAAAAAATCTGAATGTAGGATTACCGTTTCTCCTTCCGGCGACACCTCTGGTGATCACCACGGACGCCTCCTTGGAAGGATGGGGCGCCGTTCTACAAGATCTTCGAATCAGCGGCAAGTGGGACTCTCAGGAAAAACTGCTCCATATAAATCTCTTGGAGCTGAGGGCGGTATATCTTGCTCTACAGGCCTTCCTGCCACGCATCCAGAACTCCCCAGTGCTCGTCAAAACGGACAACACCACGACGATGCACTACCTCAACAAACAGGGGGGAACGCGTTCGCTCTCTCTATCACGCGAATCGCAGAAAATCTGGAACTGGCTGGTGTTACACGGGATCCAACTCAAGGCGGACTATGTCCCCGGAAAAGACAATACTATCGCGGATGCCCTGAGCAGGCAAAGATCCCTCTCCCACGAGTGGGAGCTGAGCGACAACGCCCTGGAACACGTCTTCTCTCAATGGGGAGTCCCGAACATCGACCTGTTTGCCACCAAAGAAAACACCAAATGTCCGCACTACGCAAGCTGGCATCCCAAACAAGGGTCTCTGGGGAATGCATTCTCCATCGGATGGTCCAGCGCGTTTGCGTACGCCTTTCCTCCGTTTCCAATGATCCCGAGGCTCCTCAGGAAGATGAAGGCGGAGCCATGTACCCTAATCCTGATTGCCCCGTTCTGGCCGAGACAACACTGGTTCTCGGATCTACTTCGACTTTCCATCAGGTCACCGATCCGTCTGAGGCAGCACCCGAACCTCTTAACAATGTCCAACGGTCAGGTGCAACACCCGAACCTCCAATCACTCAAGTTGTCGGCCTGGCTCCTGAGCACAGGGAGTTCAGTGGACTAAATATCCCGCAGGACTGCAGGGATATCCTGTCGAAAGCGAGAGCGGATAGTACAAACAAAACCTACACTCTCAAGTGGAAACGGTTCTGCATGTGGTGTGTGGATCGGGATCTACGACCACTCTGTCACCCCTGAACAAATACTACCATACCTGCTGCATTTAGCACAGTCAGGCCTGGCACATGCATCCATAAAGGTTCACCTCGCAGCTATCTCTAGATTCACTAGGACTTTCACAGGACCTTCTCTGTGGTCCAGTAGACTAGTCAAACAATTCCTGAAGGGGCTCTACAGATCCTTTCCGAGGCCTCGGAAAGTCCCTCCAACATGGCAACTGAATCTGGTACTCAACCAACTCATGAGAAGTCCATTTGAACCCATCCATCGAGCATCCATCAAACACATCTCCTGGAAAACATCACTCTTGCTCGCTCTAACATCAGCCAGGAGAGTTAGCGAGCTGCAAGCTTTGTCCATTCAGGAACCATATATGCAATTCAGACAAGACAGGGTAGTGCTGAGACCAAACCCTAAATTCATACCTAAAGTCCCTTCGGACTTTCATCTCAACGAGCCAATTGTCCTCAGGTCCTTCTTTGCAAATCCGTCCACAGCAGCGGAAAGAGCGCTGCATTCTCTGGACCTTCAGAGGTGCCTAAAATTCTACCTGGACAAAACTAAGGCTCTCAGGAAATCTTCACAGCTGTTTGTGGCATACAGCAGACCAAGAGTGGGCCTGCCTCTCACGAAGCAAAGCATCTCCAGGTGGATATCCTCAGCGATTGCATTCTGCCACGACAAGTTTAACTTGCCACTTTAACTGAGCATGTTACTGCTCACTCCACCAGGGCGATGTCCACGTCCGCAGCACTGTTCGCTGGGGTACCAATCTTGGACATTTGCAGAGCGGCGACTTGGAAGTCACCGCACACTTTCTCCAGACATTACTGCCTGGATATCGAACTTCAGAAGGATGCGGCAGTGGGCCAGGCAGTGCTTCGCCATCTCTTTCAGTGATGTGAGCCTTCCTACATCCCGCCATCCAGGTATGCACGTTCCTTGCTATTGTGATGTTACTGTTATGCTGTCCACATGTTGTATGACGACACATGCATTGTCTACTGTGACTACAGAGCATTTCCATCACGCAGGTGCATATCTGATTGCTAGCTATTCTGATTCAGGCATGTGAATCTATGAAAGACACCCAAATACTGGATAAGAAATGCGTTACTTACCTGTAACAGCAGTTATCCAGTATTGGTGTCTTTCATAGATTCACATGCAACCCTCCCGCCTCCCCTGGAAGGTCTCACATCCCTCTCTAACAATATTACGCCAACCTAGTTGGGTGCGTACGAAAATCTGAGGGACTGGGGCTCCTCCCAGGGAGGTCCTAGAGGGAGGTCGGAGCTGATTGGCTGACTGTAAGAGTTTGGTCCTTTTTACATAAGGACAAGGAAAGGCCACTAAGGGGAGACCCTTGGGCCTATTTTCTCTATGTATGTCTATAGGACATTACTTTTTTATTTACCGGAGGCTCCCGTCTCGACGACGGGGAATGATTCAGGCATGTGAATCTATGAAAGACACCAATACTGGATAACTGCTGTTACAGGTAAGTAACGCATTTCTTATTGTGCCACCCTCAAGGGCCCTTTACCCTGACACCCACACACTGCCTTTGCAGGCTGAGTGTCTAAGTACAGAACTAAACAAAGAGACGAAATGGCACACATCCCTGTGTGTCATGCCCACAGAACCCACTGCCTTGACATACTTCAGTCACCCCTCTAGCTGGGTGCCCTATGCCAGAGGTGTGGGCCCAGGTGCATGAGCCCTGTGCCTCTACAGTACCCAGGGCCATTCCTGGGTACTGTAAGTGCAGTGATGCCATTAAGAGTATATGGTGCTGGGAGGTTGTCATTACGAACTACACAGCATCATAATGGCTACACCGAAGACTGACAAGTTTGGTACCAAACTTCTCAGCACATTAAACCCGCACTGATGCCAGTGTGGGATTTAATGTAAAATGCACCAGAGGGCATCTTAGAGATGCTCCCTGAAAACCTAACCTACAGTCCAAGTCTGGGCTGAGTGGCTGCAGAGGCTGCCACACAGCAGACATGTTGCTGGACCCCTGGGTGGAGAGCCCCCCGCTCTCCTGGGCCTGCAACAATGCACATCCTGGGTGAGATGTTAGGTCTCCTCCCCAGGATGGGCAGGGGAAGCTTCAAAGGCATGCACCTCTGTGAGCTTCTCCAGACCATTTGCTGTACCCAGAAACTGGTCCCCCACCAGTCCTGACCCCCACTCTGGCAGGAAAAACTATGTCAGGAAGGGGGGTGTGCCAGCCTGTGCCAACCCCACCCGTCAGGTGGGGGGAGACGAGGTGAAGCACGACCCCGGGCTCCGGCCATCTTGAAAATGGGGAGCCCTGCCCAATCACAGCTAGGCACCTGCCTCCCTCCCACCGGAGAGGAGCAGGCTAGGGGGTGTACTCAACCCACGACAGGGACCTATTTGTCCCTGCCCATACCCTACCTGTAACGCCCCTAAATTCAGTATTTGGGGTCTCCCTGAACCTTCCTTCCTCAGATCCCGATACAACAAGAAGAAAGAAGATCAAGGAGAAGACCCGCTGTGCAGCTGCTAACAGGACGACACCCACTGACTTGGCCCCAGCTCTTCCGGCCTGTCGACCCTGGCTCCTGCTAAATCCCGGAGACTCCTGCGGACAGCAACCTTGGACAACCCGGAGGACCTGCCTGCCTTGACTCTCTAACAGACTGGGACTCCCATGAGCAGAGGCTCTGCTCCAACAGCAACCCCCCCTGGTGCCATCCAGGAACTGCGAATCCAGCCCACTCTGCACCCGCCAAGCCCGGCCTGTGCCGGAGTGATCCAAGACCACGAGTTTTTCACTGAAAAGTTTGTCAACTTTTAAAATACCTTTTTATTCTTTAAAAATCATTGCAATAACTAAAACGTTTTTACTAAACTGTTTTCAGCTTAGACCTCAGGACTGAAACTAGGATCCAGTCCCCGAGTTACCAAAGTAAACTATAAAGTAATCCGCTGCATTTATTCAGAAAAACCCATTGAGCTCAATGTTAAATTGTGTTTAGAATTGTGTTGCCTATTGAAACCCTTGTACCTATTGTGTTTACAAAGTTTATTGCTTCTTTGCAAAGTCATTACCTGAGAGTACTCATATTGAGAAAAGTATATTTTGATACCTGTTGGTTTTAAAAATAAAACGACTATATCTTTGGATATAAAACCAACTGGCCTAGAGTTCAGTTCTTGAGTGTGTACAACAAATGCTTTACACTGTCCTCTGGTATTGCCTTACTGCTCGACCAAGCTACCACTTTAGAGAGTAAGGTCAGACCTGACTTTAACCTCTTGTCTGGGGGTTGTGGACTCTATACACACTGTACCTTACTTTGGTCCAGTATATATAGAGCCACTCTCTCACAATTATAAAATGGAAAAACAACAAGGTGATGCATGAAATGCTTGAATTAATATCAGCATCTGGCAATCGCTAGAGCCGCATCCTAAATCCATCGTTTTTTGATCACCATCACTGGCTCTATATATACTACATCAAAATGAGGTATAGTGTGTATAGCAGAGGTCTTCAAACTTTTTGATGCCGAGACCCCCCTTGTAAAACGTTTTTAGGCGTAATGACCCCCTTCCGACAAAGGTATCTAGAAACTGGCACTCCTCATCATCAACTTTTGACAACCATAAATGCGCCTGTTAGACCTCATCGCATCCATCCATCCACCCACACTTTCACACATCCATCCACCCATCATCCATCCATCCTTTCATCCTTCCATCTATACATCCATCCTTCATCCATCCACCCTTTCGTCCATCCATCCATCCATCCTTGACCCTTCCACCCTTGACCCTTCCACCCTTCCACCCTTCCATCCACCCATCATTCATCCACCCACCTTTTCACACATCCATCCATCATTCATCATCCATCCACCCTTTCATCCACCCTTTCATCCACCCTTTCATCCACCCTTTCATCCACCCTTTCATCCACCCTTTCATCCACCCTTTCATCCACCCTTTCATCCACCCTTTCATCCACCCTTTCATCCACCCTTTCATCCACCCTTTCATCCACCCTTTCATCCACCCTTTCATCCACCCTTTCATCCACCCTTACATCCATCCTTACATCCATCCATCCATCTACCCTTTCATCCATCTACCCTTTCATCCATCTACCCTTTCATCCATCTACCCTTTCATCCATCTACCCTTTCATCCATCTACCCTTTCATCCATCTACCCTTTCATCCATCTACCCTTTCATCCATCTACCCTTTCATCCATCTACCCTTTCATCCATCTACCCTTTCATCCATCTACCCTTTCACCCATCTACCCTTTCATCCATCTACCCTTTCATCCATCTACCCTTTCATCCATCCACCCTTTCATCCATCCTCTCCTCATTCACCCACCTTTTCACACAACCATCCATCCATTCTTTCATCCTTCCATCCATCAACCGTCCACCCTTTCATCCTTCCATCCATCCACCCATCTATACATCCATCCACCCTTTCATCCTTCCATCCAAACATTCATCCTTCATCCATCCACCTTTTCATCCATCCATCCACCCATCATTCATTCATTTTCTGTGCCTCTCATTGGGGGGGGGGGGTAGGGGGGGGTTAGTATCTCTCTGCGTCTTCTTCCTTCTTCCTCTCTCATGGTAGGGCATCTCTGTGCCATCCAGCTGGGAGCGAGGGGTGGGGGCAGACAGGCTGTAACAACATCTCACAGTGAAGAACAGATATGAGGGCTCCTGGGACTTGAACCAATGATTTATGGGACGTGTCGGAGGGGGGTGGGCGGAGAGGACCTTTCACATGCTTTCACTGGCAGGACCCACAGCTCCAGGTGTGCCATTGAACTCAAAGGGCTACAGCCTCCTCCCCCAGCCCCCCCCCCTCCTTGTGTATGTGAGCCGGGCTGAAACAGCTTCAGGGACACACAAAGCCACGCCCAAGTACTTCACAGATCTTTAAAAGACCTTTTTCGCCCCTCAGTGTGAATTAGGCCTCCGCCGTGAGCACCCTCAATCAGCCCGACCGACGCCACTAAGGCAAAGGAACTGCACTCTCTGACAGAATCTGCGACCCCCTTCCCAGGACTCCACGACCCCCCTGGGGGTCGCGCCCCACAGATTGAAGACCTCTGGTGTATAGAGTCCAGGTGAACCTAGAGGTAGGCAGAGGTTAAAGTTAGATAGAATCTTACTCTATCCAACTAGAGGGGCAGGAGCCTAGCTGTGATTGGGCAGGGCTACCCATCTTCAAGATGGCTGGAGCCCGGGGTCGTGCTTCATCTCGCCTCTCCCACCTGAGGGGTGGGGTTCGCACATGCTACCACACCCTACACCCTCCTTATTGACGTAGGGTTTCCCGCCAGAGTTGGGGTCAGAACTGGTGGGGGCTAGTTGCTGGGTACAACAAATGGTCTGGAGAAGCTAACAGAGGCGGCAGGCCTTTAAAGCTTCCCCCTGCCCATCCTGGGGGAGGAGACCTAGCACCTTGCCCAGGTTGTGCATTGTTGCAGGCCCAGGAGAGTGGGGGGCTCTCCACCCAGGGGTACAGCAACATGTCTGCTGTGTGGCAGCCTAGGCAGCCTCTCAGTCTAGATGTGGATTGCAGGTTTAGGTTTCAGGGGGCATCTCTAAGATGCCCTCGGTGCATTTTACATTAAATCTCACATTTGTATTAGTGCGGGTTTAATGTGCTGAGAAGTTTGATACAAAACTACTCGGTCTTCAGTGAAGCCATCATGGTGCTGTGGCGTTCGTAATGACGACCTCCCAGCACCACATACTCTTAACCCCTTCGCTGCTGGCGTCGACCAACGGCCGTCGCCCACACTACCTTCGTAGTGCTGCGCACTTGCGTTAGCCGACGCGGCACGCCCACTGCGCTAATCCGCCTCACCGTGGCGGAATTGCCGCCGTGGTTAATGGCAGCACTGCACTTACACTGGCCAGGAAAGGCCCTGGGTACTGTCTGGGCACAGGGCTCATGCACGTTTGCCCACACCACTGGCATAGGGCACCCAGCTAGAGGGGTGACTGATGAGGGCCAGGGCAGTAGGTTTGTGGGCATGGCACACAGGGATGTGGGCCATGTCGACTCTCTGTTTAGTTCTGTACTTAGACACTCAGCCTGCAAAGGCAGTGTCTGGGTGTCTGGGTACAGGGCCCCTAAGGGTGGCACAATAAGTGCTGCAGCCCTCAGGGGTCTTCTCTGGTCACCAGGCCATGGGTACCTAGGTTACCATTTACGAAGGGCTGACAGGTGGCCAGAGATGCCAATTGGGTTTTAGTATCAACACAGTTTTAGGGAAGGATCACAGCCCTGGACACCTGGTTGGCAGGAGCCCAGGGCACACTTAGTCAAAGCACATCAGCAGTTCAGAAAAAAGTGGGGACATACCAATGCAAGAAAGATGGCACTTTCTCACAATAATTCCACATCGTCATACGGAATTTCCAGTAGGACATTACCCGTGACTCCCATATCTATCCAAAACTACTTGCATTGTTATACCTGTTTCATATTACTGCCTCTAAAGTGTGGATCCTGCTTGGCTCCTGTATCTGAAAATTTAACTGAGCAGCATTAGAGTATGCTTCAGAAAAGTGTCTTGCTTCATTTAATTTGGGATCAATCAATCAATGACACTTATAGAGCGCGCTACCTACCCGAAGGGTCTCAAGGCGCTGGGGGGGGGGGGGGGTGCCGCTACTGCTCGAATAGCCAGGTCTTCAGCTTCTTCCTGAAGGAGAGGTGGTCTTGGGTCAGGCGCAGGTCGGTCGGGAGGGAGTTCCAGGTCTTGGCGGCCAGGTAGGAGAAGGACCTTCCTCCTGATGTCGCTCTTCGGATGCGGGGGACAGCGGCGAGGGCGAGGTTGGCTGATCGGAGGTGGCGTTTGGGAGCGTGGAAGTTGATTCGGCTGTTGAGGTAGCTCGGGCCTTGGTTGTGTAGGGCTTTGTGTGCGTGGGTGAGGAGGCGGAACGTGATTCTTTTGTTGACGGGGAGCCAGTGAAGGTCTCTCAGATGTCCGGAGATGTGGCTGGTACGTGGGAGGTCGAGGATGAGTCTGGCTGAGGCGTTCTGGATCCGCTGGAGTCTCTTCTGGAGTTTGGCGGTGGTCCCGGCGTAGAGGGCGTTGCCGTAGTCCAGCCGGCTGGTGACGAGGGCCTGGGTGACGGTCTTCCTGGTCTCGGTGGGGATCCACCAGAAGATCTTCCGTAGCATGCGCAGGATGTTGAAGCACGCCGAGGAGACGTTGTTGACTTGCCTGGTCATGGAGAGGGAGGAGTCCAGGATGAAGCCCAGGTTGCGTGCGTGGTCCGTCGGTTTGGGTGCGGTACCCAGGGCGGGGGGCCACCAGGAGTCGTCCCAGGCGGAGGGCGAGGAGCCCAGGATGAGGACCTCCGTCTTGTCCGAGTTTAGTTTCAGGCGGCTGGTCGTCATCCACTCGGCTACCTCTTTCATCCCTTCGTGCAGGTTGGCTCTGGCGGCGGCGGGGTTGTTGGTCAGGGAGAGGATCAGCTGGGTGTCGTCGGCGTAGGAGATAATGCTGAGGTTGTGTTTGCGTACGATGGCCGCGAGGGGGCTCATGTAGACGTTGAAGAGGGTTGGGCTCAGAGAGGATCCTTGGGGGACGCCGCAGATGACTTCGGTGGCCTCTGACTTGTACGGTGGTAGGCGGACTCTCTGTGTTCTTCCGTCGAGGAAGGAGATGATCCATTCCAGTGCCTTCCCCTGGACTCCGGCGTTGTCGAGGCGCTGCACTAGGGTGCGGTGGCAGACCGTGTCGAAGGCCGCGGAGAGGTCAAGGAGGATGAGGGCCGCTGTTTCTCCATTGTCCATCAGGGCTCGGATGTCATCGGTGGCGGCGATGAGGGCGGTCTCGGTGCTGTGATTGGCTCGGAAGCCAGACTGTGAGGGGTCGAGGGATCCGTTCGTCTCGAGGAAGGCGGCCATCTGCTTGTTGACGTTCTTCTCAATGACTTTGGGTGGAAACGGGAGGAGCGAGATGGGGCGGTAGTTCTTGAGGTCGGTGGGGTCCGCTGTTGGTTTCTTGAGTAGAGCGCTGAGTTCGGCGTGCTTCCAGCTCTCCGGGAAGGTGGCGGTGTCGAAGGATGTGTTGATGATGTCTCGCAGGTGGGGTGCGATGACTGCGTCGGCCTGGTTGAAGACGTGGTGAGGGCAGGGGTCGGTTGGTGATCCGGAGTGGATGGAGTTCATCGTGCGGATGGTGTCTTCGGTGCTGATCGGGGTCCAGGCGTGGAGGGTGGTGGTGGGGGGTGGTTGTTCGGTCATGGTGTGCGTTGGTTGGTTGTTGAAGCTGTTGTGTATGTCCGTGATCTTGTTGTGGAAGTATGAAGCGAGGGAGTTGCAGAGGTCTTGCGATGGGGTGATGTCGTTGTTTCCTGCGCTGGGGTTGGAAAGCTCTTTCACGATGTTGAAGAGTTCCTTGCAGTTGTGTGCGTTGTTGTCCAGCCGGTCCTTGAATGCTGTTTTCTTGGCGGCGCGGATCAGCTGGTGGTGTTTCCGGGTGGCGAGTTTGAAGGAGGTCCTGTTGTCCGGTGTCGGTTCCCTTTTCCAGACTTTCTCGAGGGCTCGGCAGTTCTTCTTGGAGCTCTTGAGTTCGTCGGTGAACCATGGGGCCTTCTTGCTGCCGGGTCTGCTAGGCGGGGTCCTCAGAGGGGCGAGCTCGTCCGCGCAGATGCTGATCCACTTCGTGAGGTTGTCGGCGGCCTGGCTGGGGTCTGCTGAGCTGGCAGGAGGGTGCTGGCTCAGGGACGTGGCGAGCTGGTCTGCTGTGATCTTGTTCCAGCTTCTGCGGGCGGTCTGTTGCTGGTGGTGGTGGGTCGTCGTTCTCTTGAAGGTGAAGTGGACGCAGCTGTGGTCCGTCCATTGAAGCTCAGTGGCGTGGCTGAAGCTGACGTCTTTGCTGGAGGAGAAGACTGCGTCGAGTGTGTGTCCGGCGCGGTGGGTGGGGGTGGACACCAGTTGCTTGAGTCCCAGGTTGGCGAGGTTGTCGAGCAGGGTGCTGGAGTTGCGGTCGTTGTTGTTTTCCAGATGGAAGTTGAGGTCCCCCAGGAGGATGTAGTCAGCGGAGGGGAGGGCATGCGGGCTGACGAAGTCGGCGATGTCCTCGCTGAAATGTGTGCGTGGTCCGGGGGGTCGGTAGATCAGGGTGCCTCTGAGGGTGGTGTTCGGGTTGGTGTGGATCTGGAAATGCAGGTGTTCGGCGCTGGTCAGGGTGTTGTCGATGCTGGTCGTGAGACGGATGGTGTTCCTGTGGATGATGGCGATGCCTCCTCCCATCTGGTTGGCGTTGCGGTCCCTGCGGACGATCTTGTATCCTTCTGGGATGGCGATGGCGATGTCGGGAGCTGAAGAGGCGTTCATCCAGGTCTCCGTGAGGAAGGCAACGTCAGGGGCTGTGGCGTCTAGGAGGTTCCAGAGTTCTACGGCGTGTCTGTGGACGGAACGGGTGTTGAGCAGGATGCACTTGAGGTGTGTGCTGCTGGTGTTCGATTTGGCGGGTGCTGGTGTGAGGCAGGTCTGGATGCAGGCGAACTTGCAGGCGTGGCAGCTGAAAGGTCCGTGGGTGCGTCGTGGAGTGGCTTGGTGGCACTCTGGGCGTCGGCCGGTGTTGAGTGCGTTGAGGGTGGCGGCGGAGTACGTCCTGCGGGTCGGTCGGGATCGTCGAGGTCCAGGGGTCCTGGCGCTGGTCGCGGTCCGGTCGCGGACGGGCGCAGACGGGCTTACCTTCGGCGCACAATCGGCGCGCCCGCTGCGCGTGACCGCTGCGCGTTCGCACGGTCGCCATTTAAGGCCAAGTGCGCGGGTGGGCGGAGCAGCTGGGAGGCGGGAGCGGGGAGGGATACAGAAGAGAAGAAAGGGGCGGGGACAAGCGGCGGTGGCGGGAAGGGAGGGTGGAGGGCGGCGGACAACACGAAGGAGGGGGATGAACAAAACAGGCACAAATCTGCTACAAAACAAGGGGTATGAGGGGGAAGATACCAAGATACACGGAAAATACTACACAAGCACAACTGTTGGACAAAACAGGAAAAAAAAGGAAAGAATAAAGGAGATGCACGGAGTTAAGGAAAGAAAACAGGCACAAATGTTTGTCAAAACAAACCCTACTGCGGGGGCAGCCGGCAGCCGGCAAAACGAGGCAGTAGCGAGGCAGAGGGCGGGCAGGGGCACACGCAGCAGCTGGTGGCCGTGCGGCGCGGGGGTGTCCCACAAGTGGGTCACACTCACCTGCGTCGCACGGTCGCCATTTAAGGCCAAGTGCGCGGGTGGGCGGAGCAGCTGGGAGGCGGGAGCGGGGAGGGATACAGAAGAGAAGAAAGGGGCGGGGACAAGCGGCGGTGGCGGGAAGGGAGGGTGGAGGGCGGCGGACAACACGAAGGAGGGGGATGAACAAAACAGGCACAAATCTGCTACAAAACAAGGGGTATGAGGGGAAAGATACCAAGATACACGGAAAATACTACACAAGCACAACTGTTGGACAAAACAGGAAAAAAAAGGAAAGAATAAAGGAGATGCACGGAGTTAAGGAAAGAAAACAGGCACAATTGTTTGTCAAAACAAACCCTACTGCGGGGGCAGCCGGCAGCCGGCAAAACGAGGCAGTAGCGAGGCAGAGGGCGGGCAGGGGCACACGCAGCAGCTGGTGGCCGTGCGGCGCGGGGGTGTCCCACAAGGGATGTATATCGGACTTGTTTCATTTAAATGTTCATGCTTCTGGAGGTCTGTCCTAGATCACGTTTATGCCAGTGTATTTCAAACAATGAATAACATTCTTTAAATGTCTTAATAAGGTTACCGTACCAGTCCATGAATGTCTGTAAGTTTGATGTCTTACATTAAGTGCTGATGTCTACCATATTGTGGTTTATAACCTACCATTAGTACAGCTCTTCAGCCAAAGTTTCTCCCATTTGTCCTTGTAATCAGTACAGTGTGAAGAGCATGACACCATACTACTCTAAAATGTTCGTCCTTTTTTTATTACACTTTCCAAATTGTTCCCAGTAAACTCCTTTGCTCATCCGCACGCTGCCCTGGCTAGCACCTTTTTCACTCCTTAGCGACTGCTGTTCTGCCTTACCACTGCAATTTTTGTTCTATTCATGTTTTTACATACCCGCCGTATTATGACTTTAGTTACTTGAAATAGTTTGTTCCCTTCTTTTAGATGGCGGTATTAGTGGAGCCTTGTAAACCACCACAAAGTATACAGAAAAAATGGAGAGAATTGGACGAAGAAAGTATTGTGCACCTAAAGGTGAGTCAATTCAGCCTGTGTGTTTGTTGAAAAGGAGTATCTTTTTGAAGTATGTTCACATGAAGTGCTTACTAAGGGACTTTGCCACTCCTATTGTTGCTAATTAGGCTTTCTGGGGAATTTTAGTAGTAAGGATCTTTATTTCAGTTGATTCTCTTGTCTTCCAGCTCTGCATGAGTAGACGGTATGATGGAGCATTGCAAGCATTGGATCTGAAGGATCTCTGCAATGATACAGGTACTTCAAAATGATTGTTTGTTAAGAGTGACCTTTCTCTAGCAAGTTTGGAAGAGACACATGTTTGGAACGGTGTTGAATCCTGACATCTTGGTGTATTGCTTGATCTCATAACTGATCTGTGAATTGTGGGTGTGGGGTTTGTCAAAAAAGTGTTAATTCTCTAATAAATGTGACATTGTATGATTTTGAATTTGCACAAGATTTGGTAGAGGCTATGAAGGATTAGTTTTCTATAGGTATGTCAAGTTTAGTGCCAATCGATACACTGAGGGGGGACGTAGTTAAATTATGAGTTCAATACAATTTTCACTTGCTTATTTTGGTGCCTTTTGGTAGATCTGTCGCAAGTGTGACAAATAGTTAGCAAGTGATATTCAGTGTAAGTTTGAGTTTCATCAAGATCCTATGGCTGGGGGCGAGGAAGATGTCAATTTACTCCAAAACTAAACCGAGTGATCGACTAGTTGGTTAGCACCTCACTTTATTACTGCAATTTTGCCCTTGATAGTTGTGCACAAATCATCCAGCACTTGCCTCCATTTAGTGCCATTGACTACAGATTTCTATTTTTTTGATGAAGGCAAGGAGGTGCACCAAGAAAGTATATTCAGTCCAATAATAATTTTTTCAAGAAAGTTCTTTATTCAAATGTTCATGCTCATTCAAAGAACAACCAGCCAACACGTTTCTTCCCAAAATAAAATTGTGGAACTTTGTCAGGGCTGTAGCAAATAACATAAAATACATGAAATGACTGAGGGACATATCTGATGACATACAAAAACTTCGTTATCACTACCATCAAATATTGACATGTGAATTAAATCACTTCCCTAAATAACATTTAAAAAAGCACATATGACACAATACAATAACATGACTAATAACTAAACAAAATATTTTTTTTTGTATGAAACAAGGATTCTACACAAATGAGTAACAAAAACACAACTACATGAAGACTGACATGATAGAGACATATTAACAAAAACACCTACATGAAAACAGGATGAACAAATACCTATTTGCAAGACTCTTTAGCAAAAAACACAGTTTGCAAGTGTTATCCCTTCGTTTGACTAATACATGGTTAATTTAAGTGAGTAAGTTGTATCAAAAACTGGCGTGATTATCTCCTCCTTTAGAGACGCTGAATAAAATCCAAATTTCACCCTTAACCGTGGTGAAAGTGGCAGCATAAAAGTTCTATAGGGATGTATTTACTCATTTGATGAATATGAAAACCAATTTAGAATAGCGTATAGAGAAAGACAGAGAGAATAATAGATCTACAATTGCAAAAAAAGACCGATGCTAGAAAGCTAATTAATAGTTTAGTCCTGAGAGACTAAAAACGGCTAAGTCAGATGATAATCTGAACTCACCTCTATAATGTAAATTTCAAGTGCGCCATAGGATACATCTTAAATTTGATTGTCGCTTTATGATAGAGGTAAGCTTCAGGTTTTTACAGCTTGACATCTGGTATGAAAAATAATTTAAAAACTTGTGGTTAGTGTAAGGATAAGGTTTATATTAAAACAACTTTGTAGTTCCTATACACATAGACTTAAAACTCATACTTCTGTAGGCGACATCTGTGTTGTGTAACGAACAACTGTTATTACAACTCTATAACTACCATAGATCCGAGTTCTTCCAGGACCCATTAACAACTGTTATCTGATAGAGACTACTAGCAGCATATTCCTTCGCGTAGAATTATCTCCAGGCGTGAGACTGTATCCAGAAACTTTTTTGACACAGCATCCCGTCGCGCCGGGGTGCCGGGCGACATCACGTGACTCCGCCCAGTCGTCATCCGCGTACGTGACTTCAGCGAGGTCACATAAGACCCGCCCCGGCGCGCCTATGATAGTTTTCTCCTTTTCCGCGTGCAACGCGGATCCGGTCCTTGCTACGGGCCTGTTTGGGGCCCCTTTTTTTCCATTTCTTTTGGTGGAACGTGTGCGAATGCCTTCGGGCTTTCAACACTTGCACGTTTTGTGGGAGTCGGACCCTCACCTCATTTGTATGTGGTGTTTGGGGGAGGATCACGGCACCACTGATTGTATGGCATGCGAATAGTTGAAGCCGAAGTTGCGGCGGGAGCGCCCGATGAAACTTATCTCGGCACGTCCCTCCAGGTCGGCGTCCTCCCTTCGGTCTGCTTCACGGAAGGCTTCAGATACGGCCGTGGTCGTCGTCCTCGCCCTTCTCCGATGTCACGTGAGCGTCGCTCTCCAGTGGGTAAGTGTTGTCCCAGGGGGCTGGTTTCTGGGCTACCGGGGGCGTGGACTCTCAGCGGGTGATGTGGCCTCGCGTGTCGTCCTATCCACCGTTTCCCGGTGTTGGGGTGTCGAGAGTCCAGATGGAGACATACGCGGCGGCTTTGCAGGCCTCGCTGGCGTCTCCTCCTCCTTCCCCTCCTGGGGCGTTGGCAGATCCCTTGCCTTACGCGGGGCCCTCCGCGGCGGAGGATGTGGTGCTGTTGGGGTGCGGCTCCTCCGGGGCACCTCCTTCAGGCCACGGCGTCTCTGCCTCACCGCAAACTCCTGTGGGAGTCCCTGTAGTGTCGCGGGAGGTCGCCGGGGCTTGGGGTGCATCCCCGCGCCCCTCTCGGTCCTTTGACAAGGTGGTCCTGTCTAAGTCTGAGGTGACGCCGCTACGACGCCAGCAGCAGGAGCCACAGGGGTCGGTGGACCCTCCTCGTCCTGCTCCAGGTCGAGGCCGGGTGGGGACCCTTCGTCCCTATCCGGGCCCCTCTCGTCCCCTCCCACAGGCCGCTGCCTCGTCAGAGGTCGAGTCAGAGGCTGACTCGTCTTGACACCGCCACATGGGTTGCCGGGTGATCTAAGCCTCATTCTGGGCCGCGGCTGGCAGAGGGCTTCGTGTCACACCCAGACCCATACCACTTCCGCAGCAATGGGCACAGGCCTGTCCACGCTCGCACTCACCGAACTAGGTCGCCTCAGCAGCAGGTGAACACTGCGGCCCGTGGGGACCTCTGGGATGCAATGCATTGCCTGGGGGCCGTTGCGAGGGTCTGACGAGCCGCCAGGATCTTCACTGCGTTCTCCCGAGTTCACCTCTTCGCAGCGCAGTCTCAGGGTATAGCCTGGTGAGTTCTCCGATCTCCAGAGTTGCCAACTGGAGGTCCGCTTTCGTTGTCCTTTGCTCACACTGCCAGCAAGCCTCAAGTTGCCCGGGATGTTCCACCTGACGGCCGAAGCAGCTGACATTTTGCTTAAGCGCAGTCAGGCCAATATTGTCAAATGCAGCTATTCCCTGCAGCCCAGTGGATCAGCGGCACCACTGCCAGCTCCACACTGTCCTGCAGCTCTGTTCCGCTAATGTTTGCGCTTGGATGCAACGATAATGAGCAGATTTTTAGATCCGCACTAACGCGCAGCCATCCCACCGTGCGCCCTCTAGCTCCCCCCACCCCACAAAGAGTTGGTCATCGACCCAGAAATCTTTTGTGCGGTCAAGGTAGAACGATAACGCTCTTTTTGGGTCCAGTCGGTGGAGACGCTTCCTTAGAAGGTATAAATTATGCCCTGGTGCGAAGCACCACCTTGTCCGGAAAGGACATAGGATTAGGAGGTGAGCTTGATAATGCCTGCAATTTACTCACCGTCTGAGCAGATCTAATCGCCACTAAGAAGGCTGTTTTGATGGTCAACAGCCGGAGAGGACAATTGTGCAGAGGCTCAAACGGAGCACACATCGTGTAAGTGAGGACCAAATTAAGGTCCCATTGTGGCATAGCAAAGGGCATGAGTTGAAACAAGTGGCCCAGCCCTTTCAGAAATCTATGTACAATAGGAGATTTGAAGAGAGAAACCTGGTCTGGCAGCCGCAAAAATGCAGACAGAGAGGTAACCCATGAGCGTTTCAACGGCAGAGCCCTGCTGGGCAAGAGTTAGAATGAATAAAAGGACAGTAGAAAGGGAAGCAGAAAGAGTGTCAATAGACCTTTCTGCGCAGTATAATAACAAGCATTTACAATGCAATGGTTTCGCCTTTGGAAAAGTTAGAGCTATTGGCATTGTAAATGACAAAATTTGTATTTATGTGTTGGTTTTGAAAACAGATAAATAAATGGCATTGTCATTTACATTGCCATTAGGTTAATCTCGGCAGCCACTCTGCACTCCCTAGCATTCTGCAGTCACTCTGCACTCCCTAGCAGTCTCTCTGCAGTCCCTAGCACTCCCTAGCACTCACTAGTCACTCTGCATTCTCTAGCACTCCCTAGCACTCCCTAGTCACTCTGCACTCTCTAGCACTCCCTAGTCACTCTGCACTCTCTAGCACTCCCTAGTCACTCTGCACTCTCTAGCACTCCCTAGCACTCTGCACTCTCTAGCACTCACTAGTCACTCTGCACTCTCTAGCACTCTCTAGCACTCCCTAGCACTCACTAGTCACTCTGCACTCTCTAGCACTCCCTAGTCACTCTGCACTCTCTAGCACTCCCTAGGCACTCTGCACTCTCTAGCACTCCCTAGGCACTCTCTAGCACTCCATAGCACTGCAGCCAGCCTTCCCGCCCCAGACTGATATCCACTGAAGCGACGAGGAGGTCCGGGCACTCCCTGGGACGCTCCGTGCCAGGGGCTGAGGGTGGCGATTAGCGAACGTGCATTCCACCGGAAATCTTTGAAATAAATCCAGTTTAAAGAAAACGGAGGGTCGGTGGCAGTCAGAACAGAAATTCTATTAAAAAAATATATAACCTGCAACCCACGGGCTGGTCCAAGCTACGAGGGGAGATACGCAGCAGCGCGCGTCACCCGAAATAAACCCACACAGAGAATAAAGTATCTAAGAGAAGAACTGGGCAAAAGCAAGACAAGCTGGTTAAATACAGTAAGACTTGTGCCAATCGGAGGTTTGAAGCCTGGCAACAATGTGATATGCAGCCTAGATGAACAAGGCTTTGAGGCGCCTTCGGACCCGGGAGAGCAGGTGGGAAGCCGGGCACAGCGCTCGAGCCACATCCGGGGAGCCCGACTGGCAGGTCGGTGCCGGGGCTAAGGGGCGTGTGCACTGCCGCGGAGCCGGTGGGGCGGGCCAGATGTCACCTTGAGGGTCCGCGCCGATAGACAAGCGAAAGGACACCGAGAAAACTTTCAGGGAGCCGAGCCTTCCAGCTGGCAAGACGAGCAATTCATTCCAACCTCCCTTGTCTGTCTCCCTCTCGTGGCCTCCTCCTCTCCCCTTCTTTCTGCCCTCCTCCTTCCTTCTTTTCCTCCACTGCCCTGCCGCCCCCTTTCTGCCCTCTCTACTCCTCTACCCTCCCTGCCTCCTCCCCTTTTTTTCTCCTCTGCCCGCCCATCCTTCACAACATGATACAATCTACTTTATTGGCACGACAAGTCAGAGAAGTATTGCCAAAGTAAATACATGACAAACCCCCGCCCTCTCGTCTTTCCCGCCCACGCCCCCGGCGTCTACGTCATGAATATACACATATATACATCCATAGAGCTATACAGTATGTTGACGCCGCCTGCTGCTTTGCCTGCTATTGGCCCGGGTGGCGGTGACGAGAAACACCCCATGCCCTTATTTGCCGCACAGCGTTCAGTTTCTGCATCATGGCTCTGTTGTGTTATTTATTTTATTATTATTTTTTTCTTCGCATTTCAGGTCATTTGTATGTTGCAGGTGATAATGCTGGCAGGGTTCACGCAGGCGAAACCAAAAAACACACTTTAGGAAAATGAGCTCTCAGAAAGCAGCGAAAAAATGTAGAGCTAGCGTTAAGACCCATTACACCACTTCCCGATCAGTCTTCTCGAAGAGAGAGGGGGGTTGGGGGAGGGAGGGGGAGAGGCGGCAGAGAGGTCTGGAGAAGTAGGAGGAATTAGCACGTCCCATTAGCCTCCGTCTAACCTTGTTAAAAATCGGTTGTCTCCAGTCTGAGGAGCCGAATAATTTTTATTTGCGGGCAGGCGTCCCCGTGTGCCAGAGCCCTGCATGAACACCCCCCACGCCATGTGCAGCGGAAGGAGGCCGCCCCCTCCCTCGGCGCTCGGGGAAAGGAGGTCAGTGCAATTAAACACGAGTATTGAATTTGGCTGGGGGCTGGAGTAAGCAGATGACCGCTGCTTCTTTAGACCCGCTCCCGCCCCCGTCATTCAAGTAACCTCCGAGGCATCCCCTTGTAACGCTCTCCTCCCAGCCCGTCTCTGACTCACCCCGGAGGGGGGAGGTGGGGGTGATCGTGCCCGGAGACAAACTGAGGAGATTAATCACCATCATTAGAGCAGCGGCCCCCGAAGTGAGCCCCCGCCCGATCGATAAACACGGCGAGGTACATACATACAAGCATCTCTGTAGGTAGATACTGTCAGTGATACCACGCATTCGTCCCCCTAATGGGGGAGTTTTACTCATGGTTCTAGCAGGATGCTCGTGCTTCTGCACCTACCCCTTCCAGCGGCTGCCTTACATTGACGGTGTTCGGCCTTCTATAAGTATGCCGCAAATCTCGTGGCGCCGGGTGTGGTGTGCTCCATTTCCGGGATCGGGAAGTGGTGAGCAGTGTTCAGTGCGAGTGCAGAGTGGCTGCCGCAAGTCGTGAAGGAGACGCTGCGCATGCGCAGTATCGTTCCATCAAATGAAAAAATTAAAGAATGACTGCCTCTATACCGGGTGAAGGAAAAACGCCGGACTAATGTGCCTTAATAAAGAAGGTATCTGACTGAACACATAACCCCACAAGACGGGTATACTCCATAGGAGAATCCTGGTGCGGAGCAGTGGGGCCATAGGGGTCAATCAAGCCTGGACTTCCTCGGCCGGCGGTCGGCCGCCAAATGGCAAAAAAAAAAACCTCAACCAGCCAAAAAAAAAGCCCCGCCCACCGCCGCATGACGTGGGCAAAAGAGAAAAATTCTCGGGAACGCCCCCGAATCTGGTCCGGCCTTGACGGACAGATCCGGCACCCAATGGCTAGCCTCCATTTATGGAGCTAGCCAATGGGAGCCGGGGGACGTTCCCGAAGCACTTATAGTTAACAAAGGATTTCGCCTGCGCCGAAAAGCTGCGCAGAGCGCAGCCTTCGGCAGGCGAAACCCAAAAATGTCTGCCAATGGCAGGCGTATACTGTCTTCGTGGAGGGCCACCTGGCCGCCAGAATAACATCACAGACTTTGGGAGGAAGGTAAAAAGCGGTCAACTATCGCCGCTCAATCTCCACGCATGGAGGCGGAGTTGAAAGGTTCAGGTTGAGAACCCCGACATTCTGCATTCTCTTCGGAGGTGAAAAAATCTAACCAAGATGTTCCCCACTGCTGAAAGAGACCTTTCGCCACCTCAGACTGGAGGCGCTATTCGTGATCCGCTAGGTATCGATGCCTGAGATCATCTGCCCTTGCATTCAGAGAACCTTCCAGAAGTCGAACCACCAGGGTAATGCCCTACTGCTCCAGCCATGTGCAGAGATGCAGGGCCTCTCGACAAAGGCTCCACGACCCCACCCCACCCTGTTTGTTGCAGCCCCACATGGTGTGGCGGTAGGGTTGTCGTAAACACCTGCACCAACTTCCCCTTGACAGAGAGATGAAATTCTTTCAATGCCGAGCGAATCGCGCAGAGCTCCAACAAGTTTATGTGGAGCCCCCGGACCTCCAACTCTCCCATTTGACCACTGCATCCCAGACGTGACGTACCTGTCAGGACAGTGAAATCTGGTTGGGGAAAGGAGAAAGGTCTGCTGCAGACCCAATCGCGGTTCATTGACCACTACTGCAGATCCTTCTGAGATCTGAACCACGTCGGTGAGATTTTCTTAATGCTGTGCCCATTGGAACTTCAAGTTCCACTGTAGAGCCTGCCTACGCCAACTTGCGTGTCTACCAGCAGGATGCAGGAGGCCATGAGACTCAACAGCCTCAGTCAGTCTCACCGAAATCCATCCGGGATAGAGGCTGAAATATCGAAATCATAGCCTAAATATCCTGAACTTGCTGCCCGGTAGGATGAGCCCGAAACCGCACTGTGTCCAGCACAGCTCAGATGAAAGTTAGCATCTGAGAAGGAGTCAGATGTGACTTTAGCACGTTTATAGAGAACCCCAGCGAATGCATGAGGTTCGTTGTAGTCTGAAGGTGGGAGACAACAGCCTGGGGCGAGGACGCCTCCAACAGCCAATCGTCGAGGTAGGGTGAAGACTGAAACCCCTAACCTGTGTAGTTGAGCTGCAACCACCGCCTGTAAGAAAGTGGCTCTATATATACTGGACCAAAGTAAGGTACAGTGTGTATAGAGTCTCCAGAGGTATAACAGAGGTTAAAGTCAGATATGACCTTACTCTCTAAAATGGTAGCTTGGTCGAGCAGTAAGGCAATATCAGAGGACAGTGTAAAGCATTTGTTGTACACCCTCAGTCAGCAAAAGGTTTCAAACACTCAAGGACTGAACTCTAGGCCAATTGTTTTTATATCAAAAGATATTGTTGTTTTATTTTAGAACCAACAGGTATCAAAATATACTGTTCGAGGCATATGAGCTGCAGATTGTACACTATGCATTAGATCGCCACCTGGTGTTGGGCTCGGATGATTGCAGGTGGTTGTCTTTTTGGAAGAAGTCTTTGTAGTCACGAGATAGGTGACTCCTCCCTTGTACAATACTGCGCATGGGCATCGGCTCCATCCTTAGATTGTCTTTTTCCGCCACTGGGTTCGGATGAAAGTTTCTCCGCTCCGGCTAGAAAAAGACTTTTCAGCAACTTCGAAGCTCAGAACTTCCTCAAACTTCTACAAAACTACCCTCGACATCGACTACAATACTTTCGACTTCATCAGTTCCATTCCGGTCATCGACGCGGGCCGTTGGGCATACCGACGCCGTGCGGCCTACACCACATGGAAAGAACTCTGTTCACAAGATGCCCGGTATGTCGAGCAAAGTTCCCACATAGCAACCACCACGAGGTCTGCAACCTCTGTCTATCGCCGGAACACGACGAGTCGACCTGCACAGCTTATGCATCCTTCCGATCGAAGAAAACCATCCGGTCTCGGAGAGCTCGTCGACATGAAATGAGGAGATCAGCTCCAGCACCAGAAGACATCTTCGATGAAGAGGTTCCCCTTGTTCCCGAAGAAGACTCACCTCTCCAGATCGTATCAGAGGCAGACGACTCAGATGACTCCATTCCATCGGGTCAGCGCGTGAGTACTACTGCCCCTGCACCACATATTCTGTCCAAACTGAAGGCAAAGGTCAGCACTCCGCCCAAAGGGCCCAGTCGAGACCGAATACCTTCTTCGAAAGCCCAGCCTTCCAGCCCGGCTCCGAAGAAAACTAAGCCTTCTAGTGCCTCGAAACCGAGCAAGCCTCTTCCATCGGCACCGAAAAATAAAGATGCCTCGGCGCCGAAGCTAAAAGACCCTTCGGCACCAAAGGATAAAATAGTACCGGCACGAAACATAAAGACGTACCGGTCCCAAAACCGAAAGAAGCACCGGCTCCGAAGCCGTCCACTTCTACATCTTCGGCCGAAGAACACAAAGCCTGATTCCGAGGTGCCCAAATCCTCGAACATGCTTACGTAGCCGAAAAGGACACCTTCGGCACCGAAAACTATGCCACAGGACTTTATAACACCTCCCAAGGCTAAAGACACACAACAACCTCCCCTGGTACCGAAAAAATTTACACCCAAGAAGGTTGTAGAGCAGGAGGAACTTTTTCGACCAGATCCTCGACAAAAGAAACTCTACATAGACACAAAGACAGGTCATGTAGGTGCTACACCTCACAAGAAGAGACCAGCAGAGGCACCACCCACACCTGTGGTTCCTGCCAAGAAAAAGGACTGTGCAACATCTCCTATGCACCCTTTCTCTCCTATACCTCCTCTTCCTTCTTCTCCTGTTCCTCCTCACATATCCCCTCAATTCTCTCCTGTACATTCTCCATTATCATCACATTCCCCACAGCAGAATGATGATGAATACAATTTGGGTGGAGGGGAGGACATGCAAGAACCTGATTCATACCATGTAGATGAGGGTATATGGGACTTTTCAAACCCAAAAAATGTGCCTATATGGGACTTTACAAACCCACAAAATGGGCCTGACATTCCTGAACCGCAGTCATACCCATCAAAACCTTCCCCTCCAGAAGATACCATTGGTTTTGGTCATCTGTTAAACAGAGCTGCTGTTTACCATGGAGTCCCTATGCATTCCGATGACATTGAGGAGGATTTTCTCCTAGATACCTTTGAGCAGTCTCAGCGGTCTGCTCACATTTTTCCCATGATCAAGGAGGTCATCAAACACGCTCCAGAGGTATTTAAAGACACTGTACGTACTAGAATATTAAACCCTAGAATCGAGAGAAAATATAGACCAGCACCCACAGATCCAGTCTACATTAAAGGCCACCTACCACTAGACTCATTAGTTGTGGCCAATGCTAGAAAGAGGGCAAACTCTCAAACTTCTGGAGAGGCACCCCCACCTGACAAGGAATCAAGAGTGATTGATGCGTCCGGTAAAAGAATAGCTGCACAAGCTACAAACATTTGGCATATAGCAAATACACAAGCCCTCCTCTCTCGTTACGATAGGGCTCATTATGATCAAATAGAAAAACTACTTGAGCACCTACCAGATCAGTACAAAGATCAAGCAAATGACCTTATACAGGAAGGCAAGCTAATATCAAATGCCTCTATAAAATGCGCGCCTAATGTCGCAGACATAGCATCTAGGGCTGTAAATACCAGTGTTATACTTAGGAGACATGCGTGGTTACGCATTTCATGGTTTAAACAAGAAGTGCAAACCACCATTTTAAACCAACCATTTAACCAGAACCAGTTATTTGGCCCAGAAGTAGACACTACACTGGAAAAAATGAAGAAAGATACCGACACCGCAAAGTCTATGGGGGCTTTACAGTCCACACCAGCTAGAAGCTTCTTTCGTCGCTCCTTCTACAGAGGAGGCTCCAAACAAACTGAAGCAGACACTACAACATCTTTCAAATCACAGACGTCCTCTAACAAGGGATACTTAAGAGGAGGATACAGAGGCAATAATAACAAAGGAAGAGGTCGCGGTAACAATAACAACCGATCCTCTTCTGCCACAAAACAGTGACTTCCCTCTGCTCCCCCCACAGCATTCCACTCCTGTAGGGGGCAGATTAACACCGTTCCTGCCTGTCTGGAACATCATTACAACAGACAAGTGGGTAAGACAGATTATCCAACATGGCTACTGCCTAGAACTTACAGCAACCCCTCCAACCATACCTCCTAGGCAGCGTCCAATGTCGACAGACCATCTGACTCTGCTTCCACAGGAGGTTTTATCACTTCTAGAAAAAGATGCTATTCAAATAGTTCCTTTAGAAGAACAAGGAACAGGGCTTTACTCGCTGTACTTTCTAATTCCTAAGAAGGACGGAACACTAAGGCCAATTCTCGACCTCAGGCCCCTCAACCGTTACATACAATCAGATCATTTTCATATGATCACTCTACAACAAGTGCTTCCACTGCTGCAACAAGGCGACTTCCTTACAACACTAGATTTAAAGGTCGCCTACTTCCATATCCCCATACATCCTTCTCACAGAAAGTATCTAAGGTTTGTACTGGAAGGACAACACTATCAGTTCAAAGTCCTTCCATTTGGAGTGACAACGGCACCACTAGTATTCACAAAGTGCCTAGCATTGGTAACAGCACATCTCAGAAGACAACAAATACATGTCTTCCCTTATCTAGACGACTGGCTCATAAAAGCCAAGTCATTCAATTAGTGTGTCCAACACACACATCAAACAGTTCAAACGTTGCACGACTTGAGGTTTACAATAAACTACACCAAGTTGCACTGTAGTGTAGTTCCTATATTCCCAATAGGCTCTGCGCATTGGAATAACATAAACGATAGTTTAGACATAGGACTGAGGTCGACTAGGTCTCTATTGAATATGTTAGACTTAATTATGAATGCCAGCTAGCTCTGAGGTCACTAGAAACTTTCTCGAGTGAACAGGAAGGAGTTAACTTTCCTGAATAGACAAGAAGGGATTAGTTTCTGACAACCGCATAAACATGACAACTTTGCTCCCCCCCAGAATAAGGAGTCTATCTCCAGAGTCGTGTGAAAACAATAGATGATTATTTCACTCAGTCAATCGTGCATTCTTCGTTTCACCAGAGTGCAGAGAAATAAAGAGACGGGCATTTTCAATAAAAGTTATTTATTGAGCAGTCCTCTTTCTCATGCAAGAGAAGTGAATTGCCACAATTGCAATATTTGTCATAAATTAAAGTGCGTACAGTAAAAAGAGTATTATGAAATAATTCTGTAAAAGCATTTATATGGTTTCTGAGCCATATGATACTTAAAACGGATAAAATACATAAAATACATACTGTTGGAGAGTGGGGTCTGCAATCCTATGGTCACCCCAGATTTTTGCTTTTTGCTTCACTGGTTTACGACTTTCCCTGGCTGTGGGCCTGCTAATCAGACCCACAGCCTAGCTGTTCTCGCTCTAAATTGACATCCATGTACTTTAGGTGCATTTACCAATTGGTATTGGGACATCTTATCAGCCCCTGTACAGTGTACCTTAGGCACCCAGGGCATAGGTGTACCCAAGGCCTACCAGGGGCTGAAGCATGTATTATGCCACCCCTGGTTGGCCATCTAAACAGACACAACTGGCTGGTAAGACAGCTGGGGCAAGGTGGTATAATTACCCTTTGCTGTAGATATAGTTACCTATATCTAACCCCAATGTACACTTTCACATGTACGCCGATGACACTCAACTATATCTCAAGTTACAATCCCCCAAAGACATCCTGAGTCTGAACTCAACGATCAGAAGCACCCAATCTTGGCTGGCCGATAACCACCTCAAACTCAATGCTATGAAAACTGAGTTCCTCCTAATCTCACCTCCCACGAAATTATCTTCCGCACAAACATGGCTTAAGCACCTAACAGCACTCAATGTCCAACCGACCATCGTGGATTCAGCAAAATCTTTAGGCATAACACTTGACACCAACCTCAACATGCAGCAGCATATCAGCAAGGCAACTAAGGGGGCGAACTTCCAAATAAATACCTTGAGGAAACTTAAACCCTTCCTCCCAGCAAAAGACTTCCAAACCGCAGTACAAGCACTAGTCTTGAATAGACTACGGCAGCGTGGCCCTCTGCGGCCTCCCCCTAACTACAACTGCACCCCTCAGAGCGTCACTAAACGCGGCAGCAAGACTCATCACTGGATCAAAAAAACATTCGCATATCTCCCCTGACTTTAAATCCTTGAACTGGCTGCCTCTTGAAGCCAGAATACAGCTGAAAATTGCCTGCATGACGCACAAGGCTATACACCTGAAATCACCCGGCTACCTCACTCATAAGTTGACAATTTCCGGCGGGTCCAGAACCACCAGAAGTACTAACAATCTTCTGCTGAAACCTCGAAGATTCCGGAAGGAAAAAACTTACAAACGCTCCTTCTCAGGAATGGCGCCTAGGATCTGGAACGCACTCCCTCCTGAAACCAGACTCATCTCCTCCACTCAAAAATATCCTTATGGCTAAATACACTTGAACAACTACGTTTGATTTACAATGCGTCGATCAGTATTACCGGTCCGATTCCTATACACATGTGTTTTTACTTGTGTTAGACTAGCGTGTTTAGATTCTTGCTCCCTCATATCTGTATTATTTTCTATTTCTGTATTATCTACATTGTTTTGATGACCTACGTTCCAACTATGCCATGCTACCTCATACCTGTACTATATGTAATATTTTTACTATTTACATTAACTTGATGACCTACCTTCCTACTATGCTCCCTTGTTTCCCTTCCCCTTCACCTGCCTTTGTAAAGCGCTCTGTTATCTGCAAAGATCTTGTTCGCGCTATATAAAACTTTCAAAATAAATAAATAAAAAAATAAAATGGACACATATATTCCTATCAGTCACTCTTATGGCAGGCCTTATCAATCCTGAAGGCAGAGTGCTTGGAATTACGTGAGATGGTGCTCTAGCATGAGCTGAGCCTGTCTGCAGCTTGCGGAACCAAGTCCTTATAGCTGTTCCATGATAACGCTATACCATATACTCTTGAGTGCATTATAATCCTCGCGGTTGAATGCTAACTCTGGTATAACATTATCAAAACATGTTGAGTAAGGTGTCATACGAATTGGAATACTACCCCCTCGCCAATTCTGGCGACCGGGGTAGCATTCCACCCTTCTAGAGGGACACGACATGTATGTAACTGTGAACCCCGGTTAAAGTTAACTCGAGCCTCAGCATCACAAAATGGATGCTGCCACCACAGACACAAGTCTGACCTCCTGCTGCTGGGAGTCCTTCCAGCGAGGGAGGCCTGGACAAAGGGTTTCCTGCCTTGGGAGGTGCTAGCACCACCCCAGACAGGATTTTGTGTATTGAGGTAGGGAGGCCTGAAAGGAATGAGACATGCCTGGGGCACACAAGGTGCCCTGTGCATACACCGGTTCAAACCAGTTGCTGGGGCACTCCAGCCCCAGTTCAGGTGCAAAACCGGACAACGGATAGGGGGCGTAACCACCCCCCTTCCTGGTCCCACCCATGGGAGGGACCTAGTCACCAGTACAGCCCCCTTTAGGAGAATAAAGGTAGGAGCTGGTCCCATTCCAAATTAGATTTATCCTGACAACTTTACAAGAAGAAACTCTGGACTTCGACGTTCTGCTCCACAGAGGACTGAAGAATCTCCCTTGTGGGCAAGGAGTGTCCACCCTGCAACTGCAGGCACCATCAAGCGTCCTAGCGGTCCACTTTGTCGTCCTTCCTGCCGGATCCAGACTTCAGAGCCCGATGAGACCCGGACTCCCAGACCTCTCCGACCTCTACCCACATCTGCAGCACAGCTGAGACCCGTGGGTGCGACGAGACACGTGGGACTGGCCATCTTGAAGAGACTGCACTTCGCTTCCAGCACGACTTCTGAGGCCTCCTCGAGAAAGTGCTTTGGGGATTGAGAAGCCCCAGCCCCGAGCAGCTCCTGCACCAAAAACCAGCCCTCCAGCAAGATCTGCGTGGGGCTCTTTTGCTTGATTGCTGCTCGACGCGTTGTCTGGTCACTTGCCGGCTGGCTAGTGCCCTCCTAGACGACGATCCAAGAAATCTACACTGCTGGTCTGGTTGCTCCAGACTGGCCCTTGCTCCCTTCCAAAAGAGGAGCACCCTGGACCCTTCTGGTCCACTCCAGACGCCGTTTCCACTCACCGCGTGGGTTGCCTTTGCCAAGGCATGTTGACTCCAAATCCGGATCCGACACCGCCGACAGCGAGAGCCTGCGTGGGACAGCTCATGCCTCCATCCTGGTTGTCGAAGACACCTCCTGGTCCACGTGGCTGCAGAGACAAGCGCCCACTCTTCACCTGATCGCGATGACAGCATCTGGTTTCCTCCTGGTTCCACACCGGTCACTGGCTAGTGACTTTGAACACTGTCCCCTCTGCTTTCAGGTCCTCTTCTTCCTCGATCCACCCTTGGATCGCACCGGACATCTTCCTCCTGGTCGCCTGCAGCATCTTTCTTCAAGGCTCCATTGACTTTAACGCGGAAACCCATCACACTTTCACACCTATGCACCCGCAGCCCTTGGGTGAGGTAACGAGAGCATTTCGGTGCTCATAGGTAGATTGACTCTCCTAGTATCCAGGTATCCAGTCGTTTTAGTCCTAACTAGTCGGAACTGTCTGGTTCGAGGCATGTGGGCTGCTAAATTCATATCTTAGCATTAGATCGCCGCCTAGTGTTGGGCTCGGATGATTGCACATTGTTGTCCTGGAAGAGTCTTCGAAGTATCCTGAGATAGGTGGCTCCTCCCCTGGACTACAGTGCGCATGGGCATCGGCTCCATCCCCAGATTGTTTTTTTCCGCCATTGGGTTCGGATGTGGTCTCGACGTCTTACTGTCGGAACCAAGAAAAACTAACTTTTAGCGGCCAAAAGGCCTCGATTTTCTTGCGTCGGTATTGTCTGCGCACGGTCTCGAGTCTTCCGTCTCTTGGAGCCGGAATAAGCGGAGTTTTCTTCGCTCTCGGAACTTTGAGGCCTTCTCATCGCGACACGACTGCAAGCCTTTTCGGACATGGAGCGGAGCCCGTTTAAGTACTGCCCGCTCTGTGGGTCCAAGTACCCACACATCGATCTACACCCCGTGTGTAACAAATGCCTTTCGCCTGACCACGACGACGGCAAGTGCAAGTTGTGTGCACAGTTCCGCTCGAAGAAGACTCTCAAGCTTCGGCGCGCGATGCGCATGGAAGCTAAACAAGCGGCCCCGGATCCGGAGAACATCTTCGGCGACCAAGACGAAGAGGACCAGGGTCATCATCTCCAAATCTCCCCACCCGAGACGGAGGTCGAGGCGGATCCGGGAGACGACGACGGAGTCGCGGGTCAAGGCCTTGAATACGTCGACGAGGTAGGAGACGACGATGAGATTTATGGGGCCGCGGCGGATAGCTCAGCGGACGAGCTCTGCCCCGAAGGTTACGAGGATACCGACCGGGACACGGGATCGCCTGTCGGCCTTACCCAAGACCCGTTGCCGCAAGCCACAGCCCCGCCTTCGGGCCCGGCCACGGACTTACTTGCTGGGCAGACTGTTTCGAAACCGAAACCGAAACCATCGGGATCGACAACACCTAAAATGGCTGACCCGAAAACGAAACCGAAAGTTAAGGACTCGAGTGTCCCTAAGATGGCTGCCGTGCCGGTGAAACCGGCGGTGCCCGCTACCCCATCGACTCCGTCGACCTCCGGTCCGCAGAAGTCGAAGAAGTCCGTCGATTCCGCTGCTGCGAAATCGAAACCGACGCCAGAGGAGGGGTCCTCCAAGAAAGATGGTCGGCACGGGACAGCGGCTACGACGCCGTCAAAACCCGCCAAAGTCGGCTCCAAGGAGGCTACGCAGGCACACGGAAAGAAGTCTGTGCCCCGAACGCAGGAATCGGAGGCGGTGAAGACAGGATCCGCGCCCAAAACGCACAAGGCCCACAAGGACGTCGGATCCGAGGGGAAAATCAGGCCATCCTCGTCAGCGCCGACACAAACTGTGAGTGTGCCGTCCCCCATAGCCGAATCACTGAAAAGAATCAGGGAAAAGGCCTTTGCCCCGTCGGCTCCGATACCATCAACGCAGCCGCGAAAAGACACTCCAGAGAAGCCGTCTGGGAAACTTCTCTTTATTTTGCCGCCGAAGGAGGCGCCAAAAGCATTTTCAACCAAATCAGCACCGAAACAGGTGATTTCTTCACCGACTGGCCCACTTCCACGTCAGGTACTCGAATCCGAGGACGATTCGGAGCATTTCATCGACGCTGACACAGGCAAACTGACCCTCTATAAGAGGAAAATCACTTCGGAGCCAGTGGACCCCTATGTCATCCCACTAAAGAAGAAGAGGGTGCCCCTTGACGCCTCAGGCCTCACGGAACCAATCCAGCCTCCTCCGAGACGGAGCCCTACTCCCTCCCCAGAACACTCTGCGGGTGAGGGGTATGATGAGGACGAGCAGTACAATTTCCCAATCAATGAACCTGATGTGCAACCGGATTCATATGATGACACTGGTGACCAGAACACCCAAGGTGCGGGGCAGGACCCGCAGCCTTTTAATGCACGGGCATCCCCGACTGAGGATTCAGCAGGTTTTCATGCCCTACTCGAAAGGGCGGCAGCCAATCACGATGTGGACATGCATGCCGACCCTGTTGAGGAAGACTTCCTTTTCGACACTTTTTCAGTCTCTGAAAGGACAGTAAAGACACTGCCTATGCTTAAAGGAGTCCTCAAGCATGCTGGGGACATATTTAAGGAGCCTACGAGAGCGAGAGTGGTCAACCCTCGCATTGAAAAAAAGTACAGACCTGCACCTGCAGACCCCGCATACATTCGGGGACAATTGCCACTGGACTCTCTTGTGGTCGCCAATGCCAGGAAACGTGCCAACTCCCAGACTACGGGTGAAGCTCCTCCCCCGGATAAGGAATCCAAAGTGCTAGAGGCAGGGGGCAAAAGAGTAGCTGCACAGGCATCAAACTTTTGGCGCATCGCCAATACACAGGCGCTCTTGGCGCGTTATGATAGGGCGCACTACGACGCCCTAGAACAGATTGTACAACACCTGCCTCCACAGTTCCAAGAGGGCACCAAACTGCTTATTGAGGAAGGGAAGCTAATCTCAAACGCAGCCATCAAGTGTGCACTTGACGCTGCGGACACAGCTGCTAGAGCTATCAACACTAGCGTTATGCTGAGACGACAAGCGTGGCTCCGCATCTCAGGGTTTAAACCGGATATTCAGACAACAATTCTTAATCAGCCAGTCAATCCTGATAGTCTGTTTGGTCCGGATGTTGACACCACCCTAGAGAAAATAAAGAAAGACACAGAAACTGCTAAGTCTATGGGGGCCCTACAGTCACAACAGTTTCGTGGCAGCAATTTTCGTCGCTCAGGTGCACGTGGAGTCACCAGAGGACAAATGGGTCAACAATCCCAGTTCGCAAAAGGTGGGGCACAATCCTCGTTCACTAAACAGAACAAGGGAGGTTACAGGAATAACAGCAACAGAGGTCGCGGCAGAGGAAACAACAGCTCCCGCACCTCTACTCCCAGCAAACAGTGACTCTCTGTCACTGCCCCCCGACCACCTAACACCTGTCGGGGGGAGACTGCAGCAGTTCCTGCCCGTCTGGAGAAACATCACCACAGACAGGTGGGTGCGACAACTAGTCCAGTTTGGTTATTGCCTAGAGTTGAAGTCCACTCCACCCAACATCCCGCCAAGGCAACGGCCTATGTCCGCAGAGCACTTGCTCTTATTGCAGCAGGAAGTAGTGGTGATGCTGCAAAAGGGAGCAATCGAGCTCGTGCCGGTGGGGGAGGAAGGCACGGGGGTATATTCCCTGTACTTCCTTATTCCAAAGAAGGACGGATCTCTCAGGCCCATTCTAGATCTACGTCCCCTCAACCTGTACATACTATCAGAACATTTCCACATGCTTACACTGCAACAGATTCTTCCCTTGCTAAACCAGGGAGACTTCTTAGCAACCTTAGATCTCAAGGATGCTTATTTCCACATTCCACTACACCCGTCACACAGGAAATACCTCAGGTTCACTATTCAAGGCAGGCACTATCAGTTCAAAGTCCTACCCTTCGGAGTCACAACAGCCCCGAGGGTGTTCACCAAGTGTCTGGCGACAGTAGCGGCGCACCTCAGGAGGCAGAACATCCATGTCTACCCCTACCTAGACGACTGGCTCGTGCAAGCCAAGTCAGAGCAACAGTGCGCCGCAGACATGTCGACTACAATTCACCTTCTTCACGATCTGGGTTTCTCCCTGAACTACCCAAAATCGCATCTTCAGCCGGCGCATGTCCGGCAGTTCCTAGGTGCAACGATCAACACCCTGACGGCCATGGCTCAGCCAAACCAAGTCAGGATAGACAGCATGCAGGCTCTGATCCAAAAGTTCAGGCCACAACACTCGCTTCCAGCGAGAGTGTTCATGCAACTGATAGGCATGATGGCCTCCTGCATCTTCATAGTCCCTCACGCACGGCTACATATGCGCCCGCTCCAGGAGTGCTTAGCGGATCAGTGGACACAGGCTCGTGGGCAATTGACAGACCTAGTGTTGGTTACCAGTCGGGCATACGACTCTCTGCATTGGTGGACTCCACACAACCTTTGCAAGGGCCGACTGTTCCAAGAGCCCGTGCCGCAGATTGTCCTGACAACGGACGCATCTCTCCAGGGATGGGGAGCTCATGTGCTCACTTACACAGTGCAGGGACTATGGACGACGCAGCAACAAAAGATGCACATCAACTATCTGGAGCTGATGGCAATCTTCATGGCGCTCAAGTCCTTCATTGTACATCTGTGCAACAAAGTCGTGCTAGTCCGGACGGACAACATGACCGCGATGTACTACATTCAAAAGCAGGGAGGCACCCACTCGCCACAGCTGTCTCATCTGGCTCAGAGCATGTGGAAGTGGGCCATTCAGAGGAACATTTTCCTCATGGCAGAACACCTCCCAGGAAAGGACAATCAGATGGCGGATCTGCTCAGCAGATACAGCCATCAAATGCACGAGTGGGAGATACACCCATCTGTTCTCCACCCGTACTTCCAGCAGTGGGGTCATCCGGAGATAGACCTGTTTGCCACAGCAGAGAACGCAAAATGCCAACTCTTTGCCGCCAGGTTCCCTCACCCACAGTCGCAGGGGAATGCGATATGGATGAACTGGTCAGGCAAATTTGCGTACGCTTTTCCGCCAGCCCCTCTAATACCGCTGGTCGCAAGAAAGCTAAGGCAGCACGAGATGACTCTCATCCTGGTTGCTCCAACGTGGGCGCGCCAGGCTTGGTACACCACGTTCCTCGAACTCTCAGTGGTGCCGCATCAAAGACTGCGCCTCACGCCCAGTCTTTTGACGCAGAACCATGGAGACATTCAGCATCCAGATCCACAACAGCTCAACCTGGCGATCTGGCTCCTGAGCTCCTAGAGTTTGGATACCTTAACCTACCTCCGGAGTGCATGCACATCATCAAGGAGGCGAGGAAACCAACTACTAGAGCATGCTATGCTGCAAAGTGGAAACGTTTTGTCATTTACTGTACAGCCAATGACATCAACCCGCTAGATGCATCTATCCCCAACATCATCTGCTATCTGTTGCATCTTTAACAAGTGCAATCTAGCGTACACTTCCATTCGGATACATCTATCCGCCATAGCGGCTTATCTCCAGAACAGGCAGCACCTCTCTGTCTTCAGGGTGCCTGCCATTAAAGCCTTCCTTGAAGGTCTGAAACGAGTCATTCCCCCAAGAACACCGCCAGCTCCGGTGTGGAACCTCAATGTCGTTCTCACCAGACTGATGGGACCGCCATTTGAGCCACTGCACTCGTGTGAACTCCAGTTCCTTACGTGGAAAGTAGCTTTCCTTGTAGCTATTACGTCTCTGAGGCGTGTCAGTGAGCTGCAGGCGCTCACAATCCAAGAGCCATTCATTCAAATCCATCCAAATAGGGTAGTGCTACGCACTAACCCCAAATTCCTTCCGAAGGTGGTGTCACAGTTTCATCTAAACCAAACTATTGACTTACCAGCATTCTTTCAAAACCCGCAAACGGTGGCGGAAAGAATGCTCCATACCTTAGATGTACGGAGGGCGTTGATGTACTACATAGACAGAACACAACCCTTTAGAAAAACAAAACAACTCTTTGTTGCCTTCGCACCACAACACAAAGGCAACCCGATTTCCAAAGCAGGGATAGCCAGATGGATTGTTAAATGCATCCAGATATGTTATCAAAAAGCAAAGCGCACTTTAACAATACCCCCCAGAGCGCACTCCACACGCAAACTGGGGGCATCCATGGCTTTCCTAGGGAACATTCCTTTAGAGGATATTTGCAGAGCAGCCACGTGGGTTACACCACACACCTTTACTAAACACTACTGTGTTGATGTGCATTCCAAGCAGCAAGCTGCTGTAGGACAGGCTGTTCTGAAGACACTTTTTCAGGTTTCTGCAGCTGGCACGGGCAACCGCCGCTGATGGAGGGACTGCTATGTATTCTATGCTAAGATATGAATTTAGCAGCCCACATGCCTCGAACTGAATATGCTACTTACCAGTATGCATCTGTTCTTGGCATGTAGGGCTGCTAACATTCATATCGCCCGCCCTCCTCCCCGGTGCCTGTCGCAGCTGCAGATATACTATTGTATTTATTCATTAGCATGGACATCCTTTACACTTTTCACTCCATCTTCTGCCACAATGGCGAAAAACAATCTGGGGATGGAGCCGATGCCCATGCGCACTGTAGTCCAGGGGAGGAGCCACCTATCTCAGGATACTTCGAAGACTCTTCCAGGACAACAATGTGCAATCATCCGAGCCCAACACTAGGCGGCGATCTAATGCTAAGATATGAATGTTAGCAGCCCTACATGCCAAGAACAGATGCATACTGGTAAGTAGCATATTCATTACTTACCTTTTCGTAATTTGTTCTGCCCATTGACTTTGTTCTGCATCTCGCGTGTGAGTTCACACTCTGCACACGCGTCCCGTGGGCCTCCCTTTCTTACCTGAGGTTAGGGTAGGGTAGTCCCAGCGAACCTACAGCCTCTAGGCATCTTCATTTTCTAAATCGTTCTACTTATACCATTTACTTAGTATATGGTTTGCCGTGCCCCTAGGGCACCATTGTAATTTTGTGCAACTTATCGTATTTTTCCTAAGAGATTGTCATGTGCTTAGCCCTCTGATCTCATAAAGAGTTCAGAGGTGTTTGTTATTAATAAATATATTGTTTATTTTTATAACAACCTGTGTGGTGTCCTTTCATCTGGTATTCAAGGGGTTATATGTGGTAAAACAGCTGGCTTCACATGCCAAAAGAGTTTAGCCTAAGACTGCTTTGTCCATGCTACCATTAGGATAGCTGGTCTATAAGGTTGACTTACAACCAATCACCATAAGGGTTGTTTGGACTGGTACAAGGTGATCACTAGAACTAGTGAGCATCATATATCAGGCCAACTTCTCACACATACAATGATAAAAGTTGACTAAACGTACTCAACTGGTGCTTCTAAAGTACGCCTACCCCGGTGTACCTAACCTAAGCCTAGTACCTGGGAAGGAGTAAGTGAGCTGCAGTTTAAGTTAAGATAGTTTTTGCCAAGAATCTGAATCAAGAATTCTCTATGGATCTAATCAGCTCCGTACCTTGGTTTAGAATGAAGGTCTTGTATCTCTTTCTCAGGACTCGATCTCCCAGCAACCCGCAAGGTTGACTGGAAACACTGGAGCTGGATTTCTCGGCAGGAGAAAAGACAGCGTCTCTCTCAGTGCGTCAATGGGAGGGTCGGCTTCCTTCGGCACTCTCATCAGCTGGGCTTTGGGTAAGTAGATAGCCGATCTGCTCCAAACCACCGTGTGTTTGCTTAAGGCAAAGGCTGGTATATTTATACCTGGAAGGTGCCAAGTTTGACGTAAGGTTGGACATAAGACGTCACTAATAACTTTCAGTTCTTTCAATACTCCAGGAGTTCTTGGACAAAACAAAACCGAAGCAGGGGGAATTCCTGTGCTGCTGGAGGCTTGGTTTGTTTAAAGAACGCGTTGTACTTTCTAGGAGTCTAGAGGAGTAGCCTTGCTGTATTTGGACTGCATTGGCTATGACTAAATATGGATATGATTCTTATGCCTTTATAAGGATATGATTTTTAATAACCACATAAGGGCATGAATCGAGAATATTTAATTAGGGTCCTAGATACGTTCACAACACCACCTGCAGCCTTCGCATGTACATCAGTATCTAGGGGCTACACTAAACACGTCTACAGCCCTAGCGTATCCCAGTCCAGCCAGTATACAAAGTATTCAAGCCTTAGTCGACACTTTTCAACACCAACAGTCTCTGCAAGCCAGTGTATTCATGAGACTGATAGGCATGAGGGCAGCTTGCATCTTCATAGTACCACATGCGAGATTGCAAATGTGTCCACTAAAAGAGTGCCTAGCACAACAGTGGAACCAAGCTCAAGGTCAACTAAAAGACCTGGTGTTGGTCGGCAGCTGCACGCATCGCTCTCTGCAGTGGTGGAACACCAAAAACTTGACAAAGGGGCGGCCGTTCCTCGAGCCTGTCCCACAAGTAGTGCTCACAACAGACGCATCCCTCACAGGATGGGGAGCCCGTCTCTTACATCACAGAACTCCGGGTCAATGGAACAATCAACAAAAACTGTTCCCTATCGATCATCTAGAGTTGCTGGCAATATTCTTAGCACTCAAGACTTTTCAACTTCAAGTACAAAACAAAGCTGTCCTTATCCGGACTGGCAATATGACAGCCATGTACTATATACAAAAACCGGGGGGGGGGACACTCTCTGCAACTGTCCCAGCTTGCACAGAACATTTGGAGATGGGCCATTCCTCAAAACATACATCTGTTAGCGGAACACCTTCCAGGAGTTCACAATCAGATAGCAGATCTGTTAAGTCGGCAGTCACAACAGATTCACGAATGGGAACTACATCCGCAAGTTTCAAGGAGAACAAGAGCAGGACAATATAGCACTCTCACAAATCATTAGATTGATTCCTCAATCAAAATATCCTGAACTGGTAATTATGTATCTATCAAGGCACATAAATATATTCCCGGTGCATTCACATTCAGCCATATATAATGTTCATAGTTTTGCAGCAGACTCCAAATTATGGATCCAAACCAAATAGTACTCTTCAATTTCTTTATTCAGTATCCAAAGACCTAAAAAAACTTCACAGCTCACACCGACCGACACGTGTTTCGTCTCATAGAGACTTTTTCAAGGCAAGAATAGTAAGACATACGGACACAATAGTGTACATCTCAGTCAGTCGACCAGTATTCCTCAGATAGTAGTTGTTCGGTGCTGCTAATGACATCAACCACTTAGATAGAATTCCTCTTCTATACGTTCAATATGAATACACAGTCTTCACACAATGAACACCTATAACGTTTTATCATGATATTAAAAGGATACTCGGGCCGAGTTTAAGCTACAACGAATCCCATGTTGGATATCAGCATCATATTAAGTAATAAGGTTCTCAATGTTCAATTTTCATTTAACGAGCACTATTCTTTGGTGGAGATTAGTCTTCAATAATATTCGGCACATAGCCCGAGACCTTGATAAGTCTCCTCGCTCGTCAATAGCCTGTGGATCTCCACTACTGGTAGCCATCCGCAAGTTCTTCAACCATTCTTCCAAAAGTGGGGGCACCCACACATAGATCTGTTTACCACCCACGAAAATGCAAAATGCCCAGCCTTCGCCGCCAGGTTTCCACACCCACTGTCCGAAGGCAATGCGATATGGATGAACTGATCAGGCAGATTTGCGTACTCTTTTCCGCCTCTCCCACTAATTCCATTAGTAGTGCGCAAGCTCAGACAACAGTCTCTCACATTGATCCTAGTAGCTCCCACATGGGCACGCCAACCGTGGTTCACCACACTACTAGATCTTTCTCTAGTTCCACATCAAAAGCTACAGCTCACACCCTATCTGTTAACACAGAACCATGGAGAAATCAGACACCCAGACCTAAACCAACTGAATTTGGCGATCTGGCTCCTGAAGTCCTAGAGTTTTGTTATCTAAACCTACCACCAGACTGTATGAACATCATTAAAGAGGCTAGGAGACCTACTACCAGAGCGTGTTATGCCGCTAAATGGAAAAGAGTTGCCATTTATTTCAACAATAACCAAATTGATCCCCTGGATGCTTCCATCCAGAATATCATTTGCTACCTTTTACATTTACAAAGGTCTAACTTGGCATATTCTTCCATACGCCTGCACCTTGCAGCAATTGCAGCCTATTTACAAAACAGGCAACGTCTGTCTCTCTTCAGAGTACCTGCAATCAAAGCATTCATGGAAGGATTAAAAAGAATAATCCCACCCAGATTGCCACCTTCTCCTGTGTGGAACCTGAATCTTGTCCTTACAAGACTCATGGGGCCCCCTTTCGAGCCTCTACATAAATGTGAACTGCAATTCCTAACATGGAAAACAGCTTTCCTTGTTGCCATTACTTCTCTCAGAAGAGTAAGTGAGATACAAGCTTTCACTATACAAGAACCATTTTTTCAAATACATTCTAACAAAGTGGTTCTTAGATCTAATCCAAAATTTCTTCCAAAGGTCATCACTCCTTTTCACCTAAATCAATCCGTAGAGTTACCTGTGTTTTTCCCAAACCCAGACTCTGTAGTGGAAAGCGCTTTACACACATTAGATGTTAAAAGGGCTCTTTTATACTATATAGATGGAACTAAATCATTTCGAAAGACAAAACAACGGTTTGTATCTTTCTCTTCTCCACACAAAGGCAACCCCATCTCCAAAGGTGGGATTGCAAGGTGGATTGTAAAGTGTATACAAATATGCTATATTAAAGCTAAACGTACATTAACAGTTCCTCCTAGAGCGCACTCCACTCGCAAACTAGGAGCCTCTATGGCTTTTCTTAGGAAACATACCTCTAGAGGACATATGCAAGGCAGCAACATGGTCTACACCACACACCTTCACAAAACACTATTGTGTTGACGTGCAAGCCAAGCAGCAAGCTGCAGTAGGCCAGGCTGTCCTTAGAACTCTCTTTCAAACTACTGCAACGGATACAGGTGACCACCGCTAAGGGAGACACTGCTGCACAATCAATGCATGGTGTACAATCTGCAGCTCATATGCCTCGAACGGAAAATGCTGCTTACCAGTATGCATCTGTTCTTGGCATGTAGAGCTGCAGAGTTGTACACGCCCTCCCACCTCCCCGGGACTTGTATCGTTCCAGTTTTTCATCTTGCTTAGATGCACACGCATGGATATCCTTTTTTCTTTACTTCTACTAATTCCATAATTTCCCATCATGGCGAAAAACAATCTAAGGATGGAGCCGATGCCCATGCGCAGTATTGTCCAAGGGAGGAGTCGCCTATCTCGTGACTACAAAGACTTCTTCCAAGAAGACGACAACCTGCAATCATCCGAGCCCAACACCAGGTGGGGATCTAATGCATAGTGTACAACTCTGCAGCTCTACATGCCAAGAACAGATTCATACTGTTAAGTAGCATTTTCCTTTCTCAATATGAGTGACTTCAGGTAGTTACTTTGCAGAAAGGTAATACACTTTGCAAGCACAATAGTTACAGAGGTTGCAATAGGCAACACAAATTCTAAGCACAATTTAACATAGAACTCAATGGGGGTTTCTACTTAAATGCAGTTGATTACTTTAAGGATTACTTTTCTAACCACAGGACTGGATCCTGGATACAGTCCTGGGACCTAAGCTCTGAACAGTTAAGTAAAAGCGTATTGGTTACAGTTGTGATTTTTAAAGAATATGAATGTATTTTCAAAGTTGACACTTAAAAACCTTTCAGTGAAAAACTAGCAATGTTATCCTATGGAAGGAAATTCAAGTCACAGGTAAAGTAGGTTCTTGTTACTTTTGTAATCCAGTACTTGACTCCTAGGTTCAGCCCTGGGGTCTCTACCTAAGACAGGTAAGTAATTACGTTTTAGTAGTTGGTACGATTTTTAAGGAATATTTGTAGTTTGCAAAAATAGAGCGAAGAAATTTCACAGAAAAACAGTCAGTGGTTTACCATGGAAGAAAATTCATGTTACTGGTGAGTACAGTTTTGCAGCGTGAATCTTTCTGGATTCACTATGCTGTGCATTATTCCGCGGTCTTGTGGTTGGGTCCGGATTCGTAGTCTTTTTTTTTTTTTTTTTTTCTTAGCCCAGGTGGGCGTCGGCGTCACACCCCCTTGGGTGTATTTCCGGTGACGTCGGCATGCTTCCTGCGGAAGCTCCCACTCTTGGGCGCCATCTTCAGATTCTTTTTTTCCGCGGTCGGGTCTGGATCGTTCCCGTTTGGGCTCCAGACATTTTTGGAGAAAGAAGAAAGAAAATACAGAAAATACGAGGAAAAGTCATCTGAAGACTCCAGGGGACTTCATCGACGAAAAACCAGCAAGGATAAGGCGTTTCCATTGAGATCTTCGACGACCGTCGACGAACACGCGACCAGAGAGGCCCTGGACGCTCGATGATGGACAACACGCCGTTCAAGTTCTGCCGTACCTGCCACCACAAGTACGCGCAGAAGGACCAGCACCCGGTATGCAACCTTTGCCTACCGGTGGACCACGAAAGCGGAGACTGCAACGCCTGTTCCGCCTTCACCCCGAAGACCCTTCGTGTGAGAGAGAGGCAGAGGGTAGCACACGCCGCCCTGCAGGGGAAGGCCTCGACTCCGTCACTCTACGAGCTGGGGATGTCCTCCGAGGAAGAAGACAACGCTGCCGCCGAAGACGACAGCTACACGGTCGTAGAGACCGATTACACAAAGACTTCTGACAAGGTAGGAGACTCTTCGGCCCCCAAGAACCCGAGAGACTCTGAGTCTAGAAAAATCGAGGGCAAGACCCCGAAAGCGCCGACGGCAAAAAAGGCGGCGTCCGCGACTACTCCCAGGCCCAGCGGATCCTCCGAGAAGGAGTCCCCGGCGCCGAGAGCTGCTGATCAGCAGAAAACGTCGAAAATCGTCCCCGAAAAGGATCGATCGACGCCGAGGGAGAAAGACCCAAAACTGACGACGACGACCAGAGACCCAAAATCCGGTTCGACGTCAAAAACTTCGACTCCGAGAGGCACGGCGACGAGCCATCCGACGCGGAACACGCGGCCGAGATGGAGAAGAAAAGAAGGCGCCTCGAGGCAGAAATGGAGAACATCATGCAGCGGAAGAAAGATTTCGACGCAAAGATGAAAGCCTTCACGATCCCTCACAAGACCAAGCCACCGGTGATGGAGGCGGTCGAGGAGGAAGAGGAGATCGCCGAAGTCACAGAGGAACAAGACCAGGACGTCGAGGTGATCGACGACCAGGAGGAGTACGAGAATCCCTACGATAGTTACAACTATGGGGAGGAAGAGGATGGCAGGACAGACACAGAGTCGGCACCCTCGGACCTTCAGGAGTTAGATTACATCGATGTCGACACCGACAGCCCGGAGGAGGTGGTCGACACTTACCCCTCGAGGCCCTCGCCGCCGGACGACATCGGGGCCTACAACTTGGTGATACAATCTGCCGCAGCAGCTTTCAAGCTCAAGCTCGACGAAGAGAAGCAGAAAGCAGACTTCCTTCTAGAAACATTGCTCCCAACACAAACGAGGAGCCAATTCCTTCCAATGCTCGAAAGCGTCTTGGCTCAGGGGAAGGAAGCATTCAGGGAGCTCGCAACATGCAAAGCAGTAACTCCCAGAACTGAGAAAAAGTACAAACATGCCGCAAAGGACCCGGCCTACATTCAGGGCACGGTCTCCGCAGACTCCATTATCACGGCCACAGCAAGGAGGAGGGCTAACGTACCCACTACCTCGGGCCCGCCTCCGGATAAGGAGAGCAAAAGGATGGATCTGGTGGGCAGAAGGATCGAACGGAATGCCGCGACCCACTGGCGTATGGCTAATTCCAACGCCCTGATAAACAGGCACATGTACCAGATCATGGAGGGGCTGGGGCAGTTGGTGAAGGACCTGCCCCAGGATGCCAGGCAGAAGGCCGAAAAGCTGGTTGAAGAGGGAAAGAACGCAGCTAATTCTTGCCTTAAGACGGCCCTGGATGGGGCAGACACAGCCAGCAGGCTCATGATGATGGGTGTCACGGAAAGGAGGCACGCCTGGCTCAGGATTTCAGGTTTCAAACAGGAGGTGCAACACAGCATCCTGAGCACACCGTTCAACGGCAGCACGCTTTTCGGGACAACAGTTGATGAAACGCTCAGCCAACTGAAAAAAGATAACGAAACAGCAAGATCCATGGGAGCATTGCAGTTCAGAGGGAACAAGAGGGGCACCCCGTCACGGAGGCCCGGCGGGAGAGGCGGAAACCAGCCAGGTACATCACACCAGGCTTTCCAGCAAACGCACCAGTCAGACCCGCAAGCTCAGCATGGTCAGCAGAAGCAGTCCTGGCAGTACCAACAAAGAGGCCAGTCCTTTCGAGGGAGAAATGGACGGGGACAAAATAGGAGAGGAGGGCAGCAGCCCACCTCTAAGTGACTTCAAAAAACTCCGTGTGCCCGCCCACAAAAAAGGTCCCAGGGGGCAGCACGTGCAGATGGGTCAAGACAAGCTAGACACCTACGACCACATGACACCAGTGGGAGGAAGATTAAGATTTTACCTCCGAGAGTGGAGAGAAATCACATCAGACAAATGGATCCTCAACATTATCCAATTCGGATACTGCATAGAATTGGAGGGGAGACCAACAAGCAGAAAACCAAAAAGAAAGCCACTAGCAGGCAAGCAGCTGCAGTGTCTTCAGGAGGAGGCGAAGGAACTCCTGCGGAAACAGGCCATAGAACGGGTACCCTTCAAGGAAAGAAACACAGGAATATACTCAACGTATTTCCTGGTACCAAAGGTAGACGAGACAATGAGGCCCATTCTAGACTTACGTTTCCTGAACAAATTCATAAGAACGCAAAAATTCAAAATGACCTCCCTGCAAGAGGTGCTCCCACAGTTGCAGACCGGGGACTTCATGGTCACAATAGACCTCAAAGACGCCTACCTGCACATCCCAATGAACAGAAAGCACAAACACATGCTCAGGTTCACCATTGGAGAAAGCCACTACCAGTTCACGACACTGGCCTTCGGACTAAAATCAGCACCAAGAGTTTTCAAAAAGTGCCTCGCAGCAGTCGCAGCGCACCTACGAAGGCAAGGTATACACGTATACCCTTATCTGGACGACTGGCTGGTGAAAGCAAACTCATACCAGAAATGCAAGCAGCACGCACATACAGTGACGAGCACGCTCATAAACCTGGGGTTCTCCATCCATTGGAAGAAATCATCAATGGAGCCGGAACAGGTAAAAATCTTCCTGGGAGCACAGATCAACACCTTACAGGGCAAGGTGTTCCCCAGCGAGAAGAGGGCGAGGGCGCTGGTGAAGGAAACTCGCCTCTACCGGAAGGGACAAGCTCGGACAGTGAGGACTGCGAGCAAGATCATGGGCATGATGGCATCATGCATCCACCTGGTACCAAATGTACGACTCCACATGAGACCCATTCAAGAATGGCTGCAAGAGCAATGGTCACAAGCCACAGGCGGTTGGGAGGATCTAGTGGTTGTAACGCACGCAGTGCAGAAGGAGATGGCATGGTGGACCATGGAGAACATAACAAGGGGAAAGCCTCTAACGCCCCCAACGCCAACAGTGACCATCACCACAGACGCATCCCTGAAGGGATGGGGCGCTCACATGGAGGAGCTCAAGGTGAGGGGACTGTGGACGACAACAGATGCGGCAAAGCACATCAATTACTTAGAACTGAAGACGATCTTCTTCGCACTGAAAGCCTTTCAAACAAGACTGTACAAACACAAGGTATTGATACAAACAGACAACACCACTGCGATGTTCTACATCAACAAGCAGGGGGGCACACAGTCAGCACCGCTTTCAACGCTGGCGCAGGAGATATGGAGATGGGCCATCCCTCTCAAGATAGACCTGCTAGCCATACACCTACCAGGGAAGGACAACATACAAGCCGATTGGCTCAGCAGGCAGACATCGGCATCCCACGAGTGGGAGCTCAATGCTCAGGAGACAAGGTGCCTGTTCGACAGGTGGGGGACACCATCGGTGGACCTGTTTGCCACACGCCAAAATGCAAAATGCCAAAACTTCGCATCCAGGCAGCCCCAAGAGGGGTCACTGGGGAATGCCCTATGGATAGATTGGTCAAGGACATTTGCTTACGCCTTTCCCCCGATACCACTGATGCACAGAGTGCTGAGCAAGTGCAGAGCGAGCAACATGACACTGATACTGGTCGCACCACAGTGGGCGAGGCAGACATGGTACTCGCAGATCATGGAGATGACACTGTGTGCACCCCACAGATTCAGCAGGAGGAAAGACCTACTCTCCATGCAGAACGGAGAGGTGCTACATCCAGAGCCAGAGAGCATGAGCCTAGTGGCGTGGCTCCTGAGGACATAGAGTTCGCACATTTGAGACTACCAGAAAGCACCCTGAGAGTACTTAGGGAGGCACGAAGGCCCAGCACTCGAAAGTGCTACGTTGCGAAATGGAAAAGATTCACAATATGGTGCAGACAGGAAAGACTACACAATCGAATGAAGAGGGACTCCACAGTGCTAAGGTACCTGACGCACTTGCTGGAGAAGAACCTTAGCTCATCCTCTTTAAGAGTTCACTTGGCAGCGATAGTCGCCTACACAAGGGGAGAAACTTGCAGGAGTTTCTTCACATCACAAGTGGTGAAGAGATTCCTAGAAGGGGCGAAAAGGATCGCACCACCCAAGCGGGTGCCGCCACCTGCATGGAACTTGAACACAGTCCTAACGGAACTCATGAAAGAGCCCTTTGAACCACTTCACAAAGCCTCCCTAAAGATGCTAACTATGAAAACGGCCTTCCTGGTTGCAATAACGTCCTTACGCAGAGTCAGCGAGCTTCAAGCGCTGACGCTACAAGAACCATACATACAAATACACAACGATAGAGTTGTGATGAGGACTGACCCACACTTCATGCCGAAGGTGGTATCCAAATTTCACATGAACCAGTCTATACAGATTCCGAGTTTTTTCCAAAAACCTACAACCAGCGCAGAGCGAGCTCTGCACACCCTGGACGCCAGAAGGGCAGTCATGCACTACATTGAAAGGACAAAGGGACACAGGAAAACAAAACAGTTTTTTGTGTCATTCGCAAACAGCTTCATGGGCAAAGCAGTAACCAAAAAGACCATTGCACGATGGATCGCACAGACAATTCAACTCTGCCGCAAACGTGCAGGACAGGAACTGGCTGAGGGGACACGTGCCCACTCCACCAGGAAGAAGGGCGCTACAATAGCCTTCCTGGCTAACACACCCATAGAGGACATATGCCTGGCGGCAACATGGGCTTCGGTGCACACGTTCACGAAGCACTACTGTGTGGACATACAAATGAACAAGGAAGCTCAAGTGGGACAGAAGGTGCTACAGCACATATTCAACACCCAACGCTCATCTTCCACCCAGCCGCCACAGAGATGAGAAACCGCTACAAAATCTATGCACAGCATAGTGAATCCAGAAAGATTCACGATGCAAAACGAATAGTTTTCTTACCTGTCGGTGTAGTTTTGCAGCTTGAAGATCTTTCTGGATTCACTATCGAACCCACCCACCTCCGCCAGAAAGATGAGGCTGGAGAGAGAAGAGGTGGTTAACTAAAGAATGGACTTTGAAAGTACAAAGCGGTAAATACAAACTAAATAAAACATTGCCATTACTTTGGAAACGAAAGAAACACGGAAAAAAAGAACCCGAAGATGGCGCCCAAGAGTGGGAGCTTCCGCAGGAAGCATGCCGACGTCACCGGAAATACACCCAAGGGGGTGTGACGCCGACGCCCACCTGGGCTAAGAAAAAAAAAAAAAAAAAAAAAAGAAAAGACTACGAATCCGGACCCAACCACAAGACCGCGGAATAATGCACAGCATAGTGAATCCAGAAAGATCTTCAAGCTGCAAAACTACACCGACAGGTAAGAAAACTATTCGTTATAATTACTTTTGTGGTTCAGTACTGGGCTGAAAGGTACAGTACTGGCTTCTCTCCTGATCACAGGTGAGTAATTCGAAATTTGTTACTCAGCTGATTCTAGATGAATATTTAAAAGTTTCAAAACTTCTCACTTTGAAGATATTTCGAGTCAAACCAGTCAATGTTATCCTAAGGCAGGAACGTGAGTCATCGGTTTTCAGGTGAGTACATTGACTGGTGAAGTTAAGGTTCTGGGCATAGACTCCGGGGTCTCCCAGGGTCGGAAAGTTACAGTTGGTACACCCGCAATGCAACCCAATGGAGGGTGGGGGCCCTTCGCTTGGTGGCTGCAAGCACGCAGGCCACGTGGCTGTGAGCTGAGCTCCTGGTCACTTACTCAGGGCAAGTGGGAAGTAGAGTAGGGAAGTAGTTGCACTTCCAGCGGCACTCGGGTGGCTGGGTGCAGGGTGCTTGTGAGCCGTGGGGCGCTCAATGTTATCCAATGGGAAAGTTAAAAAGTGAACAAAGGTTGCAGGCTCGGGGATGGAGATTTTTCAGGTGCGACCACCACTTCGAGAGGTAAGTTGGGATCTTGGAGTAGAGGTAGGTACCCCAAAGGAAGGCACAGAGGACCGTGGGGCGCCGGGGTGTCTTTTGTCGTCTGGAAAGGTGGGGGGGGGTCTCTGGTTCTGAGGCTGCAGGCGTCGTCTGGGTCGTCGAGGAAGGTCTTTGGGCACTGGACTTCGGGTCCCAGTCGCCGGGGGACGTCCTCGTGATCTTGGATCACTCTGCACAGGCCTGGCTCGGCGGTTGCAGAGTGGGCTGGATTTGCGGTTCCTGGCTGGCACCAGGGGTATTGCTGTTGGAGCAGAGCCTCTGCTCATGGGAGTGCCAGTCTTTTAGAGGGTCAAGGCAGGCAGGTACTCCGGGTTTTCCAAGGTTGCTGTCCGCAGGAGTCGCCGGGATTTAGCAGGAGCAGGTTCCAGGTTCAACAGGCCGGTTGTTGGCAGCTGCACGGCGGGTGTTCTTCTTCTTGATCTTCCTTCTTGTTTTCTTATCGGGATCTGCGGAAGGAAGGCTAGAGTGCCCCTAAATACTAAATTTAGGGGCGTTACAGGTAGGGCAAGGGCAGGGGCCAATAGGTCCCTTCCCTGGGGTGGGTACACCCCCTAGTCTGCTGCTCTCCTGTTTGAGGGGGGCAGGAGCCTAGCTGTGATCGGGCAGGGCTCCCCATCTTCAAGATGACCGGAGCCCGGGATCGTGCTTCACCACGCTTCTCCGACCTGAGGTGTGGGGTGAGCACAGGCTGGCACACCCCCTTCCTGACGTAGGGTTTCCCACCAGAGTGGGGGTCAGAACTGGTGGGGGCCAGTTGCTGAGTACAGCAAGTGGTCTGGAGAAGGTCACAAAGGCGACATGCCTTTGAAGCTTCCCCCTGCCCATCCTGGGGGAGGAGACCTAGCAACTCGCCCAGGATGTGCATTGTTGCAGGCCCAGGAGAGCTGGGGGCTCTCCACCCAGGGGTCCAGCAACATGTCTGCTGTGTGGCAGCCTAGGCAGTCACTCAGACCAGACGTGTAGTAGGCTTCAGGGGGCATCTCTAAGATGCCCTCCGGTGCATTTTACATTAAATCCCACACTGGCATCAGTGCGGGTTTAATGTACTGAGAAGTTTGTCATCAAACTTCTCAGTATTCAGTGAAGCCACCATGGTGCTGTGGAGTTCGTAATGACAACCTCCCTGCACCATACACTCTTAATGGCAGCACTGCACTTACAGTGCCCAGGGCAATCCACCTGTGTCCACATCACTGGCATGGGGCACCCAGCTAGAGGGGTGACTGATGGATGCCAGGGCCGTGAGCTTGTGGGCATGGCACACAGGGGTGTGTGCCATGTCGACTTTGTTTAGTTCTGCACCTAGACACTCGGCCTGCAAGGCAGTATGTGGGTGTCTGGGCACGGAGCCCCTAAGGGTGGCACAACAAGTGCTGCAGCCCTTAGGGGTCGTCTCTGGTCACGATGCCCTGGGTACCTAGGGTACCATTGACTAGGGTCTGACAGATGGCCAGAGATGCCTATTGGGTTTTAGTTTCAACACAATTTTAGGGAAGGAACACAGGCCCTGGGCACCTGGTTGGCAGGAGCCCAGGGCACACTTAGTCAAAATACATCAGCAATTCAGCAAAAAGTGGGGACATACCAATGCAAGAAAGATGGCACTTTCTCACACTGTCATCACCTTGTTGAACACCCGAGCGGCATTAGTAAGGCCGAAGGGGTGCATGATAAACAAAGTGCTTGCGGTCTACCTTGAATCGCAGGTAACGTCTGTGGCACGGCAGGATGGGGATGTGAAAATATGCATCCTGCCGGTCCAACGCTACCGTCCAGTCCCTTTGGTCTAGGTCAGTCAGACAAGACCTGAGCTAAAGTGAGCATTTTGGATTGATCCTTTTTGAGGAAGAGATTTACAGTCCGATGATCCAAAACGCCTTAGCCCCTTGTTCTTCGGAATCTCAAAGTAGCGGGAATAAGAGCCACTGCCTACTTCTGAAACTGGGACCCTTTCTATTGCTCCTTTGCCCAAAAGAGCTGAAACTTCCTCTTGGAGCAACTTCAAATGATCCTCCGTCAGCTGTTCCTGACTTGGCAGAATTGTAGGAGGTAAAGAAAGGGAAGGAAGAGAATAGCCCTCCTGGACGATCTGCAAGACCCATTTGTCTGAAGTTCTAGATCTACAGCAGGGGAGATGATGACAAATTATCCCACCCACTGGAGTAGTGTGGTCCTGCAGAATCAGCCTAAAAGTGCTAGGAGGCTGCAACTGCTGGGGGCACTGTGGTAGATCACTTCTGGCCTCCATTCCAAGGTCAGAATGTTCTGTGTCCACGCACGGCTTGGGCAGTATATGCGAGACAGTGGCTAGGATAGGGCTGACGTGGCTGGAAACCCCTACCATTGCCACGAAAGGGGCAAAAGGAAGACTGGCCATGAGGAGTGGAGGAGAGGCCAAAGGGTCTGGCCATAGCTCAAGAGTCCTTGCACCTGACCAGGGCGAGTCAGCCTTTTCCCCTAAATGGCGGGTTCCATTGAAGGGCATGTCCATCAAATGCGCCTGGACATAGTCAGAGAAGCCAGTTGTACGAACCAAGGCATGGCGTCTCAATGCCACCTTCGTGGAAGTTGATCTGCCCAGCGTATCAGTTGTCTAATCCACACTGTATGGTGAATTTTGCTGCATCTCTCCTGTCTTTGATAGCTTTGGAGGGCAGAGCCCGGGCCTCCTCCGGGACTTGTGGCAGTACACAGACAACAGTCTCCCAAAGGGGGTGAGGGAAACAGCCCAATAAGCATGCAGTATTCACCAACCGCAATGCCAGACTGGAGGAAGAAAACATCTTCCCAAATGAGTCCAGTCTCTTAAATTTCCTATCCGGAGGTGCAGAAAGGAAGGCGCCTTGGGATGTAGAAATCTGCACCACCAAACTTTCTGGGGTGGGGTGTTGGCTGAGGAACTTTGGGTCGCCTGGAGTTGGGCGATGGTGGCGTGCAATTGTCCTATTCACAGGAGCCTCTGTGCTAGGTGTGGACCATGTTCCTAGAAGGATGTCCATAAGTGCCTCATTAAAGGGCAATAGGGAAAATTTGATTTGATGTAAGTTTTTATATAGTGCTTGAATGGCCCAGTGGCGCCTTGGCGCTGGAGCAGACGGGGGGAGTGAGGCCTGAACGGAATGATTCTTAGTTTTCAGTGAGGGAACAGCCAGCTTTTGACTTGTTTCTGAAAAGTCCGGCAGTCAGAGCAACATTTGATGGCTAAAGGTAGAGAATTCCAAAGAGTTGTTGCCTTCAGAAGGAAACACCTCCCCCCCCACCCTCCCCCTCATGCCGAGGGTTTTCAACTAGGGATGGTTAGTAGCCTTGCTTCTGAGGATCTGAGTTTCTGCTTGGCGCATACCAGGCTAATTTACTACGAAAGTAGCTGGGTCCACAGTTATGCAGTGCCTTGAAGGTTATGCATGATGTTTTAAACCCAAGGCATTTTCCTATAGGTAGCCAGTGTAAATTGCTCAAGATTTGGGTTGCTGACTTATGTTTATGAATTCCAGAGATAAGTCTCACTGCCTCGTTTTGTAATACTTGTAGTTTCTGTAAGGGCTCTTTGCTAATACCAATAAATAGTGAATTTCCATCATCCAGTTCAGTCAGAACAAGAGAGATGACAACCAGTTTTTAAAGTTCATTTGAGATGAACGGTCTGTTTTTCCTTCTCCGTTTTAGCATGTAAAAAACTGACGAAGATAAGTGTAAGAAAGTAGCTCTGTATATACTGGACCAAAGTAAGGTACAGAGTCCCGAGTCCCCAGAGGTTTGGCAGAGGCTAAAGTTAGATATAACCTTACTCTCTAAAGTGGTAGCTTGGTCGAGCAGTAAGGCAGTATCAGAGGACAGTGCAAAGCATTTGTTGTACAAAGTCAGTCAGCAAATGGTATCACACACTCAAGAACTGAACTCTAGGCCAATTGTTTTGTATCAAAATATATAGTTTTTATTTTAGAACCAACAAGGTATCAAAATATACTTTCTCAGAATGAGTTACTTTAGGTAAATACTATACTATAAATAAATACTATAGGCAATAGACTTTTTGATTACAATAGTTCTCATCCAGGGGATACTCACCAAAGTCATAATCTATGAATAATCCCCGCCCATGTGCGGGATCCCGGAGCATGTAGAAAAAACATATATATACATATATGTGTGTATGTAAAACATATACATGAAGCCTAACATGTTTCCAACATGGCAAACATGCTGAAAATTACATAGGTTTGCATTGTAGTACCTATACCTTTCTAACCCATAAGGAAAAGAGGAAGCAGTAAACAATTGCCATACAACAATGCTTTATTGCCATAGAGAAAACTTGTAATTGCAGGCATTTGCCTGTAGGCTGCAGTAGAGTACTAAGAAATAAAGGAAAACTGACACCTTTGCCTTTAATGCATTAGAGTAGGAGTACCGTGCCTTTAAGACCTGCAGGAGACCCCTTGCTACCATGATGCACCACAGGTGGCAGTTAGGTCAGTTATTTTTTCCGGCTCCTTCTGTGAGGATCCTGGAGCTTGAGCTCTTCAGTTTTTTGTCGGAAAGTGATTGAATTGTTTTTTTTCTCAGAAAATGACATTTTCTGACTGTTTACAGCTTATTCTACTGGTTTTGTGGTTTTGCCATAAATTTTTCCAGTGAGAATGCCAGCTTTATTCAGGAACTGCCGTTCCTGTGGCAAGAAGATGGCACTGGCAGACCCACACTTCGTGTGTATTGTGTGTCTTCCATCCACACTCTCTCCTGTCCAGTGCTACCACTGCCAGAAGTTTTTAAGACGGACTCTGCACAACAGGTAACATATAAAACTTCATGCCCAGCTGGAGAAGGACAAGAGTCGTCATGGAGACTTCAGACCACCTTCTTCAAGCAAATTACACCGAAAACTGCGACATACCACCTCTCCTGAGCCCAGAAAGAAGGTAACAGGAGATTCGCCGTCGAAGTCGCCGTCGAAGTCGCCGTTGAAGAGACCCAGACACTCTTCAGCGTCGAGGGATAAATCACCAACTCGACGTCGAGATTCTCCGCCGCATGTAAGTAAGTCGGCGTCGGGGCACAGCACTTCGGGCTCGAAGGCTGTGGGCCCCGAGAGGCCTAGAAAGTCTCCGTCGACGTCAAGGCTGACGGCGAGACACTCTCTGCCACCTTTGAGGGGGTCGACGTCGAGAGTCATGACGGCGAGTGCTTAGCCGCAAGTGGGTGTGTCGACGTCGAGAGCGTCGTTGAGGTCCCACCGCTCGACGTCAAGAAGGTAGTCACCAACACGGCGTCGTGGGAGATCGACGCCAAGGTCCCCAGGCCGACGCCAAGGTCTCCAGGCCGACGCCAAGGTCTCCAGGCCGACGCCAAGGTCTCCAGGCCGACGTCAAGGGTCAACGTCTAGGTCCCCAGACAGACTTCTAAGGTCGCCGTCTAGGTCCCCGCATCGCCGTAGGCGATCGACATCGAGACCATCGGCGAGAGAGGGAGGGCGTTCCCATAGTCCATCAGCTCGGTCGACGCCGATGGTAAACCAGACTTCGTCGAGGCATTCGACGTCGAGGGACAAAACTACAGCGGCAGCAGAGGAAACTCAGCACGCATCAAAGTCCAGGTCCAGGTCGTCATCTGGGGGCTAGTCATTGTAGGAGAGTAGGGTCTGCAATCCTATGATCACCCAGATTTTTTTGCTTTTTGCTTCACTGGTTTACGACTTTCCCTGGCTGTGGGCCTGCTAATCAGACCCACAGCCTAGCTGTTCTCTCTACTCCAAATTGTACCCCGGTACTGAATTGGCACTGGGCCCTCTCTTGTGTCCCTGTAACCAGGGCAGAGGTGTACCCAGAAGTCTCCCAGGGGCTGCAGCATGTATTATGCCACCCCTGAGTTGACTAAATCAGACACAACTGGCTGCTTGACAGCTGGGGCAAGGTGGTGTAATCACCCTTTGCTTTAGGTATAGTATTCCTATATCTAAACCTAAAATGGACACATATATTCCTATCAGTCACTCCTATGGCAGGCCTTAACAATCCTGAAGGCAGAGTGCGTGGAATAATGTGAAATGGTGCTCTGGCATGAGCTGAGCCCGTTTGCAGCTTGCGGAACCAAGTCCTAATAGCTGTTCCATGATAACGCTATACCATATACTCTTAAGTGCATTATGTACCTCGCGGTCATATGCTAACTTTGGTATAACATTATCAAAACAATTCGAGTAAGGTGTCATACGAATTGGAATACTAATCCCTCGCCAATTCTGGCGACGGGGTTAGCATTCCACCCTTCTAGAGGGACACGACATGTTGGTAACCTGAAACCCCGGTTTAAGTCAGACATAGCCTCAGCTCCACAAGATGGATGCTGCCACCGAGACACAAGTCTGCCCTCCTGCTGCTGGGAGTCCTCCCAGCGCAGGAGGCAAGGACAAAGGGTTTCCTGCCAGGGGCGGTGCCAGCACCGTCCCAGACAGGATTTTGTGTATCCTAGGTAGGCAGGGCTTTAGAGGAAGGTGACTGTAAGTGGCACCCCGGTGCTCACTATGCATAGGCCGGCTTGAACCAGTTCCAGGGGCACTCCAGCCCCTGATCTGGGGAAAAGCCCGGCAAAGGAGAGGGGTGTAACCACCCCCCTCCTAGTCCCACCCATAGGGCAGGACTTAGTCGCGTGCCAGCCCCCTTTTGCAGGATAAAGGTAGGAGCAGGCCCCCTTCCAAATTAGATCATCTTTGAATCCTGAACCAACTTTCCACGAAAGGAACTCAAGACTCTTCTCAAGATTTCTCCCTTGTGACTAAGGAGTAGTCACCCTGCAGCAGCAGGCACCATCCAAGCATCGCGGTCTGCTGTAAGTCTCTCCTCCGGATCAAGACTGCCCAGCTCGACGAGAACCGGCTTCCCTGGCACCTCTGACCTCTACCTGCATCTTCAGCCCAGCTGAGACCCTTGGGTGTGACGAGACCTCGAGGGACCGGCCATCTTCAAGACTGCACGACGATTGCCCAGCACGACTCCCGAGTGACCCTCGACCGAGTGCTTTGGGGTAAGAGAAGCCCCAACCCTGAGCAGCTCCAGCACCGAAGTTCAGCCCCCTTGCATCCACGAGATCTGCGTGGGGCCCTTCTGCTCTTTGCTGCTCACCGCGTTGTCCAGGTCGCTTGCCCGTTGGCTAGTGGCCCTCTGACGACGAACTTCGACGACAAACACCGCTGGTCTGGTTGCTCCAGACTGGCCCTTGCTCCCCTCCAACAGAGGAGCGCCATGGACCCTCCAGGTCCACTCCAGACGCCATTTTAAGTCCACCGCGTGGGCTTGCATTTGCCAAAGACTTGTTGCCCCAATCCTGGGTCCAGCGACGTCGACAGCAGGTATCTTCGTGGGACAGCTCGCCTCTCCATCCTGGTCGCCGACAACGCCTCCTGGTCCGAGAGACTGCAGAGCCCAGCAGCGCCCACTCACCTGGTTGAGGTGACTTCGTCCGGTGCCACTCTGGTGCCCACCTAAATCACTGGCTAGTGATTCAGAACTTGGTCCCCTCTGCTTACAGGTCTCCTTCATCGATCCAGGCTTGGATCACCATGAACTTCTTCACTGGTCGCCTGCCAGCAACTTCTTCCTTCAGGCTCCTGGTTCATCAACGAAGAAACCAGACGACATTTGAACCCTATGCAGCCGCAGCCCCTGGGCTAGGTAAACCGAGTACTCCGGTGCTCCAGCGTAGTCCAACTCTCTAAGTGTCTAGATCCACTTTCGTTTTTGACCTACCTAGTCGGGTTCGCCCGAAAACACTAACTTTGCTTTTACTAGCCTCCATAGACTTTGTCCCGCCTTACGCGTGAGAGTTCCCACTCTGCACACAACGTCCCTAGGCCTCCTGCTTGTAATCTAAAGGTTCAGTAGTCCAGTCCTAGCGATCCTAAAGCCTATGAGAATAGTTACTTACCTGCTAGTATTTCGCATTCCACTTGTATAGTATATGGTTTTTCGTGCCCCTCGGGCATTTGTGTAAATTGTGCGACTTTAAGTATTTCAGTTTTGTTGTGTGCTTAGCTCCCTGTCTCATAAAGAGCCAGGGTAGTCTTGTTATAAATAAATATACTTTATTTTTCATAACAACTTGTGTGGTGTCCTTTCACTTGGTGTTCAAGGGGTATATGTGATGGTAAAACAGCTGGCTTAACACGCCCTCTAGAGTTTAGCCTAAAGACTGCATGTGTCCATGCTACTAGGATAGCTGGTCTATCAGGTTGACTTACAACCAAACATCAATAAGGGTTGTTTGGACTGATACATAGTGTTCACTAGAATAGTGAGCACTGCATATCAGGCCAACTTCTCACATTGGTGAGCAGCGGTTGGGATTTGAGCTTGCTGTTGTTTTACCACACATATCCTAAGAATATCATTTGAAAGATCACATAAGTACTAAGGTACATATAACTTAGCTTAGAATACTCTGAGTTCTACTGAACCAGCTGTTGTAGCTCCTAGGGCTTAGCACACCCTAAACTACAACTCTAGCAAGGGATCAGTAGGTAAACAAATAGTGTAGGTGAGTGCACCACTTACACCTCACTAGAAAAGCATGTCTACCCATGGAGAGTCTACTGAGACTCCCCTTGTGGCTATTGACCCTCCACAGGTCAAATCAAGATATGCAGCTCTCAGTTTCCAGGAGATGAGACAAGTGTGTACCTCCAGGAAACTGAAACAGGGGTCTAACCCCACCATTCCCTTTCTGATAGGTCTTAGAGACATATGATGCTAGGAAAGCCTCTCATGTAGATGGGAATATGCCAGCCTTAGAGGGTACCAGTGGTGATCCAGACCTCCTTGACACTGAAAATGCAGTTGAGGAGGAGGATCAAGAGGAACTCTCTGGGGATGAGGCAGACAAGAGGTCTGAGTTAGTCAGCAGACTTACTAGGGCCAACTTAGACCTATTTAGGGAAGGAGCTGGGGGACCCCCAGTGCTGACCCTAATGAGGCCTAACCTTGGAGTTAGAAGAGATAGATCTCATTCTAGGGACTCCAATAGATCTCTGCACTCTAATGCCTCTTCTCAGAGGAGAAGGAATTCTCCCCAGAGGAGATTGACTTCCCCTCAGAGAATAGAGCATGAAGCAAGGATGAGACAGGCTAATCTGAGGATTGAAAGGGAAGAACTTGCCCTGGCCAAAGAGAAGCTTGCCTTTGCTAGAGAGCAGCAGATGAGTGGGGTAGTCCCCACTGGTGGCAGCAATCTCCCAAGAGATAAAGAAAGGAGTTTAGATACTAAACACCTGAGTAAGATAGTGCCCCCCTTTAAACAAGGGGATGACATCCACAAGTGGATGGCTGCTTTGGAGAGGGCCTGCACTGTCCAGTGCATCCCCCAAAGTCAGTGGGCAGCTATACTGTGGCTCTCCTTTGAAGGCAAAGGTAGAGATAAGCTCCTCACTACTAGAGTTGAGGATGCTAACAATTACCAAGTCCTGAAAAATACACTGGTTGATGGGTTTGGCTTAACCACTGAGCAGTACAGGTTGCTGTTCAGGGATACCCAGAAAATTCAGTCTCAGGATTGGTCTGACTTTGTGGATTGTGCCACTAAGGCTTTGGAAGGCTGGTTGCTGGGCAGTAAGGTTACTGATTATACAGGGTTGTACAATCTGATCATGAGAGAGCAGATTTTAAATAACTGTCAGAACCAGTTGTTGCATCAGCACCTTGTGGGCTCAGATCTGACCTCTCCCCAAGAATTGGGAAAGAAGGCAGACAGATGGGTCAGAACAAGGGTCAAGCAGAACCAGACTCAGAGCCAGGGTGGTCAGAAGAAAGCAGACCAAAAGGGTAGTAACAAGAGTGAACAAAATGACCAGAAGTCTTCAACAGGTCCCCAACAAACCAAAGAGGGTGGGGTCAGGCTTCACAGCAGAAAAAGAAGACTCAAGAAGGCCAGTCAAAAAGGTGGTGCCAGTACTGTAAAAGTAAGTCTCACTGGTTTAGTGAGTGCACCAAAAGAGGAGGGCAAACTCCTACCACTACAGCCCCTAAGGCAACTGCACCCCCTAGTACAGTCAGTAGTGGTAGTGCACCTCCCAAGGGAATAGTTGGGTTAACCTTGGGAACTGAGGGGTCTGACAACTTAGTTGCAACACTCACTCAGGCTGTCCTTGTCTGTACAGGGGATATGGATATGTCCCCTGATGTCAGTCCCGAAACTTTGGGCAAATACAGGCAGACAGCTTTGATAAATCGCAAAATGGCTCAGGCCTATAGGGACACTTGTGCCAGTGTCACCATGGTGACACCTAACTTTGTGGACCCTGGACAGATCATGCCAGGTACAGATTTCCTGGTGACCAATGCCAGCAACGTCACTAACAGTCATAGTATGGCGATTGTTGCCTTCTCCTGGGGAGGGGTAAGTGGCCAAAAGAAAGTTGTGGTTAGTTCAGACCTCCCAGTGGATTGTTTGTTGGGCAATGATTTGGAGTCATCACTATGGTCAGAAGTGGAGCAGAGGACTCACATGGAAATGTTAGGCTTGCCAGCACATGTGCTTGCTGTGACTAGGTCACAGGCCAGAAGATGCCCCACTGAACAGGTGCTGGATCCTGGAACAATGGACCAGACACCTTCCAAGAAGAAGAGCAGTAGGGTTAAGGCATTGCCTTCCCCCTTGCCCCAGGTTGAGGATCAAGTCTCTGAGGAGGCTGATCTGAGAGAGCTGAGGGAAACTGAGCCTAAAGAGCTTGAACTTGATCAAGTTGAGTTTCTGGGCTCAGGGGGACCCTCCAGAGAAGACCTGGGGAAGGCACAGTTAGACTGCCCTTCCCTTGAACCCCTCAGACAGCAGGCTGCTGCTGAGGCTGCAGGGAACGCCACAGGTGCCCACAGGGTATACTGGGAAGATGGACTCCTGTACTCTGAGTCAAGAGACCCCAAGCCTGGTGCAACCAGGAGGCTGGTCATCCCCTTGTCTCAGAGGGGGTTCCTTCTCACCTTGGCCCATGAGATTCCCCTTGCAGGTCACTTATGCCAGACAAAGACTTGGGACAGACTTTTCTCACACTTTCACTGGCCTCACATGAATGAGAATACCAAGGAGTTTTGTCGCTCCTGTGTCACTTGCCAAGCCAGTGGTAAGTCAGGTGGCACAACAAAGGCCCTCCTCATACCACTACCTGTGGTGGGGGTTCCCTTTGAAAGAGTGGGGACTGACATTGTTGGTCCAATGGAACCCCAGACAGCATCAGGACACAAGTTTATACTGGTGGTGGTGGACCATGCCACCAGGTATCCTGAAGCTATTCCACTTAGGACCACTACAGCACCTGTAGTGGCAAGGGCCCTAGTTGGAGTGTTCTCCAGAGTGGGCTTCCCTAAGGAGGTTGTTTCTGACGGAGGTGCAAACTTCATGTCAGGATATCTGACTGCAATGTGGAAGGAATGTGGTGTCAACTACAAGTTCACCACACCCTATCATCCACAGTTCAATGGGCGTGTTGAAAGATTCAACAGGTCCCTCAAAGGGATGATTCATGGACTACCTGAAAAGCTCAGGCGTAGATGGGGTGTCCTGATACCCTGCCTCTTGTTTGCTTACAGAGAGGTCCCACAGAAGGGGGTTGGCTACAGCCCTTTTGAACTTCTGTATGGGCATCCTGTAAGAGGACCCCTGTGTTTGGTGAAGGAAGGATGGGAGAGACCTCTCAAAAAGCCTGCAACCAACATAGTGGACTATGTACTTGGTCTCCGCTCCAGGATGGCTGAATACATGGAGAAGGCATCTAAAAACCTTGAGGCCAGCCAAGAACTCCAAAAAGCTTGGCATGACCAGAAGGCTGTCCTGACTGTGTACAAGCCTGGACAGAAAGTGTGGGTGCTGGAGCCAGTGGCCCCAGCAGCACTCAAAGACAAATGGTCTGGGCCCCACACAATCATTGAGCAAAAGGGAGAGGTCACCTACCTGGTGGACCTTGGAACTCCCAGGAGCCCCCTCAGGGTGCTCCATGTGAACAGGCTCAATGCATATGTCGACAGGAAGGACATGAGCTTGCTCATGGCCACGGATGAGGGACAGGAGGAAGAGAGTGACCCTCTCCCAGACCTGCTCACTCAGAATCCTGATGATGGATCAGTAGATGGTGTTGTCTTTTGTGGCAGCCTCTCTGAACATCAGCAACAGGATTGTAGACAAGTTCTGCAATCCTTCAGACATATGTTCTCTCTGACCCCCAGTCAAACTGATTGGTGTACCCATGAAGTTGACACTGGAGACAGTCTGCCTGTCAAGAGTAAAATCTACAGACAGCCTGATCATGTCAGAGACTGCATCAAGACAGAAGTGCAGAAAATGTTGGAGCTGGGAGTCATTGAGCCCTCAGATAGCCCTTGGGCTAGCCCAGTAGTTCTAGTGCCAAAGCCTCACACCCAGGGTGGTAAGAAAGAGATGAGGTTTTGCGTAGACTACAGAGGACTCAATGCAGTCACTAAGACTGATGCCCACCCAATACCAAGAGCAGATGAACTTATAGATAGATTGGCTTCTGCCAACTACTTAAGTACATTTGACCTGACAGCTGGGTATTGGCAAATCAGGTTAGCTGAGGAGGCCAAGCCCAAGACAGCATTTTCTACCTCTGGTGGGCACTATCAATTTGTGGTAATGCCCTTTGGTTTGAAAAATGCACCTGCCACCTTCCAAAGGCTGGTGAATCAAGTTCTCACTGGGTTGGATGACTTTTGTGCAGCATATCTTGATGATATAGCTGTCTTTAGTTCCACCTCGGAGGATCACCTGGTCCACCTGAGGAAAGTGTTAGAGGCACTGCAAAAGGCAGGTCTCACTATCAAGGCCACTAAGTGCCAGATAGGGCAGACACAGGTTGTATACCTGGGCCACCTTGTAGGTGGAGGCCAGGTTCAACCCTTGGAGAGCAAGATACAGGCCATCAAGGACTGGGCTCCTCCAACTACCCAGACTCCGGTTCGAGCTTTCTTGGGCCTGACTGGGTACTATCGGAAATTTGTCAAGAATTATGGGTCCATTGTGACTCCACTTAATGACCGGACAAGTAAAAAGATGCCAAAGAAAGTTCAGTGGACAGCAGGCTGTCAGAAAGCATTCAATGACCTAAAGCAGGCCATGTGCACAGCACCTATCCTAAAGAGTCCAGACTACTCCAAGACCTTCATTGTCCAAACAGATGCTTCTGAGTTGGGTGTGGGAGCTGTTCTATCTCAGCTGAATTTTTATGGTAACGACCAGCCCATTGCTTTCATTAGCAGAAGGCTGACCCCCAGAGAGAAAAATTGGTCAGCAATTGAGAGGGAGGCCTTTGCTGTGGTGTGGGCCCTGAAAAAGTTGAGGTCATACTTGTTTGGCACTCACTTTTAGATTCAGACCGACCATAAGCCCCTCTTATGGCTAAATCAGATGAAGGGTGAAAACCCCAAACTACTTAGGTGGTCCATTTCCCTACAGGGGATGGATTTTACAGTGGAGCATAGACCTGGTACTGATCATGGCAATGCTGATGGGCTCTCCAGGTATTTCCACTTAGAGCAAGAAGACTCACCTGGTCATTGTTAGCTTATTGTCCCAAAGTTTGGGGGGGGTCATGTAGGAGAGTAGGGTCTGCAATCCTATGATCACCCAGATTTTTTTGCTTTTTGCTTCACTGGTTTACGACTTTCCCTGGCTGTGGGCCTGCTAATCAGACCCACAGCCTAGCTGTTCTCTCTACTCCAAATTGTACCCAGGTACTGAATTGGCACTGGGCCCTCTTTTGAGTCCCTGTAACCAGGGCAGAGGTGTACCCAGAAGTCTCCCAGGGGCTGCAGCATGTATTATGCCACCCCTGAGTTGACTAACTAAATCAGACACAACTGGCTGCTTGACAGCTGGGGCAAGGTGGTGTAATCACCCTTTGCTTTAGATATAGTATTCCTATATCTAAACCTAAAATGGACACATATATTCCTATCAGTCACTCCTATGGCAGGCCTTAACAATCCTGAAGGCAGAGTGCGTGGAATAATGTGAAATGGTGCTCTGGCATGAGCTGAGCCCGTTTGCAGCTTGCGGAACCAAGTCCTAATAGCTGTTCCATGATAACGCTATACCATATACTCTTAAGTGCTTTATGTACCTCGCGGTCATATGCTAACTTTGGTATAACATTATCAAAACATGTCGAGTAAGGTGTCATATGAATTGGAATACTAACCCCTCGCCAATTCTGGCGACGGGGTTAGCATTCCACCCTTCTAGAGGAACACGACATGTTGGTAACCTGTAACCCCGGTTTAAGTCAGACATAGCCTCAGCTCCACAAGATGGATGCTGCCACCGAGACACAAGTCTGCCTTCCTGCTGCTGGGAGTCCTCCCAGCGCAGGAGGCAAGGACAAAGGGTTTCCTGCCAGGGGCGGTGCCAGCACCGTCCCAGACAGGATTTTGTGTATCCTAGGTAGGCAGGGCTTTAGAGGAAGGTGACTGCAAGTGGCACCCCGGTGCTCACTATGCATAGGCCGGCTTGAACCAGTTCCAGGGGCACTCCAGCCCCTGATCTGGGGAAAAGCCCGGCAAAGGAGAGGGGTGTAACCACCCCCCTCCTAGTCCCACCCATAGGGCAGGACTTAGTCGCGTGCCAGCCCCCTTTTGCAGGATAAAGGTAGGAGCAGGCCCCCTTCCAAATTAGATCATCTTTGAATCCTGAACCAACTTTCCACGAAAGGAACTCAAGACTCTTCTCAAGATTTCTCCCTTGTGACTAAGGAGTAGTCACCCTGCAGCAGCAGGCACCATCCAAGCATCGTGGTCTGCTGTAAGTCTCTCCTCCGGATCAAGACTGCCCAGCTCGACGAGAACCGGCTTCCCTGGCACCTCTGACCTCTACCTGCATCTTCAGCCCAGCTGAGACCCGTTGGTGTGACGAGACCTCGAGGGACCGGCCATCTTCAAGACTGCACGACGCTTGCCCAGCACGACTCCCGAGTGACCCTCGACCGAGTGCTTTGGGGTAAGAGAAGCCCCAACCCTGAGCAGCTCCAGCACCGAAGTTCAGCCCCCTTGCATCCACGAGATCTGCGTGGGGCCCTTCTGCTCTTTGCTGCTCACCGCGTTGTCCAGGTCGCTTGCCCGTTGGCTAGTGGCCCTCTGACGACAAACTTCGACGACAAACACCGCTGCTCTGGTTGCTCCAGACTGGCCCTTGCTCCCCTCCAACAGAGGAGCGCCCTGGACCCTCCTGGTCCACTCCAGACGCCATTTTAAGTCCACCGCGTGGGCTTGCATTTGCCAAAGACTTGTTGCCCCAATCCTGGGTCCAGCGATGTCGACAGCAGATATCTTCGTGGGACAGCTCGCACCTCCATCCTGGTCGCCGACAACGCCTCCTGGTCCGAGAGACTGCAGAGCCCAGCAGCGCCCACTCACCTGGTTGAGGTGACTTCGTCCGGTGCCACTCTGGTGCCCACCTAAATCACTGGCTAGTGATTCAGAACTTGGTCCCCTCTGCTTACAGGTCTCCTTCTTCATCGATCCAGGCTTGGATCACCACGAACTTCTTCACTGGTCGCCTGCCAGCAACTTCTTCCTTCAGGCTCCTGGTTCATCAACGAAGAAACCCGACGACATTTGAACCCTATGCAGCCGCAGCCCCTGGGCTAGGTAAACCAAGTACTCCGGTGCTCCAGCGTAGTCCAACTCTCTAAGTGTCTAGATCCACTTTCGTTTTTGACCTACCTAGTCGGGTTCGCCCGAAAACACTAACTTTGCTTTTACTAGCCTCCATAGACTTTGTCCCGCCTTACGCGTGAGAGTTCCCACTCTGCACACGACATCCCTAGGCCTCCTGCTTGTAATCTAAAGGTTCAGTAGTCCAGTCCTAGCGATCCTAAAGCCTATGAGAATAGTTACTTACCTGCTAGTATTTCGCATTCCACTTGTATAGTATATGGTTTTTCGTGCCCCTCGGGCATTTGTGTAAATTGTGCGACTTTAAGTATTTCTTTAAGAGTTTTGTTGTGTGCTTAGCTCCCTGTCTCATAAAGAGCCAGGGTAGTCTTGTTATAAATAAATATACTTTATTTTTCATAACAACTTGTGTGGTGTCCTTTCACTTGGTGTTCAAGGGGTATATGTGATGGTAAAACAGCTGGCTTAACACGCCCTCTAGAGTTTAGCCTAAAGACTGCACGTGTCCATGCTACTAGGATAGCTGGTCTATCAGGTTGACTTACAACCAAACATCAATAAGGGTTGTTTGGACTGATACATAGTGTTCACTAGAATAGTGAGCACTGCATATCAGGCCAACTTCTCACAGTCATCATCCCCAGGACTGCATATTGTGCAGATCTCACCGGAGAAATCTCCCAGACCTGCAGAGAAGTGGGCATATGGTCTGTCACCTCGCTGGCTTGAAAGTAGTTGGGACAGCAGTTGACTGCAGGAGTCCGGGCTCGGACTATTCTCGCACTTATTCGCCTTTCAGGGCCTCTCCTCAGAGAACCGTCCCGGCAAGACCACCCAAATCCCCCCCCCCCCCCCCCCGTCCCCCCCAGAAGACCGAGATCATCTCCCAGGCCCAGGTCGCCTTCTGTGCCCCGTCTCGATCCAGGGGTCACCAGGGCTCTCATCACGACTGCCCTCCTAAGAGAAAACGCACGAGGTCACCTACATGGTCGTCCTCCACGACCTTCTCTGCTACACCTCCATCGCGGGTGTCCCCTATTGATGACATTTCAGTGTTCACTGATGTTCTGGGTAGGGGTGCGACAAAATTGAACATCACTTTGCATACCCCTGAGGTTCCAACGTCTGTCATCTTCGACACCTTACACCACCGTACAGCACCTACCGCTGCTTCCTTTGGTACCAAAATTCTTGGAACCAGCTATGGCGACTTTCCTCACCTCTGCTACGGTGGGTTCTTTCCTTCTAGAATTGCCAAGAAGTATAAGGCACCAGCTGAGGATCCCTTGTTTCTCAGAACAGCCCCACCAGCAGACTGTCATAGTAGTGGAAGCCATGAGATCTCACTCAGCGTCTGCTTCCCCCTCTGTCCCCCCTGAGAAGGACAGTAAACAGATGTACTCCTGTGGCAGGAAAATGTGCAATACTTTGGCATCCTATATGAAGATTGCAAGTGCCTCAGCCCTTCTCGGACGATATGATGGGTCTCTTTGGGATTCCCTGACAAGGTTCACCGAGAAGCTCCACAAAGAAGACTGGCAGGACTTCAGCGAAATTTTTGCTGGAAGGTGGGCCGGTAGCCAACCAAATGATAAGTGCTGCAGCGGATGCTTCAGACCTCGTCGCTCACGGTTACGCCCATGGCGTCCGTTCACGGCGCTCGGCCTGGCTGTGCCTCGCAGGGTTCAAGCCTGGTGCCCAGAAGAAAATCTTGAATCTCACGTTAATGGGTCCTCCTTGTTCGGGGCTCAAGCCGATTAGGAAATGAATATAATGAAGACCGAGCTGGACACTGTCAAGGCTGTTGGCCTGGAGAAGCGCAAGGAATTCCGCAAACGTATTCGTCAGGGCGACAAACGTTCCTTCCAGCAGAGGGTTTAAACACCTCAATGGTCTTCCCAGAACCAACAGAGGTCCCAGTTCCACCAGAAGTGCCCTGGAAGAGGAAGAGGCAATAACAAGCAGCAGTCCACCTCTAAGCAGACTCCCAAGCAGTGAGTCATTGTTTCTCCGCACCCGTTCGCCACTCCAGTAGGAGGGAGTATAGTGTTTCACCTGGAAGAGTGGAAAACCATAACAAGAGACCAATGGGTGCTGAATATTGTGCAGCATGGTTACTTGCTGAAGTTCAAGTCTCCTCCCCTGCAAGTGGCCCCGCAGTTTCAAGCGCCTCCATCAACTTCAAAGTCGACTTTTACAGGACGAAGTATCCACCCTTCTCGCCAAGAAGGCCATAGAAGAGGTCCCGCCCCTCCAAAGAAATCAGGGGGTGTATTCCCTCTACTTCTGGTCTAAAAGCGAGGAGTAGCCAAAGAGTAAAGACCTATCCTCGACTTGCGCCAGCTGAACAGGTGTATCAGAAAGGAGAAATTTCGTATGCTAGCCCTGCATCAGATCTTTCCGCACCTTCACCAGGAAGACTGGATATGCGCCATCGACCTGCAGGTCGCCTACTTTCACATACCTGTCTCAGTGAAACATCGCAAATTTTTCAGTTTTTAAATCTCTTGTCACCACTGTGAGAAGTTGGCCTGATATATGATGCTCACTAGTTCTAGTGATCACCTTGTATCAGTCCAAACAACCCTTATGGTGATTGGTTGTAAGTCAACCTTATAGACCAGCTATCCTAATGGTAGCATGGACAAAGCAGTCTTAGACTAAACTCTTTTGGCATGTGAAGCCAGCTGTTTTACCACAATATAACCCCTTGAATACCAGATGAAAGGACACCACACAGGTTATGAAAATAAACAATATATTTATTAATAACAACACCTTTGAACTCTTTATGAGGTCAGAGGGCTAAGCACATGACAATACTAAGAAGGAAATACGAGTTAGCACAATATTTACACGTGTGCCTTAGGGGCACGACAAACCATATTCTAGAAACAATGGAATGCGAGGATGGAAAGTACTGTAAGGAGATCCAGAGACTGGAGGATCGCTGGGACTACGCTACGAACTAGGTAAGTAAGGAGCAGGAGGCCCACGGGACTCACGTGCAGAGTGGAAACTCTCACGCGTGATGCGTACCAACGTCTATGGATGCTACAGTTTACAATGTTACGGATTCCGGACGAACCCGGCTGGATGGAGGGAAAACAGTGGACCTGGACACTAGGATAGGGAACACTGACTTCAGCACCTAGAAGCTTTAGTTACCTAACCCACAGGCTGCGGGTGCATAGGGCTGAAGTGGTGTCGGGTTCGCTGCGTTGATCCCGGTGATGCCTGAAACAAAGAGTTGCTGGCAGGCAGCCAGATGGAGGAGTCCGGTGGTTTCAAGGATGGAACCAGGAAGGAGAAGTCCTGAAAGGGAAGGGGACAGAGTCTTGGTCACTAGCCAGTGACGGTGCTGGAACCAGGAGGGAACCAGATGCTGTCGCCGCGTTCAAGGGAAGGAAGGGTCGCTTCTCTCTGTAGCTGCGCGGACCAGGAGCTGTTCTTCACAACCAGGCTGGAGGCATGAGCTGTCCCACGTAGTCTGCTGCTGATGGCGGTGTTGGATCGTCGATCTGGTCAACAGGCCTTGGCTAGTGCAAGCCACGCGGTGGTACAAAGATGGCGTCTGGTGCGGACCAGGAGGGTCCGGGGTGCTTCTCTTTCACAAGGAAGCAAGGGCCAGTCTGGGGGACCAGACTAGCAGTGTTGAAATCTTCGGGTCGTTGTCTCCAAGGTCACAAGCCAGCCGGCAAGTGACCAGACAACAGGAAAAGCAGCAACCAGGCAAAAGGGCCCCACGCAGATCTCGTGGAGGCTGGGGGGCTGGTCTTGGATGCAGGTGCTGTGTCGGTGTGGGGCTTCTTAGTCCCCGATGCACTTACTCGAGGGTCCCTCGGTGGTCGTGCTGGAAGCACTGGGCAGGTTTCTTCAAGATGGCCGTCTCCACGTTGCTCGTCGCACCCCCGGGTCCCAGCTGTGCTGTGGATGTGGGTAGAGGTCAGAGGGGTCTGGAGGTCCGGGTCTCGTTGAGCTGGGTCGTCAGATTCCGGGAAGGAAGGACTTGCAGCAAACCGCACAGGAGCTTGTTGGTGCCTGCGAAGCAGGATGGTCACTCCCTGACCATAGGGGAGATTCTTCAGTCTTCTGATGTTCAGGAGGTCGAACGTCAAGAGTTTCTTCGTGGAAGTTGTCAAGATTAATCTAACTGGGAATGGGACCAGCTCCTACCTTTATTCAGCTAAAGGGGGCTGCACTACGACTAGGTCCCTCCCCTGGGTGGGACCAGGAAGGGGGGTGGTTACACCCCCTATCCTTTTGTCCGGTTTCCCGCCAGAGCTGGGGCTGGAGTGACCCAGCAACTGTTTGGAACCGGTGTATGCACAGGGCACCTTGTGTGCCCCAGGCATGTCTCATTCCTTTCAGCCTTGGCCTACCTAATACACAAAATCCTGTCTGGGGTGGTGCTAGCACCTCCCAAGGCAGGAACCCCTTTGTCTGAGGCTCCCTCGCTGGAAGGACTCCCAGCAGCAGGAGGTCAGACTTGTGTCTGTGGTGGCAGCATCCATCTTGTGATGCTGAGGCTCGAGTTAACTTTAACCGGGGTTCACAGTTACATACATGTCGTGTCCCTCTAGAAGGGTGGAATGCTACCCCCGTCGCCAGAATTGGCGAGGGGGTAGTATTCCAATTCGTATGACACCTTACTCGACATGTTTTGATAATGTTATACCAGAGTTAGCATTTAACCGCGAGGATTATAATGCACTTAAGAGTATATGGTATAGCGTTATCATGGAACAGCTATTAGGACTTGGTTCCGCAAGCTGCAAACGGGCTCAGCTCATGCCAGAGCACCATCTCACATAATTCCAAGCACTCTGCCTTCAGGATTGATAAGGCCTTCTCTAGGAGTGACTGATAGGAATATATGTGTCCATTTTAGGTTTAGATATAGGGGACTATACCTAAAGCAAAGGGTGATTACACCACCTTGCCCCAGCTGTCGTGCAGCCAGTTGTCTGTTTGGATGGCCAGCCAGGGGTGGCATAATGCATGCTTCAGCCCCTGGTAGGCCCTGGGTACACCTATGCCCTGGATACCTAAGGTATACTGTATAGGGACTGATAAGGTGGCCCAGTACCAATTGGTAAATGCACCTAGGGTACATGGTTGTATTTTTAAAGAGAGAACAGCTAGGCTGTGGGTCTGATTAGCAGGCCCACATCCAGGGAAAGTCGTCAATCAGTGAAGCAAAAAGCAAAAATCTGGGGTGGCCATGGGATTGCAGACCCCACTCTCCTACATACCCCCCCCCCAAACTTAGGGACACCGAACTAACCTTGACCAGGTGAGTCTTCTTGTTCTAAGTGGAAGTACCTGGAGAGACCATCTGCATTACCATGGTCAGTCCCTGGGCGGTGCTCCACTGTAAAGTCCATCCCCTGTAGGGAAATGGACCACCTAAGAAGTTTGGGGTTTTCACCCTTCATTTGATTTAGCCATAAGAGGGGCTTATGGTCGGTCTGAATCTTGAAGTGAGTACCAAACAAGTATGGCCTCAACTTCTTCAGGGCCCAAACCACAGCAAAGGCCTCCCTCTCAATAGCTGACCAACGTTTCTCTCTAGGGGTCAGCCTTCTACTTATAAAAGCAATAAGGCTGGTCGTGACCATCAATATTCAGCTGAGATAGAACAGCTCCCACACCCAACTCAGAAGCATCTGTTTGGACAATGAAAGGTTTGGAGTAGTCTGGACTCTTGAGAATAGGTGCAGTGCACATGGCCTGCTTTAGGTCATCAAATGCCTTCTGACAGCTAACTGTCCACTGAACTTTCTTTGGCATTTTTTTTACTTGTCAGGTCATTAAGTGGAGTCACAATAGTTCCATAATTTCTGACAAATTTCCTATAATAACCAGACAGGCCCAAGAAAGCTCTGACCTGTGTCTGGGTGGTTGGAGGAGCCCAGTCCTCTATGGCCTGTATCTTGCTCTCCAGAGTTTGAACTTGGCCTCCACCTACAAGGTGGCCCAAGTATACAACTTGACTCTGCCCTATCTGGCACTTAGTAGCCTTGATAGTGAGGCCTGCCTTTTGCAGGGCCTCTAAAACTTTCCTTAGGTGGATCAGGTGATCCTCCCAGGTGGAACTAAAGACAGCAATATCATCTAGATATGCTGCAGAAAAGTCATCCAACCCAGTGAGAACTTGGTTCACCAACCTTTGAAAAGTGGCAGGTGCATTCTTCAAACCAAAGGGCATCACCACAAACTGGTAATGACCTCCAGGGGTCGAAAATGCTGTTTTGGCTCTGGCATCCTCAGCTAACCTGATCTGCCAATAACCAGCTGTCAGGTCAAATGTACCTAAGAAAGTTGCAGAAGCCAACTTGTCTATCAGTTCATCTGCCCTAGGTATTGGATGGGCATCTGTCTTAGTGACAGCATTGAGACCCCTGTAGTCTACGCAAAACCTCATCTCTCTCTTACCATCCTGGGTGTGAGGTTTAGGCACCCAGAACTACAGGACTAGCCCAAGGGCTCTCTGAGGGTTCAATGACTCCCAAGTCCAACATCTTTTGTACTTCTTGCTTTATGCAGTCCCTGACGTGGTCAGGTTGCCTGTAGATTTTACTCTTTATAGGCAGACTGTCTCCAGTGTCCACCTCATGTGTGCACCAGTTTGTCTGACTGGGGGTTAGAGAAAACATTTGCCTGAAGGATTGAAGGACTTGCTTACAATCCTTTTGTTGATGCTCAGAGAGGCTGTCAGAAAGGACTACACCATCTACTGACCCATCATCAGGGTTCTGAGTGAGCAGGTCTGGGAGAGGGTCACTCTCTTCCTCTTGCCCCTCATCTGTGGCCATGAGCAAGCCCATGTCCTCCCTGTCAACAAATGCTTTGAGCCTATTCACATGAAGTACTCTGTGAGGGCTCCTGGGAGTTCCCATGTCCACCAAGTAGGTGACTTCTCCCTTTTGCTCAATGATGGTATGGGGTCCAGACCATTTGTCTTGGAGAGCTGCTGGGGCCACTGGCTCCAACACCCACACCTTCTGTCCTGCATGATACACAGTTAGGACAGCCTTTTGGTCATGCCAAGCTTTTTGAAGTTCTTGGCTGGCCTCAAGGTTTTTAGATGCCTTCTCCATGTACTCTGCCATCCTGGAGCGGAGACCAAGTACATAGTCCACTATGTCAAGTTTAGGCTTTTTGAGAGGTAACTCCCATCCTTCCTTCACAAGACATAGGGGTCCTCTTACAGGATGCCCAAACAGAAGCTCAAAAGGGCTGTAACCAACCCCCTTCTGTGGGACCTCTCTGTAAGCAAACAGGAGGCAGGGTAAAAGGATATCCCATCTTCGCCTGAGCTTCTCAGGTAATCCTTTTATCATCCCTTTGAGGGTCTTTTTGAATCTCTCAACAAGCCCATTGCATTGTGGGTGATAGGGTGTGGTGAATTTATAATTGACACCACACTCCTTCCACATAGCAGTCAAGTATCATGACATGAAGTTTGCACCTCTGTCAGAGACAACCTCCTTAGGAAACCCCACTCTGAAGAAAACTCCAAGTAGGGCCCTGGCCACAACAGGAGCTGTAGTGGCCCTAAGGGGAATAGCTTCTGGATACCTGGTGGCATGATCCACTACCACCAGTATAAATCTGTGCCCAGATGCTGTTGGGGGATCCATTGGTCCAACAATGTCAATCCCTACTCTTTCAAAGGGAACCCCCACCACAGGTAATGGTATAAGGGGGGCCTTTGTTGTGCCACCTGATTTGCCACTGGCTTGGCAGGTGACACATGAGCGACAAAACTCTTTAGTGTCCTCAGACATGTGAGGCCAGTGAAAGTGTGGGGCAAGCCTGTCCCAAGTCTTGTTCTGGCCTAAGTGACCTGCAAGGGGAATTTCATGGGCTAAGGTGAGACGGAAACCTCTGAGACAAGGGGATCACCAGCCTCCTGGTAGCACCAGGCTTGGGGTCTCTTGCCTCAGAGTATAGGAGTCCATCGTCCCAATATACCTTATGGGCACCTGTAGCATTCCCTGCAGCCTCAGCAGCAGCCTGCTGTCTGAGGGGTTCAAGAGAGGAACAGTCTAACTGTGCCTGCCTCAAGTCTGCCCTGGAAGGTCCCCCTGTCCCAAGAAACTCAACCTGTTCAGGCTCAAGCTCTTCTAGGACAGTTCCTTCTGGGGTCTTGGGGTCAGTCTCCTGGGAGAGCTGATCCTCCACCTGAGGCAGGGGGGAAGGGTCAACCTTACCCCTACTGCTCTTTCTCTTGGGTAGTGTCTGGTCCATTCTTCCAGGATCCAGCACTAGTTCAGCTGGGCATTTCTTGGCCTGTGACCTAGTCACAGCAAGGACATGTGCTGATAAACCTAACATTTCCACATGAGTCCTATACTCCACATCTGACCATAAGGAGGATTCCAAATCATTGCCCAAAAGACAGTCCACTGGGAGGTCTGAACTAACAACAACCCTTTTGAGGCCATTTACCCCTCCCCAGGAGAAATTAACAAGTGCCATACTATGGGAGGTAGTGGCATTGCTAGCATTGGTCACCAGATAGTCTGAACCTAGTATTGCCTGTTTAGGGTCCACAAAGTTTGGTGTCACCATAGTGACACTGGCACAAGTGTCCCTGTAGGCCTGAGCCATTTTTCCATTGATCAAAGGCGTTTGCCTGTACTTGCCCAGAGTACTGGGACTTATTGTAGGGGTCATATCCATGTCCCCAGTATAGACAAGAACAGCCTGAGTAGGTATCCTGACTAAGTCAGAACCCGCCTCAGTTCCCAGGGTTAACCCCACTATAGCCTTGGGAGGATTACTACCACTACTAACTGTACTAGGGGGTGCAGATCCCTTAGGGGCAGTAGTGGTAGGAGTTGAGCCTTTCTTGGTGCACTCACTAAACCAGTGAGTGTTACTTTTACAGTATTGGCACCATGGCTTCCTCTGACCATTATTATTCTTCTTTTGGGAATTCTGGGACCCACCCTCTTTAGATTGTTGGGGCCCTGTTGAAGACTTCTGGTCATTCTGCTTATTCTCATTACCCTTGGGGTCCGCTTTCTTCTGGCCACCACCCTGGTTCTGCTGCTTGACCCTTGTCCTGACCCATCTGTCTGCCTTTTTCCCCAATTCTTGGGGAGAGGTCAGATATGAGTCATTAAGGTGCTGATGTAACAACTGATTTTGACAATTATTTAAGATTTGTTCTCTCCTAATTAGATTATACAATCCTGTGTAATCAGTAACTTTACTTCCCAGTAACCAGCCTTCAAAAGCCTTAGTGGCACAATCAACAAAGTCAGCCCAATCCTGAGACTGAATTTTCTGGGTGTCTCTGAACAGCAACCTGTACTGTTCAGTTGTTAAGCCAAACCCATCAATCAGTGTATTCTTCAGGACTTGGTAATTGTTAGCATCCTCAGCTCTAGTAGTGAGGAGCTTATCTCTACCTTTACCTTCAAAGGAGAGCCACAATATAGCTGCCCACTGACTCTCGGGGATGCACTGGACAGTGCAGGCCCTCTCCAAAGCAGTCATCCATTTGTGGATGTCATCCCCTTGTTTAAAGGGGGCACTATTTTACTCAGGTGTCTAGTATCAAAACTCCTGTCTTTATCCTTAGGGATATTGCTGCCACCAGTGGGGACTCCCCCACTCAACTGTTGCTCTCTAGCAAAGGCAAGCTTCTCCTTGGCAAGGGCAAGTTCTTCCCTCTGGATCCTCAGATTAGCCTGTTTCATCCTTGCTACATGCTCTCTCCTCTGAGGGGTAAGTCATTCTCCTCTGGGGAGAAGTCATTCTCCACTGGGAAGAGGCATGAGAGTGCACAGATCTATTGGAGTCCCTAGAATGAGACCTATCTCTTCTAACTCCAAAGTTAGGCCTGCTTAGGGTCAGTCCTGGGGGTCCCCCAGATCCTTCCCTATGTAGGTCTAAGTTGGCCCTAGTAAGTCTGCTGACTAGCTCAGGACCTTTGTCTGCCTCATCCCCAGAAAGATCCTCTTCATCCTCCTCCTCCTCTACTTCCTCAGTTTCAGGGAGGTCAGTATCACCAAGGGTACCCTCTAAGGCTGGCATGCTCCCATCTGTATGAGAAGCTTTTCTAGCATCATATGTCTCTAAGAGACCCAACAGAAAGGGAGTGGTAGGGTTAGAACCCTGTTTCAATTTCCTGGAGGTACACAATTGTCTCATCTCCTGGAAACTGAGAGCTGCATATCTGGAAAGGACCTGTGGAGGGTCGCTAACCACTTGGGGAGTCTCTGAAGACTCTCCATGGGTAGACATGCTTCTAGTGTGGTGCAAGTGATGCACTTACCTACACTATGGGTTTTCCTACTGATCCCTTGCTAAGAGTTGTAGTCAGGGTGTGCTAGGCCCTTTCTACTACAACAGCTGGTTCAGTAGAACTCCGAGTATTTCTAAGCTTGCTATATGTACCTATGGTACCTTATGTGATCTTTCAAATGATATCTCAAGATTATATTTGGTAAAAACGACAGCAAGCTCAAATCCCAACCGCTGCACACCAATGTGAGAAGTTGGCCTGATGTATGATGCTCACTAGTTCTAGTGATCACCTTGTATCAGTCCAAACAACCCTTATGGTGATTGGTTGTAAGTCAACCTTATAGACCAGCTATCCTAATGGTAGCATGGACAAAGCAGTGTTAGGCTTAACTCTTTTGGCATGTGAAGCCAGCTGTTTTACCACAATATAACCCCTTGAATACCAGATGAAAGGACACCACACAGGTTGTTGTGAAAATAAACAATATATTTATTAATAACAAACACCTCTGAACTCTTTATGAGGTCAGAGGGCTAAGCACATGACAATACTAAGAAGGAAATACGAGTTAGCACAATATTTACACGTGTGCCTTAGGGGCACGACAAACCATATACTAGAAACAATGGAATGCGAGGAAGGAAAGTACTGTAAGGAGATCCAGAGACTGGAGGATCGCTGGGACTACGCTACGAACTAGGTAAGTAAGGAGCAGGAGGCCCACGGGACTCACGTGCAGCATGGAAACTCTCACGCGTGATGCGTACCAACGTCTATGGATGCTACAGTTTACAATGTTACGGATTCCGGACGAACCCGGCTAGATGGAGGGAAAACAGTGGACCTGGACACTAGGATAGTGAACACTGACTTCGGCACCTAGAAGCTTTAGTTACCTAACCCACAGGCTGCGGGTGCATAGGGCTGAAGTGGTGTCGGGTTCGCTGCGTTGATCCCGGTGATGCCTGAAACAAAGAGTTGCTGGCAGGCAGCCAGATGGAGGAGTCCGGTGGTTTCAAGGATGGAACCAGGAAGGAGAAGTCCTGAAAGGGAAGGGGACAGAGTCTTGGTCACTAGCCAGTGACGGTGCTGGAACCAGGAGGGAACCAGATGCTGTCGCCGCGTTCAAGGGAAGGAAGGGTCGCTTCTCTCTGTAGCTGCGCGGACCAGGAGCTGTTCTTCACAACCAGGCTGGAGGCACGAGCTGTCCCACGTAGTCTGCTGCTGATGGCGGTGTTGGATCGTCGATCTGGTCAACAGGCCTTGGCTAGTGCAAGCCACCCGGTGGAACAAAGATGGCGTCTGGTGCGGACCAGGAGGGTCCGGGGTGCTTCTCTTTCACAAGGAAGCAAGGGCCAGTCTGGGGGACCAGACTAGCAGTGTTGAAATCTTCGGGTCGTCGTCTCCGAGGTCACGAGCCAACCGGCAAGTGACCAGACAACAGGAAAAGCAGCAACCAGGCAAAAAGGCCCCACGCAGATCTCGTGGAGGCTGGGGGGCTGGTCTTGGATGCAGGTGCTGTGTCGGTGTGGGGCTTCTCAGTCCCCGATGCACTTACTCGAGGGTCCCTCGGTGGTCGTGCTGGAAGCACTGGGCAGGTTTCTTCAAGATGGCCGTCTCCACGTTGCTCGTCGCACCCCCGGGTCCCAGCTGTGCTGTGGATGTGGGTAGAGGTCAGAGTGGTCTGGAGGTCCGGGTCTCGTTGAGCTGGGTCGTCCGATTCCGGGAAGGAAGGACTTGCAGCAAACCGCACAGGAGCATGATGGTGCCTGCGAAGCAGAATGGTCACTCCCTGACCATAGGTGAGATTCTTCAGTCTTCTGATGGTCAGGAGGTCGAAGGTCAAGAGTTTCTTCGTGGAAGTTGTCAAGATTAATCTAACTGGGAATGGGACCAGCTCCTACCTTTATTCAGCTAAAGGGGGCTGCACTACGACTAGGTCCCTCCCCTGGGTGGGACCAGGAAGGGGGGTGGTTACACCCCCTATCCTTTGTCCGGTTTCCCGCCAGAGCTGGGGCTGGATGACCCAGCAACTGGTTGGAACCGGTGTATGCACAGGGCACCTTGTGTGCCCCAGGCATGTCTCATTCCTTTCAGCCTTGGCCTACCTAATACACAAAATCCATTCTGGGGTGGTGCTAGCACCTCCCAAGGCAGGAATCCCTTTGTCTGAGCCTCCCTCGCTGGAAGGACTCCCAGCAGCAGGAGGTCAGACTTGTGTCTGTGGTGGCAGCATCCATCTTGTGATGCTGAGGCTCGAGTTAACTTTAACCGGGGTTCACAGTTATATACATGTCGTGTCCCTCTAGAAGGGTGGAATGCTACCCCCGTCGCCAGAATTGGCGAGGGGGTAGTATTCCAATTCGTATGACACCTTACTCGACATGTTTTGATAATGTTATACCAGAGTTAGCATTTAACCGCGAGGATTATAATGCACTTCAGAGTATATGGTATAGCGTTATCATGGAACAGCTATTAGGACTTGGTTCCGCAAGCTGCAAACGGGCTCAGCTCATGCCAGAGCACCATCTCACATAATTCCAAGCACTCTGCCTTCAGGATTGATAAGGCCTTCTCTAGGAGTGACTGATAGGAATATATGTGTCCATTTTAGGTTTAGATATAGGGGACTATATCTAAAGCAAAGGGTGATTACACCACCTTGCCCCAGCTGTCGTGCAGCCAGTTGTGTCTGTTTGGATGGCCAGCCAGGGGTGGCATAATGCATGCTTCAGCCCCTGGTAGGCCCTGGGTACACCTATGCCCTGGATACCTAAGGTATACTGTACAGGGACTGATAAGGTGGCCCAGTACCAATTGGTAAACGCACCTAGGGTACATGGTTGTATTTTTAAAGAGAGAACAGCTAGGCTGTGGGTCTGATTAGCAGCCCACAGCCAGGGAAAGTCGTCAATCAGTGAAGCAAAAAGCAAAAATCTGGGGTGGCCATGGGATTGCAGACTCTCCTACAACCACTACCAGTACCGAGTGCTTCCGTTTGGCCTCAAATCCGCCCCGCGGACATTCTCCAAGTGCATGGCGGTGGAGGTTGCCTTCCTCCGCAGACGGAAGTTATTAGTCTACCCATACCTAGACAACTGGCTCCTGAAAAGCACCACACCTGTTCTACTTCAGAGCCATCTCACATACTGCCTCAACCTGCTTCATTCCTTGGGGTTGCAAGTCAACTACAAGAAGTCGGTCCTCAACCCCACCTGTCGAATACACTATCTGGGCGCCTCCCTGGACTCCGCAGAGGCAAGCGTGTGTCCTTCGGAGGAGAGGTTGTCATCAATGCTTCTCAAGTGCTGCACCCTTCTCGACACAGTCCTACAGCCAGACAAGTGTCTTCACTACTGGGATCGATGGCCTCGTGCATCTACATTGTGCCCAATGCACGCCTCCACATGCGGCCTCTGCAACAGGCACTCGAGGATCCATGATCTCAGCGGTCAGGTCACTGGGAAGATCGTGTCTACCTTCACCAAGCTGCCAGAGACTCCATCAGATGGTGGATGAACCGCTCGCACCTGCTGCAAGGGGTTCCGTTTCATCAGACGCCTCCAATGCAGACAGTGGTTACAGATGCCTCACTACACGGCTGGAGAGCTCATATGGGCCAGGTTCAGGTACAAGGGCTGTGGTCCGAGACAAAGAAGTTATCACATCAGCTTCTTGGAGCTACGAGCGGTTCATCTGGCACTCAAGTCCCTGTACCAGTCTCTTCAGTCCAGCCACATTCAAGTTCAGACAACACAACAACGATGTTCTATCTGAACAAGCAAGGAGGCACCAGGTCACAAGTCTTGTCTCGGGAGGCTTAATTCATTTGGCAGTGGCTCTGGCGAAAGGTCTCCCAATTGTTGCAGTCCACCTTCCAGGCATCCTGGATGTTCAGGCAGACTGCCTAAGCAGAGACTTCGTAGAAGCGCACGACTGGGTGCTCAATGAAGAAGCCGCCTAGGAAGTCTTTCGGCAATGGGGAGTGCCAGACATCTATCTGTTCGCAGACGCTGCAAACTTGAAATGCCCCATCTTCGCGTCCAGATACCCTCCGCAGGGATCACAGGGGAATGCTCTTTTGATCAGCTGGTCGCAGACATTGCTGTACGCTTTTCCTCCGCTCCCTCTGATCCCGGCATTCATCCAGACGTTCTACAGGACTAACACCAGGATGATCCTGATAGTGCCAGAGTGGCCACGCCTATGGTGGTACCCGGATCTCCTCCAACTGTCGGAGGTTCCTCACCGGAGACTGCCCTGCAGCCCGGATTTGCTGACCAAGAACGAGTGGAGAGTGTTTCATTCCACCTTCCCTTCGGCTGACTGCATGGCTCCTGAGGTCATCCAGTACGGCCACCTAGACCTTTCATCTGACTGTATGGACATTCTTAGAGAAGCAAAAAGGCTCTCCACCAGAAAGTCCTATGCTTTCAAGTGGAAGAGGTTTTACCTTTGGTGTAAGGACTAAACTCTTGCTCTGACTCAAGGTCAGGAGCAGGTGATTCTTCCATACTTACTGCACTTGGCTAGGTCTGGCCTGAAGTACCCCTCCATCAGGGTCCACTTAGCGGCTATCACAGCTTATAGGAAATCCCCTACCCAGACCTCTTTCTTTAAAATGCCGGTGGTCAAAGATTTCCTAGAGGGGCTAAAGAAAGTGTTTCCACCAGTGAGGTCCCCCTCTCCTCCCTGGGAGCTTAACATTGTCCTCACCAAATTGATGGATGCTCCTTTCGAGCCGATTCATAAGGCATCTTTACAGCACTTGACCTGGAAGGCCGCTTTCTTAGTATGTAAGTATCAATGGGGGCTAGTTAGCTTTAAAGGGAAGGTAAAGGGTGACTCAGGTACGTCAGACAATACAAGGAAAAAAGCAATATTTTCCTTTGAAAGCCCTCACCCACCGACCTAGTCGGTGGCATGCTTCATCATCGGGCCCACCACAGTGGCACCGAATGTGCCCCGGGTGTGCTGCAACGCCAGGAGACTGCGGAGCTGGTATATTGCTGCGTGTGCAGTGAAGGAGTGAGATGTGAAAGATTAAAAAGCTATACAAGCGGTCCCAGCACCCGAGGGTTAACAAGTATTTAATAAACTGGGCCACCGTTAGCTGTTTAAAAAGGCGAATGGACAAAGTGGAGTGATTAATGATCTCCCATGTCCAGTGTGGTCTACATGTTTCTGCCAGTGCCTTTTCTTATTATAAGCTGGCTTTCCTCAGGACCAAAGAGTTAAGTGAAAAAGTGCAATTAAATAATAAACTAATAAACTATATTAAGTGATTGTGTTATTTGTTGGCTATGTGTCGCGCTCGCTAAGGCGCTGTAGCTGTTAGAGGGGGATTCCCTCAAGCTTTTCTACATAAAACACATAGGACAAAGACAGGACGTACAGGGGAGAGTCATGTTAGGTTGGCATTTTTTAGAACTCATAGTGGCCGGCTCATAGGGTGGTGTACGACTTAAAACCGGCTAGGGTGAGCTCATAGCGATTGTATGAGACTGGTGAGAGTATAAAAACAACCGTAGGTGGGTAGTGGTGGGCTAGAAAACGAAATCACAAGGTGAGGTACAGGAAAGTACTAGTTCTGGGTCCTCACTCTGGTATTTCTTTGTAAAAAGCCTCATGGGTCGCCTGGCAGAGAAAGAGACCCTGTGGAGATAAATGAGGTTCACAAGGCTGTCTAACCTGTAAGGAAAGAAGAGTTTTTGGCTTACCCCATGTTGTTGGACAAGCGGTTTTACTCACGAGTAGTTCGGTCAGGTTCCTCCTTGGACCTATTCGTCCTTCCGCGGCGCCCGGTGTGAGCTGAGTGGGCCGCCTCGCTCTCTATTTATATGGTTTGGTAGACTCGATGCACCTGTTCAGGTTAGAAAGAGGGAGGGGTGCGCGGTAAACGCTGTCTCATGTAGAGTCTGCATGCGCATGTGCGGAGGAGTAGTGCGCATTGGTCGCGCATGCGCGGTAGGCTGCTGTAGCGGCCTAGGACTTGCGCATGCGCGGTAGGGAAAGCTCTTTCGAACTAGTTTTAAGATTTGCCGATGCTCTGAAATGGCAATGTTTAGCTACATTAGCTTCGTTCAAGTGGGTCAGCAAAAGTACGTTACTGCCGCATAGGACAGTCTTCATAGGAGAAGAATGGGCTAGGGAGGGGGACGTTCATGTAGGAGCACGGTGGCACAGGTACCTCATGGGTTTGACAAGAGTGTCTATGTGGCCAGACTGTTCCACGGGATGGAATCATTAAGGCCTATGGTATGGGTGGAAAGACGGTAAATCCAGCGTTGTTCTTTCTGTAATAGGAATTTCTCATCCCTCAAGTTGTCAAATTTCTCAATGACGGTCCATGTGAAGTCATTGGGTGTGTGATTGTGGGTCAGAAAGTGGTCAGTGAGCTTACTGATGTTTTTCCCACATCGTATGGTGCTTCTGTGTTCCGTCATTCTAGTGCGTACTCTCCTGGTCGTCATGCCAACGTACCGGAGGCCACATCTGCAGGTGATCAGGTATACTAGATTTGAGGAGTTACAGTTTGTAAACTGTCGCTTTCTTAGTAGCCATCCCCTCCGCCCGCAGGGTGAGTGAGATTCAGGGCCTGTGCTGCAAGGAGTCTTACACAGTTTTCCATGCAAACAAAGTAGTGCTGCGAACTCATACGAGCTTCCTGCCCAAGGTTGTCTCGGATTTCCACATCAATCAGACTATCATACTACCTACATTCTTCCCTCAGCCAACCACTCCCCCGGAGAGATCTTTACACTCTCTAGTTCTCCGGAGGGTTCTGAAGTTTTACCTTGCCAAAACCCTTCCAGTTAGGAAGTCGGACAGGCTTTTTGTCAATTATGGTTCTACTAATACCGGTCTGACGGCCTCAAAGAGATCGATTTCTAGATGGATAGTCTCCTGTATAGCTTTGTCCTACCAGTTAGCTAACAAGGCGTTGCAGGGCAGACCATGTGCACATTCCACTAGGGGGAAAGCTTCTACCACAGCTCTCCTTCGCAACATTCCTATATCTGAGATTTGCAAGGCGCCTACATGGCGCTCAGTACATACTTTTACACGCCATTACTGCCTAGATTAAGATGCCCAGGCCGATGCCCAGGTGGGACAGGCCTCTTTGAGGAATTTATTTACATAGCTGCAATTTGAATGTGATGTTCATTAATGTTATGTATATTCTGTTGCTCGTCAGCGAGACTTTGGGTATTGGCTTGCTACTCTATTCATAGATTATGACTATTGATGAGTATCCCCTGGATGAGAAGGATTAGTTACTTACCTATAATCCTAGTTCTCCTCCAGGGGTATACTCCTCAAAGTCATAAGCGACCCACCCACCTCCCGGACGAGCATTTTTCTTTGAAGTTATTGTATATTGCTTGCAGATCTACACCGGTGCATATGTACCTCCAAAAAGAACTGACCTAACTGCCACCTGTGGTGCATCATGGAAGCAAGGGGGTCTCCTGCAGGTCTTAAATGCACGGTACCCCTACTCTAATGCCTTAAAGGCAAAGGTGTCAGTTTTCCTTTTTTTCTTAGTACTCTACTGCAGCCAATGCCTGCAATTACAAGCTTTCTCTATGGCAAAATAGCATTGTTGTATGGCAATTGTTTACTGCTTCCTCTTTTCCTTATGGGTTGGAAAGGTATAGATAAACCTATGTAATTTTCAGCATTTTTGCCATGTTGGAAACATGTTAGGCTGCATGTATATGTTTTACATATACATTTATATGTATATATATGTGTTCGAGGCATGTGGGCTGCTAAATTCATATCTTAGCATTAGATCGCCGCCTAGTGTTGGGCTCGGATGATTGCACATTGTTGTCCTGGAAGAGTCTTCGAAGTATCCTGAGATAGGTGGCTCCTCCCCTGGACTACAGTGCGCATGGGCATCGGCTCCATCCCCAGATTGTTTTTTTCCGCCATTGGGTTCGGATGTGGTCTCGACGTCTTACTGTCGGAACCAAGTAAAACTATCTTTTACCGGCCAAAAGGCCTCGATTTTCTTGCGTCGGTATTGTCTGCGCTCGGTCTCGAGTCTTCCGTCTCTTGAAGCCGGAATAAGCGGAGTTTTCTTCGCTTTCTAAACTTTGAGGCCTTCTCATCGCGACACGACAGCGAGCCTTTACGGACATGGAGCGGAGCCCGTTCAAGTACTGCCCGCTCTGTGGGTCCAAGTACCCACACATCGATCTACACCCTGTGTGTAACAAGTGCCTTTCACCGGACCACGACGACGGCAAGTGCAAGGCCTGTGCACAGTTCCGCTCCAAGAAAACTCTCAAGCTTCGACGCGCGGTGCGCTTGGAAGCTAGGCAAGCGGCCCCAGATCCGGAGAACATCTTCGGCGACCCGGAAGAAGAGGTCCAGGGTCACCTTCTACAAATCTCCCCATCACAGACGGAGGTCGAGGCGGATCCGGGAGACGACGACGGAGTCGCGGGTCAGGTCCTCGAATACGTCGAAGAGGTAGGAGACGACGATGAGATCTATGGAGCCGCGGCGGATAGCTCTGCGGACGAGCTCTGCCCCGAAGGTTTCGAGGATACCGACCGGGACACGGGATCGCCTGTCGGCCTTACCCAGGACCCGTTGCCGCAAGCCACAGCCCCGCCTTCGGGCCCGGCTACGGACTCACTTGCTGGGCACGATGTTTCGAAACCGAAACTGAAACCGTCGGGGTCGTCAACACCTAAAATGGCCGACCCGAAATCGAAACTGAAACCAAAGGACTCGAGTGTCCCTAAGATGGCTGCCGTGCCTGTGAAGAAGTCGGTGCCCGTCACCCCGTCGGCTCCGTCGACCTCCGGTCCGCAGAAGCCGAGGAAGTCTGTCGATTCCGATGCTCCGAAATCGAAGCCGACGCCCGAGGAAGGGGCCCCCAAGAAAGATGGTCGGCACGGATCAGCGGCTCCGGCGCCGTCCAAGCCCGCCAAGGTCGGCTCCAAAGAGGCTACGCCCAAGAAGTCTGCGCCCCGGCCTCAAGATTCGGAGGTGCCGAAGACGGTTTCCGCGCCCAAACCGCACAAGGCCCGCGAGGACGTCGGATCCGAGGGACCGCTCAAAACATCCTTGTCGGCGACGAAACCCACTGGCAGTGTACCGTCCCCCATTGCGGAGTCACTGCAGAGAATCAGGGAGAAAGCCTTTGCTCCATCGGCTCCGATGCCATCACCGCAGCCGCAAAAGGACGCTCCGGCTAAGCCTTCTGGGAAACTCCTTTTTCTCTTGCCACCTAAGGAGGCGCCGAAAGCGTTTTCGACGAAATCGGCTCCGAAACAGGGTTCCTCGCTGCCTGACCCTCTTCCACGTCGTGTACTCGAATCGGAAGACGATTCAGAGCATTTCATCGATGCTGCCACCGGCAAGCTGACACTCTATAAACGGAAGATCACTTCGGAGCCGGTGGACCCCTACGTCATCCCGTTGAAAAAGAAGAGGGTGCCCCTTGACGCCTCAGGCCTCACGGAACCGATTCAGCCTCCTCCAAGACGGAGCCCTACTCCCTCCCCAGAACACTCTGTGGGTGAGGAATATGATGAGGATGAACAGTACAATTTCCCTGTCGATGAACCTGATGTACAACCAGATTCTTACGACGACACTGGTGACCAGAACACCCAAGGTGTGGGCCAAGACCCGCAGACCTTTAATGCACGTGCATCCCCGACTGAGGACTCAGCAGGATTTCATGCACTGATTGAACGGGCGGCAGCCAATCATGATGTGGACATGCATGCCGACCCGGTTGAGGAAGACTTCCTTTTTGACACCTTTGCCATATCTGAAAGGACAGTAAAGACACTTCCTATGCTGAAAGGTGTTCTCAAACATGCTGGGGACATTTTTAAGGAGCCTACAAGGGCGAGAGTGGTCAACCCTCGCATTGAAAAGAAGTACAGGCCTGCGCCTGCGGACCCCGTCTACATCCGGGGACAATTACCACTGGACTCTCTTGTGGTTGCCAATGCCAGGAAACGTGCCACCTCCCAGACAACGGGTGAAGCTCCTCCCCCGGATAAGGAGTCCAAAGTGCTTGAGGCAGGAGGCAAAAGAGTGGCTGCACAGGCGGCAAACTTTTGGCGCATCGCAAATACACAGGCGCTCCTGGCGCGTTATGATAGGGCGCACTACGACACCCTAGAACAGGTTATACAACACCTGCCCCCACAGTTCCAAGAAGGCACCAAAATGCTTATTGAGGAAGGAAAGCTAATATCAAACGCAGCCATCAAGTGTGCACTTGACGCTGCGGACACAGCTGCTAGGGCTATCAACACTAGCGTTATGCTGAGAAGACAAGCCTGGCTACGCATCTCAGGGTTTAAGCAGGATATTCAAACAACAATTCTGAATCAGCCAGTCAATCCTGATAGTCTGTTTGGTCCGGATGTTGACACCACCCTAGAGAAAATAAAGAAGGACACGGAAACTGCTAAGTCTATGGGGGCCCTGCAGTCCCAACAGTTTCGTGGCAGCAATTTTCGTCGCTCAGGTGCACGTGGAGTCACCAGAGGACAGATGGGGCAACAATCCCAGTTCTCCAAAGGTGGAACGCAATCCTCGTTCACTAAACAGAACAAGGGAGGTTATAGGAATAACAGCAACAGAGGTCGCGGCAGAGGAAACAACAGCTCCCGCACCTCTACTCCAAGCAAACAGTGACTTTCTGTCACTGCCCCCCGACCACATAACACCGGTCGGGGGGAGACTGCAGCAGTTCCTGCCCGTCTGGAGAAACATCACCACAGACAGGTGGGTGCGACAACTAATCCAGTATGGTTATTGCCTAGAGCTGACATCCACTCCACCCAACATCCCACCGAGGCAAAGGCCTATGTCCGCAGAGCACTTGCACTTATTGCAGCAGGAAGTGGTGGCGATGCTGCAAAAAGGCGCAATCGAGCTCGTGCCGGTGGGGGAGGAAGGCACAGGGGTATATTCCCTGTACTTCCTTATTCCAAAGAAGGACGGTTCTCTCAGGCCCATTCTCGATCTACGTCCCCTCAACCTGTACATACTGTCAGAGCATTTCCATATGCTTACACTACAGCAGATTCTTCCCTTGCTAAACCAGGGAGACTTCTTAGCGACCTTAGATCTCAAGGATGCTTATTTCCACATTCCACTACACCCGTCACACAGGAAATACCTCAGGTTCACTATTCAAGACAGGCACTACCAGTTCAAAGTCCTACCCTTCGGAGTCACTACGGCCCCGAGGGTGTTCACCAAGTGTCTAGCGACAGTGGCGGCGCACCTCAGGAGGCAGAATATCCATGTCTACCCCTACCTAGACGACTGGCTCGTACAAGCCAAGTCAGAGCAACAGTGCGCCGCAGACATGTCGACTACAATTCACCTTCTTCACGATCTGGGTTTCTCCCTAAATTACCCAAAATCGCATCTTCAGCCGGCACCTGTCCGGCAGTTCCTGGGTGCTACGATCAACACCCTGACAGCCATGGCTCAGCCAAACCAAGTCAGAATCGACAGCATTCAGTCACTGATCCAACGATTCCGACCAAGACACTCCCTGCCAGCGAGAGTGTTCATGCAGTTGATCGGCATGATGGCCTCCTGCATCTTCATAGTCCCTCACGCACGGTTACATATGCGCCCGCTCCAGGAGTGCTTAGCGACTCAGTGGACACAGGCTCGTGGGCAATTGACAGACCTAGTGTTGGTTACCAGTCGGGCATACGACTCTCTGCATTGGTGGACTCCACACAACCTTTGCAAGGGCCGACTGTTCCACGAGCCCGTGCCGCAGATTGTCCTGACGACGGACGCATCTCTCCAGGGCTGGGGAGCACATGTGCTCACTTACACAGTGCAGGGACTATGGACGACGCAGCAACAGAAGATGCACATCAACTATCTGGAACTGATGGCAATCTTCATGGCGCTCAAGTCCTTCATTGTACATCTGAGCAACAAGGTCGTGCTAGTCCGGACGGACAACATGACCGCGATGTACTACATTCAGAAACAGGGGGGCACCCACTCGCCACAGCTGTCTCATCTGGCTCAGAGCATGTGGAAGTGGGCCATTCAGAGGAACATTTTCCTCATGGCAGAACACCTCCCGGGCAAGGACAATCAGATGGCGGATCTGCTCAGCAGATACAGCCATCAGATGCACGAGTGGGAGATACACCCTTCGGTTCTCCACCCGTTCTTCCAGCAGTGGGGTCATCCGGAGATAGACCTGTTCGCAACAAAGGAGAACGCAAAATGCCGACTCTTTGCCGCCAGGTTCCCTCACCCACAGTCGCAGGGGAATGCGATATGGATGAACTGGTCAGGCAAATTTGCATACGCTTTTCCGCCAGCCCCTCTAATACCGCTGGTCGCAAGAAAGCTAAGGCAGCACTCCATGACTCTCGTCCTGGTTGCTCCAACGTGGGCACGACAAGCTTGGTACACCACGTTCCTCGAACTCTCAGTGGTGCCGCATCAAAGACTGCGCCTCACGCCCAGCCTTTTGACGCAGAACCATGGAGACATTCAGCATCCAGATCCACGACAGCTCAACCTGGCGATCTGGCTCCTGAAGTCCTAGAGTTTGGATACCTTAACCTACCTCCAGAATGCATGAGTATCATCAAGGAGGCGAGGAAACCAACTACTAGAGCATGCTATGCTGCTAAGTGGAAGCGTTTTGTCATCTACTGTACGTCCAATGACATCAACCCACTAGATGCATCTATTCCCAACATCATCTGCTATCTGTTACATCTCTACAAGTGCAATCTGGCGTACACTTCCATTAGGATACATCTCTCAGCCATAGCGGCTTATCTTCAGAACAGGCAGCACCTCTCTGTCTTCAGAGTGCCCGCCATTAAAGCCTTCCTTGAAGGTCTGAAGAGAGTCATTCCCCCAAGAACGCCACCAGCTCCGGTGTGGAACCTCAACGTCGTTCTCACCAGACTGATGGGGCCACCATTTGAGCCACTGCACTCGTGTGAGCTCCAGTTCCTTACGTGGAAAGTGGCCTTTCTGATAGCTATTACGTCTCTGAGGCGTGTCAGTGAGCTGCAAGCGCTCACCATACAAGAGCCGTTCATTCAAATTCACCCGAATAGGGTAGTGCTACGCACTAACCCTAAATTCCTTCCTAAGGTGGTGTCACAGTTTCATCTTAACCAGACTATCGACTTACCAGCATTCTTTCAAAACCCGCAAACGGTGGCGGAAAGAATGCTTCATACCTTAGATGTACGGAGGGCGTTGATGTACTACATAGACAGAACACAACCCTTTAGAAAGACAAAACAACTCTTTGTTGCCTTCGCACCACAACACAAAGGCAACCCAATTTCTAAAGCAGGGATAGCCAGGTGGATTGTTAAGTGCATCCAGATATGTTATCAGAAAGCCAAGCGCACTTTAACAATACCCCCCAGAGCGCACTCCACACGCAAACTGGGAGCATCCATGGCTTTCCTAGGGAACATTCCTTTAGAGGATATTTGCAGAGCAGCCACGTGGATCACACCACATACCTTCACAAAACACTACTGTGTTGATGTGCATTCCAAGCAGCAAGCAGCTGTGGGACAGGCTGTTCTCAAGACACTTTTTCAGGTTTCTGCAGCTGGCACGGGCAACCGCCGCTGATGGAGGGACTGCTATGTATTCTATGCTAAGATATGAATTTAGCAGCCCACATGCCTCGAACTGAATATGCTACTTACCAGTATGCATCTGTTCTTGGCATGTAGGGCTGCTAACATTCATATCGCCCGCCCTCCTCCCCGGTGCCTGTCGCAGCTGCAGATATACTATTGTATTTATTCATTAGCATGGACATCCTTTACACTTTCACTCCATCTCCTGCCACAATGGCGAAAAACAATCTGGGGATGGAGCCGATGCCCATGCGCACTGTAGTCCAGGGGAGGAGCCACCTATCTCAGGATACTTCGAAGACTCTTCCAGGACAACAATGTGCAATCATCCGAGCCCAACACTAGGCGGCGATCTAATGCTAAGATATGAATGTTAGCAGCCCTACATGCCAAGAACAGATGCATACTGGTAAGTAGCATATTCATTTTTCTATATGCTCCGAGATCCCGCACATGGGCGGGGATTATTCATAGATTATGACTTTGATGAGTATAGCCCTGGATGAGAACTAGGATTACAGGTAAGTAACTAATCCTTACAGTTGTTGCAATAGACAACACAATTTCAAACACAATGCAACATTGAGCTCAATGGGATTTTCTAGATAAATGCAATTAGTTACTTTACAGATTACTTTTCTAACCACAGGACTGGATCCTAGATTCAGTCCTGGGAGATATCCTGTAAACAGTTAAGTAAAAGAGTTTTGGTTACAGTAGTGATTTTTAAGGAATATTATTGTATTTTAAAAGTTGACACTAAGAAACTTTTTCACATAGAATCACCAATGTTCTCCTATGGGAGGAAATTCACTTAACAGGTAAGTAAAGTAATGTTATTGTTACTTTTTCTTACTTAGTGTTGGATCCTGGATCCAGCACTGGTGCATCTCCTTTAAACAATTGAAAGAATGCGTTTGTCATACAGGCGATTTTTAAGGAATATTTGTAGTTTTTGAAAATCGACACTTAGAAACTTTTCTGGTGAATACCAGACAGTGGATTCCTATGGAAGGAAATTCAAGTTACTGGTAAGTACGGTTAAAATTACTTTTCAGGGTCAGTGCTCGGCTAAAAAGATGCAGCCTTGGGTTCTCTCCTGATAATAGGTGAGTAAATCGGAATTCGTTGTTCGGCTGATTTTACATGAATATTTTAAAGTTGCAAAACTCTACACTTTGACTGGTTTCACTTGGAAATTCTTCTATGTTACCCTATGGAAGAAAAGTGAGTTATCGGCTTTTGGGTAAGTACTCGACTGGCAGAGTTAAGGTTCTGGGCATAGACTCGGGGATCTCCCAGGGTCAGGTAGGTACAGTTGGTACACCCTCAGCGGCACAGGGGCAGCCGGGTGCAGAGGTAGTTAGGCCCAATGTTATCCTATGAGAGGCAGGGGGCCTTCGGTTGGTGGTTACTGGCAAGCAAGCCACGCGGCTGTGGGAGCTGGGCTCCTGTTCACTTGCCATGGGCAAATGGGGGAGTAGATTAGGACTAAGGTTGCACTTGCAGGGGCACTCGGGCGGCTGGGTGCAGGGTGCTTTTGAGCCGTCGGGCGCTCAGTGTTATTCAATAGAGAACTTGGAAGATGAACAAAGGCTGCAGGCTCAGGGACGGAGATTCTTCAGGAGCAACCAACACTTCGAGGGGTAAGTTGGGATCTTGGTGGATAGGTAGGCAACCCGGAGTTAGGCACAGCGGACCGTGGGGCGCCAGGTGCAGGTGTGGCTTTTGACATTGGGGAATCTTACCCTCTGCTGGTCGCGGTTGGAGGGGTCCCTGGATGTGAGACTGCAGGCGTCGTCTTGGTCGCCGAGGAGGGTCCTTGGGCACTGAATTGCAGGTCACTATTGCCGGGGGCACGTCCTCAGGGTCTTTGTCCACTCAGGCACGGACTGGGCTCGGCTGGTGCAGAGTGTGCTGGATATGCGGTTCCTGGCTGCCACCAGGGGTGTTGCTGTTTGAGCAGAGCCAGTGCTCGTGGAAATCCCAGTCTGGGTAGAGTCTCAAGGCAGTCAGGTCCTTCGGGGTTTGTGAGGTTGCTGACCACTGAAGGCACCGGAGTTTCGCAGGAGCAGGTTCAAGGAACAACAGGCTGGTAGGGCTGAGGCCAAGTCAGTTGGTGTCGTCCTTTTGTGAGCAGTAGGTCTTCTGGTTTCTTGATCTTCTTGCTTGTTTTCAAATTGCGATCTGAGGAAGGAAGGTACAGGGTGCCCCTAAATACTAAATGTAGGGGCGTTACAGGTAGGGTAATGGCAGGGACCAATGGGTCCCTGTCCTGGAGTGAGTACACCCCTATCCTGCTCCTCTCCTGTGGGAGGGGGGCAGGAGCCTATCTCTGATTGGGCAGGGCTTCCCATCTTCAAGATGGCCGAAGCCCGGAGTTGTGCTTCACCTTGCCTTTCCCACCTGAGGGGTGGAGTTGGCACAGGCTGACACACCCCCTTTCCTCACGTAGGGTTTCTCACCAGTCTTCCCGCCAGAGTGGGGTTCAAAACCGGTGGGGGCCCGTTGCTGGGTACAGCAAGTGGTCTGGAGAAGCTCACAAAGGCTTTCAAGCTTCCCTGCCCATCCTGGGGGAGGAGACCTAGCACCTCGCCCAGGATGTGCATTGTTGCAGGCCCAGGAGAGCGGATGGCTCCCTACCCAGAGGTCCAGCAACACGTCTGCTGTCTGGCAGCCTAGGCAGCCTCTCAGATAAGACGTGGATTGTAGGTTAGGTTCAGGGGGCAACTCTAAGTTGCCCCCTGTCGTGCATTTGGCCTTAAATCCCATACTGGCATCAGTGTGGGCTTAATGGGCTGAGAAGTTTGATATCAAACTTCTCAGTCTTCAGTTAAGCCATCATGGTGCTGTGGAGTTCGTAATGACAACCTCCCTGCACCATATACTTTTAATGGCAGCACTGCACATACAGTGCCCAGGAATTGCCCTGGGTACTGTAGGGGCACAGGGCTCATGCACCTGTGCCCACACCATTGGCATCGTGCACCCAGCTAGAGGGGTGACTGATGGATGCCAGGGCTGTGTGTTTGTGGGCATGGCACACAGGTACGTGTTCAATGTCGACTCTTTTTGTTTAGTTCTGCACCAAGACACTCAGCCTGCAAAGGCAGTGTGTGTGTGTCAGGGTACAGGACCCCTAAGGGTGGCACAATAAGTGCTGCAGCCCTTAGGGGTCTTCTCTGGTCACAATGCCCTGGGCACCTAGGGTACCATTTACCAGGGGCTGACAGGTGGCCAGAGATGCCAATTGGGTTTTAATTTCAATCCAGTTTTAGGGAAGGAATACAGGCCCTGGGCACCTGGTTGGCAGGAGCCCAGGGCACACTCAGTCAAAGCACATCAGTGACGCCATCATGGTGCTGTGGAGTTCATAATGACAACCTCCCAGTACCATATAACTTTTTAAATTTTATTATGCAAGATCTTAGTGGCAAACACAGCGGAACGCCTACAACCCTGGGGCTGGCCGCATATATACTCAAATCACGCAATACAGCAACGCCACTCACATCCCGGAGGCTGGGCAGCGCTGTAATCGAGGGAAGTTATACCTGCCAATGTATGAAGCTTGTCCGCTGTGCCCACATATCGTTAAGTAAAGCACAAAAATACATTTTCCTAACAAACAAACAAAAAAAAGGAGTCAGCTCAGTCAGTCTACATCAGGACTCTTAGCAACTGCGCACATACACTACACTTTTGGCCCTGGATCATCACCTACCCACCCCATCTCCCCCCCGCTCTTATCGTACCCTCCGCTAATTGCCCCTTTCTAATCGCACCCCATCTATTACGCTAGGCTCAGCCCTGTCCCCTATCTACAGGGTCCACCCCCCGGCCCACAAACTAGCAATACCTTCTAAGTCGCTGGGTCACTAGTTCTCGCCTCCGCCGCTGACTCAGCAGGTGTACTCCCCTCAGGTATGTGGTGTACAGACCCCAGAAGTTTTTTGGTCTGCTCCGGGCCGGGGGGGGGGATGGGTAGCTCGCTATATTTCTCAGATTGGGTGCAGCAGTAAAGCACATCACGTGCCCATTGCAACACTGTGGGCAGGGGACCCCTTAACCAGCACATTGCCACTCTGCGCTTTGCCATTAGCAGGCCCTTATCTACCAACCGGCTAGCCGCCTTCGGCAATCTTTTAGAGTAGCCCAGCAGCGCCAACGCCGGGTCTGGGGGGGGGGGGATCTCCAACTCTACAATTGTGCTTATTTCACTGAATATTTATTCCCAGTATTGGAAACCCCCTGGGCAGCCCCATGCTAAGTGTGTAAAGTCCGCCGTCGGAAAGCGACATCTGTCACAGGTTGTGTCCTCTCTGTCTGTACCTGTGCATTCTCTCTGGCGTATAGTACACCCTATTAATGAATTTAAAATGGATCGGTCTGTGCTTGCCAGCCAGATTAGAAATGCTGCAAAATAATTAACTCTACTCTGGCGGCACAATGGGGAAACCAAAAATCACGCAGAACCTGACTATACCCGAGACTGCTCCGGAGAACGAGCTGAATACCCGCACATTGGCTAAGCTGGCAACTATAGCCCACCAGATCCATGGGAACTTCTTGCCGAACTACCTTCCCCCTACCCCTCCTTGCTCTACTCTTCTCCACTTTCCTGCTATTGACCTCTGCCTTCACCTGTCCTGGCCCTAGTTCCCACCCTGTTGATCTCCTCACTCGACTCCTCTCCACTTTCCTGCTGCTGAACTCTGCCTTCACCTGCCCTGGCCCTTAGTCCCTACCCTGTCTATCTGTGAATTTCCCCTCGTCATTTGAGATCTAGCTATTTTGTCTGATGCCCGATGGAGCTACCTTATTTAGCTATAGGGGAGACAGGTCGGGGATTCCCTCCTTGGACGTCACCTACCCAGTCGGTCTTCAGCCAGACTTCCTTTTCGTCTCTCCTGTCGTCTCGTCCCGCATCCTCCCTCTATTTTTGTCTCTCCTTCTCTCCTCTCTCAATGTATTGAGACTGAACTATTTTGTCGAATGCCCGATGGAGCTACCTGGTTTAGCTATAGGGGAGATGGGCCGTGGACTCCCTCCTTGGTCGTCACCTATCCACTCAGCCGTTAGACAGTTTTCATTTCGTCTCTCCCCATTGTCTCTTTCCCCATCACCCATCTCTCCTTCCATGCCCCCTCCCCTCTACGCTCCATTTATTTTGCCCCCCATGTTTCTTTAATTGTTTTTCCCATTGAGACCGAGCTATTTGTCCAATACCCGGTGGAACTACCTGATAGCTATAGAGGAGATGGGTTTTGGGACTTCCCCTCGACCGTCACCTACCCAGCCGGACTTTGGACAGACTTTCCTTTCGTCTCTCTGCCGTATCTCCCTACTATCCCTTTACCCTCACCCCCTTCCCCTCTACACTTCAATCATCTCGTCTTCTATGCTCTTGCATTTGTTTGTCCAGCATCTGATGTTAATTGGAACTGATGTAATCTTGTAATGTAACTTTTGTGGAACCTCATGTAAAGCGCTCTGATACCTCCGGGTCTAGCCAGCGCTATATAAAACTCCTGAATGAATAAATAAACCTATCATCCTCAATTGTTATGTCCAAGTCGCGTTGCCAGGTCAGTCTGGCGGCTTTCGTATAGTGGATGGCCCTCTGTGACATTGCCAATTTATATATATATTGGTTACGATTCTCGGGGAGATTTAGTTTTAATGATACGTTAGTTTTCCACCTCGGGGGGCTCGTCCATGTCATCCCCAAGTAGTTGGAGCAGTGCTACATGCACTCTGTGAAACTGGAAGCGCTGCAGGAGGGAGGGTGCTTCTATAGCGGTCGAGACTACGTCCCATGTTTTAACGACGCCGTCCGAAAACAGGTCCCCCACCTTGTGAATGCCCAGCGCTCGGAGCGCACTTACTACTCCCTTTTCACTGCAGGGCATCAGCTAGACCGCCCAATCCACTGGCATATCCGGAGAATACAACAGTAGCCCTCCCTGCTGTTGTAATAAGCAGTGCCAGGCATGCCGCGTCGAGTTAAGGGAATCCAGAATCCCCGTTCTGCGATCCGCCGTCTCGAAGATGGCGGCCGGGAGGGGAAGAGGGTCAGCAAACAACCTCTCATGCCTGAGATATGGAATGTCATCTGCGCCGTGGATCCAGCTGTGAGCCTGCGCACTCTACGCCACCCTGTAGTAGAGTTCTAGGTCTGGTGCACCCAAACCACCCAGGTGGTATGGCAGTGTGAGAAGCCGCCACTGAACGCGTGCCTGCTTACTCGCCCAAGCCAGCCTAACCATTAATTTGTTAAGTCTGGCAAAGAAGGAACGCGGTAACACTATTGGTATATTCGCGAACAGGAAGAGGAATCTGGGCAACACTACCATCTTCATGATGGAGACCCTCCCGAGTAGCGACAGCAGCAGTCCAATCCAAGTTTCGACATCGTCCTCTAACTTCCGTCCCATACTTTTCTCGGAAAACTATTTCAGAGTCTGTGCAATTTGATGCCAAGATACTGAACCGACTCGCCAGACCACGATAGCGGGAATTCCATCCCGAACGGCGTCGTGGAGGTTGTAAGCGGGAAGGCAATGGATTTAGACCAGTTAACCTTCAGCCCGTAGAGTGCCCCAAAGCGCACTACCTCTCGTAGAACCGCAGAGAAGTTGTTTTCAGGGTCCCTCACATATAACGGTGTCATCTGCATACGTGGAGACCACGATTTCATAAGAGGGGAAACAGACGCCCCTGTGCCTGCGGCTGTGGCTGTGATATTCCCTGAGCACGCATGCCAGGGGCTCTGCAATTAAAGCATATAGCGTCGGCGGGCAGCCCTGGCGAGTGCCCCTAGTGATGGAAATACCATCTGTGACTAGATCCCCCAAACGAATGCGCGCGGTGGGAGCGGTACATAACACCCCAATCATTTGCAAAAAACAGAGCCAAGTCCCATCCGGGTCAGCACCTGTCTCATAAAGGGCCACTCCACCGAATCAAATGCTTTCTCCGTGTCCAGGAAAACAGCAATGGCCTTCGTGCCCTGTCGGACGTGTTGTATTGTGCCAAAGACCGTGCGGATATTATAAGTGAGGTTCCTGTCAGGAACGAACCCCGCCTGTTTCGGGGCGACTAGAACCGGGGTCAACAGGGCCAAGCGGTTAGCTAAAATCTTTGCGAACAACTTGGTGTCCACGTTGAGCAGGGAAAGCGGCCGGTAAGTGTCCGCAATCCGCCGGGGGTTTACCTGTTTTGGGGATGGCAACTAAAATGGCTTCCCTCATTGATTGTCGCATCTGTCCTGTTATGTACATGTCGTCGAATAACTCTGCTATGTGTGGGAGCAGTAGATCAATGAAGGTCTTGTAGAAGTTCACAGTGAGTCCGTCCGTCCCTGGAGCACTATTTGCCCGCATTCCCGTCAATGCCGCCAGGATCTCATCCTTTTCTGTGGGTAGGGACAAGAACCCTCTGTGCGTGTCTGATAGGAAGGGTAACTTAATGTGCTCCAAGTAATCTAGAATCTCCCGATCCATATCAGACAGGTGTGAGGCGTAGAGGTCTGAATAAAATTGTTTAAATCGATCAGCGATATCTGCTTCTTCCGTTAGTAGTTCGCCTTTCTCAGACCGAATCTCAGTGATTGCAGTCTTGCCCCGCCTGACCCTCAGCACAGATCCTGGCCTATCGCCCTCCCCGTACGCACAAGCCGTGGATTTTTCCCCAGATGTTGCACTCCGCTGTCAGCAGCGTCGTGGAACTCCTCTAGCAGTGCCTTCATTTTGTCCATGGAGTCCTCGTCCATCCCAGACTGATGGCTGGCCTCCAGCTACCCCAAAGTGTGCTCCAGTGTCGACAGTCTCTGCCTAATATCACGAAGCACCCCCGATTGCTTAGTCATGGCCACCCCTCTAATATATACTTTAAAAGCCTCCAACACCGTCTGGAAACTGTCCACCGACCCAACATTCACCGCAAAGAAGGTTTCAATCGCTTCCGCTACCGCTTCCTTAAACGGGGGATCTAGCAGTGAGTAAGGGGGGAAGCGCCATGTAAATGGGGAGATTGTTTTCTTAGGGGTGGACAAAACCAGCAAAATGGGGGAGTGGTCCGACAGAGTATGCGGTCTCTGTAGCGGGCCTCCTGATCTATCTAAGTTCGGAATGCGAACTAGGTTGAGGACTCACAGTCCGCCCATTTTATTATTTCCCGCAACCATCTTGCTGCATTGGGCCTAGTGACCGCTTTCCAGTGGCTAGTAATCTCTCGTGTAGCTAGGACTAACCCTAAGTCTATGAATTTACTGGTGAGCGTATTACGGTCAGTGTGGGGAAACCACTGTAGCAGGCAAACTCCCGTGTCAGCTGCAAATCCCTATCCATTAACTCTTGTAGCTTGGCCATGACCTCCCCCCAAAACCAGTGTAACGGGACATTCCCAGAGCATGTGGAGAAATGCAGCATTTTCCAGCTTGCACCGCGGGCAGGCTGTGTGGGATTCAAAAAACTCATTAAGTTTAAAAGGAGTCAGGTACGCTCTGTGAAACACATAACACTGTATTAGTTGAAATCTCGCGTTCCTGGAGCATTTCCATGCCCGTTTCATCAACCTCTCTCATGGCTTCTCCTCTATGGGCATCCCCAGATCCGCTTCCCATTTAGCGCTCAGTCCCTCTAAAGGAGTCCTGGATCTCTGCGTAAGTCTCTTGTATAGGCAGGTGACCGGTTATATAAAATCTTCGTCCTGGCCACAAACCCCTCACCCAGGCCAAATGCCCTCAAGACCCTAAACAGATATGGCCACACAAGACTATCGAAGGCCTTTTCAATGTCAATCGATAGCACACACGCCTCTCCCCCCCCCTCATCCATCGAGCCATGTACCAGTTGGCACAACCGCCGTATGTTTGTGGCCTTATTCCGGGAAGGAATAAACCCAGCCTTGTCCTCGTGCACAAGTGCTGTTATGTGTGCCATCAGTCGATGAGCTAGAACACTACTCAAGATCCTATAGTCTAGATTAGGCATCACGAGCGGGCGATAGGCTGTGCGGTCCCATGTCGGCTTGTCCGGCTTGAGGAGGGGCACAATTACTGCCTCCCTGTTGAGCTAGGCAGATAACCATCTTGCTTCAACTGATTGTAGAGTGCGAACAGCCGGGAGGCCAACAGATCCACATACGTGGCATAAAACTCTGATGGCAGCCCATCAGTGCCCGGTGTTTTGTTCCTGGCCGTGCGCTTTATGGCACCCCTGATCTCTCCCAACTCCACTGGCCGACCTAAGCTCTCCGCATCCTCATCCTCAATCTGCTGGAGTTCAATGTCTAGGAACCCCCTCTCCTCAAGAACTCCTGGATCTAGCCGACTTTGGTATAGAGTAGTATAGTATTCCAAAAACTGTGCGTTGATGGTCTGTTGGTCATAATTGTCTACGCCTTCCTCGCCGCGCAGCTCTATGATCGGTGTCCCTCTGTGCGCTGGATTAGCCAGCCAAGCCAATAATGCCCTGGATTTATCCCTCTCAGCGTGTGCCCATGCCGCATATGCTCTATGATGATAATAATCCACATTTGTAAAGCGCACAATCGCCCGTTAGGGTCTCTAGGCGCTGGGGCCGTCGGGAAGATTAAGTAAGCTATTGCCCAGAGTCACATGGTGCTGGGCTAACCTGCCGCCAGAGCCGGGGATCGAACCGTGATCCCCAGATTCCAGCGTCAGTCGCCCTGGCCGCGGCGCCACACCTCTTCCACAATGATGATGATGACATCTGAGTGATGATGACATCTGAGTCGCTCTATTTGCATCGCTACCTCCTCTCTAGCTGTCAGAAGTTCCTCCTGCTTGTCCTCTCGCCTATGTTGTTCCTTTTCTATATCTCTGAACGGTTGCTCCGTCCTCTGTACATCGCTCAGCAGGGTTTTTCATACTCCCACAGCTTCCCCAATACAGCGCCCCCGAATCACAGCTTTAAATGCATCCCACTTGTTGTGCAGACTAGTGGACGTGTTGGCATTGAAAGTATTCCTCAATAGCAGTACCTATGGTGGTTCTGAAGACCTGGCCTTCCAGTGCCTCCGGGCGGAGACGCCAGCTAGGAATGGTGGACCGTACCCAAACCCAATTCAAGGACACTAGTAACGGGTTGTGATCAGATGTCGTCCTTGCCAAGTAGTCACTCAACACAATCATCATATGCACATCAGGCGAGCAAAGGATAGCATCCAAGCGGATGTGCAACTTATTCATAGCTGAAAAATAAGAGTAGTCTTGTTCCCCCGGGTGATGGGTCCGCCAAGTGTCAGTCAGTCCCTATTCCCTTTGCTAGTCCCGTCGGGCTTCAGCAATTCTATGGGCAGGTGCGTCGGGGAGCGGAGGGAGAGAGCGGTCTAAGGCTATGTCGGTGATGTAATTGAAGTCTCGCCCCAGGAGTATAGGGCCCAATAGCACCATCGCCATTTTCTGCGATAACTGCGCCAAGAAAGCTGGTTGTTCAATATTAGGAGCATATATGCTTCCCAACCTGACATCCCGGCCATCAACCTGCCCCGTGACTACCGTGAAACACATTGAAATGGTACCCCTGCCCGCACCCACACCAAGGTTCCTCTTGCATAGGCAGAATATGTGGTGTGAAACACATGCCCTCTCCTGCGACGCTGTAGCGCCACTCCTTCTGATTTCGTCAAGTGGGTTTCCTGGAGGAGAGCAATTTGTACCCCTCTCCTCACCAGGTAGGTATGAATTTTGTGCCGCCGCCCCATGGTGTGCATCCCCCGTACGTTCCAGGACATAATTTTGATTCCTACGGAGGTACCCGTGGTTCCAAGTCAGGTTCCTGACCCCCAATGGCCCCCATAGCGACATGTTCCACCCCCCCCCCCCCCGTGGCCCCCCCATCTCTAACGGCAAACTTTTCCCAACTCCCAAACCCAAGGACAGGCACGCAAGAACAGGTCTCCATCCAAACCAAGAGAATCCTGCAAAGAACCAAAGAAAGAAGGTGGCGTGTAACCCGCATCCGATGACCTCCAAGCCCTCTCCGGGCCCCTCCCTTATGACTAAAGCACCCATCAAGGCCCTGCATCTGTTGTGGATTCCCTCTGTAGTGCAGCGATTGTGCCCTTATGTTTCAATGTCACAGTTAACAGCTTATCATCTTGAGACTCCTACCCCCCTGCAGTTGGCTCACCCAAACAACCCATTCGCGGTCTGTGGAGTAACATCTGGTAGCTCGGTATCAGAAAGTCCCAGCACGCTGCTCGATCCCGAGCTCTCCACTCCAGCCCGTTCATTATCCGTGCCAATGCTGGCTGGGCTGACTTCACCTTGTCTGATGCGCGCCACCTCTCACGCTGCTTTGACACGTTCCTGCTGACGCTCTGCGGGGGAGATGGGTCTCTGCAGCGCCGCCGAACCATACAACCGAGCCCGAGGGGAAGCGGGTCTTGGTGAGCGCGCTCCCTCGCGGAGTGAGAAAGAAGTGCACATCCGAGCCCGCAGTGACTATGAGGCGAGCTGGGAATCGCATGGCATAAGAAAGATGTAGCTGGCGCAACTTTCGCTTGACTGCTATGAAAGAAGCCCTCTGTCGCTGCACTTCCTGAGTGTAATCCGGAAAGATCCCATCACCTTACTATTCCAAATGTGTAGATTCTGGTGGTCTCGGGCTCTCTGTAGTATATAGTCTCGATCCCTGTAGTGCAGTAGCCTCACTACCAAAGGGCGGGGTGGAGCTCCCGGTTTCGGCGCACGTACGTTCCAATGCATAAAATGGTGATAAACCCTCCGGTGCCACCTCCGTTTTCAGCCAGGTTTCCAAAAATTGAACCGCGTCCGGTCCCTCCTCACTCTCCAGAAGTCCCACGATTCGAAGGTTGTTGCATCGTAAACGCCCTTCACTGTCCTCCGCTCTCATTTCCAGTACTTTGACCCTAGTCACCACTTACTTCAGTGAGGCTTGAAGGTTGGCTACTGCATCCGGTACCTCTTTCATGGAAGTTTCGTTGGTCGCCACTCTCTCTTTGAGCTTTCAATGATCGTCTTTCAATAAAGTGTGATCCGATCCAATGGCAGCCATCCTCATCTCCAGCGCCTCCCGCGAAGCGACAATGGCTAGCATAATATCTCCTTGTGACGGGTCTCCAGGTTGTCCAGGCCCTCGCCCCCCGCAGTGGCAGTATCTTCGTTGTCTGTATGTTTCTCCTCCATCCGCAGGACCTCAAAACCCTTTTTTTCTTTTGGGGACACCCTGCTCATCTCGGAGTCCGTGATCCGCAGAAGCCAGCAATCAGAAAGGGGGCTGACGAGCCTCTCCTTCTCCAAATGGGCAGCGTAGTATCTGCACTCCCACCACCAAGGCAGGGTCACCCAGGTCTCACCAGTAATCCGTTGAGCCACTGTCTTCTCCTCGCAATAGTTCCAAATGTAGTCCCACAGAGTCCCTTAAAGTCTCAAATTAACGGGGAGCAGGCCCTTCCAGTGCAACCACCCCCGTCGGTATTCAGAAACAGCGCAGCTCGACCTCTTCGCGTGTGGGCAGGACTCTGTGTTCGCCTCAGTGGTGCAGAGCGTGCTCAGACATACCATCAGGACACTCCTATGTACCTAGAGTTGTGGATTACTCCACCTCAGCTGCAGCCCAGCCCGGGTCTTCACTTTCGGCAGCGCTAGGCCTACACACCGTCAGTAGTGCAGACCCCCATGCAGGCCTCTGCATCTAAACAGCAATGCGCTCTCCCAGAAAACATGCAGGCCAGAGGAGCCAAGGCGTGGCCATTGTCCATTGTCCACTGTCCATTGTCCACCTGCAGTCCCCCGTTGCCATGTCCCTCAGCATTTATGGGGCCGTACCAGGCCCCAGAAGTCCTCTCCTCAGAGCTCCCAGTCTAGCCACAGGCAGCGCTAGGTCCTTCAGAGCCGGTCACCAGACTCCAGGCCTTTTGCGCGCATTGCGTTCTTTTCTCCCCGCAGGGCACACAGTCAGCCACAGCGCCTCCCACCTGGCTCACCTCCGCTCCTTCACGGTATTATCACCGGGCACCAGTCGCGTAGCCTCACAGTACCGCTATCGTCTCCAGTTAGCTCCGCTGGGCCTGTATACCGCTAGACTCTAATATAGAGGGCCTTTTCATATTGTGTGCAATGTCCCGCCTGCCGCCATCTTAAGTTCAGGCAATCGCCGCCGACTGGCCAAGTATCGTGTGCTCTCTCCGACTGCTCCCAGCCGCACCCATTCCCAGGAAGAGCGCCATCACCTTCCAGAAGCTAGCGCACTCAAACAGCAGCAGTCCCGGGCCACTCATTCGCAGTAATTGCCGATCTCTTCGCCCGGTGTCAACCCCGCCGTGCAGCCGCCATTTTGTGCCGCAGTCAGGCAGATGCCAGCAGGAGGGAAAAACCTCGTTTTGTGCCCCTTTCCATCCTTGTAAACGTCGCACCTCGTCGCCAGGTAGGCACCCGCCGTTCCGCTATCAGTTGCCTTAATGGGGCCCCCGTTTAAGGCACAGGATTAATGACTTTAGAGGGCGGCCACGGAGGAGCTCAAGCCACGCCCCGCCGTCACTGTCTTGTCTATTGTGCGTAACGTGGTGTCCTGAGTCCTATGACTTAGATATGTACAATATAACAAACGACAACATGGCTGACCTCTCTGACTTCCTTAACCATAACAGTGACCCCTCCCATCCCCCCCCCCCCCCAACAGCTGACCACCCACAACTCGCTCGCGCAGCATCCCTAAAAGGGACTTCCCACACCTCCCCCTCCTACCCCCAACTCAATTAACAGTAGTGGTGTTTAACACTTGTAGGCTGAGGTCGCTCTATATACAGGTGCGCGCTAAATGCCAGCTTCCTCCTGTCTTGCCCCCACATACCGACTCCTAGTGTCGTCTCTCTCGCTATTCTTGCAGTTCGTAGCGCTATATGTCCACAGGACACACATCTATCTAATGTAGCAGACCCGCTGATATCTATCTTCATCATGGGTACCCCCTAAGGCTGATGCTAGGGCAATAGTGTAATCCCCGGGTCACCCTGTACTGCACGCTGACCTAATTATAACAGAGGCCGTGGAAGAGCTTATACATCTCGAAATGCCAATAAATATCCTTCACAACATTGCAATGTCAACAATCCCACCAGACTCCCTCCCCCCCCCTCCCAATTTGTAGGTTACTTATCCATAGCTCGGGGCTGGTCGAGTCTCAGTCCTGTTCCTCAAGCAAACCCCGCAGTCTCATCCAATAATGCTCGCTCCGGGCTTTTTCGATGCTCCCTAGCCCAGTCTTTAAGCGTCTTCTGCAGGGCCTTCGGGTCTACGAAGATGTGGGAGCAACCTTGTCTGTTCACCCGCAGCTTGGCCGGATACAGCATTGCATAGTCCAAACCGAGCTCCCGTAGCTGTTTCTTCATGGGGACAAACTGCCGTTGTGCTTCTTGGATTCGGGCGGTAAAATCCGGATAAAGGGAGATATTTGACCCTTCGTATGTCAGCGTCTGTTTGTCCCCTGCCTTGCGTGTAGAGCAGCATCCCTGTCCCGATAGTTTAACAGTTTTGCTATGATTGGGCGTGGCGGTGCTCCCGGCGGGGGTCGGGGCCCCAGGGAGCAGTGCGCCCTCTCCACCACGAACATATTCGAGAATACCTCGGTACCTAGTAAGTGGATCAGAAGCTTCTCTATAAAATGTTCCATATTGCCAGTTTGTGTCGTCTCCGGGAAGCCCGTGATTCGTAGATTGCAGTGTCTCGAGCGGGCTTCTAAATCCTCCATTTTATCCTGTAGAACCTGCATGATCCTCCCCAGTTGTTTATGGTCCGAGTCCAGTGTAGTTTGTGCTTCCTTAACTTCCGTGAGCCGCCGTGCTTGTCCAGACGCTCCCCCATTCGGTCCATCCGATAGGAGAGGGCGTCGATTTTTGTGCCCAGAGACGAAATGCCGCTTTGCAATCCCTTTTCCATGGATAACAATAGACTGCGGATGTCCGGTTCTTCTTCAGTAGGGGAAGCGGGTCTGTTCGCCCCTTACGACGTGGAGTTGTGCGACTTAGAGCGTTTTTGGTCAAAGGACAGCTTGGGCTGGTTCCTGTCAGTTCTGCCCATTGCTGCCTCTAGCTTGAGGCAGTTGCGCGAATACTGTCACATAATAATTCTATAGTAAGTAGCAGTGAGAGGCCAGACTGCGGGATCTTTCACACACAAGGACTCCCTGGGGGCTATCCAGGCCCAGATGAGCGGCGGTACAATGGGGTCCAGCAGCCGCACAGGCCACCTCCTGTTGCTGTTGGTGTCCCTTACGGTCCCCAATTCCACCGCTACACCCGGGGCCGTACAGCTGTGTCTTGCCTACCTCGGCGCCTCTTAGGGCGACAGGGGACTGGGTTGCAGCTGCCGCCATCTTGCGCCACGCTCAATCCCTGCCACACATCCGAGGCTTTATCTGATGGCGTTGTGCCTAAAAGGCATGTCGCTTCCGGCTGTCAAATTATGACTCCTACCAAGAGCCCGTTTCTCCGCCGGTGCCGTAGCTGACCCCTCACGCACCTGCAGGCTTCGTTCTCTATGGCTTGACGTTCCCAGTCTTGCACCTCCACTCTCAGTAGGACCCGATCACTCACTGAGGGGCCCCCTCTCTGAAATCTTCGCCATGAGGCCACAAACTCCATGCCCCATACAATTCTCTGCTTCAGCTTGTGTATTTAAACTGATCTGTATCGTACAGTTATGGCTGCCCCAGGTCGTCTCCACATATATAACGAGGACTGGCCTGTGCTGGACTGGATGTGCAGTGGCGCTAGGCCCCCTCAAAACTGGGTGCCGCGACCCCTCCGGGCAGCCATGCCCGCCTTCTTCTCCGCTGTGCCACCGTCGCTGGGCGCGTGCCCCACCAAGCTGCCTCTCTCCAGGCACTTGTCAGGTGCCCAACTTCTCAGCGCTCTGTTGGGCTGTTGGGTGCACACCATGTAGGTGCCCTCTTATGTGCTGGCACTCCAGGTCTTCCCTGCGGCCTACAAATGGTCGCCGTGTTCAGGCTTCAAACTGTGTGCCCCTTGTCATCCGCTCTATGCTCCACCTTATGTCTGCCCCCCAGTCGCATCCTCACTCATACGGCCCCCGCCTGAGCCCCCCGCAGTGCGCTGCTTCAGTCTCTCCCCTCAGCGGCCATGGCTGCACCACTCACGGCGGGAGGGAGAAGGGGGGGACATCATAGTCTTCCGCGAGCGAGCCTGCAATGCTCAGACTCGCACCTCCGTTGCGGGCGCTCCTCCGCTTGTAGAGAGATCACTGCTTGCACTCCCAGCAGTCCGCTCCAGGAGCCGCCCGACCCCCGTTCCAGCACCGCTAGGGACCGGCTCCGTCGCGCTGCCTCATACCGCACGTAGGGTGATGCTGCTCAGCCTACCCCCGCACTCGAGCCTGGGGATCAGTGGCCCATGATAACGCCTCCTGTCCAACGCCGTAACTTCTCTCAGGTAGGGACTAAGAGGGTCGGGTTTGGGTCCGCGGATAGGGATTGTTTCCCGGTAGATAAGGGTTTGTCCTGTATCAGTATAACAATTGCGGGAGAGCCGGATTATTGCAGGATTAATGGTCGGTATGGCGGAGCGCGAGCCTCTGGCAGCCATCTTCGTCTTGAGCCAAGCTCCGCCCCTAGCACCATATACTTTTAATGGCTGCACTGCACTTACAGTGCCCGGGAATGGCCCTGGGTACTGTAGAGGCACAGGGCTCATGCACCTGTGCCCACACCATTGGCACCGTGCACCCAGCTAGAGGGGTGACTGATGGATGCCATGGCTGTGTGTTTGTGGGCATGGCACACAGGGATGTGTGCCATGTACTCTTTGTTTAGTTCTGCACCAAGACACTCAGCCTGCAAATGCAGTGTGTTTGTTTCAGGGTACAGGGCCCCTAAGGGTGGCACAATAAGTGCTGCAGGCCTTAGGGGTCTTCTCTGGTCACAGTGCCCTGTGTACCTAGGGTACCATTTACCGGGGGCTGACAGGTGGGCAGACATGCCAATTGGGTTATAATTTCAACACCGTTTTAGGGATGGAACACAGGCCCTGGGCACCTGGTTGGCAGAAGTCCATGGCACACTCAGTCAAAGCACATCAGTGAAGCCATCATGGTGCTGTGGAGTTCGTAATGACAACCTCCCAGCACCATATACTTTAAATGGCAGCACTGCACTTACAGTGCCCAGGAATGGCCCTGGGTACTGTAGGGGCACAGGGCTCATGCACCTGTGCCCACACCATTGGCATCGTGCACCCAGCTAGAGGGGTGGCTGATGGATGCCAGGCTGTGTTTGTGGGCATGGCACACAGGGATGTGTGACAACAACAAAAATCCGCGGGTCTAAAACAAGACAAATAATGTTTAGACCAACATTATAGAGTGCATAGAACAAATGGAAAAAGTCTCATTTGAGAGGACGGATTACCATCACCCACCGAGGTGGCATGCTTCATCATTTGGAGATATCCTCTCGACTGCACACTATTGCAACCAAGGAGCTACAACTCCTTGCTGATGTAAAGGAGGAGCTCGCGGATGTTTTAAATGAAATCAAAGACTAGATCATCTAAGATCAATGAAGCATCATGCATTGTAGCGACTATGTAGTGCAGTGTAGCGATAAGTGAATTAAAATTGACGCCCAGGGGAAAATTATGCTTATTCAGTATCCTATGGTGTGAAACGTTAAAAAGTGCAAGGGCGCTCTTAATAGATGTGTGAGCGCACTAGTGATGAGGTCAACATGTTTCAGCCATTCAAATCACGGCTTTCTTCAGGACCTAGCTGTAACTACTGCACATTTTTTTTTTGCAGAGTTTTATATAGCGCGAACTAGACCCGAACCGAATCCGGTATCAGAGCGCTTTACATAGCACCAGTTACGTTACATGAGGACACACTTTCATTTTTAGGCACAGGGAGATTAAGTGATTTGCCCAGAATCACAGGAGGATTTTGGTGTTGTTACCGAGACTCGAACCCAGATCCCCAGGTCCGAGGTCGAGCGCCTTAGCCGTTAGGCCAACCCCTCTCCCATTAATTGTGGTTTAAGATAAACATATCTTGTGTTGGACGAAACAGCCATATACCTGTACACAACAATTGATGGCACCAAGGCATAGGTGTTGCACTGTTAAAAAAGAAAGAAATTTAGGAAAATTATTTATGCAAACTAAAGATTGGTCTAAACTGTAAATATACTCAAGCAACACAATATAATGAAATGTGTGCAAAACAAGGTCCTCCCAGGTAGATGGACTCAATATCAAAAAAACGTTACCTGTTGTAAATCGGGAGGGTACTCGCCGCTCCTGGCAACCTCTCAGGGCGTGAAGCAACGCTCTGTAGAAAAAATGAGGAAAGAAAAACTGACCCATGAGGAATTTGTGGGCAAGATGTACTCTACCATAAAAAATAAGTTTTTGTAAAAAGATAGATTTCTAAAATATAAACACATGGGTTTTATCTAAACGAAACGATAAGCAGTGCAGTATCAAGTGCCTATATTGCCTGCATTAAGCTCTACCTGAATATGCAAAGCCAACTGCAAAGAGTTACTATATCAAAGTAAACATTATCTTAAACCTTTACCAAACGAGTGAAAAGGGCAAGAAAAAGCTATTGTGACAATAATCAAAACGGCCATCTTGGCGGCGGTAGAAGCCACGTCTAAGTCGGCAAATATCAGGCATTGAAAAACGGCTTTTCAGACTTGAGCAAACAGGCAAATTAAGGCGAACATATCCCCTTACCTAATCCGGCGTTACCCCTGATCGGAACCTGAGAGTCACCGGTGTTGACGTCTTGTCCGGGGTAACGGTTTAAATACTACTAGATGGATCAGGAGAAATGCCCGCACCTGTGAAAAGCTCAAATGCCATGCGCAAAAGCAAAGACGGGAGTCTCACGCGTCACGCATCAAAGACGCAGCACGCCGTCATGATTGAAAAACTACAAATGGCACCACGCTAAATAGGGAGTTGTAGTTTTTGATGCCCCAAAACTGTAGAGAAATCAGATGCCATGCGCAAAACAGAGGCTGAAGTCTCGCGCGTCGCATATCTAAAATGCGAGACACCGTCATGATTGGAAAACTACAAATGGCACCAAGCTAGATAGGGAATTGTAGTTATTGATGCCCCGAAACTAAATCGTGCATTTCTCACCACTGCTTGTCATTCCCGTCAGTGGAGGGGCAGTATAGTACACCTCACTCTACCTAAAGGAATCAGGAAAAAATTCTAAGTTGTAAAACAATGCCCAGAGATCGCAAAAGTATCTAAATTCATTAAAAAGGGTATTGTTCTTGTAGGAATAAACGGCAAAGCAGGAAACACTGAATGACCCTACAATATACCTAATGTATGTGTATTAGAGTATTGAACTATCCAGACCCAAGATGTTACCAATATGCCCTCTTGTAGATCTGCCATAGGGCTACCTAACAAAGTGGCCATGTGCTCAGTAGTGCAATCATATGGTCCGATAGTAAAACTCACTACTATTAACACTCCAAGTGTAGTATGATTGTACTGCAAATCATAGTTAGGGGCTGCAGAGGGTTGAACACAAACCTGCCTTCAAAACAAAATGCGATTTGTGATAAAGTACTAATACTTCAAAGTGAGGGGAGAATGGAGGGACTTAAACCAAAGTCCACGGGATTTCATCATTGAGCCCCTCTGTTGCTCTGTAGCTTAAATACCCAGCGTTGTTCTTTCCTAAAAAGGAATGTGGTAACATCAGTAATGTGTCCAGGTATATAAGGCTGTTCCAGGATGGTCCACATCATTTCTTCAGGTCTGTGTTTGTGTTCGAGGAAGTGACTAGTGAATCGTGTTGCTTGTTTTTTGCACTGAATGGTGCTCTTGTGCTCTATGATCCGTTGTTTAATTTTGCGTGTTGTCATTCCAACATATCTCTAGGAGCAAGGGCATGTTATTAAATAAATCACTCGCTCACTGTTGCAATTAGTATGCTTAGTCTGCCTCCAAGGTCTAGAAGTACCGATATCAACCTCTGTCATGTGTTTGGTCTGTGGACATGCTGTGCATGTACCACACGGGTAATGTCCCTGCACCGCTGGCATATTCCAAAGTGTGTTATGTTCTGGTGCAATCATCCCTCTAGGTCGTGTGTGGACAAGACAGTCGCGTACATTTTTACCCCTTTTGAAAGAGAAAAGTGGTAGTGGAATCTTATTCTGCCCAACATTCAAAATGCGCCAATGTCTGCACAATTTTTTGAATTGAATTGGATTTAGTGCTAAACGTGTTGACACTAGTCAGCCTTGTAAGTGGTGATTGAGGCAGAGAGGGTTCTATAAGGGCTTCACGGTTGTTATTTGAAGCTCTTATAGAATTGTCGTACCAATCTTTTGGGATATTTTCTGGCTCGGAGGTTGTGAGTGAGCCCATTGGCATGTTTCCTAAAATCTTCGTTAGTGGAACAATTCCTTCGAAGACGGAGGAACTGCCCAAAAGGTAACCCCTCGCGTAAAGATTTGGGATGGAAACTATCATAGGTAAGCAATGAATTCCTAGCCATCGGCTTCGTGTAAAGTTCACTTTCGAGACCCCTTGATGATGGAAAAATCCGAAGGTCAAGGATCGGCAAACTGGTCTTGCTCACATCCATTGTGAAATTCAGGTAGTACACAGGGATGTATGCCATGTCGACTCTTTGTTTAGTTCTGTACCAAAACACTCGGCCTGCAAAGGCAGTGTGTGTGTGTCAGGGTACAGGACCCCTAAGGGTGGCACAAGAAGTGCTGCAGCCCTTAGGGGTCTTCTCTGGTCACAATGCCCTGGGTACCTAGGGTACCATTTACCAGGGGCTGACAGGTGGCCAGAGATGCCAATTGGGTTTTAATTTCAACACAGTTTTAGGGAAGGAACACAGGCCCTAGGCACCTGGTTGGCAGGAGCCCAGGGCAAACTCAGTCAGAGCACATCGGCAATTCAGCAAAAAGTGGGGGCATACCATGCAAGAAAGTTGGCACTTTCTCACAATAAGGCTTTAACTTGGTGATCGAAGAGAAGCCTATAAAAAATGACTTCCAGATGTCTACCCTTTTTAGCTGGAATGGGTAAGGATCTCATATTCTGGGGCCACCAGCTAGGGGACCAGTGATCGACTTGCGTCATGCATGAGCTGAACCTGAGGCCTGCCTCTGTAGAGTCTTTAGGTAGAGACACCACAATTTGTGTGTAGTCGGCGTAAGACACCACTGAGAACCCCAGGGACTTTTTCAGTATCACCAGAGGAGCAACATACAAATTAAAAAAGGGTAGGGCTCAGTGAGGAGCCTTGCAGCACCCCACATGGTAGACAACATTGTTGAGAAGTGCAATTGCCCATTGCAACATAGTTTCTTCTGTTTCTTAAAAGATCTTGTAGTAAAGTCAAGGCAACTCCTCTAATTCCCATGGTCCTTAGACGGTTGATCAAGATCGTATGGTTTACTGAGTCAAATGCCGCCGAGTGATCGAGTAATATTAAGACAGCTTGGTCATTTTTGTCCAATATCCATCTGATCTCTTCGCCGGTGGCAAGCAGATCCGTTTCTGTGCTATGCGCCTTTCTGAAACCATACTGTGAGGAATCCAGGAGATTATTATAATCACTACAGGTAATTTCGCATTTAGTGCTTTTTCTAGTATTTTTTTCGCGGGAAATGGAAGCCTAGAGATGGGTCTGTAGCTACTGGGTGCCAGGGGATCCAAGTTACTTTTTTTTCAATATGGGGAGGATAGACGCCATCTTCCAATCAATGGGAATGTGTCCTGTGTTGAGCACTTTCTTTAAAATTAGTGTGAGTTGTTCCTCAAAACTTCTGGGGGCTAGATAAATAATTTTAGGGGAACAGGGGTCTAATGGGGACCCTGATCTGCAGCCCTGGTGAGTTTCACAACTTGTTCTGTCAAGGGGGGAAAACCTATCCAGGATTATGGGAGAGTTGTTCACTGAAACGATGATAACTTCGTTATGGTTTTGATTAAACAATTCAAAAACCTCAGTGACTTTATTTTTTTTTTAATCTAGCGAGGTTGTCACAGAGAGTTTGGTTTGACGTGCTGACTTTCCTAGTTACCATTTTTGATAAAGTGGTTATTGTTCTAAACAGTTCCTTCAGCATGATATGTTCAGTAAGGTATTTAGTGTTCGAGGCATGTGGGCTGCTAAATTCATATCTTAGCATTAGATCGCCGCCTAGTGTTGGGCTCGGATGATCGCACATTGTTGTCCTGGAAGAGTCTTCGAAGTATCCTGAGATAGGTGGCTCCTCCCCTGGACTACAGTGCGCATGGGCATCGGCTCCATCCCCAGATTGTTTTTTTCCGCCATTGGGTTCGGATGTGGTCTCGACGTCTTACTGTCGGAACCAAGAAAAACTAACTTTTAGCGGCCAAAAGGCCTCGATTTTCTTGCGTCGGTATTGTCTGCGCACGGTCTCGAGTCTTCCGTCTCTTGGAGCCGGAATAAGCGGAGTTTTCTTCGCTCTCGGAACTTTGAGGCCTTCTCATCGCGACACGACTGCAAACCTTTTCAGACATGGAGCGGAGCCCGTTTAAGTACTGCCCGCTCTGTGGGTCCAAGTACCCACACATCGATCTACACCCCGTGTGTAACAAATGCCTTTCGCCTGACCACGACGACGGCAAGTGCAAGTTGTGTGCACAGTTCCGCTCGAAGAAGACTCTCAAGCTTCGGCGCGCGGTGCGCATGGAAGCTAAACAAGCGGCCCCGGATCCGGAGAACATCTTCGGCGACCAGGACGAAGAGGACCAGGGTCATCATCTCCAAATCTCCCCACCCGAGACGGAGGTCGAGGCGGATCCGGGAGACGACGACGGAGTCGCGGGTCAAGGCCTTGAATACGTCGACGAGGTAGGAGACGACGATGAAATTTATGGGGCCGCGGCAGACAGCTCGGGGGACGAGCTCTGCCCCGAAGGTTACGAGGATACCGACCGGGACACGGGATCGCCTGTCGGCCTTACCCAAGACCCGTTGCCGCAAGCCACAGCCCCGCCTTCGGGCCCGGCCACGGACTTACTTGCTGAGCAGACTGTTTCGAAACCGAAACCGAAACCATCGGGATCGACAACACCTAAAATGGCCGACCCGAAAACGAAACCGAAACTTAAGGACTCGAGTGTCCCTAAGATGGCTGCCGTGCCGGTGAAAACGACGGTGCCCGCTACCCCATCGACTCCGTCGACCTCCGGTCCGCAGAAGTCGAAGAAGTCCGTCGATTCCGATGCTGCAAAATCGAAACCGACGCCAGAGGAGGGGTCCTCCAAAAAAGATGGTCGGCACGGGTCTGCGGCTACGACGCCGTCCAAGCCCGCCAAAGTCGGCTCCAAGGAGGCTACGCAGGCACACGGAAAGAAGTCTGCGCCCCGAACACAGGAATCGGAGGCGGTTAAGACAGGATCCGCGCACAAGGCCCACAAGGACGTCGGATCCGAGGGAAAGATCAGACCATCCTCGTCAGCGCCGAAACAAACTGTGAGTGAGCCGTCCCTCATAGCCGAATCACTGCAAAGAATCAGGGAGAAGGCCTTTGCCCCGTCGGCTCCGATGCCATCGCCGCAGCCGCAAAAGGACACTCCAGCGAAGCCTTCTGGGAAACTTCTCTTTATTTTGCCGCCGAAGGAGGCGCCGAAAGCTTTTTCAACCAAGTCGGCACCGAAACAGGTGATTTCTTCACCGGCTGGCCCGCTTCCACGTCGGGTACTCGAATCAGAGGACGATTCAGAGCATTTCATCGACGCTGACACAGGCAAACTGACCCTCTATAAGAGGAAAATCACTTCGGAGCCAGTGGACTCCTATGTCATCCCACTAAAGAAGAAGAAGGTGCCCCTTGACGCCTCAGGCCTCACGGAACCAATCCAGCCTCCTCCGAGACGGAGCCCTACTCCCTCCCCAGAACACTCTGCGGGTGAGGGGTATGATGAAGACTAGCAGTGCAATTTCCCTATCAATGAACCTGATGCACAACCGGATTCATTTGATGACACTGGTGACCAGAACACCCAGGGTGTGGGGCAGGACCCGCAGCTTTTTAATGCACGTGCATCCCCGACTGAGGATTCAGCAGGTTTTCATGCACTACTCGAAAGGGCGGCAGCCAATCATGATGTGGACATGCATGCCGACCCGGTTGAGGAAGACTTCCTTTTCGACACTTTTTCAGTCTCTGAAAGGACAGTAAAGACACTGCCTATGCTTAAAGGAGTCCTCAAGCATGCTGGGGACATATTTAAGGAGCCTACAAGAGCGAGAGTGGTCAACCCTCGCATTGAAAAAAAGTACAGACCTGCACCTGCGGACCCCGCATACATCCGGGGACAATTGCCACTGGACTCTCTTGTGGTCGCCAATGCCAGGAAACGTGCCAACTCCCAGACAACGGGTGAAGCTCCTCCCCCGGATAAGGAGTCCAAAGTGCTAGAGGCAGGGGGCAAAAGAGTAGCTGCACAGGCATCAAACTTTTGGCGCATCGCCAATACACAGGCACTCTTGGCGCGTTACGATAGGGCGCACTACGACACCCTAGAACAGATTGTACAACACCTGCCTCCACAGTTCCAAGAAGCCACCCAACTGCTCATTGAGGAAGGAAAGCTAATCTCAAACGCAGCCATCAAGTGTGCACTTGACGCTGCGGACACAGCTGCTAGAGCTATCAACACTAGCGTTATGCTGAGACGACAAGCGTGGCTCCGCATCTCAGGGTTTAAACCGGATATTCAGACAACAATCCTTAATCAGCCAGTCAATCCTGAAAGTCTGTTTGGTCCAGATGTTGACACCACCCTAGAGAAAATAAAGAAGGACACAGAAACTGCTAAGTCCATGGGGGCCCTGCAGTCACAACAGTTTCGTGGCAGCAATTTTCGTCGCTCAGGTGCACGTGGAGTCACCAGAGGACAAATGGGTCAACAATCCCAGTTCTCTAAAGGTGGGGCACAATCCTCGTTCACGAAACAGAACAAGGGAGGTTACAGAAATAACAGCAACAGAGGTCGCGGCAGAGGAAACAACAGCTCCCGCTCCTCTGCTCCAAGCAAACAGTGACTCTCTGTCACTGCCCCCCGACCACCTAACACCTGTCGGGGGGAGACTACAGCAGTTCCTGCCCGTCTGGAAAAACATCACCACAGACAGGTGGGTGCGACAACTAGTCCAGTATGGTTATTGCCTAGAGTTGAGGTCCACTCCACCCAACATCCCGCCAAGGCAAAGGCCTATGTCCGCAGAGCACTTGCTCTTATTGCAGCAGGAAGTAGTGGTGATGCTGCAAAAGGGAGCAATCGAGCTCGTGCCGGTGGGAGAGGAAGGCACGGGGGTTTATTCCCTGTACTTCCTTATTCCAAAGAAGGACGGATCTCTCAGACCCATTCTAGATCTACGTCCCCTCAACCTGTACATACTGTCAGAACATTTCCACATGCTTACACTGCAACAGATTCTTCCATTGCTAAACCAGGGAGATTTCTTAGCAACCTTAGATCTCAAGGATGCTTATTTCCACATTCCACTACACCCGTCACACAGGAAGTACCTCAGGTTCACTATTCAAGGCAGGCACTACCAGTTCAAGGTCCTACCCTTCGGAGTCACCACAGCCCCGAGGGTGTTCACCAAGTGTCTGGCGACAGTAGCGGCGCACCTCAGGAGGCAGAACATCCATGTCTACCCCTACCTAGACGACTGGCTCGTGCAAGCCAAGTCAGAGCAACAGTGCGCCGCAGACATGTCGTCTACAATTCACCTTCTTCACGATCTGGGTTTCTCCCTGAACTACCCAAAATCGCATCTTCAGCCGGCACATGTCCGGCAGTTCCTAGGTGCGACGATCAACACCCTGACGGCCATGGCTCAGCCAAACCAAGTCAGGATAGACAGCATGCAGGCTCTGATCCAAAGGTTCAGGCCACAACACTCGCTTCCAGCGAGAGTGTTCATGCAGTTGATAGGCATGATGGCCTCCTGCATCTTCATAGTCCCTCACGCACGGCTACATATGCGCCCGCTCCAGGAGTGCTTAGCGAATCAGTGGACACAGGCTCGTGGGCAATTGACAGACCTAGTGTTGGTTACCAGTCGGGCATACGACTCTCTGCATTGGTGGACTCCACACAACCTTTGCAAGGGCCGACTGTTCCAAGAGCCTGTGCCGCAGATTGTCCTGACAACGGACGCATCTCTCCAGGGATGGGGAGCTCATGTGCTCACTTACACAGTGCAGGGACTATGGACGACGCAGCAACAGAAGATGCACATCAACTATCTGGAACTGATGGCAATCTTCATGGCGCTCAAGTCCTTCATTGTACATCTGTGCAACAAAGTCGTGCTAGTCCGGACGGACAACATGACCGCGATGTACTACATTCAAAAGCAGGGAGGCACCCACTCGCCACAGCTGTCTCATCTGGCTCAGAGCATGTGGAAGTGGGCCATTCAGAGGAACATTTTCCTCATGGCAGAACACCTCCCAGGAAAGGACAATCAGATGGCGGATCTGCTCAGCAGGTACAGCCATCAAATGCACGAGTGGGAGTTACACCCATCTGTCCTCCACCCGTACTTCCAGCAGTGGGGTCATCCGGAGATAGACCTGTTTGCCACAAAAGAGAACGCAAAATGCCAACACTTTGCCGCCAGGTTCCCTCACCCACAGTCGCAGGGGAATGCGATATGGATGAACTGGTCAGGCAAATTTGCGTACGCTTTTCCGCCAGCCCCTCTAATACCGCTGGTCGCAAGAAAGCTAAGGCAGCACGAGATGACTCTCATCCTAGTTGCTCCAACGTGGGCGCGCCAGGCCTGGTACACCACGTTCCTCGAACTCTCAGTGGTGCCGCATCAAAGACTGCGCCTCACGCCCAGTCTTTTGACGCAGAACCATGGAGAAATTCAGCATCCAGATCCGCAACAGCTCAACCTGGCGATCTGGCTCCTGAAGTCCTAGAGTTTGGATACCTTAACCTACCTCCGGAATGCATGAACATCATCAAGGAGGCGAGGAAACCAACTACTAGAGCATGCTATGCTGCAAAGTGGAAGCGTTTTGTCATTTACTGTACAGCCAATGACATCAACCCGCTAGATGCATCTATCCCCAACATCATCTGCTATCTGTTGCATCTTTACAAGTGCAATCTAGCGTACACTTCCATTCGGATACATCTATCCGCCATAGCGGCTTATCTCCAGAACAGGCAGCACCTCTCTGTCTTCAGAGTGCCCGCCATTAAAGCCTTCCTTGAAGGTCTGAAACGAGTCATTCCCCCAAGAACACCGCCAGCTCCGGTGTGGAACCTCAATGTCGTTCTCACCAGACTGATGGGACCACCATTTGAGCCACTGCACTCGTGTGAACTCCAGTTCCTTACGTGGAAAGTAGCTTTCCTTGTAGCTATTACGTCTCTGAGGCGTGTCAGTGAGCTGCAGGCGCTCACAATCCAAGAGCCATTCATTCAAATTCATCCAAATAGGGTAGTGCTACGCACTAACCCCAAATTCCTTCCGAAGGTGGTGTCCCAGTTTCATCTAAACCAAACTATTGACTTACCAGCATTCTTTCAAAACCCGCAAACGGTGGCGGAAAGAATGCTACATACCTTAGATGTACGGAGGGCGTTGATGTACTACATAGACAGAACACAACCCTTTAGAAAAACAAAACAACTCTTTGTTGCCTTCGCACCACAACACAAAGGCAACCCGATTTCCAAGGCAGGGATAGCCAGATGGATTGTTAAGTGCATCCAGATATGTTATCAAAAAGCCAAGCGCACTTTAACAATACCCCCCAGAGCGCACTCCACACGCAAACTGGGGGCATCCATGGCTTTCCTAGGGAACATTCCTTTAGAGGATATTTGCAGAGCAGCCACGTGGGTTACACCACATACCTTTACAAAACACTACTGTGTTGATGTGCATTCCAAGCAGCAAGCTGCTGTAGGACAGGCTGTTCTGAAGACACTTTTTCAGGTTTCTGCAGCTGGCACGGGCAACCGCCGATGATGGAGGGACTGCTATGTATTCTATGCTAAGATATGAATTTAGCAGCCCACATGCCTCGAACTGAATATGCTACTTACCAGTATGCATCTGTTCTTGGCATGTAGGGCTGCTAACATTCATATCGCCCGCCCTCCTCCCCGGTGCCTGTCGCAGCTGCAGATATACTATTGTATTTATTCATTAGCATGGACATCCTTTACACTTTTCACTCCATCTTCTGCCACAATGGCGAAAAACAATCTGGGGATGGAGCCGATGCCCATGCGCACTGTAGTCCAGGGGAGGAGCCACCTATCTCAGGATACTTCGAAGACTCTTCCAGGACAACAATGTGCGATCATCCGAGCCCAACACTAGGCGGCGATCTAATGCTAAGATATGAATGTTAGCAGCCCTACATGCCAAGAACAGATGCATACTGGTAAGTAGCATATTCATTTCTCCCTGTGAATCAGTGATTTGTATTCCATAATGGCTTTTTTGTAGGTCTCTTTGTCACTCTGGTTATAAATAAAGCTCCACTTACGCTCTAGTCTCCAGGTTGAAGCATTTCGGTCAGGAGATTAGTCCTTACCTGCATTGAGGGCAGTACCAGTCCAAGGACCTCAGCTGCCCTCTTAACCACCATTGCCTAGGATGCCACCTCCTCCGTAGCCACTGTAGGTGGAGAGAGCATGCCAGTATCTGGAAAAGTATCCAGACCACTGGCTTCCCCAAGTTCCCCATACCAGTCCATTGTCTCCTCAGGGACATCCTGGTTCTCAAGAGGGTCTCCAGACTCCTCGCAGTCGTCTCCTGAGCGTAGCACCTCCTCAAAGTGCTCAGGCGACAACATAGAACCCCGGGGGGGGGGTCGCTCAACGCCGTTCCAGCACCTTGTCGTCAGAAATGAGGATGGTGCTCGGGCCACAGACTGGTATCCACTATGTTGTGGTCACCGACTTCTTCGGATTCAACGGCGGGGAGGTCGCATTGGAACGACACACATTAATCCGGATCCCTGAGGCCCCATCGGTGCCGTGGCCGGCCAGGCGGCATCAAACCCGATGGGGCCCCCTCTGACCAGCGGGAGTGGCTCCGGCTCCCGGAAAGGGTGGGAGGCACGAAGTCTACTCTGGCTCCGGCTCTGCAGATCCGTGCCTAGATCGTCTGTGTTCCTTACCTCTCGACGATGGACGCTAGTTGAGGTGAAGTTGAAGTCCGATGGGTCGTCTTATTCTTATTGTGCCTCTTTCCCCGAGTGTCCAGAGGACCTCGAATGGGAGTAAGGGGCCTTAGAGCTCTGTGAGCGGTCCCGCGACAACCTCTTCTTTGACCGGGACCGGGACTGCCTCGGAGTCTTGCTTACTGGTGTCGACTGCCGGGCCGTGAGCAACTTCCTCGTTCGCTCCCTCAAGGTCTTTGGGCCATCGTCCGACAGTCTGAACACGATTTCAAATCTTGGCCACGCTCAAGACACCACAGACAAATGCGGTGGGGGTCGGTAACCGACATCATGCGGGGACCAGTCCTGCATGGCTTGAAACCGGTCTTCCTCAAAGGCATCCTTCGCACATGGTCGGATCAAAAATTTCAACAAAAAGTTGAGCTGAAAGAAAAGAACTGACGTCCGTGTGCCTGGGTGGCGCCTATACAGGTACTGCAATGTCATAACCGCCGCTGACGACACGTGGAGGCGAATGGAGCCACCCGATGTCACGCGCAAGGGGTATTGCTCAGCAAAAGTTTCTGGATCCAGCCTGACGCCTGGGAAATTCAAAGGTAAGGAATCTGCAGGTAGAGATCTCTATCAGATAAAGAGATTTAACTATACCCCCAGAGCACATTCCTCTCGCAAAATAGGGGCTACTATGGCTTTCTTAGAAAACATCCCCATAGTTGATAGTTGTAAAGCTGCAACATGGTCTACACCGCACACATTCTCCAAACACTATTGTGTAGATGTGTTAGCGAGACAACACGCTAATGTGGGTCAGGCAGTACTTGGAACACTCTTTCAGACAACTCCAACAGCTACAGGTTAGCCACTGCTTCAGGAGAATACTGCTGTATAATCTATGCAAAGCATGTGATCTACAGCTCACTTGCCTCAGACGGATAATGTTACCCAGTAAGCATTTGTTATTGATATGTTGCGCTGTAGATTCACATGCGCCTACCCGCCTCTCCAGTTACCGGTACCTGTTGCACATGGGCATTTCGATTCTTTACTTACTAACTCCATTCTCACCCTCTGTGGGAAAACAATCTAACAATGGATTTGATGCCCATGCACACCGAAAGGGGGAGTCCCCTACCTCGTGACTGAAAAGACTTCTTTCGAAGAAAAACAACTTGCAAACATCCAGACCTAACACTAGATGGCAGGAGTATGCAAAGCATGTGAACCTACAGCTCTACATGCCAAGAACAGATGCTTACTGGGTAAGTAACATTATCCTTTTCCAGGATTAGTATCTCTCAAATTGATATAAAAGCAACTTTTCCTCTTAAAAAAAAATAGCCCAGCTAAGATTTTATATAGTTAACGCCCAAGATGTATAAAAAAAATTAAGTTCTCTTTTAAAACATTGTTACTAGTCAAAAATATTTTTTTGGTATTGCATTAAACAACCACATTGAAGTAGTAGGTGGCGTATTTTTTGTTGGACACATCTAAGCAATGGTATACTTAACAAACTCAGACCATACAAGTATGTGAGGGAATTGGATATTGTTTCTTCTCCTTCAGCCTCCAATGATTTCCCATTTCCATGAGTACTTGGGGTCCAGGCGCTGTCACAAAACCCATAGAAGTCTCCACACCATCCCCATCGCGTGTCATCTACAGTAATTTGTGCTTGTAGCATTTAGCCCCCATCATTCAAATCCACCCACATGCCCTCTTGCTACATTCCTTTAGAATTTGTAGAAAAATAGCCTGCGGTATGCAGAGCTGGAGGCACATAGTCTGATGGAGCCCAGATAACACATGTACTCCATACTCGTATTTCTAATGCGATTTTGCTGCGAAAATCTCGTTAGTAGATTGGGAGTGGGGATAGTGCATACAAATACAAGAATCGCTGTTCGATGTAAGGTTTAGCTATGTAATTTGTTTCCTGTCTTTCAGAACTCAAAACACAGAATGTGGTGGTGGAATTGTTTAAGAAGAGTCACATACAGGCTGTGCTCCGGATTATCAAGGAAAACATCCCTGAGGTGAGTCAGTTAAAACTGAGTTCTGGACATCAAAGTCAGATGTGTTAATATAGCATGCATTCTAATACAGGTGGTTGCCTCCAAATATTTCAATGTACAAAAATACCTTGGTTCCCACCATGCAGAGGGACTTCTATAGCGCTAATCTCCTAATCTCAGAGTGCAGTTCATTGTAAAATCCATCTCTATTCGCACACCCATATATGTACATCCTCTCTTCCTATCCTTGCTCCGAATGATAACTGAGCAAATGCTCTCACTCCAAGGGATAGCTGCCTCAGATAAGTAGAGTTACCACTAACCCTCCCCTGCCGACATCCCAGGGCTGGTAGGCTTGGTTGGATTCTTTTTGGAAATTGCTCTTTAACTTAATCAGTAGCTCTGCAAGTGGAATCCCATGCTCTGTATTGTGACGGATCCCTGGATGTAGGTAGGGTCCTTAGATGAGATTTTGTATTTCTTTTCTGTCCTAGGTGTGACAGACCTGCAGCTTGCTGGTTCTTTGAACGCCTCCCTCCCCTGGTCCAGGACACTTGGTAGCATAGGAAGGAAGCTCTTTGTTTGAGTGGGGAGCAGGGTCTCTAAGAGGAAGCATGCCTTTTGGTTTTTCCTCCTCCAGTTTCACCCCATAAGCTGTTGCCGCGTTCCTGATGACCATGTTATAGATCCCAATGTCATTTGGCGGCGAAGGCCTAAAAGTATACGTCTCCACAGGCTCTTCTGGGCTTTCGGCGTCGAGGTCCTGCCAATCCAGGTCCTGCGCCGCCGAGTATGCTGAGTCCCAACTCGTGCGTTGGTCTTCCTTGCCTTCCTCCTCATAGTATAGGCCCTCTTCCTCTTGGTGTTCTTGGGGCTCTGGAGTTGTTCGGCATCGAACTCCTCTTCGTCATCGCCGATCGTTGTCGCCGGTTTCAACGGGATTGTGAACCTTTTCATCCGTTCGACGAATTCTCTTTTCCTTTGCAGGATGTTAACCATTTCGGTCTCGAGCCTTCTTTTCTTCCTTTCCATCTCGGCGGCCTGATCGGCGTCGAGTGTTTCGGGCGCTCTCTTCGACGTAGTCGAAGTCGCCTTCGGGTCCTTTTCCTTCGGCGTCGAGCGTTCCTTTTCGGGGATGTGCTTAGACGACCTAGGTTTTTTAGGTCTCGCCTGTCGATGCGCATGCGCATCGAGCAAGCGAGACTATAGGGGCTCATCGACTCTTTATCTAACTTGCAAGGAATCGTGGCGATTCCTTGCAGTGCCCGTGACTTTTAAGCTCAATGCGCATGTGCATTGAGCTTAAAAGCGCGTGCACAGCCGCCCGCATTCCTCCGACACCTTTGAAGTGAAGCTTAGCTTCACTTCAAAGGCCCGGCTTCTTCACACCCACATGCCGCTCTGCCCCGCTCCGCCCCCTCCCCTGAGTCATCCTGCCTGCCCTCGACGTTCCCCCCGCCCCCTCCCGCCACGCAATGCCGAGAGCTTGTTTTTCTTCTCTTTTTGTATATTCTAATAAATGCCTCCTTTGATTCATTATTAATAGGAATATCTTCAAAAAGCGTCACAACGTAAGGCAGTGAGGCTTCTAATCGGAGAATAGTTATTTTCTATCGTTTTCGTGGTGCGAGCCTGACCCTGGCGCATTACAGCTCTTTAAGGCAGAGCCACGTTACGGTCTCTTTCGGTACAGGTAGGCTGCTGCCATCATTACAGTGGCTCGATTGATTACTGCATCTCGGTGGTAGTGAGAACCTCGTAACAAGTGCTTTAGTGATATGTCCCCAGAATCGCAGGATATTGAGCCGAAGCTGGGATTTGAAGTTAGTTAGTACGCCATGTTCCAAATGTGTTCTAGGCAGTGTCTCAACCTCATCTGCGGAAAAAAATATGCATCGGTATAGACTGGGGGATTATTTTCTAGAGTGGTTACTCCTCGCCCCATAGTGTCGTAATTATAGGACACTGTGTTTCCATTCCTGGCAATTACTATAACAAATTATTGTTCACAGGTTTCGTATCCTATTGGTTTAGCAGAGGCACGCACTCGTGTCTACAACCCCAAGAACACATTTGTTGCTAAATTAAATCTCATTAGTGGTAAGGCGTGGTGTCTTGACGACAGGAAGTGGGATGAGTCAACACTAAGTTGGGAAGCAAAATATTTGTAGGCCACACGTTCGATCACGGAGCGGCAAACGTCATAGATTCATCCTTCCTAGTTTGATTATATGGATGCCTGCCAACACACCTTACTTTTTGAGGCAAAAAGGATGTTAGTTCAACTATTCACTACTCAAAATGTCTTCCCTTTCTTCTGTTGCAAGGTAATGAGGATAGTAAAGCCTGATTGTTTTCCTCCAAATGACTCTTATAGTCTTATCAAACGTTGGAAGGCATGAACATTTAAACTTGATTGTTTTAAACGACTTGCTGCCACATTCTCTGTGCCTTAAATGTTAGGTGTTACTGTTATAGAACAAATTGGTAATTATGTTTTCGTTTCACTTTGACTGTATTTAAATGGCACTACTTGCTTATTTGGCAATATTGTATTGACCCCCCCTCACAGCAGATTCGTCTGTTGTCTGGAGCACCCTAAACAAAAGGCACAAAGAGAAGTGAAGTTTCTGTACTTTATTGCTATTAACCCACCTGAAACTGTAGTCGAGGAATACAGGAGGCTGCATGTCACCTAAGGGGTCCTAATCGCCCTGCACAACAAGGATCCCATGTCTTACCACTACCATCTACGAAAGGCCAGTACTTCAGGCAGTCTTATAAATTCTTTATGCTTTTTCACATATACTGAACAAGCAGACTTTATTGATCATGTTGATTTTGCAAATTTTGAATCCTAAATCTTTCATTTATATTTACCAGTCTTTTAGTGGAGAGAGTTATAAACATTAACAGTGTGAAACGTTCGTGTGGATTAATCATGTTTGTCCTCACCAAAAGACTGGTAACTGAAAGATTTATAAATGAGCATTTTGAATAAAGTCACAAAGTTGAGTACATATTAAAAAGAATAAGGGATTTTATGGTTAGTGAAGGTGTTCAGTACAATGACAAATGTATGTGGCTCCCTATTCTCACTACCCTCAACAGGAAGCACCTCCACATACAAAATCGACAAACCCTTGATTACTAAGTCTTCATTGAATTTCTGAAGGGAGCCCTGTCACTCTCTTCCTCCACTATGCCTGGCTTGCCACCTTTGAGCTACATCAAAGTAGGCAATGCACTTCCACTGTCTTTGGAACCTGTCATCACCCTCCCCCTTATGAAATGTCAAATTAGAGACATTCAAAATGCACCCCACTTTCTTTTGTAATTGATACAGAGCCAAACATGAGGATGACTATCAGAAGTAACCCTCTCAGCATTTGCAGAGTTTCGTATTTAATGTTTACATTATTAGCCCATATATTTTCTCACATTACTTTCAACTTGAGGTTATTGCCTACTGTAAGCACAGCTTAACGCTCTCAATAGTTCCCAATATCTGTCCAGCCATTACTTAACACTTTCAATCCCTGAACTGATCAGCGGTGTTTACTGAAGTGGTGGTCTTTAGTGGAACAGTGCAATAGGTCTCGGAGCATTTGAGTTAGAGCTTTTACATTTGTTTATGGCTTTTTTTCTTTGTAATTCTTTAGCATTGCCTACAGGAAACAAAAATGCTAAAGATTTACAAAAAAAACCCATAAACAATTCTAAAAGCACTAACTCTAATGCTGCGAGACCTATTGCATTTCCAATGCTTGTCTATTGTTTTCGCCGTCTGGGAGTCCTATTCGAAGGATCCGCTGGGCGGTTTGTCCATGGATGCAGCTGTGGCTGTCGAGATTTTCGGCGCCAGTGCTCCTTTTGTGGACTTAGACTCTGTTTTTCGAGAGTCTGTCGCGGTCTTAGGGGTCGACGTCTCTCCTACCTCTTTTGTAGTCTTCTTACCGGTCTCTACGACCATGAAGTCATCTGGTCCTTCGGCGATGTTGTCCTCTTCGTCGCTGGAGAGGCCCAAGTCTCGAAGCGACGGGGGTTGGCCTTTTCCTTGCATGTTGTAGTTGGCTCTTCTCTGCCTCTCTCTAACCCTGAGATTCTTTGGGGTGAATAGGGAGCTGGCGTTGCAATCCTTCATTCATGTTCGACCGGCAGGCAGAGGTTGCAAACCGGGTGCTGGTCCTTCTGCGCGTATTTGTGATGGCAGTTGAGGCAGAATTTGAACGGAGTCTTGTCCATTTCCTGCGCTCAGTAGGCCCCCCTGTGTGTGCATCCTCCGTTGGACATCGAAGTTTTCGATGTTCTCCTTCTTCGTCGTCCTGGCTCAGTGGTCTTGTTCCTGGATGTATTCTCCAATCTATTTCGGTAGATTTTCGTCTTTTCCTTCTTCTTTTCTCCAAAATTTTCTGGAACCTCTCGGTGACGATCCAGACCTAACGGCGGAAAAAATAATCTGAAGATGGCGCCCCAGGGTGGGAGCTTCCGCATTAAGCGTGCTGACGTCGACGACCACCTGGGCTACGAAAAAAAAAAGAGAAAAGACTACGATTCCGGACCCAACCACTAGACCGCAGAATAATGCACAGCATAGTGAAATCAGAAAGATCTTCAAGCTGCAAAACTACACCGACAGGTAAGAAACTATTTGTTATCTCTGATATGAGATCCTGTGGCATCTGAGCAGTATGCTGTCGATCCAGTTATTTACACCTACCGTGCCATCAATGATGGTCCACCCCAATTCCCTAAGCAGTCTTTATTTAGATAGGAGGTGGTAGAAATTAAAACTCACACTTCATGGCAAAGTATGAAGCCCACAGAAAACCAAATGTCCATCCACTGCTATAGCTTTTAACTTAACACTAACTTTATAGTTAAGTACAAATGTGTCAATGAAAAATATAATGTTCATAAAATAAAAGGTGCTAGCTGTGAGAAAGTGCCCTCTTTCTGCATGGTTGCCCCCACTTTCTGCTGAATTTTTGACTGAGTGTGCTCTGGGTTCCTGCTAATCCGGTACCAGGGCCTATGTTCTTTCCCTAAAACTGCATTGAAGCCTAAACCCAATTGGCATCTCTGGCCACAGGTCAGCCTCTGGTAAATGGTACCACATTACCCAGGGCACTCTGACCAGAGATGGCCTCTAAGGGCTGCCCCACTTATTGCGCCACCCTTAGAGGTCCTGTACCATTGCACTCCCACACTGCTGTTGCAGGCTGCGTGTTATGGTGCAAAACAAAGTGAAGAGTCGACATGGCACATCTGTATGCCATGCCTGCAATCCACTGCCCTGGCATAGGTCAGTCACCCCTCTAGCTGGGTGCACTATACCCGTGGTGAGGGTACAGGTGCATGGGCCCTGTGCCCCTACAGTGTCTAAGTCCATTCTTAGACATTGTAAGTGCAGTGTGTAGGAGTGTAGGGTCTGCTTTCCTATGGTCACCCCACTTTTTTGCTTTTTGCTTCACTGGTTTTCTACTTAATGTGGCTGTTGACCTGCTAATCAGACTCACAGCCCAGCTGTTTTCTCTCTAAATTCATGTCATGTACTTTAGGTACATTACCAATTGGGAATTGGGTCACCTTATGAGCCCCTGTACAGTGTACTATAGGTACCCAGGGTATAGGTGCATCCAAGGCCTACCAGGGGCTGCAGCATATCTTTTGCCACCCCTGGCTGGCCATCCAAACTGACACAACTGGCTGATCACTCAGCTGGGGCTAGGTCGTGTAATCACCCCTTGCTTAGATATAGTATTCCTATATCTAACCTTGTATCTAGACACATATACACCTATAACTCACTCCTATGGCAGGCCTTAACAATCTTGGAGGCAGAGTGCTTGGTTTTGTGTGAGATGAGGCTTTAGTATGAGCTGAGCCTGTCTGCAGCTTTAGGAACCATGTCCTTATAGCTGTTCTAGGATATAGCCATACCATATACTCTTAAATGCATGATGAACCTCGCGGTTAAATGCGAACTCTGGTTTGGCTTTATCAAAACATGTCATGTAAGGTGTCATACACTTTGGAATATTACCCCCTCGCCAGTTCTGGTGACGTGGGTTGCATTCCACCCTTCTAGAGGGAGAAGACCTGTTCCTACTAATCCCGGTTAAAGTTAACCAGAGCCTCGGCATCACAAAATGGATGCTGCTGCCACAGACACAAGTCTGACCTCCTGCTGCTGGGAGTCCTTCCAGCGAGGGAGGCTTGGACAATAGGTTTCCTGTCTTGGGAGGTGCTAGCACCACCCCAGACAGGCTATAGTGTATTGGGGCAGGGAGGGCTGAATGAAATGAGACACTGTCTGGGGCACATAAGGTGTCCTATACATAGTCCAGTTCAATCCGGTGCTGGGGCACTCCAGCCCCAGCTCTGGCGCGAAACTGGACAAAGGGAAAGGGGTGTAACCACCCCCTTCCCTGGTCCCACCCATAGGAGGGACCTAGCAGGTAATCCAGCCCCTAAATTTGGTATATAGGTAGGAGCTGAGTCCCAAGACTTTAGATTAATCCTGACTGAAACTTGAAACGAAACTCTGGACCTTCGACGTTCTACTTGAAGATAGAAGACTGAAGAATCTCCCTTGTGGTCAAGGAGTGACCACCCTGCACAAGCAGGCACCATCAAGCAATCAACGGTTTGCTTTGTCGAACGCTCCCACCGGAGCCCGAGCACAGAGCCTGACAAGACCCAGACTTCCTTCAGCCCGGTCCACAGCCACAGCAAAGCTGAGACCCGTGGAGGCGACGCGAGACGTGGGACCGGCCATCTTGGAAAGCCAGCGAATTGCTTTCCATGCAACTTCTGAGGCACCCTCGAAGTTGTGCATTGGGGATTGAGAAGCCCCAGCCACGAGCACCAACTGCACCGAAGATCAGCCCTCCACACCATGAGTTCTGCGTGGGGCCCTTCTGCATTTTCCTGCTCGACGCCTCTGTCCGGTCACTTGCCCGTTGGCTAATGGCCTCTGTGACGACGACAATCTTGAATCTACACTGCTGGTCTGGTTGCTCCAGACTGGCCCCTGCTTCCCTGAAAAGGAGAAGCCCATCAAACCTTGCTGGTCTGATCCAGAAGCCATCTTCGATTCCTGGGTGGGTTGCCTTTGCCAAGGCTTGTTGACTCCAGTCCGGAAGCGGACACCGCCGACAGCGAGATCCTTCGTGGGACAGTCCGTGCCCAGCTCTTGGTCGTCGTCGACACCTCCTGGTCCACGTGGCTGCAGAGACCAGCTTCACGACATCACCTGATTGCTTCGCGACATCGCCTGGTTCCTTCCTGGTCACTGGCTAGTGACCCAGACTCTGTCCCCTCTGCATTCAGGTACTCGTCATCCTCGATCCGCCCTTTGGATCCAACCCGACACTTCTCTCCTGGTCGCCTGCAGCATCTTTCTTCAAGGCTCCATAGGATTCAGCGAAGAAACCCGACATACTTTGACACCTATGCACCCGCTTCCTGTGGGTGAGGTAACGCGAGTACTCCGGTGCTCCTGTGGGTATTGACTATCCTAGTGTCTACGTTTCAAGTAGCTTTCTCCTAGTCCATCCGGAAGTGCCCTAAAAGAACTAGTTTCCAATTCTTTCGTTCCCATTCTAACTCTATGGTAACTTGCGTGTGTGTAAAGACACTGCACCCCCCTCCCGTGGGCCTCCTACTTCCTATCCTTTGGTAGTACAGTGTAGCCCCAGCGATTCCCTAGGCTTATCCTTCGTTCGTGACGTGGTTCTTATACCACTATTTTAGTATATGGTTTGAAGTGCCCCTAGGGCATTACTGTATTTTGTGCAACTTATTGTATGATAATTAAGTATCTTGTTATGTGCTTGTGCCTCTGACCTCATAAAGAGTTCAGAGGGGTTGTTTTAGAAATGAAATACATGTTCGAGGCATGTGGGCTGCTGAATTCATATCTGTGCATAGATCGCCGCCTAGTGTTGGGTCCGGATGATTGCACATTGTTGTCCTGGAAGAGTCTTCGAAGTATCACGAGATAGGTGGCTCCTCCCCTGGACTACAGTGCGCATGGGCATCCTCTCCATCCTCAGATTGTTTTTTTCCGCCATTGGGTTCGGATGTACTTTCCTTTACTCGAAGTTCGGAATCTAAACTACGTTTTCTAAAGGCCAAAAGGCCTTCGGTATCGTCTGTATTGTTTCGCATCGGTGCCAACAGCTTCTTTACAAACTTTATTCAACTTGGGACGTCTAATCGTGCCGCGGCCTTCTCGGCGCCACGCGACCAGTCGTCGATGGAACGGAGCCCATTTAAAAGATGCCCTCTTTGTAACACTAAATACCCACATATCGATAAACACCCTGTAAGTGTTTATCTCCTGAACATAATGAATCCGACTGCCTAGCCTGTGCCCAATTTGGTTCCAAAAAGACACTTCGGACTCGAAGGGCAGCTAGGCTAATCATGCCGAAACCAGCGCCAGAGCCGGAAAATATCTTCGACGATGAAGATCTCGTCGATGCCGAAGAATATGAACAACAGTCTGATCAAGATTCAGAGCATGACTCCAACTACTATATCGACGACGAAGAAGACATTGTCGAGGTAGGGGACGACGAACAAGGGATCGGAGCCGCCGAAGACGACTCCAGTGATGAAACGGGGCCAACCGTGAGTACGACGCCCCATACCTATACATCCATAGTTCCACAGGCTCAGGTCGAGGCATCGCCACAAGGCCTTAGCCAAGATCTCGAAACACATTCTATAGCCCCGCAATACAGCTCGGCTAAGAATATTACAAAAGAGCCATCGGATCAATGTACTCCGAAATTGGTAATATCGAAACCAAAAGCTGTGGAACCAAAAACGAAACCGAAACTGATCGACTACACGGTCTTCGGACCACACTACGTCGATCCATCGGAGTCGAGACCGAAGAAAATCATTGACAATACGGTCTTTGGGCCAAACTATGTCGAACCATCGGAGTCGAACACAAGGGTCGTCGAGCCGAAAACCAGCGCCCCTATATCTACTCCAAAACAAAAGGTCGTCGAACCGAAAACAACTGCATTGACAGCCGCAAACACAAAAAAGCGACTCGATCCGAAGAAGGTTGTCGAACCCAAACAGAAAACCGACAAACCGATGGCTCTGCAAAAGAAAGCAATCGAGCCGAAGAAAATCGACCCGAAGAAGGCCATGGAGCCAAGAGCAAAAAGCGTCGATCCGAAACCACAGGTTCCAAAATCGACACAACGTCACAAATCCGCAATCGAACCGACAAAAAACATCAAAGCCGAAAAACTTCGGCTCCGAAGAAACAGGCACTACCTAAACATACTGTAGTAGCACAGAGGGACCTCGAACCAATTAAATTTGGCCTACCACCTTCCTCAAAAACAAAGGCGGTCGACCCAAAAAGCGGCATCGAACCGAAACAAACAAAACAAAAGACATTGGCAAATACACCCAGAACTGCTGAACAGGAAGTCTTATATCCAGACCCTGCATCAGAGGAACAGTCAAAACTTTACATTGACCCTAATTCTGGGAAACTCACTCTCAACAAAAGAAAAATGAGACCAGAGACTGAGAAAGAGACTTACACTATACCACTCAAAAAGAAAAGGGACTGTTCTACTTCACCTATTCTATTTGAGCCTATTCAGCCAACTAGGCCTAACCCATACTTATATACACCCACACACTCAGATGAAGAGGTGGATGAGGAATATAATCAGGAATACAATTACCCAGTAGACACTGACCAAGACAGTCAAACTCAACCATGGGTTGACCCAGTACATCCTGGTGACTCTCAACCCATTCCTGATACATCTGCATACCCTGCTAGGCCTTCTCCTACAGAGGAAACAGCTGCTTTTAATTCACTAATCGAAAGGGCAGCCCTCCATCACAATGTGGACATGCATGCAGACCCTGTGGAGGAAGATTTTCTCTTTGACACTTTTGCCACATCACAAAGAACTGTTAAAACACTACCTATGTTAAAAGGGGTACTTAAACATGCAGGAGACATATTTAAGGATACAACTAGGGCACGGGTCATTAACCCAAGAATAGAGAGAAAATACAGGCCAGCGCCACCAGACCCTACCTATATTAAGGGACAACTGCCTTTGGATTCTTTGGTCGTATCCAATGCACGTAAACGTGCAAACTCTAAAAAAAACTGGAGAAGCTCCACCTCCTGACAAAGAATCAAAGATCTTTGAGGCATCAGGGAAAAGGGTAGCCGCACAAGCAGCTAATATATGGAGAATATCTAACACGCAAGCCCTGTTAGCTAGGTATGACAGGGCACACTATGACACCTTAGAAACACTTCTCCAGCATTTACCTGAACCTTACAAAGAACAGGCTGAACAACTAGTACCGGAGGGAAAGCTAATCACTAACGCCTCCATTAAATGTGCCTTAGATGTGGCAGACACAGCGGCCAGGTCTATTAACACCAGTGTTATGATCAGGAGACATGCGTGGCTACGCATTTCTGGTTTTAAAAATGAAGTCCAGTCCACTTTATTAAACCAGCCAGTCAATCCTGACTAATTTGGTCCAGCGGTAGATACAATCCTGGACAAAATGAAAAAAGACACAGACTGCTAAGTCTATGGGAGCCCTACAATCACAACGACATAGAGGCTCCTTTCGTCGCTCAAATTACAGGGGTGCTGCAAGAGGTAACTCATCACAGCAGACTACAAGGGAAATACACAAACCACCTACAATAAAAACAATAGAGGTGGATACCGCGGCAATAACCACAAAGGCAGAGGACGAGGGAATAATACCACCAGGTCCTCTACCAACACAAAACAGTGACTTCTTAGCGTTACCCCTAGACCATATAACACCGGTCGGGGAAAACATCACTACAGACAAGTGGGTAAGGCAAATTATCAGAGATGGCTATTGCCTAGAGCTAACCTCCACACCACCCAACATACCACCAAAACACCGTCCTATGTCTGTAGAACACCTCAACGTATTGCAGCAAGAAGTCATCAGCATGCTGCAAAAAGGGGCCATAGAACTAGTACCACTAGAACATCAAGGTACAGGGGTATATTCACTATACTTCCTCATCCCCAAAGAGGACGGGTCTCTCAGACCAATATTGGACCTCAGGCCCCTAAATCAATACATCTTATCAGAGCATTTTCATATGCTCACTCTACAACAAGTGTTACCACTGTTGCAGCAGGGAGACTTCCTCGCAACCTTGGACCTCAAAGACGCATATTTCCATATCCTGATACATCCTGCTCACAGGAAGTATCTCAGGTTCACAATACTAAATCAACATTACCAATTCAAAGTCCTTCCATTTGGTGTAACAGCCCCGAGAGTGTTCACCAAATGCCTAGCGACAGTTGCTGCACATTTATGAAGACAACATATTCACGTCTATCCGTACCTGGACGACTGGCTAATACAAGCAAAGTCGGCCCAGCAATGTATCAGCCACATGTCCCACACTATTCGCCTACTACACAGTCTAGGCTTCACGTTGAACTACCAAAAAACTCACCTTCAGCCATCCCATGTACAGCAGTACCTAGGAGCAACAGTGGATACCTTAACAGCAAAAGCATACCCAAATGCTGCACGAATAAACAGTATGCAGCTACTGATCAAAAAGTTCAAGCCCCAACACTCGCTCTCTGCCAGAGTGTTTATGCAACTCATAGGCATGATGGCTTTGTGCATCTTCATAGTCCCTCGCTCGAGACTACACATGCGTCCGCTACAGGAGTGCTTAGCACAGCAGTGGAACCAGGCTCAAGGACAATTGAAAGACCTAGTGTTGGTGACCAGTCGTGCATACAACTCTCTGCATTGGTGGAATCCACAAAACCTTTGCAAGGGACGACTGTTCCAAGAGCCTGTACCACAAATAGTGTTGACAACGGACGCATCCCTGATAGGATGGGGGAGCCCATGTCCTTCAGTACACAGTGCAGGGCCTATGGACAACACAACAGAAGAAAATGCACATCAACTTGCTAGAGATGATGGCAATTTTTCTGTCAATGAAAGCGTTCAAAGTACATTTATGCAACAAAACTGTGTTGATCCGGATGGACAACATGACAGCAATGTACTACATACAGAAACAGGGAGGAACACACTCTCCACAGCTATCACATCTAGCACAAAGCATGTGAAAGTGGGCCATTCAAAGAAACATTTTTCTCATGGCGGAACACCTCCCAGGCAAGGACAACCAAATAGCGGATCTGCTCAGCAGACACAGCCAACAGATGCACGAGTGGGAGATTCATCCCACAGTGCTACAACCATACTTCCAACAGTGGGGACAACCAGAGATGGACCTGTTCGCCACAAAGGAAAATGCAAAATGCCAGTACTTTGCCGCCAGGTTTCCACATCCGCAGTCGCAGGGCAATGCGATATGGATGAACTGGTCAGGCAGATTTGCGCACGCTTTTCCCCCAGCACCGTTAATACCGCTAGTGGCACGCCAGCATTCACTGACACTAATCCTGGTTTCTCCAACATGGGCGAGGCAACCATGGTACACAACGTTCCTAGAACTTTCCGTGGTGCCTCATCAAAGACTGCGGCTAACACCCACTCTTCTCACTCAGAGCCATGGAGACATGCAGCACCCAGATCCGCAACAACTGAACCTTGCAATCTGGCTCCTGAAGTCTTAGAGTTTGGGTATCTAAACTTGCCTCCTGACTGTTTGAACATTATCAAAGAGGCAAGAAAACCTACTACCAGAGCTTGTTACGCTGCAAAGTGGAAGCGTTTTGTCAGTTACTATAATAACAATGACATTAACTGTCTGAGTCCGGTTATGAAGGAAGGAGGTGAACCATTTGAGTACTGTCCCAGAAATACCCATTCTGATATTCAACAGTTCGAGTAAGTTCTCGTGTTTGACCGTGTCAAATGCAGATGAGAGGTCGAGCAAATTGAGGAGGCAGGAGCCGTTTTGGTCTAGAACTCCAAATTCTAGACCAAAACGGCTCCTGCCTCCTCATTTTGCTCGACCTCTCATCTGCATTTGACACTGTCAAACACGAGAACTTACTTGGACTGTTGAATATCAGAATGGGTATTTCTGGGACAGTACTCAAATGATTCACCTCCTTCCTTCATAACTGGACTCAGACATTCAAAACTAATAACACTATGTCCACACCTACTCCAGTAACACTTGGTGTACCACAAGGATCATCCCTTTCACCAGCCCTGTTCAACCTAGTCATGGAGCCACTCACCGCACTGCTTCATGCCTCTAATGTGCAATTCCACATGTATGAGGATGATACCCAACTCTACCTCAAACTACAATCCCCTGATGACCTCAAACTTCTCAACTGAACACTTAAGGACACACAGACATGGTTAGCAGAGAACCATCTCAAACTTAATGCTCTGAAAACAGAATTCCTCCTAATAGCACCCCCCTCCAAAATCCCCATCGTCCAGGATTGGTTGAAACACCTCACTGCATTCAACGTCCAGCCTATCATAGTAGACTCAGCAAAATCCTTAGGCATCACCCTTGACTCCAATCTCAATATGCAACGAAATATCAGCAATGCAACCAAGGGAGCTAATTTCCAAATCAATACCTTGAGAAAGCTGAAACCCTTCCTCCCAGCCGACGACTTTAAAACTGCAGTCCAAGCGCTAGTTATCCCTCGGATTGACTATGGAAGTGCCTCCCTCTGCGGTCTCCCACTATCAACAACCGCACCACTAAGAGCCTCTATCAATGCTGCAGCAAGGCTCATAACTGGATCAAAAAAACGCTCACACATATCTCCTGACTTAAAATCTCTTAACTGGCTACAGCTTGAAGCCAGAATACACCTGAAAATCGCATGCATTACTCACAAGGCCTTACATCATAGCTCGCCCAGTTACATTGCTCAGAAATTAACAATCTCAGGAGGCTCAAGAGCCACAAGAAGCGCAGAAACTCTCCTTCTGAAACCGCGAAGATTCAACAAGAAAAAAACTTACAAGCGCTCCTTCTCAGGTATGGCCCCCAGGATCTGTAATGCCCTCCCTCCAGAAACTAGACTCATCTTATCCACTGCATACTTCAAAAAAGAAGTCAAATCGATCCTCATGGCTAAATTCACTTGAACTTAAACTTTGCAAAGACTACTTGCCTATGTTTCTCCACTTTGTATTTCAGTACCTGATTCGACCACAATATCATAATCACACTCTACTACCATGCATGGTTGGCATCTTTGCACAAACTGCCTTGTTAAGTTTGCCTGTCTTTTGTCCTCCTTTCATATGTATGTAAAGCGCTCTGATATCTGTAAGGATCATGTTCGCGCTATACAAAACCCTGAAAATAAAGAAATAAATAAACCCACTAGATGCTTCAACGCAAAATATCATTTGCTATCTTTTGCACCTACATCGTTGCAATCTAGCTTACTCATCCATAAGGATACATTTAGCAGCCATTGCAGCTTATCTTCAAAACAGGCAGCATCTTTCGCTGTTTAGAGTACCTGCAATTAAAGCATTCATGGAGGGACTCAAGCGAATTATTCCTCCAAAACACCCACCTTCACCTGTCTGGAATCTAAACATCATTTTAACCAGACTAATGGGACCGCCTTTTGAACCGTTGCATTTATGTGAATTGCAATTTCTTACCTGGAAAGTAGCTTTCCTTGTAGCAATTACATCGCTTAGAAGAGTTAGCGAGCTGCAAGCCCTAACTATTCAAGAGCCATTCATCCAAGTACATGCAAATAGGGTAGTTCTTAGAACAAACCCTAAATTCATGCCTAAGGTGGTATCCCATTTTCATATCAATCAGACAATAGAACTACCAGTGTTCTTTCCAAATCCACAGTCAGTACCTGAAAGGGCTCTACACACGCTAGATGTCAAAAGGGCACTTCTATACTACATTAATAGAACTAAGGATTTTAGAAAAACTAAACAGTTGTTTGTTGCCTTTTCACCACAACACAAAGGCAACCCCATTTCAAAGTCTGGGTTAGCCAGATGGATTGTTAAGTGCATTCAAATATGTTATTTAAAAGCAAAACGCACTTTAACAGTTCCCCCAAGAGCGCATTCTACACGCAAGCTGGGGGCATCCATGGCTTTCCTAGGGAACATTCCTCTAGAGGAAATATGTAGAGCAGCCACTTGGTCTACCATACATACCTTCACAAAACACTATTGTGTAGATATACATTCAAAACAGCAAGCTGCTGTAGGTCAGGCTGTTCTAAACACTCTTTTTCAGACTGCTGCAGCTGGCACCGGTAGCCACCGCTAGGGGAGAAACTGCTATACATTCTATGCACAGATATGAATTCAGCAGCCCACATGCCTCGAACGGAATATTCTACTTACCAGTATGCATCTGTTTTTGGCATGTAGGGCTGCTGACATTCATATCGCCCACACTCCTCCCCGGTGCCTGTCGCAGCTGTAGCATTCATTCTTCTTTCATGCATGGACATCTCTTACTGTACCATACTCCATCTCTGCCACAATGGCGAAAAACAATCTGAGGATGGAGAGGATGCCCATGCGCACTGTGAGAAGTTGGCCTGATATATGATGCTCACTAGTTCTAGTGATCACCTTGTATCAGTCCAAACAACCCTTATGGTGATTGGTTGTAAGTCAACCTTATAGACCAGCTATCCTAATGGTTAGCATGGACAAAGCAGTCTTAGGCTTAACTCTTTTGGCATGTGAAGCCAGCTGTTTTACCACAATATAACCCCTTGAATACCAGATGAAAGGACACCACACAGGTTGTTTTGAAAATAAACAGTATATTTATTAATAACAACACCTCTGAACTCTTTGAGGTGAGAGGGCTAAGCACATGACAATCTCTTACGAAAAATACGACCAGTTGCACAAAATGACAATGGTGCCCTAGGGGCACGACAAACCATTTACTAAGTAAGTGGAATGTGAGAGTCAATAAAAGGAATGGAGCTGTCCAGAGGCTGTAGGATCGATGGGACCACGCTACACTAACTTCAGGTAAGTAATAGGAGGCCCACGGAACGCATGTGCAGAGTGTGAACTCACACGCGAGATGTGTAACAACGTCTATGGACAGTACAGTTCAAGTAAAAGGTAAGTACGGACAATCCTGACTAGGTAGGACAACAACGACTGTGGAATTGGACACTAGGACAGTTAGACTACCCTTGAGCACCGAAATGCTCTCGTTACCTCACCCACGGGCTGCGGGTGCATAGGTGCCAAAGTGTGTCTGTTTCTCGCGTTGAAGTCAATGGAGCCTGAAAGAAAAGATGCTGCGGGCGACCAGGAGGAAGATGTCCGGTGCGATCCAAGGGTGGATCGGTGAAGAAGAGGACCTGAAAGCAGAGGGGACAATGTTCAAAGTCACTAGCCAGTGATCAGTGTGGAACCAGGAAGGAACCAGGTGCTGTCGTCGCGATCAGGTGAAGAGTGGACGCTTGACTCTGCAGCCACGTGGACCAGGAGGTGTCTTCGACGACCAGGATGGAGGCACGAGCTGTCTCACGCAGGCTCTCGCTGTCGGCGGTGTCGGATCCGGGATTGGAGTCAACAGGCCTTGGCAAAGGCAACCCACGCGGTGAGTGGAAAAGACGTCTGGTGCGGACTAGTAGAGTCCGGGGTGCCCCTCTTTTGGAAGGGAGCAAGGGCCAGTCTGGAGCAACCAGACCAGCAGCAAAGATGCAAAGGTTCGTCGTCTAGGAGGCCACTAGCCAGCGGGCAAGTGACCAGACAACGCGTCGAGCAGCAAACAAGCAGAAGGGCCCCACGCAGATCTCGTGGATGCTGGAGGGCTGATCTTTGGTGCAGGGGCTGCTCGGGGCTGGGGCTTCTCAGTCCCCAAAGCACTTGGTCGAGTTTACCTCGGGAGTCGTGCTGGAAGCGAAGTGCAGGTTCGTTCAAGATGGCCGGTCCCACGTGTCTCGTCGCACCCACGGGTCTCAGCTTTGCTGCAGATGTGAGTTGAGGTCGGAGAGGTCTGGGAATCCGGGTCTCGTCGGGCTCTGAAGTCTGGATCCTCGAGGGAAGACGACAAAGTGAAGCCGCTGGACGCTTGATGTTGCCTGCAGATGCAGGGTGGACACTCCTTGCCAACAAGGGAGATTTCTTCAGTCTTCTGTGGAGCAGAATGTCGAAGTCCAGAGTTTCTTCTTGTAGAGTAGTTCAGGATTAATCTAATTTTGAATGGGACCAGCTCCTACCTGCACTCCCCCTCCACCTCCCCACAACAGGTCCGTCTCCCATCCCATCTCCCCTCGCATTCCCAGCCCTAACTACCTCACCAGCGCCCCCGCCACCCCTAGCCCTCACTCATCCATCAACTTCTCCCCCCCCTCCTCAGTCCCCACTACTCCACCTGCTTCCTGGACACACCTAGTCCTCACTCATCCCTCAACCTATCCCCCCCACTCTCAGTCCACACTACCTCACCTGCACCCCCGCAACACCCAGCCTACAATCATCCCTCAACGTACCACCCACTTTTACCACTTACTCCCAGCCCAATAACACAGACACCCATACTAATCCTCTCACTCCACTCCCCCCCAACTTTCCTACCCCTCCTACCACTAACACCCTTACCCATACCATTAACATCCTCCCTAACCCTTACTCAACGACACCCTCCCCCCCCAACCTCCCTATCCTTCCGAACAACAACCCACTCACTAATATCACCAACGCCTGCAATAGCACCACACTCCTCCCCCCTCACCTCAGTAACCTAGACTCCTACACACCTTTAGTGCCCACCCCCAACCCCTTTCCCAATCCCACGCTGGACATGATTATGTCCACCCTCCTCCAAGTCAAAGAAGATCTCCACACCCTCAAAGAGTTACTCTTCACAAAATCCAGACACCCCCTATCCACCACCACCCCCCTCCAAACAAATGCCCCACCAATCCTATTCACCCTCCCCCACAAAACTCCCCACACTGGACCTCCATCCCCGCTCGCAATCCCACCAACAGTTCCCGACGCACCACCAATCCACTCTCAGACCACGACATACGCACCCTCCTCCGCTCATATGACCAAGTTCCCCAAAACCACTTAGCCACCACACACCGTTCCATCCCCACGATTCAATCTAACCCCCTTAGGCACTCCACACAAAACAACAACAGAGGCTCCGTCCCAAACAACCTTAGAAAAGTCCCCCTCACTCTAGAACCATCTACCACCCTATACACCCCCAGGCTCAAATGCATACTTCTCAACTGCAGGTCGGCCCCTAGACACTCCTCCGACATCGCTGATCTCATCAAAACACTGGACCTTGATCTAACCATTCTCACTGAAACCTGGTTAACCGAATCTTCGTCACCTATCATGGACATCCTAGTTCCACCCAACTACCACATAATTAGACTTGACAGGTCCAGCAAGACAGGCGGGGTAATCTCATGTATTTATAGGAGCAACCTCTCAGTTACTAGAGTCACCTCCCCCTCACTCACCTGCGAATACATCTGCCTCGATGTCATCAGTGAGAGCAAACCTGTATGCTCTCTACACGTCATCTACCACCCACCTGGGGACAACCTCATCTTCACTCAACAACTCATGGACACAATCTCAACCTTTTCCGGACGGCAAAACACTCAAATTTTTCTTGGTGACTTCAATCTCCATTGGAACGATCACAATGACGCAGTGGTAAATAGTCTCAAAAACGACCTAAATGCTCTTGACCTCACCCAAATATGCAACAGCCCGACCCACGATAAAGGCTCTATCCTCGACCTTATCATCTCCAAAGAGAACTCTACCCAGCTTGGGTCAATCCAACCCTGTGACTGGTCAGACCACCACATTATCACATTCTTCATCAATGAAAAAGTTAAACTTAATTCGGTTCAAACCACTAAATCCAAGGTTTGGAAAAGGGACCTGAAGAAACTCAACCCAAATTATTTACCTTCCCACAGCTGTAATCTCCTCCTTCCCCCTACCGGCACTCTTGACGTTCAATCTTTGACCGACCACTACCTCAACTCTGACCTCAATAATCAATGAGGCCGCCCCTTTGCAATTGAAAAGAGTCTCCACTAAGAACTCCAACCCATGGTACTATGGTCGACTCAATGAAGATAGACGAGCCATGCGTATGGCAGAGCGCACCTGGCGATCAACACCTTCGGCACTGCACCTTAAAACTCTGAAGAAAAAAAGAAACGCCTACTTCAGGAAAATCAAGCGCACACAATCAGACTTCTTCAGCCTCCAGCTCGACCAAGCAAAAAACCGGCCAAGAAAACTATTTGAACTCATCAAAACACAATCCAAGGAACAACCCCAACACTCACATAGCACAATAGGCGATATACCATCCTGTGAAGACTTCTCTGCTTTCTTTAATCTAAAGACTGACAACATAAGGAGCGACTTCCGCAATGACGTAAACCTTTACTCCAACCCCCACATCATAACACCCACTGTACCAAAGAACAATGCTGCATGGTCATCCTTTGACACCTACTCGGAAGAAACAATTGTCAAACTGCTCAGTACACTGAAACCCTCTAATCACCTCACAGACCCCCTTCCTGCTAACGCATTAAAGGACTTCATCCCATTACTACTCCCACTCTGGACCAAAATTATTAACAGTTCTCTTCAACAAGGACTCATCCCAGACTCCCTCAAAATTAGACAAGTTACACCTATACTCAAGAAACCAACAGCTGACCCCACTGACCTAAACAATTAACGTCCTATTACCAACATTCCCACCCTTGCAAAACTGTTGGAAAAATGCGTACAACTCCAATTGACAAAACACATTGATCAATTTGACCTCCTCAACCCTCATCAATCAGGCTTCCGAGCAGGGCACAGTACTGAAACTGCTATGACACACATAATTGATGATGCGCTCCAAATCTTAGATCAAAACGATACCTGCCTCCTCATCCTTCTTGACCTCTCCTCAGCATTTGACACTGTCAAACACGAGAACTTACTTGAGCTGTTACACACCAGAATGGGTCTATCTGGGACTGTTCTCAAATGTTTCACCTCCTTTCTGCATAACGGGTCTCAGAAATTCAAAAGCAACAACTTGATGTCCCCACCAGTGCCTGTAACATTAGGCGTCCCACAAGGATCTTCTCTATCCCCAACATTGTTCAATCTGGTCATGGAACCTCTCACCACCTTGTTACAAGAATCTAATGTACACTTTCACATGTACGCCGACGACACCCAACTATATCTCAAAGTACAATCCCCCAAAGACATCAATCTTCTGAACTCAACGCTCAGAAACACCCAATCATGGCTTGCCGATAATCACCTCAAACTCAATGCTCTGAAAACTGAGTTCCTTCTGATCTCACCTCCCTCGAAAATCTCCACCACTCAAACTTGGCTTAAGCACCTAACTGCACTCAATGTCCAACCTACCATCGTGGACTCAGCGAAATCCCTAGGCATTACACTTGACGCCAACCTCAACATGCAGCAGCATATCAGCAAGGCAACTAAGGGAGCAAACTTTCAAATCAATACCCTGAGGAAACTTAAACCCTTCCTACCAGCCAAGGACTTCCAAACTGCAGTACAAGCCCTAGTCATTCCTCGCATAGATTACGGTAGCGCCGCCCTTTGTGGACTCCCTCTATCTACAACTGCACCCCTGAGAGCCTCTTTGAACGCTGCAGCAAGACTCATCACCGGATCAAAAAAACACTCACATATTACCCCTGACCTAAAATCCTTGAACTGGCTACCTCTTGAAGCCAGAATACATCTGAAAATTGCCTGCATGACGCACAGAGCTGTACACAACAACTCACCCAGCTACCTCACTCAGAAGCTGACAATATCGGGTGGCACAAGAACCACTAGAAGCGCAAAGAATCTTTTTCTGAAACCTCGTAGATTCCGGAAGTAAAAAACATATAAACGCTCCTTTTCAGGAATGGCACCCAGGATCTGGAACTCACTCCCTCCAGAAACCAGACTTATCTCCTCCACTACATTCTTTAAGAAAGAAGTAAAAGCTATCCTCATGACTAAATTCACCTGAACTTGTACGTTGGATCTATTTGAGACTCTGCACCTATCTGCACTATTGTTCTGTCTGATTGTCGATTTGTATCATTGGTTTTTGTTGATTTTTATGTCCCCCCATGTACCTACCCTATATTGCTACTCATCTTGTACATACAATTACTCTTTGCTCAAAAGTCTGTTAATCACCCCCTTGTTTCTTTACCCCCTGTTTTTTTTGTAAAGCGCTCTGATATCTGCAAAGATCTTGTCCGCGCTATATAAAACTTTCAAAATAAATCCTGCTAAAGGGGGCTGCACTACTGACTAGGTCCCTCCCCTGGGTGGGACCAGGAAGGGGGGTGGTTACACCCCCTATCCTTTGTCCGGTTTCCCGCCAGAGCTGGGGCTGGAGTGCCCCAGCAACTGGTTTGAACCGGTGTATGCACAGGGCACCTTGTGTGCCCCAGACATGTCTCATTCCTTTCAGACCTATCCTACCCAATACACAAAATCCTGTCTGGGGTGGTGCTAGCACCTCCCAAGGCAGGAAACCCTTTGTCCAAGCTGCCCTCGCTGGAAGGACTCCCAGCAGCAGGAGGTTAGACTTGTGTCTGTGGTGGCAGCATCCATTTTGTGATGCCAAGGTTCGAGTTAACTTTAACCAGGGTTCACAGTTACATACATGTCGTGTCCCTCTAGAAGGGTGGAATGCTACCCCCGTCGCCAGAATTGGTGAGGGGGTAGTATTCCAAATCGTATGACACCTTACTCGACATGTTTTGATAATGTTATACCAGAGTTAGCATTTAACCGCGAGGATTATAATGCACTTAAGAGTATATGGTATAGCGTTAGCATGGAACAGCTATTAGGACATGGTTCCGCAAGCTGCAAACGGGCTCAGCTCATGCCAGAGCACCATCTCACATAATTCCAAGCACTCTGCCTTCAGGATTGATAAGGCCTTCCATAGGAGTGACTGATAGGAATATATGTGTCCATTTTAGGGTTAGATATAGGTGTTCGAGGCATGTGGGCTGCTAAATTCATATCTTAGCATTAGATCGCCGCCTAGTGTTGGGCTCGGATGATTGCACATTGTTGTCCTGGAAGAGTCTTCGAAGTATCCTGAGATAGGTGGCTCCTCCCCTGGACTACAGTGCGCATGGGCATCGGCTCCATCCCCAGATTGTTTTTTTCCGCCATTGGGTTCGGATGTGGTCTCGACGTCTTACTGTCGGAACCAAGAAAAACTAACTTTTAGCGGCCAAAAGGCCTCGATTTTCTTGCGTCGGTATTGTCTGCGCACGGTCTCGAGTCTTCCGTCTCTTGGAGCCGGAATAAGCGGAGTTTTCTTCGCTCTCGGAACTTTGAGGCCTTCTCATCGCGACACGACTGCAAGCCTTTTCGGACATGGAGCGGAGCCCGTTTAAGTACTGCCCGCTCTGTGGGTCCAAGTACCCACACATCGATCTACACCCCGTGTGTAACAAATGCCTTTCGCCTGACCACGACGACGGCAAGTGCAAGTTGTGTGCACAGTTCCGCTCGAAGAAGACTCTCAAGCTTCGGCGCGCGATGCGCATGGAAGCTAAACAAGCGGCCCCGGATCCGGAGAACATCTTCGGCGACCAAGACGAAGAGGACCAGGGTCATCATCTCCACATCTCCCCACCCGAGACGGAGGTCGAGGCGGATCCGGGAGACGACGACGGAGTCGCGGGTCAAGGCCTTGCATACGTCGACGAGGTAGGAGACGACGATGAGATTTATGGGGCCGCGGCGGATAGCTCAGCGGACGAGCTCTGCCCCGAAGGTTACGAGGATACCGACCGGGACACGGGATCGCCTGTCGGCCTTACCCAAGACCCGTTGCCGCAAGCCACAGCCCCGCCTTCGGGCCCGGCCACGGACTTACTTGCTGGGCAGACTGTTTCGAAACCGAAACCGAAACCATCGGGATCGACAACACCTAAAATGGCCGACCCGAAATCGAAACCGAAAGTTAAGGACTCGAGTGTCCCTAAGATGGCTGCCGTGCCGGTGAAACAGACGGTGCCCGCTACCCCATCGACTCCGTCGACCTCCGGTCCGCAGAAGTCGATGAAGTCCGTCGATTCCGATGCTGCGAAATCGAAACCGACGCCAGAGGAGGGGTCCTCCAAGAAAGATGGTCGGCACGGGACAGCGGCTACGACGCCGTCAAAACCCGCCAAAGTCGGCTCCAAGGAGGCTACGCAGGCACACGGAAAGAAGTCTGTGCCCCGAACGCAGGAATCGGAGGCGGTAAAGACGGGATCCGCGCCCAAAACGCACAAGGCCCACAAGGACGTCGGATCCGAGGGGAAAATCAGACCATCCTCGTCAGCGCCGACACAAACTGTGAGTGTGCCGTCCCCCATAGCCGAATCACTGAAAAGAATCAGGGAAAAGGCCTTTGCCCCGTCGGCTCCGATACCATCAACGCAGCCGCGAAAAGACACTCCAGAGAAGCCGTCTGGGAAACTTCTCTTTATTTTGCCGCCGAAGGAGGCGCCAAAAGCATTTTCAACCAAATCGGCACCGAAACAGGTGATTTCTTCACCGACTGGCCCACATCCACGTCAGGTACTCGAATCCGAGGACGATTCGGAGCATTTCATCGACGCTGACACAGGCAAACTGACCCTCTATAAGAGGAAAATCACTTCGGAGCCGGTGGACCCCTATGTCATCCCACTAAAGAAGAAGAGGGTGCCCCTTGACGCCTCAGGCCTCACGGAACCAATCCAGCCTCCTCCGAGACGGAGCCCTACTCCCTCCCCAGAACACTCTGTGGGTGAGGGGTATGATGAGGACGAGCAGTACAATTTCCCAATCAATGAACCTGATGTGCAACCGGATTCATATGATGACGCTGGTGACCAGAACACCCAAGGTGCGGGGCAGGACCCGCAGCCTTTTAATGCACGGGCATCCCCGACTGAGGATTCAGCAGGTTTTCATGCCCTACTCGAAAGGGCGGCAGCCAATCACGATGTGGACATGCATGCCGACCCTGTTGAGGAAGACTTCCTTTTCGACACTTTTTCAGTCTCTGAAAGGACAGTAAAGACACTGCCTATGCTTAAAGGAGTCCTCAAGCATGCTGGGGACATATTTAAGGAGCCTACGAGAGCGAGAGTGGTCAACCCTCGCATTGAAAAAAAGTACAGACCTGCACCTGCAGACCCCGCATACATTCGGGGACAATTGCCACTGGACTCTCTTGTGGTCGCCAATGCCAGGAAACGTGCCAACTCCCAGACTACGGGTGAAGCTCCTCCCCCGGATAAGGAATCCAAAGTGCTAGAGGCAGGGGGCAAAAGAGTAGCTGCACAGGCATCAAACTTTTGGCGCATCGCCAATACACAGGCGCTCTTGGCGCGTTACGATAGGGCGCACTACGACACCCTAGAACAGATTGTACAACACCTGCCTCCACAGTTCCAAGAGGGCACCAAACTGCTTATTGAGGAAGGGAAGCTAATCTCAAACGCAGCCATCAAGTGTGCACTTGACGCTGCGGACACAGCTGCTAGAGCTATCAACACTAGCGTTATGCTGAGACGACAAGCGTGGCTCCGCATCTCAGGGTTTAAACCGGATATTCAGACAACAATTCTTAATCAGCCAGTCAATCCTGATAGTCTGTTTGGTCCGGATGTTGACACCACCCTAGAGAAAATAAAGAAAGACACAGAAACTGCTAAGTCTATGGGGGCCCTACAGTCACAACAGTTTCGTGGCAGCAATTTTCGTCGCTCAGGTGCACGTGGAGTCACCAGAGGACAAATGGGTCAACAATCCCAGTTCGCAAAAGGTGGGGCACAATCCTCGTTCACTAAACAGAACAAGGGAGGTTACAGGAATAACAGCAACAGAGGTCGCGGCAGAGGAAACAACAGCTCCCGCACCTCTACTCCCAGCAAACAGTGACTCTCTGTCACTGCCCCCCGACCACCTAACACCTGTCGGGGGGAGACTGCAGCAGTTCCTGCCCGTCTGGAGAAACATCACCACAGACAGGTGGGTGCGACAACTAGTCCAGTTTGGTTATTGCCTAGAGTTGAAGTCCACTCCACCCAACATCCCGCCAAGGCAACGGCCTATGTCCGCAGAGCACTTGCTCTTATTGCAGCAGGAAGTAGTGGTGATGCTGCAAAAGGGAGCAATCGAGCTCGTGCCGGTGGGGGAGGAAGGCACGGGGGTATATTCCCTGTACTTCCTTATTCCAAAGAAGGACGGATCTCTCAGGCCCATTCTAGATCTACGTCCCCTCAACCTGTACATACTATCAGAACATTTCCACATGCTTACACTGCAACAGATTCTTCCCTTGCTAAACCAGGGAGACTTCTTAGCAACCTTAGATCTCAAGGATGCTTATTTCCACATTCCACTACACCCGTCACACGGGAAATACCTCAGGTTCACTATTCAAGGCAGGCACTACCAGTTCAAAGTCCTACCCTTCGGAGTCACAACAGCCCCGAGGGTGTTCACCAAGTGTCTGGCGACAGTAGCGGCGCACCTCAGGAGGCAGAACATCCATGTCTACCCCTACCTAGACGACTGGCTCGTGCAAGCCAAGTCAGAGCAACAGTGCGCCGCAGACATGTCGACTACAATTCACCTTCTTCACGATCTGGGTTTCTCCCTGAACTACCCAAAATCGCATCTTCAGCCGGCGCATGTCCGGCAGTTCCTAGGTGCAACGATCAACACCCTGACGGCCATGGCTCAGCCAAACCAAGTCAGGATAGACAGCATGCAGGCTCTGATCCAAAAGTTCAGGCCACAACACTCGCTTCCAGCGAGAGTGTTCATGCAATTGATAGGCATGATGGCCTCCTGCATCTTCATAGTCCCTCACGCACGGCTACATATGCGCCCGCTCCAGGAGTGCTTAGCGAATCAGTGGACACAGGCTCGTGGGCAATTGACAGACCTAGTGTTGGTTACCAGTCGGGCATACGACTCTCTGCATTGGTGGACTCCACACAACCTTTGCAAGGGCCGACTGTTCCAAGAGCCCGTGCCGCAGATTGTCCTGACAACGGACGCATCTCTCCAGGGATGGGGAGCTCATGTGCTCACTTACACAGTGCAGGGACTATGGACGACGCAGCAACAACAGATGCACATCAACTATCTGGAGCTGATGGCAATCTTCATGGCGCTCAAGTCCTTCATTGTACATCTGTGCAACAAAGTCGTGCTAGTCCGGACGGACAACATGACCGCGATGTACTACATTCAAAAGCAGGGAGGCACCCACTCGCCACAGCTGTCTCATCTGGCTCAGAGCATGTGGAAGTGGGCCATTCAGAGGAACGTTTTCCTCATGGCAGAACACCTCCCAGGAAAGGACAATCAGATGGCGGATCTGCTCAGCAGATACAGCCATCAAATGCACGAGTGGGAGATACACCCATCTGTTCTCCACCCGTACTTCCAGCAGTGGGGTCATCCGGAGATAGACCTGTTTGCCACAGCAGAGAACGCAAAATGCCAACTCTTTGCCGCCAGGTTCCCTCACCCACAGTCGCAGGGGAATGCGATATGGATGAACTGGTCAGGCAAATTTGCGTACGCTTTTCCGCCAGCCCCTCTAATACCGCTGGTCGCAAGAAAGCTAAGGCAGCACGAGATGACTCTCATCCTGGTTGCTCCAACGTGGGCGCGCCAGGCTTGGTACACCACGTTCCTCGAACTCTCAGTGGTGCCGCATCAAAGACTGCGCCTCACGCCCAGTCTTTTGACGCAGAACCATGGAGACATTCAGCATCCAGATCCACAACAGCTCAACCTGGCGATCTGGCTCCTGAAGTCCTAGAGTTTGGATACCTTAACCTACCTCCGGAGTGCATGCACATCATCAAGGAGGCGAGGAAACCAACTACTAGAGCATGCTATGCTGCAAAGTGGAAGCGTTTTGTCATTTACTGTACAGCCAATGACATCAACCCGCTAGATGCATCTATCCCCAACATCATCTGCTATCTGTTGCATCTTTACAAGTGCAATCTAGCGTACACTTCCATTCGGATACATCTATCCGCCATAGCGGCTTATCTCCAGAACAGGCAGCACCTCTCTGTCTTCAGGGTGCCTGCCATTAAAGCCTTCCTTGAAGGTCTGAAACGAGTCATTCCCCCAAGAACACCGCCAGCTCCGGTGTGGAACCTCAATGTCGTTCTCACCAGACTGATGGGACCGCCATTTGAGCCACTGCACTCGTGTGAACTCCAGTTCCTTACGTGGAAAGTAGCTTTCCTTGTAGCTATTACGTCTCTGAGGCGTGTCAGTGAGCTGCAGGCGCTCACAATCCAAGAGCCATTCATTCAAATCCATCCAAATAGGGTAGTGCTACGCACTAACCCCAAATTCCTTCCGAAGGTGGTGTCACAGTTTCATCTAAACCAAACTATTGACTTACCAGCATTCTTTCAAAACCCGCAAACGGTGGCGGAAAGAATGCTCCATACCTTAGATGTACGGAGGGCGTTGATGTACTACATAGACAGAACACAACCCTTTAGAAAAACAAAACAACTCTTTGTTGCCTTCGCACCACAACACAAAGGCAACCCGATTTCCAAAGCAGGGATAGCCAGATGGATTGTTAAATGCATCCAGATATGTTATCAAAAAGCAAAGCGCACTTTAACAATACCCCCCAGAGCGCACTCCACACGCAAACTGGGGGCATCCATGGCTTTCCTAGGGAACGTTCCTTTAGAGGATATTTGCAGAGCAGCCACGTGGGTTACACCACACACCTTTACTAAACACTACTGTGTTGATGTGCATTCCAAGCAGCAAGCTGCTGTAGGACAGGCTGTTCTGAAGACACTTTTTCAGGTTTCTGCAGCTGGCACGGGCAACCGCCGCTGATGGAGGGACTGCTATGTATTCTATGCTAAGATATGAATTTGGCAGCCCACATGCCTCGAACTGAATATGCTACTTACCAGTATGCATCTGTTCTTGGCATGTAGGGCTGCTAACATTCATATCGCCCGCCCTCCTCCCCGGTGCCTGTCGCAGCTGCAGATATACTATTGTATTTATTCATTAGCATGGACATCCTTTACACTTTTCACTCCATCTTCTGCCACAATGGCGAAAAACAATCTGGGGATGGAGCCGATGCCCATGCGCACTGTAGTCCAGGGGAGGAGCCACCTATCTCAGGATACTTCGAAGACTCTTCCAGGACAACAATGTGCAATCATCCGAGCCCAACACTAGGCGGCGATCTAATGCTAAGATATGAATGTTAGCAGCCCTACATGCCAAGAACAGATGCATACTGGTAAGTAGCATATTCAATACTATATCTATAGCAAAGGGTGATTACACCACCTTGCCCCAGCTGTCATGCAGCCAGTTGTGTCAGTTTTAGATGGCCAGCCAGGGGTGGCATAATACATGCTTTAGCCCCTGGTAGGCCCTGGGTACACCTATGCCCTGGATACCTAAGGTATACTGTACAGGTACTGATAAGGTGGCCCAGTACCAATTGGTAAATGCACCTAAAGTACATGGTTGTCAAATTTAGAGAGCGAACATCTAGGCTGTGGGTCTGATTAGCAGGCCCACAGCCAGGGAAAATCGTAAACCAGTGAAGCAAAAAGCAAAAATCTGGGGTGACCATAGGATTGCAGACCCCACTCTCCTACACCTGTGATCCGGTCGGACCAGTGTAATTTAGCCTATACGTCTATCAGACTACACCTTGCTGCCATCGCATCATACTTACAAAATAGACAACATCTATCTCTTTTTTGAGTACCAGCTATAAAAGCTTTCATGGAAGGACTCAAAAGAATAATTCCTCCCAGAACGCCACCGGCACCAGTGTGGAACCTAAACATTGTTCTTACAGGAATAATGGGTCCTCCCTTCGAACCATTACATAAATGTGAATTGCAATTCCTAACCTGGAAAGTAGCTTTCCTAGTAGCAATTACTTCTCTCAGAAGGGTTAGTGAACTAGAAGCATTGACCATTCAAGAACCTTTTTTGCAAATGCATCATAACAAAGTAGTTCTTCGTACTAATCCTAAATTCCTTCCTAAAGTCATTTCACCATTCCATCTAAATTAATCAGTTGAGCTGCCCGTGTTTTTCTCGCAGCCTCAAACAGTCGCAGAAAGAGCTCTATACACCTTAGATGTCAAAAGAGCACTGCTGTACTATATCGAAAGTACACAAACTTTGCGTAAAATAAAACCACTTTTTGTGTTTTTTCACCGCCACATAAAGGCAACCCCATATCAAAATCAGGGATCGCCAGAAGGATTGTTAAATGCATACAAATATGTTACCAAAAAGCAAAACGTATGTTAACAATTCCTCCAAAAGCCCACTCAACAAGAAAGATAGGGGCTTCAATGGCATTCTTAGGGAACATTCCCTTAGATGACATATGCAGAGCAGCTACATGGCTTACACCGCACACATTCACAAAGTATTACTGTGTAGATGTACAAACTAAACAACAAGCCACTGTGGGCCAGGCCGTACTAAAAACACTGTTTCGAACAACTGCAACAGATACTGGTGGTCGCCGCTTAGCGTGGGTACTGCTATACAATCTATGCATAGTGTGTAATCTGCAGCTCATATGCCTCGAACGGAAAATGTTACTTACCAGTATGCGTCTGTTCTTGGCATGTAGAGCTGCAGAGTTACCTACGCCCACCCGCCTCCCCTGCTAACTTTATCTGTTCCAGTATTATCATAATTAGATACAAATCACATGGACATCACTACCTCTTGTACAGCTCCATCACTTCCCTAATGGCGAAAAACAATCTGGGGATGGAGCCGATGCCCACGCGCAGTATCATCCAAAGGAGTAGTCACCTATCCCATGACTTCCAAAGACTTTTCTACAACAAAACAAACTACAAACATCCGAGCCCAACACTAGGTGGCCATCTATGCATAGTGTGTAACTCTGCAGCTCTACATGCCAAAAACAGATGCATACTGGTAAGTAGCATTTTCCTTTATAAGTATTTCCCTAATTTCTACAGGACCCCCAGCCCCTGTGCAACTAGGGGAGACTTTAGGGGTTCTGAATCTGCAAAAATATTTCAGATTCATACCCAGTGCTCCTAGCATCAAAGTCGAATTTGAGCAGCACTTTGTGAGGAATGAATTGTGAAATTTCACTTTACCCAGGTGTATGAGAGTGGGGTCTGCAATCCCATGGCCACCCCAGATTTTTGCTTTTTGCTTCACTGGTTTACGACTTTCCCTGGCTGTGGGCCTGCTAATCAGACCCACAGCCTAGCTGTTCTCTCTCTAAATTGACAAGCATGTACCTTAGGTGCATTTACCAATTGGTACTGGGCCACCTTATCAGTCCCTGTACAGTATACCTTGGGTATCCAGGGCATAGGTGTACCCAGGGCCTACCAGGGGCTGCAGCATGTATTATGCCACCCCTGGCTGGCCACCCAAATCTGACACAACTGGCTGCACGACAGCTGGGGCAAGGTGGTGTAATCACCCTTTGCTTTAGATATAGTATTCCTATATCTAACCCTAAAATGGACACATATATTCCTATCAGTCACTCCTATGGCAGGCCTTATTAATCCTGAGGGCAGAGTGCTTGGAATTATGTGAGATGGTGCTCTGGCATGAGCTGAGCCCGTTTGCAGCTTGCGGAACCAAGTCCTTATAGCTGTTCCATGATAACGCTATACCATATACTCTTAAGTGCATTATGAACCTCGCTGTCAAATGCTAACTTTGGCATAGCATTATCAAAACATGTCGAGTAAGGTGTCATACGAATTGGAATACTAACCCCTCGCCAATTCTGGCGACGGGGTTAGCATTCCACCCTTCTAGAGGGACACGACATGTCTGTAACTGTGAACCCCGGTTAAAGTTAACTCGAGCCTCAGCATCACAAAATGGATGCTGCCCCCACAGACACAAGTCTGACCTCCTGCTGCTGGGAGTCCTTCCAGCAAGGGAGGCTCAGACAAAGGGTTTCCTGCCTTGGGAGGTGCTAGCACCACCCCAGACAGGATTTTGTGTATTAGGTAGGCCAGGGCTGAAAGGAATGAGACATGCCTGGGGCACACAAGGTGCCCTGTGCATACACCGGTTCCAACCAGTTGCTGGGGCACTCCAGCCCCAGCTCTGGCAGGGAAACTGGACAAAGGATAGGGGGTGTAACCACCCCCCGTCCTGGTCCCACCCAGGGGAGGGACCTAGTCGTAGTGCAGCCCCCTTTAGCTGAATAAAGGTAGGAGCTGGTCCCATTCCCAGTTAGATTAATCTTGACAACTTCCACGAAGAACTCTTGACCTTCGACCTCCTGGACACCAGAAGACTGAAGAATCTCCCCTATGGTCAGGGAGTGACCATCCTGCTTCGCAGGCACCATCAAGCTCCTGTGCGGTTTGCTGCAAAGTCCTTCCATCCCGGAATCCGACGACCCAGCTTGACAAGACCCGGACCTCCAGACCTCTCTGACCTCTACCCACATCCACAGCACAGCTGGGACCCGTGGGTGCGACGAGTAACGTGGGGACGGCCATCTTGAAGAAACCTGCACAGCGCTTCCAGCACGACCCCCGAGGGTTCCTCGAGTGAGTGCATTGGGGACTGAGAAGCCTCTCACCGACGCAGCTCCTGCACCAAAGACCAGCATCCCCGTGATCTGCGTGGGGCCCTTTTGCCTGGTTGCTGCCCTTCCTGTTGTCTGGTCACTTGCCGGCTGGCTTGTGACCTCTGAGACGACGACCCGAAGATTTCGACACTGCTAGCCTGGTCCCCCAGACTGGCCCTTGCTTCCTTGTGAAAGAGAAGCACCCCGGACCCTCCTGGTCCACTCCAGACGCCATCTTTGTTCCACCGCGTGGCTTGCATTAGCCAAGGCCTGTTGTCCAGATCGACGATCCGACACCGCCAACAGCAGCAGACTACGTGGGACAGCTCGTGCCTCCAGCCTGGTCGTGAAGAGCAGCTCCTGGTCCGCGCAGCTACAGAGAGAAGCGACCCTTCCTTCACCTGAACGCGGTGACAGCATCAGGTTCCCTCCTGGTTCCAGCACCGTCACTGGCTAGTGACCAAGACTCTGTCCCCTTCCCTTTCAGGACTTCTTCCTTCCAGTTCCATCCTTGGAACCACCGGACTCCTCCATCTGGCTGCCTGCCAGCAACTCCTTGTTTCAGGCATCACCGGGATCAACGCAGCAAACCCGACGCAACTTCAGCCCTATGCACCCGCAGCCTGTGGGTTAGGTAACTAAAGGTTCGAGGCATGTGGGCTGCTAAATTCATATCTATTGCATAGATCGCCGCCTAGTGTTGGGTCCGGATGATTGCACCTTGTTGTCCTGGAAGAGTCTTCGAAGTATCACGAGATAGGTGGCTCCTCCCCTGGACTACAGTGCGCATGGGCATCGACTCCATCCCCAGATTGTTTTTTTCCGCCATTGGGTTCGGATGTGGTTTCGACGTCTCCGTGTTGGAACCGAGTATATTTGTTCTTAAGGCCAAAAGGCCTTAGTTACCTGCGTCGGTATTGTTTGCGCTCGGTCTCGAGCATCGTCCGGCTCTCTGAGTCGGAATTCTGCGGAGTCGAGGAACTCTTCGGACATCGAGGCCCTCTCGTCGCAGCAAGACCCCGACGTACTGAACATGGAGCGGAGCCCGTTCAAGTTCTGCCCCGTCTGTGGATCTAAATATCCACATATCGACGTGCATCCGGTCTGTAATAAATGCCTCTCGCCGGACCACAACGAGGAAAACTGCATGGCCTGCTCTAAGTTCAGGTCAAAGAAGACGCTCAAGCATCGGCGCGCGGCGCGCCTCGAGGCCCAGCGAGCGACTCCGGCACCCGACGACATATTCGACGACCCCGCAGAAGAAGGCGGTAGCCATCATCTTCAGATTTCACCGCCGTCGACGGAGGTCCAGGCCGATCCCGAAGAACACCTCGGAGGACAGGCCCAAGACCTTGAATACGTCGAGGAGGTAGGGGACGACAGAGAAGTTTATGGGGCCGCGGAAGATAGCTCAGAGGAAGAGCTATGCCCCGAAAGCTGCATGACTCAGGCTCAGGTCACGGGATCGCCACTCGGCCTTACCCACGACCCTGCACCGCTATCCCCGGCCCCGCCTTCTGGCCCGGCCACGGACACTCAAGCGGAGCCGCCATTGCCCGTATCGAAACCGAAACCAAAACCTTCGGATTCGACGGCACCAAAGATGGCCGACGTCCCACCGAAACCTTCGGATTCGACAACACCTAAAATGGCCGACGTCCAACAAAAATTATCGAAGCCTGCTCCTTCATCGACTCCGTCAACCTCCGGTCCACAGAAGTCGAGGAAGGCTGTCGAGACGACTGAACCGCAAAAGGTGCCCAAGGAACCTTCCTCTAAGAAGGCCGTCCATCAAGTGTCGAGCACTGTTGCTCCGGCGCGGACTTCCAAGACTGTTGACGCACCTTCGGAATTCACTGCGGCGTCTACAAGTAAACGCACGGTCGAGTCAAAGTCGACTAAAAGCCACGACCCAAAGACCGGAAGCACTGCGCATCGGCACAAAGATGCCGGATCTGCAGCAACGACGTCGGTGCCAAAAGCAACAACGGGGACGCGACCCGTTGGAGCCGATGATACGTCCACGGAATACTCGTCGACACCGAGGGACTCCAACACTACCGAACATCGGTCGTCGGTTACAAAACCCTCTGCTTCCTTCACAAAGCAGGTCACCGACTCCCTCAAACGTATTCGGGAGAAGACATTGTCGCCAACGGCTCCCACGCAGTCGGCCCCAACATCGGTGGACACACCTCCAAAGGCCTCGACCAAGCTTCTCTACACTCTGCCACCTAAGGTGGCATCGAAGGCGTTTGCACCCAAATCGGTGCCGAAAATCGCTGCCACGTCGGAACCTTCAACGCAAACAGGCCGCTTGGGTCGACAACAAGCCTCAGAAGACCAATCTGAGCATTACATCGATGCCCAAACGGGGAAGTTAACCCTCTACAAAAGGAAAATCACTTCCCAACCACTGGAATCCTATGTCATTCCACTCAAGAAGAAAAGGCCGGAACAGGACATTCCTGCCCTTGTTAAACCTATTCTCCCTACACCAAGACGGAGCCCATCCCCTTCCCCCAACCAATCAGGAGGAGAGGATGAGGACCCAGATGACCAGTACAATTTCCCAGTTGACAATGACCCTGATGTTCAACAGGACTCATATGACGACACTGGGGACCAAGGTGGACATCAGGTGGTACAAGATCCACAGGGTTTTGGGGCACGTACATCACCAACAGAGGATTCTGCAGCATTTAATGCTTTGATAGAGCGGGCAGCTGCAAATCATGATGTGGACATGCATGCTGACCCGGTGGAGGAAGATTTTTTGTTTGACACTTTCTCTGTTTCAGAACGAACAGTTAAAATACTTCCTATGCTCAAAGGTGTCCTTAAACATGCCCCTGAGATCTTTAAAGAACCTACCAGGGCAAGAGTGGTGAACCCACGTATCGAGAAGAAATACAGGCCAGCACCTGGGGACCCTGCATATATTCGAGGACAGTTGCCCCTGGATTCGTTGGTGGTCGCCAATGCCCGCAAAAGGGCGAACTCCCAAACAACGGGTGAAGCTCCTCCCCCAGACAAGGAGTCGAAAGTGCTTGAGGCATCCGGCAAACGGGTGGCGGCGCAGGCTGCCAATATCTGGCGTATAGCAAACACACAGGCACTATTGGCACGATATGATAGGGCGCATTACGACACCCTAGAACAGCTCCTTCAACACCTACCTGATGAATTTAAGGAAGCAGCCGAGATGCTCATATAAGAGGGAAAGCTCATCTCAAACGCTGCAATAAAGTGCGCACTTGATGTGGCTGATACGGCGGCTAGGGGAATTAACACTAGCGTCATGTTAAGACGACAAGCATGGCTTCGCATATCTGGATTTAAACCCGACATTCAGACAACAATCCTCAACCAGCCCGTCAATCCTGACAGACTGTTTGGTCCTTATGTTGACACCACCCTTGAAAAAATTAAAAAGGACAATGAGACTGCTAAGTCCATGGGGGCGCTTCAGTCTCAACAATTCAGGGGAAGCACTTTTCGTCGCTCAAGAGCACGTGGTGTTACCAGAGGACACTTGGGTCAACAAACACAATTCGCAATAGGTGGTGCACAATCCTCGTACCCCAAGCAGGGTAGAGGGGGTAACAGAGGTAACAGTGCCAAGGGCAGGGGCAGAGGGAACAACAACTCCCGTTCCTCTGCCGCCAACAAACAGTGACTCTCTGTCACTGCCCCCCGACCATCCAACACCTGTCGGGGGGAGACTCCAACAGTTCCTGCCAGTCTGGACGTCCATCACCACAGACAGGTGGGTCAGAAAACTTATCCAGTACGGTTATTGTTTGGAGTTAACATCCACTCCTCCCAACATTCCCCCAAGACACCGTCCTATGTCGGCAGAGCACTTGCACTTATTGCAGCAGGAAGTTGTTGCGATGCTGCAAAAAGGCGCAATCGAACTCGTACCAGTGGAAGAGGAAGGAACAGGGGTCTATTCCCTGTACTTCCTCATCCCAAAAAAGGACGGATCCCTCAGACCCATTCTGGATCTACGCCCCCTCAACCTGTATATACTGTCAGAACACTTTCACATGCTTACACTGCAACAGATTCTTCCCCTGCTGAACCAAGGGGATTTCCTAGCAACCTTGGACCTCAAGGATGCTTATTTCCACATTCCACTCCACCCATCCCACAGAAGGTACCTCAGGTTCACCATTCAAGACAGGCACTATCAGTTCAAAGTCCTACCCTTCGGGGTGACTACTGCCCCCAGAGTGTTTACAAAGTGTCTGGCGACAGTGGCGGCGCACCTCAGGAGGCAGAACATACATGTCTACCCGTACCTAGACGACTGGCTTGTTCAAGCAAAGTCAGCACAACAGTGCGCCGCGGACATGTCCCACACTATTCACCTCCTTCACAGTCTGGGGTTCTCGCTAAACTACCCAAAGTCGCACCTTCAGCCAGCCCATGTGCGGCAGTATCTGGGCGCGACGATAAACACCCTGACTGCTATGGCTCAGCCAAACCCAGTCAGGATCGACAACATTCAATCGCTGATCCAGAGGTTCAGGCCGCAACGCTCCCTACCAGCGAGAGTGTTCATGCAGTTGATAGGCATGATGGCCTCCTGCATCTTCATAGTCCCGCACGCAAGGTTGCACATGCGTCCCCTCCAAGAATGCTTGGCAAATCAGTGGACACAGGCTCAAGGACAACTGACAGACCTAGTGTTGGTGACCGGTCGGGCTTACAACTCTCTGCATTGGTGGAATCCACACAACCTTTGCAAGGGACGGCCGTTCCAAGAGCCAGTGCCACAGATTATCCTGACAACAGACGCATCTCTCCAAGGGTGGGGAGCTCATGTACTCCACTACACTGTGCAGGGACTCTGGTCCCCTCAGCAACAGAAGTGGCACATCAATTACCTAGAATTGATGGCAATCTTCATGGCGCTAAAATCCTTCAAAGTACATCTGTGCAACAAAGTCGTGTTGATCCGGACGGACAACATGACAGCAATGTACTACATCCAGAAGCAGGGAGGCACTCACTCGCCACAGCTGTCTCATCTGGCTCAGAGCATGTGGAAGTGGGCCATTCAGAGGAACATTTTCCTCATGGCGGAACACCTCCCGGGCAAGGACAATCAGATGGCGGATCTGCTCAGCAGATACAGCCATCAAATGCACGAGTGGGAGATACATCCATCAGTACTCCACCCGTACTTCCTGCAATGGGGTCATCCAGAGATAGACCTGTTTGCCACAAGGGAAAACGCAAAATGCCGAAGCTTTGCCGCCAGGTTCCCTCACCCGGAATCGCAAGGGAATGCTATATGGATGAACTGGTCCGGCAAATTTGCGTACGCTTTTCCCCCAGCGCCTCTCATTCCGCTGGTGGCAAGAAAGCTGAAGCAACACTCGTTGACTCTCATCCTAGTTGCTCCAACATGGGCACGCCAACCGTGGTACACCACGTTTCTAGAACTGTCCGTGGTACCGCATCAAAGGCTGCATCTCACATCCCGGCTCTTGACGCAGAACCATGGCGACATTCAGCATCCAGATCCGCAACAGCTCAATCTGGCGATCTGGCTCCTGAAGTCTTAGAATTTGGCTACCTAAACCTGCCTCCGGAATGCATGGACATCATCCGGGAGGCAAGAAAGCCCACTACCAGAGCTTGCTATGCGGCAAAATGGAAGCGGTTTGTCATTTACTGTACAACCAACAATATCAACCCGCTGGATGCATCCATTCCTAACATCTGCTATTTGTTGCATCTTTACAAATGCAATCTGGCGTACGCTTCCATTCGGATACATTTATCCGCCATAGCGGCTTATCTCCAGAATTGGCAGCATCTCTCTGTTTTCAGGGTGCCTGCCATTAAAGCCTTCCTAGAGGGACTGAAGCGAGTCATTCCTCCAAGAACACCACCAGCTCCAGTGTGGAACCTCAATGTGGTCCTCACTAGGCTGATGGGCCCACCTTTCGAGCCACTGCACTCCTGCGAAATTCAATTCCTAACGTGGAAAGTGGCTTTTCTCATTGCTATTACATCGCTCAGACGCGTTAGTGAGCTGCAAGCGCTCACAATCCAAGAACCATTCATCCAAATACATTCCAACAGGGTAGTGCTCTGCACTAACCCCAAATTCCTTCCTAAGGTGGTGTCACAGTTTCATATCAACCAAACCATTGACCTACCCGCATTCTTCCAAAACCCACAAACGGTAGCGGAAAGAATGCTTCATACATTGGACGTTAGGAGAGCGCTGATGTACTACATTGACAGAACACAACACTTTAGGAAAACACAACAACTTTTTGTTGCCTTCTCAGCACAGCACAAAGGCAACCCCATTTCCAAAGCAGGGATAGCCAGATGGATTGTTAAGTGCATTCAAATCTGTTACCAAAAGGCTAAGCGTACTTTAACAATACCCCCAAAGGCGCACTCCACACGCAAGTTGGGGGCCTCCATGGCTTTCCTGGGGAACATTCCTTTGGAAGACATTTGTAGAGCAGCCACATGGTCTACACCACACGCATTTACCAAACATTACTGTGTCGATGTGCATTCCAAACAGCAAGCAGCTGTAGGACAGGCTGTTCTCAAGACACTTTTTCAAGCTTCTGCAGCTGGTACGGGCAACCGCCCTTAATGGAGGGACTGCTATGTATTCTATGCAATAGATATGAATTTAGCAGCCCACATGCCTCGAACTGAATATGCTACTTACCAGTATGCATCTGTTCTTGACATGTAGGGCTGCTAACATTCATATCGCCCGCCCTCCTCCCCGGTGCCCGTAGCGGCTCCAGATACTCTCTTGCATTCATCATTAGCATGGACATCCTTTACACTATTTCACTCCATCTCTGCCACAACGGCTAAAAACAATCTGGGGATGGAGTCGATGCCCATGCGCACTGTAGTCCAGGGGAGGAGCCACCTATCTCGTGATACTTCGAAGACTCTTCCAGGACAACAAGGTGCAATCATCCGGACCCAACACTAGGCGGCAATCTATGCAATAGATATGAATGTTAGCAGCCCTACATGCCAAGAACAGATGCATACTGGTAAGTAGCATATTCACTTCTAGGTGCTGAAGTCTGGATCCACTATCCTAGTGTCCAGGTCCACTGTTGTTTTCCCTCCACCCAGCCGGGTTCGTCCGGAATCTTCCATAACAACCTGTGTGGTGTCCTTTCATCTGGTATTCAAGGGGTTATATTGTGGTAAAACAGCTGGCTTCACATGCCAAAAGAGTTTAGCCTAAAGACTGCTTTTGTCCACGCTTCTAGGATAGCTGGTCTATAAGGTTGACTTACAACCAATCACCATAAGGGGTTGTTTGGACTGATACAAGGTGATCACTAGAATTAGTGAGCATCATATATCAGGCCAACTTCTCACACCAGGCATATAAAAACTCATTTTATAAGGGTGTACCTTTTAGATAACTGGCCCCCCTCCCCGGGGATACTAGGAGAGACCCCGGGGGTCGCTAATATGCCAAAACCTTGTAGGTTTTCTATTTTTAAGTGCCCCTACCACCAAAGTCGAGTTTGGGCACAATTTACTGTTTAAAAGCAGTCCTGGCACCCAGTGCCGCTTTTAAACTGACCTCCGGCTTCAGCAAAAAATCTGCTGGCCTTCCATACTGCCATGCCTCAGGGTACTGGGGACTTCTAGGTAGTTTCAATCTCCTACCCTATTATATAGTAGGGGCTTATGGGGTAGGCCATGCCAATTACAGGGGTACCCCACCATACCATAGTGTACCCTAGTGTTTGTTGAGTGTTTTAACTGTATTCTAATGTGTTCCTTTCAGCTCAGCACTGGGCCTGGTTAGGCAGAGCCCAGGGTCAGTCAAAATCAGTTACACCAGCATCAGTCAGCAAAAAGTTGGGGGGTGCCCAGGGCACAGGATGAATTTGCAACAAGTTTGTAATGACAAACTCCCAGCAACATGTACTATTAATGGCAGCACTGTACTTGCAATGCCGAAGAATGGACTTGTGCACTGTAGGGGTTCAGGGCTCATGCACTTGTACCCTCACCACTGGCATAGTGCACCCAGCTGGAGAGGTGGCTGACCTAGGCCAGGGTAGCGGGCATGGCACACAGGGATGTATGCCATGTCGACTCTTCACTTTGGTCTGCACCAAAACACGCAGCCTGCAAAGGCAGTGGATATGTGTAAAGGTACAGGGCCTCTAAGGGTGGCACAATAGGTGCTGCAGCCCTCCGAGATCTTACCTAGCTAAAAGTTGGGGGGTTACTGCAATAGAACCCCAATTTCCTACAGTATATTGCTTTCAAACAGCTGTCATAATTGGAAGAAGTTACAGGTGAAAACGTAGACACAAATGGCTGTTTTTTTCAACTAATGTTCAATTTTTCCTCTATTCAACTGTTAGTTTTTATAAAGAAACCATGAAGGATCTATTCAAATTACCCCTTGCTGAATTCAGAATTGTCTACTCTTCTAAAATGTATAGCTTTCCAGAATCCATTATTGCTTTTATACCAATTTCTACCGTTAACTGGAAGGAGATTGAAAGCACAAAAAATTGCAAAAATAGGCTATGTCCCAGAAAAATGCCAAAACTGTGTAAAAATGTTAGTTTTCTGACAAAAGTCTGCTTGTCTCTGAAAGCTGTGAAAATGGTGATTTCAGCACCAAAACCCCTTTGTTGATACCATTTGCGGGAAATAGCCTGACGCTTTCATGTGCAGCCCTTTTTTCCCATTTTTCAAAAAAATAAATGTATCTTTATTTTGGCTGATTTCTGGGTCCCCTCCAGGGGAATCCACAAAGCCTGGGTACTTTTAAGAATCCCCATGATGTTGGAAGAAAAGGGTGCAAATTTGGCGTGGCTACCTTATGTAGTCAAAAAGTTACAGGGGCATAAGCGCGGACTACCCTAAATAGCCCAAAAAAAAGGCTTAGCAGGTGGGGGGGGGGGGGGTGTTGGGGTTGGAAGGCCTAGCAGCGGAGAGGTTAAAGGTGTAACTTCTGTTCAGCTTGCAGATGGAGTCCACTTACGGAATGAACATTAGTCATGTCCCCCTTACCACCACCACCACCACCTCCATAAAAAACGAACCGTGCAGTGTGGCAAAGGTTTATATAGAATGATGTGCTCAAGAAGCAGTAGTATGTAGTTTTATACAAGCAGTTTACCTGTCAACAAGCAGTTGTGTTTTATTCTGTTACTTGGTCCACTGTAACCTTTCTTCTTCTTTAGAAATGTACATATCCTGCAGAGGCACTAATTTCTAATTTCTAATTTCTAATTTAAAATGCTTGTAGAGCGCAGCATACACCTTGCGGTTTCTTGGCGCTGAAGGTTCAGTGGCTGAGGGGAGGGAAGACCGGGGAGGAAATTTAGGCGGGGAAAGCCTGGCTAAATAGGAAAGTTTTCAAGTCTCCACGGAAAGAAAGGTACTGAGTTGCGGAACGGAGGTTATCAGGGAGAGAGTTCCAAAAGGAAGGGGCCAGAGTAGAGAAATTGGATCCACCCCATTTTTTGCGCGAGAAACGGGGGATCAGGAGAAGGGACTTGGAGGAGGACCGGAGGTTTCTTGCAGGGACGTAGGGTTTGATAAGTGAAGTGATGAAAGCAGGGGCAGTGCCCTGACGGGCCTGGAAAACCATGCACCCGATTTTGAAGAGGGAACGTTGTTTCACGGGGAGCCAGTGGAGTTTCTTTAGGAGGGGGGTGGAGTGGTGATAACGTGGGAGGCCAAATATCAGTCTGGCCGCCTGGTTCTGGATGGCTTGGAGTCTACGCAAACTATAGGCAGGGATGCCATGGAAAAGAGCGTTGGCGTAGTCCAAACGCGAGATTACCAGGGCGGCCATGATGGTCTTGAGGGCCTGAGGGGTGAAGAAGCGGGAGACAGAGCGGATGGTTCGAAGAGTGAGGAAACAGGAGGAGACCACGGAGCTGATGTGTGAGTGAAGAGTGAGCTGATTGTTCATTTTTACACCCAGTGTTTTGACAGTGGTGGAGGGGGAGGGTGCAGGGCCGAGAGAGGGGGGCCAGAAAAGAGAGTTCCAGGGACTGGACGAACCACCAGTGAGAACCAGCTCAGTTTTATCAGGGTTCAGTTTAAGGTGGTTGTGATTCATCCAGTCCCTGATGAATGTCATAGTAGACTGGAAATTGGAGACCGAGAAAGAAGAGGGGGACAGATCAAAGATGAGCTGGAGGTCATCCGCGTAGTTGAAGACGGTGACCTCCAGCTGCTGGAGAGCAAAGATGAGAGGAAAGATATAGAGATTGAAGAGAAGGGGGGAGAGGGAGGAACCCTGGGGAACACCGCAAGTGACAGGGAGGGGAGTGGAGGTGAAGTCGCCTAGACGGACCGCCTGGGTGCGGTCCCTCAGAAAGGAGGAGAGCCAGACAAGGGCTGATCCCCCGATGCCAGCCGCCTTGACACGGGTGAGTAGGATGGTGTGGTCCACCGTGTCAAAGGCGGCGGAAAGATCGAGGAGGACCAGTGCCTGGTGGTTGTTGTCATCCATGCCCTTTCTGAGGTTGTCTAGGACGGCGACTACGACCGATTCTGTTGAGTGCCTGGGGCGGAATCCTGCCTGACGAGAAGCCAGCCCCCCATTAGCCTCAATGTGGGTGCTCAGAGCCGCGGTAACATGGCGTTCCATCACCTTGCCCAGAAAGGGCAGCAGGGAGATGGGGCGAAAGTTGGACGAGATAGAAGGGTCCGAGCCGGGTTTCTTCAGCAGGGGTACGATGGTGGCTGCTTTTAGTACCGGGGGCACCACACCCTGTGCCAAGGCGCTGTTGAGGAAGGCAATCGGGGGATCAGGGCAGCTAGAATAGATTTGCTGTAGGATGCGAGCGGGGCAGACATCCGCCGGGGACCCAGATTTAACTTTGGGGAGAATCGACAGAAAGGATTCCTGAGTGAGGGGAGGGATAACAGTGAAATGATTTTGTACTGGGGGGGGGGGAGGGATCGACGAAGGTAGGCGAGGGTGAAGGGATATTGGCCTTGATATTGGTGATCTTATCCACGAAGTAGTTGTTTAATTGGTCGCAGAGAAGCTGGGAGGGAGGGATTTGGGGCGAGGCTCGATCTGAGAACGCCAGGTCGTTTACGATGTCAAAAATAGCCCTGGGTTTGTTGGCGGCCGACATTATTCTCGTAGAGAAGTAGTCGGTCTTTGCAGCTAGGATTGCTGATTTGTAATCAGCCAACAGTGTCAGAAAGTGGGTTTTTAATAACGGGCAGTAGTTCTTCCTCCACTGCCTCTCCGCCCTCCGAACGCTCAGCTTAAGTTCTTTTAGATGGTCGTTAAACCATCGGTTAGAGTCCTTAAGCCGGCGGATGGAAATGCGTCGTAAGGGGGCCTCTGAGTCACAGGCTCCAGCCAGCCAGGTGTTAATGGCCTTGGCCTGTGAGGCCGATGATAAGCCAGAGAGGGGGGGGATGGAATTGTGAAGCAGGGAGGTCAGGGAGGGGAGATCCAACCTGTTCCAGTTCCGCGCCCAGGTGTTTTTGGCAAGCGGGGTTTTGGGGGATGAGTTGTGGGGGATGGAGAAAGAGATGAGGGCGTGATCGGACCAAGGGCAAGGGGAGACCGCCACCGAAGCCAGTGGGAGGTTAAGAGCCCAGACCTGATCAAGTGTGTGCCCGTGAGAATGAGTGGGGACAGAAATGTGTGGGACAAAGTTGAGGGAAGACAGAGATTCGGTAAATTCTTTTGAGGCGGAGCACTCGTGTGGGTCTGAGGGCCAGTAATTAAAATCCCCCAGCACCAAAACCGAGGCAAAGTTGACCGCCAGATTTGCCAGCAGGTCTTGGAAGGCAGGTAGAAATGAAGGCGAGGGCTGAGGGGGGCGGTACATGAGGAGACAAGTGATGGGAGGGGCGGTCTGGAGGGAACGGGCCACCAGGAAGTCGACAGGGGCCATAGGGGGAGAGGGAAGTAACTGGAAGTGCAGATCTGACCTAGTAATTAGTGCGACCCCACCGCCCGCCCTGCCGGCCGGTCGATCGGCACGTAGGGCCACGTAAGACGGTGGAAGGGTGGCCAGGAGAGCGGGAAGGGAGGTATCGCAATACCAGGTCTGGCACTGGCCACTTAGCCCACCTCTCTATTTTCCTAGACACATTTACTATTTCTACGTCTCAGCCATATGTGGTCACCCCTAGGTTGAACACCGTGTGATAGTTTGTGAGATTGTTGTAGTTCATATTGTGTGAAGGTGTTGGTGTTAAGGTTTTTTAAATCCCTCCGTTCCTAATGTGCATGTGTGTTTGATCCTTGGTCTGTGGCACCATGTGCAGAGGTAACGAGTTTACTGTGTTTCTAAATGGCTCATAAGTAGCCAATTCATGTGATATTGCTGTCCATGTGTGCTTCAGTAGAAGGACCTGAAGTTAATAACTCTCTATCATTTGGTCTCACAGCTGCTTGCGCTTGATCTGAGCAATAACAAGATATTTCGTTTGTACTACATGGAAGATCTTCTTCGGAAGGCTCCTCTCCTGAAACACCTTAATTTGTCTGGCAACAAGGTAAGTGCTACATGCATCCTTTAGCCCATGGCTCCAGTCTTCTGGTTCACTAGTGTTGACTTTTCCTGGATCTTCTAATCCACCTCCTTTGCTTATGCTCTTTAGTTGAAGACTGAGCGAGAGCTGGACCATTTGAAAGGCATGAAACTGCAAGAGTTGTGGTTGGATCGGAACCCCCTGTGCGACAAATTCCTAGACCGGTCCACATACATCAGGTCAGTCTGCGACACCGTGAACCACATCAGTATCTGCAGAGAGTCAGACAAGCTCCAGGCTGGCAAACTACTAGTGATCGAAAGGTCTCCACCAAAGGTCATGTGGGAGTTGTGCATCACCTGACGTCATCTGTTTTGTTGTTTTGTGGTTATAGGGTGATCGAATGTCTCCGGAAGGAGCAGTGTTTCCAGCCCAGGAGATCTGTGCGGGTTGACTTCTGAGGGGAGGTGAACGGTGGGCGTTTTCCTGCCCTGATTGATTGATACCTGTAAATGGGAATGCCTGAAATTAGTTTGTCCTTAAATCGTATTGGTTTAAAAAAAAAAAAAAGAGGAATCTCAGATGTCTGTTTGCTTTGTATTATCGGCTAATAGATGAGTATGCTGTACAAAATTATATGTTTAGTATTCATGGCATCTGTCTGGGAGTCTCTAGTAAAGTCTGAGTCGTGGAATTTGTATCCATGGCCCATAACTAGGTAGCCTTTAGTAGTCTGTTTTCCTAGTATTGAGTATGTTGTCCTAGAAATGCCTGGGATTGTCTGAATTTCTTGTCCTTCGGTCTGCCACTCAAGGCTCTTCATGCCTGAGGTGGCCTAAGATGCATTGTTTTGTATCCAGGACCTGCAAAACTTCACAATGGCCTATTTATCTGCTTTTGTATTTGTGGTCCCTATCTTTGAATACTCTAGATGGTGTGAATTCCTGGCTTTGTTTCGTGGCCACATGCTTGAGAATACCCAGGTTGATATGAACTCCCTATTAACTTTAAAAGCCAAACACAGAATTGTCTGAATTTAGTTTTTATCCCCTGGCAAGGTTTGTGATGGACTTAACTTAGTCTTTTATTTCCACCATGCACGCCCCATGTATGGGTTTGTCTTCGCATCTATTCTTATGTTCAGTTATGTTTCTGAGACCCATATCTGTGAATTCCATTGCATGTGTGAATTCCTGGATTTATATGTCCGGAATACTTGGGATGGGCTGAACTCCTGGTATTTTTTTTCTTCTTTTTTTTTATTTTTCCAATCTTTGTGCAGAATGCCTTGGTTATTTTGAATTCTTCTATTTTTGTCTTTTGGAAGGACTTGAAGACTCCTCCACATAAATGGAAGTGATTGCCTGTACACTTCACGTGCACAGTGCTAAGAAAGGAAGGGCATCTTAAAGGCAGAGCAGGGCAATTTTGTTCATACACTCCTATGCTGTGAAAGAGAGAATGCTCTTCCTGACTTCAACTTTCTCCTATGCTCCAAGAATTTAGTTTGTGGAAAATTGAACTTTGCTTCTCTTTCCTGCAATCAGTCAACATGCCGTCTGTCACTCCACATCTTTTCCCTGTGTTTTCCATTGTCTGATTCCTCCATCATACCACCCCTCAGCCTTACTCTCTAGATTATTGATTATTCCCTGAAAGGCCAGCTGGGTTTGCCAGTGGTTGAATACTGTAATTTGGTACTAATACTGAAAGAGTAGGCTGTCTGCTTCATGCCTTTGAAGTAGCACGTTGATTAACCAAATAACTTATTGCTAATGGCACAAACCCTTTCCAACATAAGATTGTCAGGTTGTTGTATTGGTTCTCATCAATTTGTGCAAGATGAATCCATTAGCAGCCTCCGTGCCCTGCATTATGAAGTAGTATATATTCCAAGCGTCTACTTATAAGAATGGAAATGGAGCTTCTTCTCTTAGGCTTGCTTGTGTCTCTTGTTCCCTTCTCCATTTTCTCTGTTTCTCCTTTTCATTGTACCAAAATACTTCTGGCTTAATCAAATAATTTGATCTTTCTACTCCTGCTGTGCTGACTACAGAATTGTTTGGGTTGGAGAGTTGTGGTTGCAGCACTGATTTGTCAGAGCTTGAGTGACTGTTGAAGTCTAATGTTATCCTGCTCAACCATCCCTGACTAGTTCTTCTGCTGTGGCTGAGCTCTCTCCCCACTAGTTGAGTATTTTTCTATGTATTTCTTTTTTCCCCCTGTTTGAATGAGACAGATCTTGTGTCCAAGTTATCTCGTTGAGCGCCGTGGGTGAGTATGCTACAGGTAAGTATGAAAGATGGAGGACAGCCTTATTCCAGTGCCCTTTTGTACTTCTCATCTTTTCTTAATGGGCGCCACAAACCAGAGGATCCCGTGCCAGCACTTGTAGAATTCCTGTGCAATTTTATCTAGGCTCATCTGTTCTCCATGATTCATCCCTTCGCCACTATTTAATTTGTCAGATTTGTGCCTATCCAAAGGCTCCTGTGGGGCTCAGACAAACTGATGGCTTGCACTTGGTGGAATCGCCCCTTAATTCTTCTCTCGTATCATTAAAGCTTTCCTTTTATGGAAATAATTCTTCATCTTCTATATACCACAAGCTAAACCCAATAGCACTTTTGTCCCATTTGAGAGATTTCCTGTTCTCTTTATGGATTTTCCTAGAGTAAGGTGAAAATGTATTTCGACCACCTCCTTTGCTCCCTCTCTTGTACTTGAGCTTTCGGGGGGCTCCTAATCTACCTATTTGCTTCCTCCGCACACTGTGGAGTCTCCATAGGGTGTCATTAGTGCCTTAGTTTTCAAAGAGGCAGCCGTCGGTACTGTGAAGCTAGTTAAATACAATACAGCACAAGTTAACCCCTGCTGCCCAGTTGATTGGTCAGAGTAGCCTCTTTGTTCTCCTAACCCAGTGCTGTAAATTACCTTGTTGGAACTTCTCACGACAGTACTTCTATTTGTTTTTTTCTGTTTTGGAGAGCCTGCCTTCAACCGATGTTCATACCACTAAACATAGGAGGTGCTAGAAGTTTGCTGTAGCCTCTTGAGTGAAAGTCATGGAATTCCCATATAAATCTATACTACATCTTTTCTACTAAAATGTTTGCTATTAAATACAGCAAGGGTTATGATCTTTTCCCTTACTGTTGAGCTTTGTATGATTCTTTATCATAAGAGGTCCCTTGATGACGTAAAAAATGTTCTGTGAATTCATAGCCTCTTTGCTCCCAGGAACCCCTTACTATGTTCCCCTTTTTCAATTTTGTGCAAACTGGTTGATTTTCCTACTCACACAAAAAACATGTATCCCGTCCAATTAGATGTGTGTAGGGCATAGGCTATGTTGCTCCTTTAAGGACATTTCACAGCAGCATATTCTTAACAAGTATTCACCCCACCTATTGATACTCTTTGCCATATTACATGTTGCTGAGGGAAGAGGGGCGAGGTAGACTCTTTAGGCTGTGCTTGCGGTAATCTCTTCCTAACCCGATTTGAAAACTCACTTTTATCTCTCATCTTTTTTTTATTTATTACTATTTATTTATTTTGATGCGGTGTACGGCAGTGCAATCCGGGAACGCTTTCCGAAGCTGTTGCGTCTGGTAAGAGATTTTTCCTTCTACACTGAGTTTTGTAGTCACATCTGACAGGTGTGCTTTCAGTGGGATTGTTTGATTTCTAACCATGTATTTTTCACCACACTGTCATATTCCTTCTTCACATGCACTCTATACCTTGCTCTTTATTTCCTACTTTCATTTTTCCTCAGGATGGCCATGATCTACCCCCTCCTATTTCCTTTGATGTAGAAACTCCCACGACGCTCCCACCTACTAAGGTAAGTAAGAAATAATTCCACTGGTGAGCAAGGGTAAATGGCTGCACTGTGCTGCATGAAATTAATTTAAATTATTGAATGGTATCGTTTAATTAATTCATCATTTTCTGCTGGAAAATCATAGTTGCCTTTGTCTTAGCTGTCCGAGGGCAGAGCTCAACATGTTTAACCTGTTCTGTTTTAGTACATTATGATGCAATATAATTTTGTTGAAGGGCTTATGAAACAGGTGGACTCTGAAATGACTTGTGCATCATTTTAGGTTTTTAAGTCCTGTTGCAAAGTAATGTAGAAATTACTGTAGGCCACTTAAGGTCTTTTTAGCTTTTTCTATAATTGATTACTTTTTCTTCTCTTGCCACCATGTTTTTATTTCAGCTTATTTTTTACTACTGTAGTTTTTCTTTCCCTCAACTTTATTGTAATTTTTTTTCATATCCTTTATCCAACTGTTCTTTTTCACCTTTAAGGCATTGGGTGATCTGACACCTGGGTCAGTATCTTGATTCCAGGACATGCAACTCATTTTCTGAAGCGAATAATTGTACAATAGTGTCTCAGGAACTTAAGGCTGAAACCCCCACATCTTTTCTTTTTGCAGCCTTAGACTCCCCCAACCCCCCTTCCCCCCATTCCCCAATCCCACCCCTTTGCCTCTTCATTGAGTATTTTTAGCAAAATGCCTTTTGGAGCCTCCTCCATCAGGAATATTCTAAGGATGCAAATGTGCAAAACCTGTCAATTTTTAAACTCTTGTTAGAGGCAAAAAACTTTTTGTTTCTTCTGTATCTTATTTACAGGGAAGTTACTTTGGATCAGATGACATTAAAGTTCTAGTGCTACGGTTCCTGCATCAGTAAGTGCATCCCTCATTGTGACATAATGTGATTAGAGCTTGTGGTGAGGGTAGAGTGATGGCTGTGAGATGGCATTCCACGAGTCCTGTGGCACCCTTATGAGTTCTTAAAATCGGTCCTTAATCCATCGAAGTCCATGTAGATCACTTGTGTTGAGTGTAGTACTGTTGTTTAATCGTTTATCAATTCTTACAAGCATCCTCAGCCCAATGTATATACATCTACATAAAAAAAAGAATTATAACTTACACAGATCAGAAAACGTATAAAACATAATCAATAAATGTTATAATTTAAGAGATCGAGTATCAGTGTGAGAAAGTGGCTCTATATATACTGGACCAAAGTAAGGTACAGTGTGTGTATAGAGTCCACAAACCCCAGAGGTGTAACGGAGGTTAAAGTCAGGGCTGACCTTACTCTCAAAAGTGGTAGCTTGGTCGAACAGTAAGGCAGTACCAGAGGACAGTGTAAAGCATTTGTTGTACACACTCAGTCAGCAAAGGTTTTCACACACTCAAGGACTGAACTCCAGCCCAATTGTTTTTATATCAACAGATATAGTAGTTTTATTTTTAGAACCAACAGGTGTAAAAATATACTTTTCTCAATATGAGTGATCTCAGATGAGTACTTTGCAGAAAGGCAATAAACTGTGTAATCACAATAGGTACAGGGGTTGCAGTGGGCAACACAATTCTAAATCCAATTTAGCATTGAGCTCAATGGGTTTTTCTACATAAATGCAGGTAATTACTTAATAGATTACTTTTGTAATCCCAGGACTGGATCCTAGATTCAGTCTTGGGCTCTAAGTTGGAAACAGTTTAGTAAAAACGTTTTAGTTATTGCAGGGATTTTTAAGGAATAAAAAGCTATTTAAAAAATTCACACTCAGAAACTTTTCAAGGGAAATCTGGCAATTTTATCCAAGGGGAGAAAATTCAGGTTGCAGGTAAAGTATGATCTCGTTACTTTTGTAATCCAGTACTGGGCTCCTAGGTCCAGCACTGGGGTCTCAACTTAAAACAGGTAAGTAATTACGTTTCAGTAGTTCGTATGATTTTTAAAGAATATTTCAAGTTTTCAAAAGTAGACACTTAAAAGAAATTTCATAGAAAAGCAGACAATGGATTCCTATGGAGAAAATACAGGTTACTAGTAAACTCGGTTAGGATTACTAGCTTCTCTCCTAATCCCAGGTGAGTACTTCGGAATTCGGTTGATTTTATAGGAATATTTTAAGTTTTCAAAACTTCACACTTCACACTTAAAAGAATTTTCGAATCAAGCCAGTCAATGTTATCCAATGGCAGGTAAGTGAGTTACCGGTTTCCAGGTGAGTACTCAACTGGTGAAGTTAAGGTTCTGGGCATAGACTCAAGGGTCCCCCAGGGTCAGGTAGGTACAGTTGGCTCACCCTCAGCGTTGCAGGGGCGGCCGGTTGCAGAGGTAGTTAGGCCCAATGTTATCCAATTGGGGCAGGGGACCTCCGGTTGGTGGCTGCTGGCTAGCAGGCAACGCGGCTGTGGGAGCTGGGCTCCTGGTCACTTGCTCAGGGCAAATGGGGAAGTAGGATAGGTTACAGGTTGCACTGCCAGGGGCACTCGGGTGACTGGGTGCAGGGTGCTTTTGAGCCGTCGGGCGCTCAATGTTATTCAATGAGGAACTTGAAAAGGGAACAAAGGCTGCAGGCTCGGGGACGGAGGATCTTCTGGAGCGACCAACACTTCGAGGGGTAAGTTGGGAACCTGGAGGATAGGTAGGCACCCAGGAGTTGGGCACAGGGGGCCGTGGGGCGCCGGGTGCAGGGGTGTCTTTTGAGGTCGGAAAATCTTAGCCTCTGCTGGTCGCTGTCGGAGGGGTCCTTTGTCCTGAGGCTGCAGGCGTCTTCTGGGTCATCTAGGAGGGTCTTTGGGCACTGGATTTTGGGTCCCAGTCGCCGGGGGGACGTCCTCGTGGTCCTGGATCACTCAGGCACGGGCCGGGCTCGGCGGGTGCAGAGTGGGTTGGTCCGGAGCTTCCTGCTGGCACCAGGTGGGGTTGTTGTAGCAGAGCCTCTGCTGATGGGAGTCCCAGGCTTTGTGAGGGTCAAGGCAGACAGGTCCTCTGGGTGTCCCAAGGTTGCTGTCCGCAGGAATCGCCGGGATTAGGCAGGAGCAGGTTCCAGTATCGAGAGGCCGGTAGGGCTGGGGCCAATTCAGTTGTTGTCGTCCTGTTAGCAGCTGCACGGCGGGTCTTCTACTTCTTGAACTTCTTTCTTCTTTTCTTATCGGGATCTGAGGATGGAAGGTTCAGGGATCCCCTAAATACTGAATTTAGTGGTGTTACAGGTAGGGCAAGGGCAGGGACCAATAGGTCCCTGTCCTGGGGTGGGTACACCCCCTAGCCTGCTCCTCTCCTGTGGGAGGGGGGCAAGAGCCTAGCTGTGATTGGGCAGGGCTCACCATCTTCAAGATGGCCGGAGCCCGGGTCGTGCTTCATCTAGTCTCCCCCTCCTGAGGGGTGGGGTTGGCACAGGCTGGCACCCCCCCCCTTCCTGACGTAGTTTTTCCCGCCAGTCTTCCCGCCAGAGTGGGGGTCAGGACTGGTGGGGGCCAGTTGCTGGGTACAGCAAATGGTCTGGAGAAGCTCACAGAGGCGGCAGGCCTTTGATGCTTCCCCCTGCCCATCCTGGGGGAGGAGACCTAGCACCTCGCCCAGGATGTGCATTGTTTCAGGCCCAGGAGAGCGGGGGGCTCTCCACCCAGGGTCCAGCAACATGTCTGCTGTGTGGCAGCCTAGGCAGCCTCTCAGTCCAGACGTGGATTGGAGTTAGATTTCAGGGGGCATCTCTAAGATGCCCTCTGTGGTGCATTTTCATTAAATCCCACAGTGGCATCAGTGTGGATTTAATATGCTGAGAAGTTTGATACCAAACTTGTTAGTCTTCAGTGTAGCCATTATGATGTTGTGGAGTTCGTGATGTCGACCTCCCCGCACCATATACGCTTAAAGGCATCACTGCACTTACAGTGCCCAGGAATGGCCCTGGGTACTGTAGGGGCACAGGGCTCATGCACCTGTGCCCACACCTTGGCATAGGGCACCCAGCTAGAGGGGTGACTGATGTATGCCAGGGCAGTGGGTTTGTGGGCATGGCACACAGGGATGTGTGCTGTCGACTCTTTGCTTAGTTCTGTACTTAGGCACTCAGCCTGCAAAGGCAGTGTGTGGGTGCCAGGGTACAGGACCCCTAAGAGTGGCACAATAAGTGCTGCAGTCCTTAGGGGTCTTCTCTGGTCACCATGCCCTGGGGACCTGGGCTACCATTTACTAGGGGCTGACAGGTGGCCAGAGATGCCAATTGGGTTTTAGTTTCAACACAGTTTTAGGGAAGGAACACAGGCCCTGGGTACCTGGTTGGCAGGAGCCCTGGGCACACTCAGTCAAAGCACATCAGCAGTCAGAAAAAAGTGGGGGCATACCAATGCAAGAAAGATGGCACTTCCCCCGCCCCCCCCCCCACACCCCCCCATGAAAGGTAATGAGACTAACCTTGCCCTAGGGAGTCTACATTGTCTAAGTGGAAGAACCTGGAAAGTCCATCTGCATTGGCATGGGCAGTCCCTGGTCGGTGTTCCACTTCAAAGTCCATATCTTGTAGCCCCTATCTTGGTGGCAGGCAGCAATACCAATAATAAAGATAGAGAGAAATCTTGTGATCCTAAAATCCCCAAAGGGATTGTGAGAAGTTGGCCTGATATGCAGTGCTCACTATTCTAGTGATCACTATGTATCAGTCCTAACGACTCTTATTGATGATTGGTTGTAAGTCAACCTGATAGACCAGCTATCCTAGTAGCATGGACAAGAGCAGTCTTTAGGCTAAACTCTAGAGGGCGTGTTAAGCCAGCTGCTTTACCATCACATTTACCCCTTGAACACCAAGTGAAAGGACACCACACAAGTTGTTATGAAAATAAAGTATATTTATTTATAACAAGACTACCCTGAACTCTTTATGAGTCAGGGAGCTAAGCACAATACAAAACTCTTAAAGAAATACTGAAAGTCGCACAATTTACACAAATGCCCGAGGGGCACGAAAAACCATATACTACAAAAGTGGAATGCGAAATTACTAGCAGGTAAGTACTACTCTCAGAGACTTTAGAAACGCTGGGCCTACAATGCTGAACCCTTGGATTAGAAGCAGGAGCCCTAGGGACGTCGGGTGCAGAGTGGAAACTCTCACGCGTAATGCGGGACAAAGTCTATGGATACTAGTAAATGCAAAAGTTAGTGTTCTCGGGCGAACCCGACTAGGTAGGTCAAAAACGAAAGTGGATCTAGACACTTAGAGAGTGGATCTACGCTGGAGCACCGTGGTACTCGGTTTACCTAGCCCAGGGGCTGCGGCTGCATAGGGTTCAAGTGTCGTCGGGAAACCTCGTTGACGAACCAGGAGCCTGAAGTAAGAGTTGCTAGCAGGCGACCAGTGAAGATGTTCCGGGCTGATCCAAGGACTGGATCAGTTGAAGAAGAGTACCTGTAAGCAGAGGGGACCAAGTTCTGAATCACTAGCCGGTGAGTAGGTGGGCACCAGGATGGCACCGGACGAGGTCACTCAGCCAGGTGAAGAGGTGACACTGGATTCTGCTGCTACACGGACCAGGGTGCTGATGTCGACCAGGCTGGAGGTCTGCGAGCTGTCCCACGTCGGATGTCTGCTGCTGGCGATGCTGGATCCGTTGAAGGAGGCAACAAGCCTTAGCGAAGGCAAGCCCACGTGGTAACACAAAATGGCGTCTGGAGTGGACCAGGAGGGTCCGAGGAAGTTCCCCTTCAAGAGGAGACAAGGGCCAGTCTAGAGGAGCTAGACCAGCGGTGAAGTAAACGTAGGACGTCGTCTGGAGGGTCACTAGCCAACGGGCAAGTGACCGGACAACGTGGCAAGCAACGCAGAGGCAAAAGGGCCCCACGCAGATCTGGAGGATGCTGGGGGGCTGGGCTTCGGTGCTCGTGCTGCTTGGGGTTGGGGCTTCTCTTACCCCAGTGCACCCACTCGAGGGCCCCTCGGTGGTCGTGCTGGTTCAGTGTCGTGCTGGTTCTGATGATCGCCGGGTCCTCTGGTCTCGTCGCACCTACGGGTCTCAGCTGTGCTGTAGAGGCAGGTTGAGGTCAGAGAGGGCAGGGAGTCCGGGTCTCGTCGAGCTGGGCAGTCTGGTTCCGGAGGAAGGACGTTTCAGCAAACCGCAAGATACTTAGGTGGTGCCTGCTGCTGCAGGGTGACTACTCCTTAGTCACAAGGGAGAAATCTTGAGAAGAAGTCTTGAGTTCCTTTCGTAGAAAGTAGTTTCAGGATTCAAAGATGATCTAATTTGGAAGGGGGCCTGCTCCTACCTTTATCCTAAGGAAAGGGGCTGGCACGCGACGAAGTCCTGCCCTATGGGTGGGACTAGGAGGGGGGTGGTTACACCCCTCTCCTTTGTACGGGCTTTCCCCAGCTCAGGGGCTGGTGTGCCCCTGGAACTGGTTCAAACCGGCCTATGCACAGTGAGCACCGGGGTGCCACTTGCATTCACCTTCCTCTATAGCCCTGCCTACCTGGGATACACAAAACCCTGTCTGGGATGGTGCTAGCACCGCCCCTGACAGGAAACCCTTTGTCCAAGCACTCCTCGCTGGAAGGACTCCCAGCAGCAGGAGGTCAGACTTGTGTCTCGGTGGCAGCATCCATTTTGTGGAGCTAAGGCTATGTTCAACTTTAACCGGGGTTACAGGCTACCAACATGTCTTCTCCCTCTAGAGGGGTGGAATACTACCCCCGTCGCCAGAACTGGCGAGGGGGTAGTATTCCAAAGCGTATGACACCTTACACGACATGTTTAGATAATGTCAGACCAAAGTTACCATAACCGCGAGGATTATAAGGCACTTAAGAGTATATGGTCTGACGCTATCATGGAAACGGCTAAGGGATAGATCCCGAAAGCCGCAGACAGGCTCAGCTCATGCCAGAGCACCATCTCACACGATTCCAGGCACTCTGCCTTCAGGATTGTTAAGGCCTGCCATAGGAGTGACTGATTGGAGATCTGTGTGTCCATTTTCGGTTTAGATATAGGTATACTATATCTAGAGCAGGGGTGATTACACCTCCTTGCCCCCAGCTGTCAAGCAGCCAGTTGTGTCAGTTTAGTTAGTCAGCCCAGGGGTGGCATAATACATGCTGCAGCCCCTGGGAGACTTCTGGGTGCACCTCTGCCCTGGGTACAGGGAATTGGAGAGGGCCCAGTGCCAATTCAGTACCTGGTACAATTTGGAATAGAGAGAACAGCTAGGCTGTGGGTCTGATTAGCAGGCCCACAGCCAGGGAAAGTCGTAAACCAGTGAAGCAAAAAGCAAAAATCTGGGTGATCATAGGATTGCAGACCCTACTCTCCTACAGGGATGGTCCCTAAATTTGAGGAAGGTGATGATATCACTAAGTGGTTCACAGCCTTTAAAAGGGCTTGTGATATGAGAGGGGGCACTCCTGTGGGAAATGTTCTCTGGTAACTGCAGAGACAGGCTTCTGACCGTCGCTGGGCCTGATGCAGGGTCCTATGACCTCATGAAGAAAACTCTGATTGGGGGATTTGGGCTCACTACTGAGGAGTACAGAATTAGGTTCAGGGGGCTCACAAAACCAAGACCCAATCCTGGATAGATTTTGTAGACTACTCAGTAAAGACACTGGATGGTTGGTTAACTGGACACAATGTGCATGATTTTACTGGACTTTATAATTTGTTTATGAAGGAACACATTTTGAGTAATTGCTCAAATGAAAAGTTGCATCAGCATTTGGTAGACCTAGGTCTAATTTCTCCCCAAGAATTGGGAAAGAAGGCAGACCATTGGGTCAAGACTAGGGTGACAAGGACAACCACTGGGGGTGACCAAAAGAAGGCGGTTACAAAACCTCCCCAGGGGAAAGGTGGTGAGAATCCCCAAGATAAAACGTATGAGTCTTCCAAACGGCCCCAAAAACCTGTACAGGTGGGTAGGTCCCAAACTACTCCCTATGTGCCTCAGCCCTATAGGGGGGTAGAACTTTGATCCTAACAAGGCCTATTGTAACAACTGTAAGAAGTTGGGACATTTAACTGTAGACAAAAACTGCCCCTACAACAAAGCCCCTAAGGCACCTAGTACAGCTACTCCAGGGACAGCAAATCTACAGATGGGATCAGAGGAGTGCCCAGAGTAAATCAGGGAATACACTCAAGCTAGTCTAGTCTCCTTGGGGGAAATGGAGGTTGCCACTGTAGCTGGTTGGCCACCCAACTGTAAAAAGTATTTGCAATACCACTCCATTAATGGACCTAGAGTTGAAGCATTGAGGGGTACAGGTGCCAGTATCACTATGGTGAAGAAAATGCTGGTTTCACCAGAGCAATACTTGATTGAGAAAACTTACCCAGTCACCAATGCTGACCGCATTACCACCCAACGCCCTATGGCTATGGTGACATAAGGTTGGGGGGAGGTTACTGGCCTGAAACTGGTAGTGGTCTCTCCACAATTGCCAGCTGACTGTCTGCTTGGAAATGACCTGGAAACCTCAGCCTGGGCTGAGGTTGAGCAAGTAACCCATGCAGCCATGCTGGGTATCCTTAGACTGGTGTGTGTGCAAACCAGAGCACTAACAAGGGTGAACAAGTAGGTTTGGAGCCTGAAAGTATGGCCCAACCGACCAAGAGAAAAAGCAAGAAGACTGGGGGACCAGCTTCTACACAGCAAGCCTCTCAGGACCCCTCTCCTCAGGGAGAGGACTTGGAACCCCTAGAGGGAACTGAGCCCATGGAGCTTGAGCCTTACCTGGTTGGACTCCTGGGCCCAGGGGGACCCACTAGAGAAGAGCTGAGCCAGGGTCAGCGAGACTGCCCCACTCTTGAAAGCCTGAAGCAGCAAGCTGTTTCAGAAACCCAGGAAGATGTCAGTGGTACCCACAGAGCTTATTGGGAGGAGGGATTACTGTATGCGGAGGCAAGAAACCCCACTCCTGGAGCTACCAGGATGGTGGTAGTGCAACAGAAGTACAGGGAGTTCCTCCTAACTTTAGCTCATGACATCCCCCTAGCTGGACATCTGGGGTAGAACAAAACTTGGAAAAGGCTAGTTAGCCACTTCTACTTGCCCCAGATGAACCAAAAGGTGAAGGAGTTGTGAGCTCCTGTGTTACCCGTCAGGCCAGTGGCAAACCAAAGGCCCCCCTGATAGCACTGCCAGTGGTGGTGGTACCCTTTGAATGGGTAGGTGTGGACATTGTGGGTCCACTTGAACATCCAACAGCCTCCGAAAACAAATTCATTCTAGTAGTAGTGGATCATGCTACTAGGTACCCTAAAGCAATTCCCCTTAGGGTTACTACAGCTCCTGCAGTAGCCAGGCCCTCCTGGGTGTCTTCACTAGGGTAGGGCTTCCTAAGGAGGTGGTCTCAGACAGAGGTTCCAACTTCATGTCTGCTTACCTAAAACACATGTGTAAGGAGTGTGGGGTGTAGTACAAGATTACTACCCCATACCACCCACAAACCAATGGTCTTGTTGAGCGGTTCAACAGACATTGAAAGGTATGATCATGCGACTCCCTGAAAAACTCAAAAGGAGATGGGATGTCCTGTTGCCATGCCTGCTTTTCGCTTATAGGGAAGTGCCTCAGAAGGGAGTAGGGTTTTCACCCTTTGAGCTTCTGTTTGGCCACCCTGTGAGGCGATCACTTTGTCTTGTGAATGAGTGATGGGAGAGGCCTCTCCAAGAACCCAAACAAGACATTGTGGACTATGTGCTTGGCCGAAGGTCTAGAATGGCTGAGTACATTACAAGGCATCCAAGAATCCTGAGGCCAGCCAGGAGCTGCAGAAGCACTGGTATGACCAAAAAGCTGCCATGGTTGAATTTCAACCTGGACAACAGGTGTGGGTTTTGGAGCCAGTGGCACCAAGGGCTCTCCAAGACAGATGGAGTGGCCCTTACCCTATCCTGGAGAAAAAGAGTGAGGTCACTTACTTAGTGGACCTGGGCACCAGCAGGACACCCAAAAGGGTTATCCATGTGAACCGCCTTAAACTTTACAATGACAGGGCTGACCTCACCATGCTGATGGTGGCTGATGAGGAACAGGAAGCAGAGAGTGAACCTCTCCCTGATCTCCTCTCCTCCAGCCCGAAAGATGGGTCAGTGGATGGAGTAGTCTTTTCAGACAGCCTCACTCCCCAACAGCAGGCTGACTGCAAGCAAGTCTTGCAACAGTTTGCTAGCCTCTTTTCCTTGACCCCTGGTCTGACCAGCTGGTGTACCCATGATGTGGGCACTGGTGACAGTAACCTTGTCAAAAACAAAATCTATTGACAATCAGACCAAGTCAAGGAAAGCATCAAAGCTGAAGTCAGCAAGATGCTGGAACTAGGGGTGATTGAACCTTCTGGTCCCCAAACCTCATCAACAGGGTGGAAAGAGAGAGATGAGGTTCTGTGTGGACTATAGAGGGCTCAACTCTGTCACCAAAACAAATGCTCACCCCATTCCTAGAGCAGATGAGTTGATAGACAAGCTAGGGGCAGCCACATTCCGAAGTACCTTTGACTTGACTGCAGGGTACTGGCAGATTAGCATGGCCCCCGGAGCCAAAGAGAAAACAGCATTCTCCACCCCTGATGGGTACTATCAGTTTACTGTAAAGCATTTTGGGTTAAAGAATGCCCCTACCACCTTCCAGAGGTTGGTGAACCAAGTCCAGACTGGATTGGAGTCCTTTAGTGCAGCTTATCTTGATGATATTGCGGTCTTTAGCTCCACCTGGCAGGATCACCTGATCCACCTTGGGAAGGTTCTACAAGCCCTGCAATCTGCAGGACTGACTATCAAGGCTTCCAAATGCCAGATAGGGCAGGGCACTGTGGTGTACTTGCTCCATCTTGTTGGTGAAGGCCAGGTCCAACCCTTACAGCCCAAGATCCAGAGCATCCTGGACTGGGCAGCTCTAACCACCCAAACCCAAGTCAGGGCATTCCTTGGCTTGACCGGGTACTACAGAAAGTTTGTGAAGGGATATGGGTCCATTGTGACTCCCCTCACAGAACTCACATCCAATAAAATACCCAAGAAAGTGAACTGGACTGTTAGCTGCCAAAAGGCTTTTGACACCCTGAAAGAAGCAATGTGCTCAGCACCTATTCTAAAAGCACCAGACTACTCCAAGCAGTTCATAGTGCAGACTGATGCCTCAGAGCTGGGGATAGGAGCGGTCCTCTCCCAGATCAATGAGGAAGGCCAAGACCAACTTGTTGCTTTTAGAAGCAGGAGGCTACTCCCCAGAGAGCAGCGTTGGAGTGCCATTGAGAAGGGAGGCCTTTACTGTGGTTTGGTCCCTGAAGAAGTTGCGGCCCTACTTGTTTGAAACTCACTTCCTGGTTCAAACTGACCACAGACCTCTCAGATGGCTAATGCAGATGAAAGGGGAAAATCCCAAACTCCTGAGATGGTCCATCCCCCTACAGGGTATGGACTTTGAAGTGGAACACCGACCAGGGACTGCCCTTGCCAATGCAGATGGACTTTTCAGGTTCTTCCACTTACACAATGAAGACTCCCTAGGGCAAGGTTAGTCTCATCACCTTTCGTTTGGGGGGGGGGGGGTGTTGTGTGAGAAAGTGCCATCTTTCTTGCATTGGTATGCCCCTACTTTTTTCTGAACTGCTGATGTGCTTTGACTGAGTGTGCCCTGGGTTCCTGCCAACCAGGTACCCAGGGCCTGTGTTCCTTCCCTAAAACTGTGTTGAAACTAAAACCCAAAGGGCCCAGGTGCATGAGCCCTGTGCCCCTACAGTACCCAGGGCCATTCCTGGGCACTAAGTGCAGTGATGCCATTAAGGGTATATGGTGCTGGGAGGTTGTCATTACGAATTCCATAGCACCATAATGGCTACACTGAAGACTGATAAGTTTGGTATCAAACTTCTCAGCACATTAAATCCACACCGATGCCAGTGTGGGATTTAATGTAAAATGCACCAGAGGGAATCTTAGAGATGCCCTCTGAAAACCTAACCTACAATCCACGTCTGGGCTGAGTGGCTGCAGAGGCTGCCACACAGCAGACATCTTGCTGGACCCCTGGGTGGAGAGCCCTCTGCTCTCCTGGGCCTGCAACAATGCACATCCTGGGCGAGGTGCTAGGTCTCCTCCCCCAGGGTGGTCAGGGGGAAGCTTCCAAGGTATGCCGCCTCTGTGAGCTTCTCCAGACCATTTGCTGTCCCCAGCAACTGGCCCCCACCAGTCCTGACCCCCACTCTGGCGGGAAGACTGGCGGGAAAAACTACGTTCCGAAGGGGGGGGGTGCCAGCCTGTGCCATCCCCACCCCTCAGGTGGGGGAGACACAGTGAAGCACGACCCCGGGCTCTGGCCATCTTGAAGATGGGGAGCCCTGCCCAATCACAGCTAGACCCCCTCCCACAGGAGAAGAGCAGGCTAGGGGGTGTACCCACCCCAAGAAAAGGGACCTATTGGTCCCTGCCCTTGTCCTACCCATAACACCCCTAAATTCAGTATTTAGGGGCTCCCTGAACCTTCCTTCCTGAGATCCCTATAAGAAAAGAAGAAAGAAGATCAAGAAGAAGACCCGCCGTGCAGCTGCTAACAGGACGACAACAACTGACTTGGCCCCAGCCCTACCGGCCTGTCGATCCTGGAACCTGCTCCTGCCTAATCCCGGCGACTCCAGCAACCTTGGGACACCCAGAGGACCTGCCTGCCTTGACTCTCTCAAAGCCTGGGACTCCCATCAGCAGAGGCTCTGCTGCAACAACCCCTCTGGTGCCAGCTGGGAAGCTCCAGACCAACCCACTCTGCACCCGCCCGGCCCGTGACCGAGTGATCCCGGACCATGAGGACGTCCCCCCTGCGACTGGGACCCGAAGTCCAGTGCCCAAAAACCCTCCTCGAGGACCCCGACAGCCTCAGGACAAAGGACCCCTCCGACTGCGACCAGGAGGGGGTAAGATTTCCTGACCTCAAAAGACACCCCTGCACCTGGCGCCCCACGGACCCCGTGCCCAATTCTTTGTTGCCTACTTATGCTCCAAGATCCCAACTTACCCCTCGAAGTGTTGGTCGCTCCAGAAGAGCCTCCGTCCCCGAGCCTGCAGCTTTTGTTCCCTTTTCAAGTTCCTCATTGAGTAACATTGAGCGCCCAACGTCTCAAAAGCACCCTGCACCAACCGCCCGAGTGCCCCTGGCAGTGCAACCGGTACCCTATCCTACTTCCCCATTTGCCCTGAGCAAGTGACCCGGAGCCTGGCTCCCACAGCCGCGTGGCCTGCTAGCCAGCAGCCACCAACCGAGGCCCCCATTGGATAACATTGGGCCTAACTACCTCTGCACCCGGCCGCCCCTGCGCCTCTGAGGGTGAACCCAACTGTACCTACCTAACCATGGGGGACCCCCATGTCTATGCCCAGAACCTTAACTTCACCAGTCGAGTACTCACCTGGATACCGGTAACTCACTTACCTGCCATTGGACAACATTGACTGGTTTGACTCGAAAAATCTTTTAATTGTGAAGTTTTGTAAACTTAAAATATTCATATAAAATCAACCGAATTCCGAAGTACTCGCCTGGGATCAGGGAGAAGCTAGTACTGTACCTTGTAGCCCAGTACTGAACCTCAAAAGTAATCCTATCCGAGTTTACTAGTAACCTGTATTTTCTTCATAGGAATCCATTGTCTGCTTTACTATGAAATTTCTTCTAAGTGCCTACTTTTGAAAACTTGATATAGTCTTTACAAATTATACGAAATACTGAAACGAAATTACTTACCTGTTTTAAGATGAGACCCCAGTGCTGGACCTAGGAGCCCAGTACTGGATTACAAAAGTAACAAGATAATACTTTACCTGCAACCTGAATTTTCTCCCCTAGGATAACATTGCCAGATTTCCCTTGAAAAGTTTCTAAGTTGGAACTTTTGAAATAGCTTTTTATTCCTTAAAAATCACTGCAATAACTTAAACATTTTTACTAAACTGTTACCAGCTTAGACCCCAAGACTGAATCTAGGATCCAGTCCTGGGATTACAAAAGTAATCTATTAGGTAATTACCTGCATTTATGTAGAAAACCCCATTGAGCTCAATGCTAAATTGTGTTGCCTACTGCAACCCCTGTACCTATTGTGATTACACAGTTTGTTGCCTTTATGCAAAGTACTCATCTGAGATCACTCCTATTGAGAAAAGTATATTTTTACACCTGTTGGTTCTAAAAATAAAACTTTATCTGTTGATATAAAAACAATTGGCTTTACACTGTCCTCTGGTACTGCTTTACTGCTCGACCAAGCTACCACTTTTGAGAGTAAGGTCAGCCCTGACTTTAACCTCTCTGTTATACCTCTGGGGTTTGTGGACTCTATACACACTGTACCTTACTTTGGTCCAGTATATATAGAGCCACTTTCTCACACAGGTTCTCTGGGTGTCCCAAGGTTGCTGTCCGCAGGAGTCGCCGGGATTAGGCAGGATCAGGTTCCAGGATCGACAGGCCGGTAGGGCTGGGGCCAAGTCAGTCTTCTTTTCTTATCGGGATCTGAGGAAGGATGGTTCAGGGAGCCCCTAAATACTGAATTTAGGGGTGTTACAGGTAGGGCAAGGGCAGGGACCAATAGGTCCCTGTCCTGGGGTGGGTACATCCCCTAGCCTGCTCCTCTCCTGTGGGAGGGGGGCAGGAGCCTAGCTGTGATTGAGCAGGGCTCCCCATCTTCAAGATGGCCGTAGCCCGGTGTCGTGCTTCACCTAGTCTCCCCCACCTGAGGGGTGGTGTTGGCACAGGCTGGCACCCCCCCTTCCTGACGTAGTTTTTCCCACCAGTCTTCCTGCCAGAGTGGGGGTCAGGACTGGTGGGGGCCAGTTGCTGGGTACAGCAAATGGTCTGGAGGAGCTCACAGAGGCGGCAGGCCTTTGAAGCTTCCCCCTGCCCATCCTGGGGGAGGAGACCTAGCACCTCGCCCAGTAAGTGCATTGTTGCAGGCCCAGGAGAGCGGGGGGCTCTCCACCCAGGGGGCTCTCCAACCAGGGGTCCAGCAACATGTCTACTGTGTGGCAACCTAGGCAGCCTCTCAGTCCAGACGTGGATTGCGGTTAGGTTTCAGGGGGCATCTCTAAGATGCCCTCTGTGGTGCACTTTTCATTAAATCCCAGTCAGAAAAAAGTGGGGGCATACCAATGCAAGAAAGATGAGATGGCACTTTCTCACAATCAGGCATTGGTTAAAAGTGAAATCAGGAGAGGAGTAAGTAATAAATAGTTGATGCGGGAAGGAGAATGGATCAAGAGGGTAAGGTGTAACAAGATCATAAGCAGGAACTGAGAAGTGCTGTTGAAAGCCACGAAAGGCCAGGATAAGTAAAGAGAAAAGAGATTGTGGAGAAATAGGAGGGGAAAACAGCTAGTGGTGAAAGAGTCCAGTGGGACGGAATAGTTGAGGAATAAGGGGTGGGGAAAATGTGTAAATGATGTGAAGAGGTAAAGGGCATTATATTAGATATAGGTCAGACAGTAATGGTTAATTCTGCAAGATTTCCATGTGTGAGAGAAGCTTTTATGCTTCGTGGAGATTAATTTTGTCCGTTCTATATTCCTTGCAGATATTACTCAGTCTATGACTCGGGGGATCGTCAAGCTCTGTTGGACGCCTACCATGACGGTGCTTGCTGTTCAATCACTACCCCATTCTTTAACCAAAGCACAAGGTGAATAACTTTGCAAGTTGCATGTCTGGTTTGTTGTCTCTGATTCATCATTACTGTCTCCAAAGCAGAATAGCTGTTTGCATTGATGGTTATGTTTTGGGCATTGAGTGTTAATGATGAATTTTTCCATTATTCTTTAAGAGTATTCTATAATGTAGAAAGATATTGTTGCGCTGTTTTCTTGGGTACATTGCAAATTCAGGACATTTTCACTGAGGTAACAACATAAAATGTGAATTTAATTATGTCCTGAACGAAAGGAGACTTGATTGAACGTACCAGATGTCAACTAGTAGGTTTGAGTTTTGTTGCTGCTCTTATGAATGATTTTGAATTTAGGAGGTTTGACTGTTGTTTACAAGTGACAAGGGTTCTTACTGCTGAGGTCAGAGAGTCCACCAGAGTTGTTAGGTTGGCTATTTCTGCATCCTAGGATACTCCCTGATAGTCATGAACATAGAATATTCTTGTGCATTTGCGGGTCTCCCGGAACACACTTCTTCAATTATTTAAAGTCCATCTTTAGAAAGAGGTAGCCAATTCAATGTTCATAAAATTGGTGTGAGTGCCATAAAAAAGACATACCTGCTTTTTACTCAACTTTTCTGTGCCTTAAAATGACATCTAATTGAAGAATGTGACTACATTGCAGCATTTGACAAGTGGTCTTTTGGGTTTCATTCTAAAAAGCCTTTTAGGCACATCAGAGAGAGAAAGATAAAAAAAGGCACCTGCTGGGTCAAGATTTTAAGGACTGCAAGGAAGAAATACACTGGTTCGAGGCATGTGGGCTGCTGAATTTATATCTATGCATAGATCGCCGCCTAGTGTTTGGTCCGGATGATTGCACATTGTTGTCCTGGAAGAGTCTTCGAAGTATCACAAGATAGGTGGCTCCTCCCCTGGACTACAGTGCGCATGGGCATCCACTCCATGCTCAGATTGTTTTTTCCGCCATTGGGTTCGGATGTACTTTCTTAACTCACGTTCGGAATCTCTATATAGAAACTTTCTCAAGGCCAAAAGGCCTTCGGGGCGTCGGTATTGTCTTTCGTTCGGTACCTAATATTGTTCCAGTTCTTCGAGACGGGCGTAGACGGCCGTTTGCTTTTCGACACCAAAGGCCCCATCGACGATAGACGATGGAACGGAGGCCGTTCAAACTATGCCCCATTTGCAATTCGGAATACCCTCACATCGATGTGCACCCGGTGTGCAATAAATGTCTCTCACCGGACCACGACGAGGCCAGCTGTATGGCCTGTTCTAGATTTCGATCAAAGAAAACTCTTCGCCTTCGACGCGCTGCACGACACTCGGCGCGGGAGTCGGCGCCCGATCCAGAAAACCTCTTCGGAGCCGACGACGAAGAACGTGTAGAAGAGGAAGATCCTGATCGACAGTCGGATCCCGCGTCAGGGCGAGAATCCAACATCGATGTGGACGAAGAAGAATTCTACGTCCTTGATAAAGACATCGTCGAGGTAGGAGACGACGCACAACCCATCGGAGCCGTCGATGACTCAGCCGATGAGCAGGGCCCAACCGAAGTAGCGGGGCCCGGTACACACACTTCCACGGCTCAGGTCGAGGCATCGCTGGAAGGCCTTAGCCAAGATCTTCATCGACGTTCTACAGCCCCGCTTCCGGGCCAGGCTAAGAACATTGCCAAAGAGCCATCGGTAGATCAGCCACAATCAGTGGAAAAATCGAAACCGAAACCTAAAGACACAAAATCGAAACCGAAACTGGTGAAGACGGTCATCGGCTCGACGACTTCGGAACATACCAAGTCGAAAGGTGTGCTCGACCCCTCGGGGTCACAAGGGGGTGTCGACCCGAAGATCGGGGCGCTGAAGCCCGTGTCTACTGTTAAGCACGTCACGCTCACGTCGACATCGGGGTCCAAAGATGGCGACTCTTCCAAGGGACGCAAGACCCAAAAAAGCCTCGATCCGAAGCCTCGGAAGCCACTACTAGTGAAGGCCTTCGAGTCGAAGGAAAAACTCGCCCCGCAAGAACAAAGCAAGTCGAAGCACAAGGGCGTACCTGCAGTGCAACAACAGCTCGAGTCGACGCAAGGCCACAAGCAACAAACTGAACAGTCAAAGTCGGTCGGATCAAAGACGACGCCTACCTCCAAGCAGGTCAGTCCGTCACCGACGCTTACGGCGCCAATTAAATACAGACTGCCCCCAACGACACAACCTAAGATGGTCCAGCTCCCAAAGGGCACCGACGCATCCAAGTCGACATCGGTAGCCGCAAGTGCTCGGCCCATGCAGGAGGAGGTTCTGTTCCAGCCACCGTCCTATGATATCCAGTCGAAACTGTTCATCGACTCCGAAACAGGGCGACTCACTATTTATAAAAGGAAAATCATTCCTGAAACTCCTATGGAGTCCTACAAAATACCACTCAAAAGAAAGAGAGACTCTGCCACTTCCCCTACTCTTTCTGAACCCATACCATCCTATGGACAAGAATGCCTATTCCCCCACACCTGCCAATGAAGAGGTGGAGGACGAGTACAATGAGGACCAGTTTAATTATCCCTTTGACACAAGCCAGGAGGAGTCCCAACCATGGACTGACCCTGTTGACCCTGATGAGCCGCACACCACCCCTGACACTCAGTCAGGACATCGCCTACTGAGGATACTGCTGCGTTTAACGATTTGATTGAAAGGGCAGCCCTTAACCATGATGTGGACATGCACACTGACCCCGTGGAGGAAGACTTTCTGTTTGATACCTTCTCTACCTCAGAAAGATCGGTAAAAACTTTGCCTATGCTCAAGGGTGTGCTCAAACATGCTAGTGACATTTTTAAAGAGCCAACAAAGACAAGGGTGATAAACCCCAGGATTGAGAGGAAGTACCAACCTGCATCTGTGGACCCTACGTATATCAAAGGACAGCTCCCTTTGGACTCCTTGGTGGTGGCTAATGCTCGAAAGAGAGCAAACTCTCAGACAAGTGGTGATGCTCCTCCTCCGGACAAAGAATCCAAGATCTTGCAACCTTCTGGCAAACGTGTGGCAGCACAAGCGGCTAATATTTGGAGAATCTCAAACACACAGGCCCTATTAGCACGATATGATAGGGCTCACTACGACACGCTAGAGCAGCTACTGCAACACCTGCCTGATGCTTATAAGGAGGGGGCGGAAATGCTCATACAGGAGGGGAAGTTAATCTCAAACGCATCAATTAAATGTGCGTTGGATGCAGCTGACACTGCAGCTAGGGCCATTAACACTAGTGTAATGCTTAGGAGGCATGCCTGGCTCCGCATCTCTGGGTTCAAGTCAGAGATCCAAACAACTCTGCTTAATCAGCCAGTTAACCCTGACTTTCTCTTTGGTCCTGAGGTAGACGCCACCCTAGAGAAAATTAAAAAAGACACAGATACTGCAAAATCCATGGGAGCTCTGCAGGGGCAGCAGTTCAGGGGCGGTTCCTTTCGTCGCTCCGGTAACAGGGGAGCGTCTAGAGGACAAACGTTGCAACAAACACAATACAGCAAAGGAGGCTCACAAACCACCTATAACAAGAACAATAGAGGTGGATACCGTGGGAACAGTACCAAGGGCAGAGGACGAGGAAATAACAATGCCAGGTCCTCCGCCACTAATAAACAGTGACGTCTTGTCACTGCCCCCAGACCATATAACACCGGTCGGGGGAAGACTACAGCTGTTCCTGCCAGTCTGGGAAGGCATTACCACGGACAGGTGGTTGAGACAACTTATAAAACACGGTTATTGTCTGGAACTAACATCCACTCCACCCAACATACCGCCAAGGCACCGTCCTATGTCCGCAGAGCACATGCACTTATTGCAGCAAGAAGTCATATCCATGCTGCACAAAGGGGCCATAGAACTCGTGCCTTTAGAACAACAAGGTACAGGGGTGTACTCACTGTATTTCTTAATTCCAAAGAAGGACGGGTCTCTCAGGCCCATTCTGGACCTCCGACCCCTAAACGAATACATCCTGTCAGAACACTTTCACATGCTCACTTTGCAGCAAGTTCTACCATTGCTCAGTCAGGGAGATTTCCTAGCAACACTAGATCTGAAGGATGCATATTTCCACATTCCCGTTCACCCCAGTCCCAGGAAATATCTCAGGTTCACCATCAACAACCAGCATTACCAGTTCAAAGTCCTGCCTTTCGGGGTCACTACTGCCCCCAGAGTGTTTACCAAGTGCTTAGCGACAGTAGCTGCACACCTTCGGAGACAACACATCCATGTCTATCCATATCTGGACGACTGGCTTGTCCAAGCAAAGTCGGCCCAGCAATGTGCCAGCCACATGTCCCGCACAATTCACCTCCTACACAGTCTTGGATTTTTCCTCAATTACCAAAAATCCCATCTACAACCCGCACCTGTCCAACAGTACTTAGGCGTGGAAATAAACACTCTGACAGCAACAGCACAGCCGAACTCTGCAAGAGTCAACAGCATGCAGGTGCTCATTCAAAGATTCAAGCCCCAACACTCACTCCCGGCGCAAGTGTTCATGCAACTATTAGGCATGATGGCCTCCTGTATCTTTATAGTCCCATGCGTCCGCTTCAGGAGTGCTTGGCGCAACAGTGGAACCAGGCTCATGGACAGCTGAAAGACCTAGTGTTGGTAACCGGTCGTGCATACAACTCTCTGCATTGGTGGAACACACAAAACCTTTGCAGGGGACGACCGTTCCAGGAGCCTGTACCACAGATAGTGCTGACGGCGGACGCATCTCTCCAGGGCTGGGAGCGCATGTCCTAAATTACACCGTGCAGGGCCTATGGACAACACAGCAGTGAAAGATGCACATCAACCTACTAGAACTGATGGCAATCTTCATGGCAATGAAGGCGTTCAAGTTGCATTTGTGCAACAAAGTCGTGCTGATCCGGACGGACAACATGACTGCAATGTATTACATCCAGAAATAGGGAGGGACGCACTCTCCACAATTGTCACACCTAGCACAGTGCATGTGGAAGTGGGCCATTCAAAGGAACATGTTCCTCATGGCGGAACACCTCCCGGGCAAGGACAACCAGATGGCGGACATGCTCAGCAGACACAGCCATCAAATGCACGAGTGGGAGATCCATCCCTCAGTGCTACAACCGTATTTCCAGCAGTGGGGTCATCCAGAAATAGACCTATTCGCCACTCAAGAAAACGCAAAATGCCACACCTTCGCCGCCAGGTTCCCACACCCGCAGTCTCAGGGAAATGCGATATGGATGAACTGGTCGAACAGATTTGCATACTCTTTTCCTCCAGCACCGCTCATACCGCTGGTAGCGCGCAAACTGAGGCAGCACTCCATGACCCTCATCCTGGTTGCTCCAACGTGGGCAAGGCAAGCATGGTACACCACGTTCCTAGAACTTTCAGTGGTGCCCCACCAGCGACTACGGCTCACACCCAATCTCCTCACTCAGAACCATGGAGACATTCAGCACCCAGATCCGCAACAGTTGAGCCTTGCAATATGGCTCCTGAGGTCATAGTTTGGCTACCTGGACCTGCCCCCTGACTGTATGGCCATCATCAAGGAGGCTAGGCGGCCTACAACCAGGGCATGCTATGCGGCAAAATGGAAGCGTTTTGTCATCGATTGTTCCAATAATAACATAAGTCCGCTAGATGCATCAACGCAAAACATCATTTGTTACTTATTGCACCTATACAGATGCAATCTAGCATACAGTTCCATCAGGATACATTTAGCAGCAATGGCTGCTTTTCTTCAAAACAGACAGCACCTTTCCCTTTTCAAAGTGCCTGCCATTAAAGCTTTTTTGGAGGGACTCAAAAGGGTAATTCCTCCAAGACACCCGCCTTCGCCTGTCTGGAATCTAAACATAGTTCTCACGAGACTCATGGGTCCCCTATTTGAACCTCTTCACTCTTGTGAGATACAATTTCTAACATGGAAAGTGGCTTTTCTGATAGCGATCATATCGCTCAGACGGGTTAGTGAGCTGAAGCCCTCACTATTCAGGAGCCTTTCCTTCAGATTCATGCTAATAGGGTGGTGCTGCGTACCAACCCTAAATTTATGCCTAAGGTAGTGTCACAATTCCACATTAACCAAACTATTGAACTGCCAGTATTCTTCCCAAATCCTGATTAAGTGGCAGACAGAGCACTACATACACTAGATGTTAAAAGGGCTCTCCTGTATTACATAGACAGAACTAAAGATTTCAGGAAAACTAAGCAACTGTTTGTTGCCTTCTCTCCACAGCACAAAGGCAATCCAATTTCAAAATCAGGTATAGCCAGATGGATTGTTAAGTGCATCCAAATCTGTTATCAAAAAGCTAAACGCACATTAACAGTTCCCCCCCACAAGCGCATTCCACACGCAAGTTAGGGGCATCCATGGCTTTCCTAGGTAACATTCCTCTAGAGGATATATGCAGAGCAGCCACATGGACCACCATACACACATTCACCAAACACTACTGTGTTGATGTACACTCCAAACAGTAAGCTGCTGTAGGTCAGGCTGTTCTCAGAACTCTTTTTCAGACTGCTGCAGCTGGCACAGGCAACCGCCGCTAAGGAGGGTACTACTATTTATTCTATGCATAGATATAAATTCAGCAGCCCACATGCCTCGAACGGAATATGCTACTTACCAGTATGCATCTGTTCTTGGCATGTAGGGCTGCTGACATTTATATCGCCCGCCCTCCTCCCCGGTGCCTGTCGCAGCTGTAACATTCATAATTATTCTCAAGCATGGTCATCACTTACTGTATCATACTCCATCTCTGCCACAATGGCGAAAAACAATCTGAGCATGGAGTGGATGCCCATGCGCACTGTAGTCCAGGGGAGGAGCCACCTATCTCGTGATACTTCGAAGACTCTTCCAGGACAACAATGTGCAATCATCCGGACCTAACACTAGGCGGCGATCTATGCATAGATATAAATGTCAGCAGCCCTACATGCCAAGAACAGATGCATACTGGTAAGTAGCATATTCCTTACTTTTAACCTCATTGCTGCTGAGCATATTCCCCTGCTGTGCTGGTAAATCGTGAATCCCATTGTTTCATGACGAGCTGGGCTCGTCATGAGCGTGCGAGGAGGCTACACCATGACGAGCCCAGCTCGTCATGAGTGTGGAAGGGGTTAAGGAGCCAGCAGCTCCCCTTCCTGGCATATACTTGCTGTTCTGGCATTTTGACTCGCATCTTCAACCCCTTTTTTTTTTGGCTCATGCTGAGAAGATCTCTGAACACACTCTGGGTTTCTTTACCTAGTTTTTTTCTTCACTTTATGTCAAGTCTTTTTTTATTTTTTTTATTTATTCGACATCTTTTAAGATAAACACTTCACCCACTTTTACATCAAACGTGGTGTTCATTCTCTCAAAACGCCTTAATTTTTTGTGAAATGCTCATGTGAAAAAAGGCTTCATCAGATCCTGTGTGTCTGTCTAATAGTGCGAATTTTGTCAAAGAACGTGAAAAAACATCCAGTTCGAGGCATATGAGCTGCAGATCTCGCACTGTGCATTAGATCGCCACCTGGTGTTGGGCTCGGATGATTGCATGTTGTTGTCGTCTTTGGAAGAAGTCTTTGTAGTCACGAGATAGGTGACTCCTCCCTTGGAAGATAGTACGCATGGGCATCGACTTCATCCTTAGATTGTTTTTTTCCGCCACTGGGTTCGGATGAAACTTTTCTGCTCCGGTTCGAAATCTACTTTTTAAGTACTTCGACGCGTAAAATTTTTCTTCAAACTTCAACAAACACCTTTCAATATCGATAAACATCGCCTCGACTTCAGCTCAATTCCGGTCGTCGACGCGGGCCGTTGGGCCAAACCACGCCGTGAGGCCTACAACTCATGGAAAGGACGCCATTCAAAAGCTGCCCAGAGTGTGGAGCAAAATTTCCACACAGTGACCATCACGAGGTCTGTAACTTTTGCTTATCGCCAGAACACGACAAATCCAGCTGCACAGCCTGTGCATCCTTTCGATCGAAAAAGATCATTCGAGATCGGAGGGCCCATCGACGCGATCTGCAGAGATCAACTCCGGAACCGATGGATATCTTCAACGAAGGTCCATGCGTCCAAGAAGAAGATTCCGATGATCTCCAGATCATATCCGAGGCAGATGACTCCGATGACTCCATACCTTTGGGTCAACGCGTGAGTACCACTGCCCCTACCCCAGGCCAAACACCAAAATCGAAGGCAAAGGTCAACACTCCGCCTGTGGGGCCCAGTCGAGACTGAAAAAACACTTCGAAAGCCCCGTCATCGAGCCCGGCTCCGATGAAAATCATGAAGCCTTCCGGTAGCTCCATACCAAGCAAACCGCATGTGCCGATACCTCCTGCTCCCTCAGCACCGAAACAAAAAGAAGTCCCGGTTCTGAAAGACACTCCGAAACCGTCGACTCAGAGAGACAAAGCGGCTCAGAAAACAATGAAGCCTGTTTTGGATGCCCCGAAAACAGCTTCCACTCTGAAGCCGATACTCCCGATGCCGAAACAGACCAGGCCTGCTTCCGATGCTTCCAAGTCCACGAAACAGGCTTCGGCTCCAAAGACAATATCTTCAGTGCCGAAAACGACGCCAAAGGACTCAACATCAGCTCCTAAGGCTAAAGACAAGCAACAAGCCGGTTCGGAACCGAAAAAATCGGTGCTGAAGGCTGTCCCTCAAGAAGAGGAGCTTTTCCAACCAGATCCTTTATGTATGTATGTATGTATTTATTTACTTGATTAAGCGCAACTGCCACCCAAAGGGTATCCTGGCGCTGAGACTGCGTCCGTGCTGCAACAGATCTGTCATTACATTTTCCTTGGGAACAAGAACGTTTTCAGGTCCTTTTTGAAAGAGGGGAGATCCTGTGTGCTCCTCAGTGTCAACGGGAGTGAGTTCCAAAGTGTAGCGGCCGTAAAGCCAAACGCCCGGCCACCCATCCTCACTCTCTTTATCCTTGGGACCGTCACTAACAACGCCGAGGAAGATCTTAATGATCTAGTGGCGCAGTACCAGGAAAACAGGTTTTGGATTGGCATTGGCCCCTGTCCATGCAGGGCCTTGAAAACAAGACAAGCTGCCTTGAACAATATTCTCTGCTGGACAGGTAGCCAATGAAGATCAGCCAGTGCTCCCGTGGAAGAGGCAGATCGAGGACGCGCAAGGGCCAGCTTAGCCGCCATATTTTGTATCCTCTGCAGTTTTAAGATTAGAAGTTTTGGGGCCCCTAGAAGTAGTGCATTGCAGTAATCTAACCGGCTAAGGATAGAACTGCGCACTACTTCTGTTCTAGCATTTTCAGGGAGAAGAGGTAAAATCTTGCGTAAGGCCTGAAGTAGGCCCATGCAAGTCGCTACAGTTCTGTTCACCGACGCATCAAGCTGTAGGTTGGATTCAAACTGAACTCCCAGATTCCGGACCGACTTTGCTGCCTCCACCATGCCAGGAATAGATGCAGGCCAGAAGTCGTCCGGGAGCGGGCGCGGTGTACGATCTAAGGAGCAGTGGACCACTTCAGTTTTTAGGCTATTAAATTGTAGCGAGTTCGCACCCAACCACTCGGCCGTAGCCGACATACAACGATGAAATGCGTCCATTGATACTGCCTTAGTGCCCTCGAATGAAAAAATCAACTGGGTGTCATCGGCATAATTGATGACCGATATGCCGAATGACTTTATCAGGGCGACCAGAGGTTGAAGGTACAAGTTAAATAGGATAGGACTGATCGCCGATCCCTGCGGAACACCTTGTTCCACACGATGCGTGGCAGATTGGTACGGTGGAAACGCCACTGCTTGCTGTCTGTCACTAAGATAGGATGTAATCCAACTCAAGGCCAGGCCAGTGACTCCTGCCCTCTGTAGACGGCTCAGCAATACTGCATGGTCCACCGTGTCGAACGCGGCCGACATGTCAAGTAGCACTAGAAATGCTGATTTGCCCATGTCGACCCGCGCCCTTAGATCGTCCAACACGGCGACCCATGCAGTTTCCGTGCCGTGAGCCGGCCTAAAGCCGAACTGAGATACATCCAGGCAAGAGTTTTTTTCCAGAAAACTGGATAAGGTTCTTGTGACCCACTTCTCTACAACCTTTACAATAAAAGGCAAGAGCGAGATAGGTCTATAGTTGGCCGGGTTTGAGGGGTCCAGGGAGGCCTTTTTCAGCAATGGTGTAATTATTGCCATTTTCCAGCCCTCCGGGACCACTGCTGTACTTAGTGACTGACAGCAAATGGTGTGGAGCGGCGGAAACAGTTCGTTTTGGAACGCCTTCCAGATCTTCTGGGGCATAGGATCAAGTGGTGATCCTGATGACACACCATTTGCAAGAAGGCAGAAATCTTCCAAGGAGGGGCACGGGAAACAGGACAGCTGAACCCCCGTGACAGATGGTTCTATCGGGGGGAGCAAGGAGGCTGTTACCTGCTCCGAGCTCTGAAGTCCACTCAGGATTTTCCTAATTTTTTCCTCAAATGCGTCAGCCACAGAGTCACACAGGTCCTGGGAGGTGGGGACGCTCGAGGCAGCACAAGGCGGATGGGCTAAGTTGTTCACCAATTTGAACAACGTCTGCGCTTTGTTAGCGGCCCTGGTCAGAGTATCCGCCAAAAACTGAGCCTTGGCAAAAAAAAGTATCTACATGTTTCCACTGCACCACACAGGAAGAGGAAGTCCGATACCACACCTACACCTCCAGTGCCTGTAAAAAAGGATTCTGCCACATCTCCTATACACCCTTCTTCTCCTGTATCTCCTTCTCCTCTTCCTTTAAACATTTCACCTTAAAATTCTCCTCCTCATTTTCCACCACATACACCTCCTCAGTATGTTGATGATGCTGAGTATAGCATGGGGGGAGGGAGAGACCGAGATAACCCTTTTCCCTACCCAACAGGTTCACCATACTGGGAGTATCCAAACCCACAGGATGTACCAGATATTCCTGACCCACATACATATCCATCTAAACCTTCTCCTCCAGAAGACAATATTGGGTTTGGACACTTAATTAATAGGGCTGCCATCTATTACAATGTCGCTGCCTGTTGTTGGGCTCGGATGATTGCATGTTATCGTCTTGGAAGAAGTCTTTGTAGTCACGAGATAGGTGACTCCTCCCTTGGACGATAGTGCTCATGGGCATCGGCTCCATCCTTAGATTGTATTTTTTTCCGCCACTGGGTTAGGATGTAACTTTTCCGCTCCGGTTTGAAATCTACCTTTAATAGTAGTTTGACGTGAAAAAACTTTACAAAACAACTTCCGATATCAACAAACATAGACTCAACTTCATCAGCTCGATTCCGGTCGTCGACGCGGGCCGTTGGGCCTATCCACGCCGTGAGGCCTACAACTCATGGAAAGGACGCCATTCAAAAGATGCCCCGAGTGTGGAGCAAAGTTTCCACACAGTGACCATCACGAGGTCTGTAGCCTGTGCTTAATCGCCAGAACACGACGAGTCAAGCTGTACAGCCTGTGCATCCTTTCGATCTAAAAAGACTATTCGAGATCGGAGGGCCCGTCGACACGACAGCAGAGATCTACTCCGAAACTGGTGGATATCTTCGACAAAGAAGTTCCACTCGTCCCAGAAGAAGATTCAAATCGTATCCGGGGCAGACAACTCCGATGACTCCATACCATCGGGTCAACGCGTGAGTACTACTGCCCCTGCCCCATACCCAGCACATAAATCGAAGGCAAAGGTCAACACTCTGCCTCCGGGGCCCAGTCGTGACCAAAAGAATACTTCGAAAGCCCCGCCATCGAACCCGGCTCCGAAGAAAATACTGAAGTCTTCCGGTAGCGCCATACTGAGCAAACCACATGTGCCGATACCTCCTTCTCCTTCGGCACCGAAAGAAGTCCCGGTTCCGAAACCGTCGACTTCGAAAGACAAAACTGCTCCAAAAACAATGAAGCCTGCTTCTGACGCTTCGAAGCCGACGAAACCAGCTTCCACTCCAAAGCCAATATCTTCGTTACCAAAACCTACAAGGCCTGATTCCGATGTTCTCAAGCCCACAAAACAGCCTTAGACTCCAAAAACAATACCTTCGGTGCCGAAATCTACGCCAAAGGACCCTATCACAGCTCCTCAGGCTAAAAACAAGCAACAACCACGCCCGAAACCGAAAAAATCGGCGCCAGCAGTGGTTCCGCAAGGAGAAGACCTTTTCCAACCTGATCCTCTACAAAAGAACATCTACATTGATCCAAAGACAGGTCATGTATCCACTACACCACACAGGAAGAGTAAGTCAGACAGCACCTACACCTCCAGTGCCTGTCAAGAAGGACTCTGCCACATCTCCTATGCACCCTTCTTTTCCTGTACTTCCTTCTCCTTCAACTCCTCTTCCTCCTAACATTTCACCCCAAATTTCTCCTCTAAATTCTCCTCCTCATTCTTCACCACATACACCTCAGAATGATGAGTATAGCATGGGGGAGGGGTAGACCCAGATGAGCCTTTTCCCTACCCAGGCGATGATCCAGACTGGGAGTACGCAAACCCACAAGATGTGCCAGATATTCCTGACCCACATCCAAACCTTCTCCTCCAGAAGACAATATTGGGTTTGGACACTTACTTAATAGGGCTGCCATCTATCATGGGGTCACAATGCATTCAGATGAGCCAGAGGAAGATTTCTCATTAGATACTCTTGAACAATCTCAAAGGTCTGTTCAAATACTACCTATGATTAAGGGGGTCATTAAACATGCTCCAGAAGTATTTAAAGATCCTGTACGTACTAGGATACTAAACCCAAGAATAGAAAAAAAGTACAGGCCTGCTCCTGGGGATCCTGCCTACATTAAGGGACAGCTACCCTTAGATTCCCTAGTCGTGTCAAACGCTAGAAAAAGGGCAAACTCACAAACATCAGGCGATGCACCGCCCCCTGATAAAGAATCTAAAGTAATCGATGCTTCAGGCAAGAGAATTGCTGCCCAAGCTAGCAATGCATGGCGTATAGCTAACACACAAGCCCTCCTCGCAAGATACGACAGGGCTCACTATGATCAATTAGAAACACTCTTACAACATCTACCTGACCAATATAAAGCACAGGCAAACGACCTTATACAAGTTTGCAAGCTAATTTCAAATGCCTCAATCAAATGTGCACTTGATGTAGCAGACACTGCAGCTAGAGCTATAAACACTAGTGTCCTACTTAGACGTCACGTGTGGCTACGCATTTCCGGATTTAAGCAAGAAGTGCAAACTACTATCTTAAATCAGCCATTCAACCAACAACAACTGTTTGGGCCAGAGGTAGACACAGCACTTGAAAAAATGAAAAAGTACACTGATACAGCCAAATCTATGGGAGCTTTGCAATCCACCCAAGCTCGAGGCTCCTTTTGTTGCTCCTTTTATAGAGGAGGCTCCAAACAAGCTGGAGCAGACAATTCAGCTTCCTTTAAATCTAATACACAAACATCCTCCAATGGAGGATATTTTAGAGGAGGCTATAGAGGCAACAACAATAAGGGTAGAGGACGGGTAAATGACAATAGTCGAACCTCCTCCACCACAAAACAGTGACTTTCTTCTGCTCCCCCAACAGCATTCCACTCCTGTGGGGGGCAGACTAACACAGTTCCTACCTGTCTGGAATTCCATCACAACAGACAAGTGGGTAAGACAGATTATCCAGTATAGCTACTGTCTGGAACTTACAGCTACCCCTCCACACATACCACCCAGACAGCGTCTAATATCTGCAGAACATCTTACACTGCTCAAACAAGAGGTTCTATCACTACTTCAGAAAGACGCAATAGAAATTGTTCCCTTACAACATCAAGGAACAGGGGTTTACTCGCTGTATTTCCTAATACCCAAAAAGGACGGGACACTAAGACCAATTCATGACCTCAGGCCCCTCAATCGGTATATACACTCAGATCATTTTCATATGATCACTTTACAACAAGTGCTCCCATTGCTGCATCAAGGCGACTTCCGTTCGAGGCATGTGGGCTGCTGAATTCATATCTTGTGCATAGATCGCCGCCTAGTGTTGGGTCCGGATGATTGCACATTGTTGTCCTGGAAGAGTTTTCTAAGTATCACGAGATAGGTGGCTCCTTCCCTGGACTACAGTGCGCATGGGCATCGACTCCATCCTCAGATTGTTTTTTTCCGCCATCGGGTTCGGATGCATATTTGTTAACTCAAGTTCGGAATCGATAGAAAACTTTCTGTTATCGTCGGTATTGTCTTGCGATCGGTGCCCAGTTCTTGTTCCAGCTCAGTTTCCGAGCCGAACCTCCAGAGGAGCCGCGTGGCTTTTCGGCACTGAAGGCCAGGTCGACGCCAGAGGCCTTATCGACGAACCATCATGGAATGGAGCCCGTTCAAGAGATGTCCCGTTTGCAACTCAAAATATCCTCATATCGACGTCCACCCGGTGTGCAACAAGTGCCTGTCTCCGGATCACGATGAAGCCAGCTGTATGGCTTGTTCTCGTTCCCGCTCCAAGAAGATGATTCGACTTCGACGCGCAGCGCGCAAGGAGGCCCAGCAGACGGCACCTGACCCGGTGAACATTTTCGATACCGAAGAGGATGTCGGAGTCGAGCAGGAAGTTCGAGAGTCTGATCCTGCATCGGAGATCAACTCCAACTACGACGCAGATGTCGAGATGGTCGATATTGAAGACGTCGTCGACAAGGTAGGAGACGACGATGTGGCCTTTGGAGCCGTAGAAGATAGCTCGGGCGAAGAGCAAGACCCGATCGTTGGTACGGGGCCCGAAACCAAGACACTCAATAAGGCTCAGGTCGAGGGATCGCCACATGGCCTTAACCGCGATCGTACACTTAGTTCTACGGCCTCGCCTCAGGGCCCGGCTACGGACATTTCTAGCGAGCCACTGGTTGACCGGTCGAAACCGAAAGAGAAAGCATTGGTGTCTACACCACCAAAAGCACTGGAGGCAAAATCGAAACCAAAAGTGCGTATTGCTTTGGTCGGCTCGAAGTCCTCCAAACTATCGGCACCGACAAAGCATAAAAGTGTTATTGACCCGGTGAGGTCGCTGAAGGGTGTCGAGCCGAAGACTGCGACACCGAAAAAACTGGTCAAGGGCGTCGACCAAAAACAGTCGGCGCCGAAGGCCGTCGACACAGAAAAAGGACTCGGAGCACAGAAGGTTCTAGATCCTATGAGTCGACCAGATAAGGCTCAAAGCGGTACGAACCTCAAGCCCACACCTGGCGGTGCCTCGAAGGAACCCGTCGAGTCGACACAGCCGTCGCCTCCTTCTCCAAGCAGGTGTCGGAATCGCTGAAACGCATTAAAGAGAAGGCTTCTACTGTCGGACCGAAGGACACTACAACATCAAAGCCTACCACTAAACCTCAAAAATTGTCGGCGCCCATCCAGTTCACACTGCCGCCAAAAGTGGTACCTAAGGCCTTTGCCCCTAAAACGGCCGTCGAGGCGTCCAAGAAGGTGTCCACAGGCCCCAAGCCTACAACTGCGGAACTTGTCACAAAGCATCAACAGCCCCCGCTTGAAGAGCAGTCGAGGCAATTCATCGACGCAGACACGGGTAGACTTTCTATTTATAAACGAAAGATCGCCCCTGAACAGCCTATGGAGTCATATAAAATTCCATTGAAAAAGAAGAAGGATTCTACTACATCACCTCTTCTTGTTGAGCCTATTTCACCACATGGCCAAGACACTGCCCCTATCTCGCCAACTTACTCGGATGTGGAGACAGGGGAAGGTGACAATGAGGAGTACAGTTATCCTATAGACACCGATCCTGAAGATCACAATGAACCCTGGGCTGACGCTGCTGACCCAGGAGATCCACACACTGCCCCAGACAGTCAGGTGTATGCTGTAAAAACCTCGCCTACTGAAGACTCAGCGGCGTTTAATGCGCTTATTGAAAGGGCAGCCAAAAATCATGATGTCCAGCTCCATGCTGACCCTATTGAAGTGGATTTTTTGTTTGACACCTTCTCCACCTCGGAGAGAACTGTCAAGACTCTACCAATGCTAAAGGGTGTCTTAAAACATGCTGCAGACATTTTTAAAGAAAACACGAGAGCAAGGGTGATAAACCCCAGAATTGAGAAAAAGTACAAACCAGCACCTGGGGACCCTACCTATATCAAGGGACAGTTGCCGTTGGACTCTCTGGTTGTTTCAAATGCCCGGAAGAGGGCAAACTCTCAAACAACGGGTGATGCTCCTCCCCCCGACAAAGAATCTAGTGCTAGAAACATCAGGGAAAAGGGTGGCCGCTCAAGCGGCCAATATCTGGCGCATTTCCAACACTCAGGCACTCTTAGCCAGATATGACAGGGATCATTACGATACGCTTGAAACCCTGTTACAACACTTGCCAGATGAATATAAGGAGGCAGCAGAGATGCTCATACAGGAAGGGAAGCTTATATCAAATGCATCTATCAAGTGTGCGCTGGACGCAGCAGACACCGCGGCCAGGGCAATTAACACAAGTGTAATGTTGCGCCGACATGCCTGGCTGAGAATCTCCGGTTTCAAGCCCGAGATACAAACCACCATACTAAATCAGCCTGTAGACCCTGATCACTTATTTGGTCCAGAGGTGGACTCCACCTTGGAAAAGATCAAAAAGGACACTGAGACTGCAAAGTCTATGGGGGCTCTACAGTCCCAGCAGTTATGGGGTGGTTCTTTCCGTCGCTCAAACAATAGAGGAGTTTCCAGAGGCCAACTGTCACAGCAGACACAATACGGTAAAGGAGGCGCGCAAACCACCTACACCAAACAAAGTAGAGGTGGCTATCGTGGAAACAGCACCAAGGGCAGAGGTCGTGGAAACAACAGCTCCCGATTCTCCGTCACTAACAAACAGTGACGCCTTGTCACTGCCCCCCGACCATACCACACCAGTCGGGGGGAGATTGCAACAGTTCCTACCAGTCTGGACACCCATCACTACAGACAGGTGGGTGAGAAATCTTATACAGTACGGTTATTGTCTGGAGTTAACATCCACTCCACCCAACATACCCATGTGAGAAGTTGGCCTGATATATAATGTTCACTATTCTAGTGAACACTTTGTATCAGTCCAAACAACCCTTATTGATGTTTGGTTGTAAGTCAACCTGATAGACCAGCTATCCTAGTAGCATGGACACGTGCAGTCTTTAGGCTAAACTCTAGAGGGCGTGTTAAGCCAGCTGTTTTACCATCACATTTACCCCTTGAACACCAAGTGAAAGGACACCACACAAGTTGTTATGAAAAATAAAGTATATTTATTTATAAGAAGACTACCCTGGCTCTTTATGAGACAGGGAACTAAGCACACAACAAAACTCTTGAAGAAATACTTAAAGTCGCACAATTTACACAAATGCCCGAGGGGCACGAAAAACCATATACTACACAAGTGGAATGCGAATTACTAGCAGGTAAGTAACTATTCTCATAGGCTTTAGGATCGCTAGGACTGGACTACTGAACCTTTAGATTACAAGCAGGAGGCCTAGGGACGTCGTGTGCAGAGTGGGAACTCTCACGCGTAAGGCGGGAAAAAGTCTATGGAGGCTAGTAAAAGCAAAGTTAGTGTTTTCGGGCGAACCCGACTAGGTAGGTCAAAAACGAAAGTGGATCTAGACACTTAGAGGGTTGGTCTACGCTGGAGCACCGGAGTACTCGGTTTACCTAGCCCAGGGGCTGCGGCTGCATAGGGTTCAAATGTCGTCGGGTTTCTTCGTTGATGAACCAGGAGCCTGAAGGAAGAAGTTGCTGGCAGGCGACCAGTGAAGAAGTTCTTGGGGATCCAAGCCTGGATCGGGGAAGAGGAAGACCTGTAAGCAGAGGGGACCAAGTTCTGAATCACTAGCCAGTGATTTAGGTGGGCACCAGAGTGGCACCGGACGAAGTCACCTCAACCAGGTGAGTGGGCGCTGCTGGGCTCTGCAGTCTCTCGGACCAGGAGGCGTTGTCGGCGACCAGGATGGAGGTGCGAGCTGTCCCACGAAGATATCTGCTGTCGACGTCGCTGGACCCAGGATTGGGGCAACAAGTCTTGGCAAATGCAAGCCCACGCGGCGGACTTAAAATGGCGTCTGGAGTGGACCAGGAGGGTCCAGGGTGCTCCTCTGTTGGAGGGGAGCAAGGGCTAGTCTGGAGCAACCAGACCAGCGTTGTTTGTCGTCGAAGTTCGTCATCAGGGGGTCACTAGCCAACGGGCAAGTGACCTGGACAACGCGGTGAGCAGCAAAGAGCAGAAGGGCCCCACGCAGATCTCGTGGATGCAAGGGGGCTGAACTTCGGTGCTGGAGCTGCTCAGGGTTGGGGCTTCTCTTACCCCAAAGCACTCGGTCGAGGGTCACTCGGGAGTCGTGCTGGGCAAGCGTCGTGCAGTCTTGAAGATGGCCGGTCCCTCGAGGTCTCGTCACACCCACGGGTCTCAGCTGGGCTGAAGATGCAGGTAGAGGTCAGAGGTGCCAGGGAAGCCGGTTCTCGTCGAGCTGGGCAGTCTTGATCCGGAGGAGAGACTTACAGCAGACCGCGATGCTTGGATGGTGCCTGCTGCTGCAGGGTGACTACTCCTTAGTCACAAGGGAGAAATCTTGAGAAGAGTCTTGAGTTCCTTTCGTGGAAAGTTGGTTCAGGATTCAAAGATGATCTGATTTGGAAGGGGGCCTGCTCCTACCTTTATCCTGCAAAAGGGGGCTGGCACGCGACTAAGTCCTGCCCTATGGGTGGGACTAGGAAGGGGGGTGGTTACACCCCTCTCCCATGCCGGGCTTTCCCCAGCTCAGGGGCTGGTGTGCCCCTGGAACTGGTTCAAGCCGGCATATGCACAGTGAGCACCGAGGTGCCACTTGCAGTCACCTTCCTCTAAAGCCCTGCCTACCCAGAATACACAAAATCCTGTCTGGGACGGTGCTGGCACTGCCCCTGGCAGGAAACCCTTTGTCCTTGCCTCCCGCGCTGGGAGGACTCCCAGCAGCAGGAGGGCAGACTTGTGTCTCGGTGGCAGCATCCATCTTGTGTAGCTGAGGCTATGTCTGACTTTAACCGGGGTTACAGGTTACCAACATGTCGTGTCCCTCTAGAAGGGTGGAATGCTAACCCCGTCGCCAGAATTGGCGAGGGGTTAGTATTCCAATTCGTATGACACCTTACTCGACATGTTTTGATAATGTTATACCAAAGTTAGCATATGACCGCGAGGTACATAATGCACTTAAGAGTATATGGTATAGCGTTATCATGGAACAGCTATTAGGACTTGGTTCCGCAAGCTGCAAACGGGCTCAGCTCATGCCAGAGCACCATTTCACATTATTCCACGCACTCTGCCTTCAGGATTGTTAAGGCCTGCCATAGGAGTGACTCACCTTGCCCCAGCTGTCAAGCAGCCAGTTGTGTCTGATTTAGTTAGTCAACTCAGGGGTGGCATAATACATACTGCAGCCCCTGGGAGACTTCTGGGTACACCTCTGCCCTGGTTACAGGGACACAAGAGAGGGCCCGGTGCCAATTCGGTACCTGGGTACAATTTGGAGTAGAGAGAACAGCTAGGCTGTGGGTCTGATTAGCAGGCCCACAGCCAGGGAAAGTCGTAAACCAGTGAAGCAAAAAGCACAAATCTGGGTGATCATAGGATTGCAGACCCTACTCTCCTACAACCCCCAAGACACCGTCCTATGTCCACAGAGCATTTGCACTTATTGCAGCAGGAGGTAGTCGTCATGCTGCAAAAAGGAGCAATAGAGCTCGTGCCTGTGGAGGAAAGAGTTACACGGGTGTACTCGCTGTACTTCTTAATCCCAAAAAAGGACGGGTCCCTCAGACCCATACTGGACCTCAGGCCCCTAAACCAGTACATCCTATCAGAACACGCTCACATTGCAGCAGGTTCTACCGTTACTCAGTCAGGGAGATTTCCTAGCAACATTAGATTTGAAGGATGCATATTTCCATATTCCGCTACACCCGTCACACAGAAAATACCTCAGATTCACCATTCAACGTCAACATTATCAATTCAAGGTCCTCCCTTTCGGAGTGACGACAGCACCCAGGGTGTTTACAAAGTGCCTAGCGACAGTGGCTGCACACCTACGGAGACAGAACGTTCACGTCTACCCTTATCTGGACGACTGGCTTATCCAGGCGAAGTCGGCCAAGCAGTGTGCCGCCCACATGTCCCACACCATTCACCTTCTTCACGATCTGGGGTTTTCACTGAATTATCCAAAGTCCCACCTTCAGCCCGCCCGCGTACGGCAGTATCTGGGCGCGACAATAGATACTCTGGCAGCCAAAGCACAGCCCAATTCAGTGAGAATCAACAGCATTCAATTGCTGATACAAAAATTCAGACCACAACACTCTCTTCCGGCACGAGTGTTCATGCAGTTGATAGGCATGATGGCCTCCTGCATCTTCATAGTCCCGCACGCGAGACTACATATGCGTCCGCTTCAGGAGTGCTTAGCACGTCAGTGGAACCAGGCTCACGGACAGTTGAAAGACCTAGTGTTGGTGACCGGTCGTGCATACAACTCTCTGCATTGGTGGAATCCACAAAACCTTTGCAAGGGCCGACCGTTCCAAGAGCCTGTGCCACAGATTATTCTGACAACGGACGCATCTCTCCAGGGATGGGGAGCTCATGTACGCCACTACACAGTGCAGGGACTATGGACAGCGCAGCAAAAGAAGATGCACATCAACCTTCTAGAACTGATGGCTATCTTCTTGGCAATGAAAGCATTCAAAGTACATCTGTGCAACAAGGTTGTGTTGATCCGGACGGACAACATGACGGCCATGTACTACATACAGAAGCAGGGAGGTACACACTCTCCACAGTTGTCTCATCTGGCTCAGAGCATGTGGAAGTGGGCCATTCAGAGAAACATCTTCCTCATGGCGGAACACCTCCCGGGCAAGGACAATCAGATGGCGGACCTGCTCAGCAGGCAGCGCCACCAAATGCACGAGTGGGAGATACATCCATCTGTACTCCACCCGTACATTCCAGCAGTGGGGTCATCCACAGATAGACCTGTTCGCCACAAAAGAAATCGCCAAATGCCAAAGCTTTGCCGCCAGGTTTCCACACCCACAGTCGCAGGGCAATGCGATATGGATGAACGGGTCAGGCATATTTGCGTACGCTTTTCCCCCAGCACCTCTAATACCGCTGGTGGCATGCAAGCTGAAGCAACACTCGATGACACTCATCCTGGTTGCTCCAACGTGGGCACGCCAACCATGGTACACCACTTTTCTAGAACTATCCGCGGTACCGCATCAAAGGCTGCACCTCACACCCAGGCTTTTGACGCAGAACCATGGCGACATTCAGCATCCAGATCCGCAACAGCTCAACCTGACGATCTGGCTCCTGAGGTCTTAGAGTTTGGCTACCTCAACTTGCCTCCCGACTGTATGGATATCATAAGAGAGGCAAGAAAGCCCACCACCAGAGCATGTTATGCGGCAAAATGAAAGCGGTTTGTCATTTATTGTGCAGACCACAACATCAACCCGCTAGATGCATCTACTCACAACATCATTTGTTATCTGTTACATCTATACAAATGCAATCTGGCCTATGCTTCCATTTCTACACATTTGTCCGCAATAGCAGCTTATCTCCAAAACAGTCAGCATCTCTCGCTTTTCAGAGTACCTGCCATTAAAGCTTTTCTGGAGGGACTCAAACGAGTTATTCCTCCCCGGAACCCACCAGCTCCTGAATGGAACCTAAATGTGGTCCTCACCAGACTAATGGGTCCACCTTTTGAGCCTCTACACTCATGCGAGATTCAGTTCTTGACGTGGAAAGTGGCTTTCCTGATAGCAATCACATCGCTGCGACGCGTTAGTGAACTCCAAGCACTAACTATCCAGGAGCCATTCATACAGATTCACTCCAACAGGGTGGTACTCCGTACTAACCCTAAGTTTCTTCCTAAGGTGGTTTCACAGTTCCATATCAATCAGACTATAGAACTGCCAGTGTTCTTCCAAAATCCGGAGTCAGTGGCGGAGAGACAGCTCCACACACTAGACGTAAAGAGAGCTCTAATGTACTACATAGATAGGACCAAAGATTTTCGGAAAACAAAACAACTGTTTGTTGCCTTTTCGCCACAACACAAGGGCAACCCCATTTCCAAAGCAGGTATAGCCAGGTGGATCGTTAAGTGCATTCAAATTTGCTATCACAAAGCCAAGCGCACATTAACGGTTCCCCCACGGGCCCACTCCACGCGAAAGTTGGGGGCCTCTATGGCTTTCCTTGGAAATATTCCTTTAGAAGACATATGTAGAGCAGCCACATGGTCTACCACACACACATTTACAAAACACTACTGTGTAGATGTGCACTCCAAACATCAGGCAGCTGTAGGGTAGGTTGTTCTAAAAACACTTTTTCAAACTGCTGCAGCTGGCACAGGCGGCCGCCGCTAATGGAGGGACTGCTATGTATTCTATGTACAAGATATGAATTCAGCAGCCCACATGCCTCGAACCGAATATGCTACTTACCAGTATGCATCTGTTCTTGGCATGTAGGGCTGCTGACATTCATATCGCCCGCCCTCCTCCCCGGCGCCTGTAGCGGCTGCACCACTTGAAATTACTCTTAGCATGGTCATCACTCACGGTGTTACACTCCATCTTTACCACAATGGCGAAAAACAATCTGAGGATGGAGTCGATTCCCATGCGCACTGTAGTCCAGGGGAGGAGCCACCTATCTCGTGATACTTCGAAAACTCTTCCAGGACAACAATGTGCAATCATCCGGACCCAACACTAGGCGGCGATCTATGCACAAGATATGAATGTCAGCAGCCCTTCATGCCAAGAACAGATGCATACTGGTAAGTTTCAGTTCAAAGTCCTTCCATTCGGGGTCACAACTGCACCAAGAGTGTTTACAAAGTGCCTAGAAGTAGTGGCATCACATCTCAGAAGACAACACATCCATGTCTTCCCATATCTAGAAGATAAAAGCCAAGTCATTCAATCATTGTGTCCAACACACATCTCAAACAATTCAAACATTACACGACTTAGGGTTCACTATCAACTACACCAAGTCGCATCTTCAGCCCTCTCATGTACTTCAGTACCTAGGGGCTACAATAAACACATCTACAGCTCTAGCATATCCCAGTCCAGCCAGGATACAGAGCATTCAAACCTTAGTCACAAAATTTCAACAGCAATACTCTCTCCCAGCCGGGGTGTTCATGCGACTAATAGGCATGATGGCATCTTGCATTTTTATTGTACCGTATGCAAGACTGCAAATGCGTCCGTTACAAGAATGTCTAGCACAACAGTGGAACCAGGCTCAAGGACAACTTACAGACCTGGTGTTGGTAGACAGCCGCACACATTGCTCTCTGCAGTGGTGGAACACCAAAAACTTGGCAAAAGGGTGGCCGTTCCTCGAACCTGTTCCACAAATAGTACTTACAACAAACGCATCGCTCACAGGGTGGGGAGCCCATCTCCTACACCATACAACGCAGGGAAAATGGACCACTCAACAATAAGTGCTTCTCATCAATCACCTAGAGCTGCTAGCAATATTCCTAGCACTAACATCCTTCCAAGTACATGTACAGAATAAAGCTGTCTTGATCCGGACGGACAACATGACAGCCATGTACTATATACAAAAACAGGGGGGGACACTCTCTGCAACTGTCCCAGCTTGCACAGAACATTTGGAAATTGGCCATTCCACAAAAGATATATCTACTAGCAACCTTCCAGGAGTTCACAATCAGATGGCAGATCTTTTAAGTCGACAAACAACAGATTCACGAATGGGAACTACATCCACAAGTTCTTCTACCATTCTTTCACAAGTGGGTCATCCAGACATGGATCTATTCGCCACACACGAAAATGCAAAATGCCCAACCTTCGCCGCCAGGTTCCCACACCTGCTGTCCAAGGGCAATGCAATATGGATGAACTGGTCAGGCAGATTTGTGTACGCTTTTCCGCCACTACCACTAATAGTGCGCAAGCTACGACAACAGTCGCTCAAACTCATTTTAATAGCTCCCACATGGGCACGCCAACCGTGGTTTACAACACTACTAGAACAATCCCTAGTTCCACACCAAAAACTACGTCTGACCCCATCCATGCTAACGCAGAACCATGGAGACATCAGACATCCAGACCCAAACCAACTGAATCTGGCGATATGGCTCTTAGAGTTTGGTTACCTTAACCTGCCACCAGACTGTATGAATATCATTAAAGAAACCAGAAGACCTACTACTAGAGCTTGCTATGCTGCTAAATGGAAAAGATTTGCCATTTACTGCGCTAATAATCAAATTGATCCTTTAGATGCTTCCATCCAAAATATTATCTGTAACCTTCTCCATTTACAGAGATGTAATCTAGCATATTCATCTATACGCTTACATCTTGCTGTCATCGCGGCATATCTACAAAACAGACAACATCTGTCGTCGTTTAGAGTACCAGCAATAAAAGCTTTTATGGAAGGATTAAAAATAATTATTCCTCCTAGGTTACCACCTTCTCAAGTGTGGAACCTAAACATTGTTCTTACCAGGATCATGGGACCCCCCTTTGAACCTTTACACAAATGTGAACTGCAATTTCTCACATGGAAAACGGCTTTCCTCATTGCTATTCCCTCTCTTAGAAGAGTTAGTGAGATTCCAGCTTTCACTATACAAGAACCATTCTTACAATTACACCGTAACAAAGTGGTTCTAGGAACTAATCCTAAATTCCTTCCTAAAGTAATTACTCCTTTTCATCTAAACCAATCTGTAGAGTTACCAGTGTTTTTCAAAACCCAGACTCTGTAGCAGAGAGAGCTCTACACACACAAGATGTCAAAAAAAACTCTTCTCTATTACATTGATAGTACCAAATCCTTTCGCAAAACAAAGCAACTGTTTGTAGCTTTCTCTCCACCACATAAAGGCAACCCAGTTTCTAAATCAGGAATTGCAAGGTGGATTGTTAAATGTATACAAATATGCTATCACAAGGCAAAACGCACATTAACAGTTCCTCCTAGAGCGCACTCCACACGCAAACTAGGAGCCTCCATGGCTTTCTTGGGGAACATTCCCCTAGAAGACATCTGCAAGGCAGCAATATGGTCTACAACACACACCTTCACTAAACACTATTGTGTTGATGTGCAAGCCAAGCAGCAAGCTGCAGTAGGCCAAGCTGTCCTCAAAACTCTTTCAATCTACTGCAACGGATACAGGTGACCACCGCTAGGGGAGACACTGCTGCACAATCGATGCAAAGTGTAGAATCAGCAGCTCATATGCCTCGAACGGAAAATGCTACTTACCAGTATGCATCTGTTTTTGGCATGTAGAGCTGCAGATTTCTACACGCCCTCCCGCCTCCCGGGGGGCCTGCATCTGTTCCAGTTTTTATCTTAATTAGATATACACGCATGGACATCCCTTCTTTCTTTCTACTAACTCCATCATTTCCCATCATGGCAAAAAACAATCTAAGGATAGAGCTGAAGCCCATGCGCACTATCGTCCAAGGGAGAAGTCAACTATCTCGTGACTACAAAGACTTCTTCCAAGACGACAACAACATGCAATCATCCGTGCCCAACACCAGGTGGCGATCTAATGCAAAGTGTAGAAATCTGCAGCTCTACATGCCAAGAACAGATGCATACTGGTAAGTAGCATTTTCCTTTTGTTCTAGTGTTTAAAATCTTATGAAAATAGTATATTTTTATCAAATTAGTGTCTGATTTCTCGAGTGCGTTGATTTCTTATTCAATTGTTTTGCTTCTGTTTAAATGCTTAACACGTGTTCCTCTGTGTAAACTTTGCTGCTCAATTGCCAAAGCTACCCAGGGTTGAGCTGAGGGTTTTACAGACTAGACCTAAAGGGATTGGTAAGTGTTGGTGAGGGGTGTATGAATTGTGAGAATTTTGGTAGCAAACATCTCAGCATAATAAACCCACACTGAAGCCAGTGTTGGATTTATTATACAATGCACTCGGAGGGTATCTTAGAGATGCCCCCTGAAAAACGATCAGCCTGTGGTGGGTTCCCTGGCTGGTTCATGTAGGAAAGTAGGTTTCTATTGCAGTAACACCCCGCCACCCCCCACACACACTTTTTGCCAGAATACTGATGCACATTTTCTTGGTGTGCCCTGGGTCCCTGCCAATCACGTTCCCAGGGCCTGTGTTTGTTCCCCAAAATTAACCCAATTGGCATCTCTGGCCACAGGTCAGCCACTGGTGAATGGTACCACTGGTACCCAGGGCACTGTGACCAGGGAAGACCTCTAAGGGCTGCAGCACTTATTGTGCCACCATGAGAGGCCCTGTACCTTTACACAAACACATATACCTTTGCAGGCTGCCTATTTTGCTGCAGACTAAAGTGAAGAGACAACATGGCACACATCCCTGTGTCCCACGCCTACAACCCACTGCCCTGGCCTAGATCAGCTACCCCTCCAGCTGGGTGCACTATGCCACTGGTGAGGGTACAGGTGCATGAGCCCTGTACCCCTACAGTGCCCAAGTCCATTCTTGGGCATTGTAAGTGCAGTGCTGCCATTAGGAGTATATGGTGCTGGGAGGTTGTCATTACAAACTCCACAGCACCATAATGGCTACACCGAAGACTGACACGTTTGATATCAAACTTCTCAGCACATTAAACCCGTACTGATGCCAGTGTAGGATTTAATGTGAAATGCACCAGAGGGCATCTTAGAGATGCCCCCTGAAAACCTAACCTACAATCCACGTCTGGTCTGAGTGGCTGCAGAGGCTGCCACACAGCAGACATGTTGCTGGCCCCTGGGTGGAGAGCCCCCCGCTCTCCTGGGCCTGCAACAATGCACATCCTGGGCGAGGTGCTAGGTCTCCTCCCCCAGGATGGGCAGGGGGAAGCTTCAAAGGCATGCCGCCTCAGTGAGCTACTCCAGACCATTTGCTGTACTCAGCAACTGGCCCCCACCAGTTCTAACCCCCACTCTGGCAGGAAGACTGGTGGGAAACCCTACTTCAGGAAGGGGGGGTGTGAGAAGTTGGCCTGATATATAATGTTTACTATTCTAGTGAGCACTTTGTATCAGTCCAAACAACCCCTATTGATGATTGGTTGTAAGTCAACCTTATAGACCAGCTATCCTAGTAGCATGGATACGAGCAGTCTAAGGCTAAGACTCTAGAGGGCGTGTTAAGCCAGCTGTTTTACCATCACATTACCCCTTGAACACCAAGTGAAAGGACACCACACAAGTTGTTATGAAAATAAACAGATATTTATTTATAACAGGACTACCCTGAACTCTTTATGAGTCAGGGAGCTAAGCACACAACAAAACTCTTACGAAAATACTTTAAGTCGCACAATTTACACAAATGCCCGAGGGGCACGAAAAACCATATACACAAGAAGTGGAATGCGAAGTTGCTAGCAGGTAAGTACTACTTTTCGAGACTGTAGAAACGCTAGGCCTACAATGCTGAACCCTTGGATTAGAAGCAGGAGGCCTAGGGACGCCGTGTGCAGAGTGGAAACTCTCACGCGTAATGCGGGAACAAGTCTATGATTACTAGCAATCACAAAGTTACTGTTCTCGGGCGAACCCGACTAGGTGGGTCGAAAACAAGAGTGGATCCGAACACTTAGGGTGTTGGACTATGCTGGAGCACCGGAGTACTCAGTTTACCTAGCCCAGGGGCTGCGGCTGCATAGGGTTCAAGTTGCGTCGGAAACCCTCGTTGAAGAACCAGGAGCCTGAAGAAAGAAGTTGCTGGCAGGCGGCCAGTGAAGAAGTTCGTGGTGATCCAAGCCTGGATCAGGGAAGAAGAAGACCTGTAAGCAGAGGGGACCAAGTTCTGAATCACTAGCCAGTGATTTAGGTGGGCACCAGGATGGCACCGGACGAAGTCACCTCGACCAGGTGAGTGGGCGCTGCTGGGCTCTGCAGTCTCTCGGACCAGGAGGCGTTGTCGGCGACCAGGATGGAGGTGCGAGCTGTCCCACGAAGGTATCTGCTGTCGACGTCGCTGGACCCAGGATTGGGGCAACAAGTCTTGGCAAATGTAAGCCCACGCGGTGGACTTAAAATGGAGTCTGGAGTGGACCAGGAGGGTCCAGGGTGCTCCTCTTTTGGAGGGGAGCAAGGGCTAGTCTGGAGCAACCAGACCAGCGTTGGTTGTCGTCGTGAGGCGTCGTAAGAGGGCTACTAGCCAACGGGCAAGTGACCTGGACAACGCGGTGAGCAGCAAAGAGCAGAAGGGCCCCACGCAGATCTCGTGGATGCAAGGGGGCTGAACTTCGGTGCTGGAGCTGCTCAGGGTCGGGGCTTCTCTTACCCCAAAGCACTCAGTCGAGGGTCACTCGGTGGTAGTGCTGGACAAGCGTCGTGCAGTCTTCAAAGATGGCCGGTCCCTCGAGGTCTCGTCACACCCACGGATCACAGCTGGGCTGATGATGCAGGTTGAGGTCAGAGGTGCCAGGGAAGCCGGTTCTCGTCGTGCTGGGCAGTCTTGATCCGGAGGAGAGACTTACAGCAGACCGCGATGCTTGGTTGGTGCCTGCTGCTGCAGGGTGACTACTCCTTAGTCACAACGGAGAAATCTTAGGAAGAGTCTTGAGTTCCTCTCGTAGAAAGTCGGTTCAGGATTCAAAGATTGATCTGATTTGGAAGGGGGCCAGTTCCTACCTTTATCCTGCAAAAAGGGGCTGGCACGCGACTAAGTCCTGCCCTATGGGTGGGACTAGGAGGGGGGTGGTTACACCCCTCTCCTTTGGCGGGCTTTCCCCAGATCAGGGGCTGGAGTGGTTCAAGCCGGCCTATGCACAGTGAGCACCGGGGTGCCACTTGCAGTCACCTTCCTCTAAAGCCCTGCCTACCTAGGATACACAAAATCCTGTCTGGGACGGTGCTGGCACCGCCCCTGGCAGGAAACCCTTTGTCCTTGCCTCCTGTGCTGGGAGGACTCCCAGCAGCAGGAGGGCAGACTTGTGTCTCGGTGGCAGCATCCATCTTGTGGAGCTGAGGTTATGTCTGACTTTAACCGGGGTTACAGGTTACATACATGTCGTGTCCCTCTAGAAGGGTGGAATGCTAACCCCGTCGCCAGAATTGGCGAGGGGTTAGTATTCCAATTCGTATGACACCTTACTTGACATGTTTTGATAAAGCGATACCAGAGTTGGCATATAACCGCGAGGATTATAATGCACTTAAGAGTATATGGTATGCGTTATCATGGAACAGCTATTAGGACTTGGTTCCGCAAGCTGCAAACGGGCTCAGCTCATGCCAGAGCACCATTTCACATTATTCCAAGCACTCTGCCTTCAGGATTGTTAAGGCCTGCCATAGGAGTGACTGATAGGAATACATGTGTCCATTTTAGGGTTAGATATAGGTATACTATATCTAAAGCAAAGGGTGATTACACCACCTTGCCCCAGCTGTCGTGCAGCCAGTTGTGTCAGATTTGGATGGCCAGCCAGGGGTGGCATAATACATGCTGCAGCCCCTGGTAGGCCCTGGGTACACCTATGCCCTGGGTACCTAAGGTACACTGTACAGGGACTGATAAGGTGACTCAGTATCCAATTAGATATGTACCTAAGGTACATGGAATCCATTTTAACAGAGAGAGCAGTGGGCCTGGGGTCCTGAATAGCAGGGCCCCAGGTCAACTAAGTCAGAAAACCAGCAAAACACCAGGCAAAAAGTTGGGGGCAACCATAGTCAGGGATCTACCTTCCTACAGGGGGGTGCCAGCCTGTGCCAACCCCACCCCTCAGGTGGGAGAGGCGAGGTGAAGCACGACACCGGGCTCAGGCCATCTTGAAGATGGGGAGCCCTGCCCAATCACAGCTAGGCTCAAGCCCCCCTCCCACAGTAGAGGAGCAGGCTAGGGGTTGTACCCACCCCAGGACAGGGACCTATTAGTCCCTGCCCTTGCCTTACCTGTAATGCCCCTAAATTCAGTATTTAGGAGCTCCCTGAACCTTCCCTCCTCAGATCCTGATAAGAAAAGAAGAAAGAAGATCAAGAAGAAGAAGACCCGCCGTGCAGCTGCTAACAGGACAACACCAACTGACTTGGCCCCAGCCCCACCGGCCTGTCGATCCTGGAACCTGCTCCTGCCTAAACCCGGCGACCCCTGCGGACAGCAACCTTTGGACAACCGAAGGACCTGCCTGCCTTGACCCTCTTAAAGTCTGGGACTCCCCTAAATAGAGGCTCTGCTCAACAACCATACCCCTGGTGCCAGCCAAGAAGCTGAAAATCAACCCACTCTGCACACGGCAATCCCGGCCCGTGCCCGAGTGATCCAAGACCACGAGGACGTCCCCCCGGCGACTGGGACCAGAAGTCCAGTGCCCAAAGACCCTCCTCAACGAACCAGACGACGCCCGCAGCCTCAGAATCGGGGACCCCTCCAACCGCGACCAGCCGAGGGAAAGATTTCCTGACGCCCAAAGACACCCCTGCACCCGGCGCCCTGCGACTCCCTGTGCCTTCCTTTGGGGTACCTACCTCTTCTCCAAGATCCCAACCTACCTCTCGAAGTGGTGGTCGCATCTGAAGATTCACCGTCCCTGAGCCTGCAGCCTTTGCTCCCTTTTTACCATTCCCATTGAATAACATTGAGCGCCCGACGGCTCAAAAACACCCTGCACCCAGCCGCCCGAGTGCCTCTGGCCGTGCACCCGAAGTCCTATCCTACTTCCCCATTTGCCCTGAGCAAGTGACCAGGAGCCCAGCTCCCACAGCCGCGTGGCCTGGTAGTCAGCAGCCACCAACCGAAGGCCCCCTGCCCCTCTTTGGATAACATTGAGCCTAACTACCTCTGCAACCGGCTGCCCCTGTGGGGGTACCAACTGTACCTACCTGACCCTGGGGGACCACTGAGTCTATGCCCAGAACCTTAACTTCAACAGCTGAGTACTCACCTGGAAACCGATAACTCACTTTCCTGCCATAGGATAACATCGACTCGTTTGACTCGAAAAATCTCCAAAGTGTGAAGTTTTGAAACTCTTAAAATATTCCTATAAAATCTGCCGGGTAACGAATTTGGAAATACTCACCTGGGATCAGGAGAGGAGTCAGTACTGTACCTTTCAGCCCAGTGCTGACCTGCAAAAGTAATTTGAACTATACTTACCCATAACTTGAATTTTCTTCCATAGGAAACCATTGACTGTTTTTCTCTGAAATTTCTTCTGTCTACCTTTGAATATTGCAAATATTCCTTAAAAATCGTACCAACTGTTAAAACGTAAATATTTACTTGTCTTGGGTAGAGACCCCAGTACTGAACCTAGGAGTCCAGTCCTGGATTACAAAACTAACGAGAACATACTTTGCCTGTGACTTGAATTTCCTTCCATCGGATTACATTGCTATTTTTTCACAAAAAAGTTTCGAAGTGGCAACTTTTAAAATACCTTTTTATTCCTTAAAAATCATTGCAATAACCAAAACGATTATACTAAACTGTTTTCAGCTCCGACCCCAAAACTGAATCTAGTATCCAGTCCTGGGATTACAAAAGTAATCTATAAAGTAATCAACTGCATTTATGTAGAAAAACCCAATGAGCTCAATGTTAAATTGTGTTGCCTACTGCAACCCCTGTACCGATTGTGTTTACAATGTTTATTGCCTTTCTGCAAAGTACACATCTGAGGTCACTCATATTAAGAAAAGTATATTTTGATACCTGTTGGTTCTAAAAATAAAACTACTATATCTTTTGATGTAAAAACAAATGGCCTGGAGTTCAGTCCTTGAGTGTGTGAAACCTTTTGCTGACTGTGTACAACAAATGCTTTGCACTGTACTCTGGTACTGCCTTACTGCTCGACCAAGCTACCACTTTAGAGAGTAAGGTCACACCTGGCTTTAACCTCTGTTATACCTCTGGGGGTGGTGTACTCTATACACACTGTACCTTACTTTGGTCCAGTATATATAGAGCCACTTTCTCACAGTGTGTTCATCAGACTTATCAAACCATCCAGCTGCTACACAACTTGAGATTCACACTAAACTACCCCAAGCCCATTCTTCAGCCCTCCCACATACATCAGCCTCTAGGGGCCACAGTAGACTCCTCCAGAGCTCTGGCATATCCCAATTCAGCCAGGATAGCCAGTATGCAAACACTAAGCATCAGATTTCATCCGCAGCATTCCCTCCCAGCAAGAGTATTCATGCAGCTCATAGGAATGATGGCCTCTTGCATTTTTATCGTACCTCATGCAAGACTACAGATGTGCCCCTTACAGGAATGCCTAGCACGTTAGTGGAACTAGGCTCAAGGACAACTTACAGATCTGGTGTTGGTGGACAGCCGCACACTTCGCTCTCTGCAGTGGTGGAACACACAAAACCTGTCTAAAGGGCGGCTGTTCCTAGAGCCGGTTCCACAAACAGCAGACGCATCACTCACTGGCTGGGGAGCCCATCTCCTAAACCACACAATTCAAGGCAAATGGACCACTCGACAAAAAGTGCTCCACATCAGTCGCCTAGAATTACAAGCAATTTTTCTAGCATTCAAGTAAGTCCAAGTACATCTACAGCACAAGACTGTCCAAGTCCGGACGGACACCATGACAGGCGTGTATTACATTCAAAAACAAGGAGGCACACATTCTTTGCAGCTGTCCCAGCTCGCACAAAACATTTGGAGATGGGCCATTCCACAAAACATATACCTTCTAGCAGAACATCTTCCAGGAGTTCACAATCAGATTGCCGATCCGCTAAGTCGACAGGCATAGCAGATACACAAATGGGAACTTCATCCCCAAGTTCTTCAACCATTTTTCCAAACGTGGGGTCAACCGGAGTGATCTGTTTGCCACACACGCAAATGCAAAATGCCCAACCTTCGCCGCCAGGTTTCCACACAATGAACTGGTCAGGCAGATTTACGTACGCTGTTCCGCCACTCCCACTGATTCCTCTAGTAGTACGCAAGCTCAGGAAACAGTCTCTCAAAATGATCTTGGTGGCTCCCACATGGGCACGCCAACCGTGCTTCACAACATTGCTGGAACTCTCAATAGTTCCACATCAAAAACTACACCTCTCCCCAACATTGCTAATGCAAAACCATGTAGAGATAAGGCACCCCGATACAGGTCAACTGAATCTAGCGATCTGGCTCCTGAAGTCCTAGAGTTTGGTTATTTTAACCTTCCACTGGACTGTATGAACATCGTTAAAGAAGCCAGACGCCCTACTACTAGAGCTTGCTATGCAGCAAAATGGAAAAGATTTGTCATCTACTGCAATAACATTGATCCACTGGATGCTTGAATCCAGTACATAATTTGTTCCACCTCGAGAACATCGACAACGCCAGCTCCACCGCCCTGATCGACAACCTCGGACTCAAACAGCTCGTGACGACACCCACCCACACCGCTAGACACACACTGGACCCCATCTTCTCCGCAAGTCCCCACGTCTCCTTAGACCACACCACCGAACGCCACTGGACAGACCACAGATGCGTCCACTTCACCTTAAGGAAACACACCACCGCACCCAACAGATGCCACGCCGCTGCTGGGGCAAGGTCACCGAGGACAAACTGACCACCGCCCTCGCCCTGGGACCACCCACCGACCCCGACACCGCCGCCATCAACCTCAAACAGTGGATCAACGACTGTGCCAACACCCTCGCCCCACTCAAGACGGCCGCCAATCACACCAACAAGAAAGCCGCCTGGTTCACCGAAGACCTCCGGACCTCCAAGCGCACCTGTCGGAAGCTGAAGAAGAGCTGGCTCCATGACCGAACACCAGCCAGCCACACAGCCCACAAGAACGCCACCCGCAGACACCACCAACTCATCAGGACCGCCAAGAGGACCGCCTAGACAACCACGCACACAACAGCAAACAGCTCTTCAACATCGTGAAAGGACTCGCCAACCCCAGCTCCAACACCATCGACATTCCACCATCACAAGACCTGTGCGACTCACTGGCCACCTTCTTTCACCGCAAGATCACCAACACCCACGACAGCTTCAGCGACATCCACGACAGCTTCAACACCACCACCCCCACCTCCACCGCCGAGACCACCACTCCTGCACCCAACACCCGCACCAGCCGCCTGACCACCTGGTCCAACGTCAGCGACGAAGACCCCGTCAAGACCATGAACTCCATCCACTCTGGGTCCCCATCTGACCCATGCCCTCGCCACGTCTTCAACAAAGCCAGCACAGCCATTGCCCCCCACCTCCGGAAAACAATCAACATCTCCTTCGAGACAGCAACCTTCCCAGAGAGCTGGAAGCACGCCAAGATCAACGCCCTACTGAAGAAACCCAAGGCGGACCCCAACGACCTCAAGAACTTCCGGCCCATCTCCCTGCTCCCTTTCCCGGCGAAAGTTACGGAGAAGATCGTCAACAAGCAGCTGACCCGCTACCCCGAAGACAACAATATCCTGGACCCATCCCAGTCCGGCTTCCGCAACAACCACAGCACCGAGACCGCCCTCATCGCCGCCACCGACGACATCAGAATCCTTATGGACAAAGGAGAAATAGCCGCCCTCATCCTTCTGGATCTATCAGCAGCCTTCGACACGGTATGCCACCGCACCCTAACAGCACGCCTCCATGACGCCTGAATCCAAGAGAAGGCCCTGGCCTGGACCACATCCTTCCTCTCTGGCAGAACCCAGAGCGTCCGCCTCCCACCCTTCCGCTCCAAGACCACCGAGATCATCTGCGGCGTTCCTCAGGGATCATCCCTCAGCCCGACGCTGTTCAATATCTACATGGCACCACTCGCCCACGTCGCACGACAACATAGCCTCAACATCATCTCCTCCGCAGACGATGCCCAGCTGATCATCTCCCTCACCGAAGACCTCCAAGTTCAAGTTCGGGAATTTATATAGCGCACTACTCACCCAGAGGGTCTCAAGGCGCTTGGGGAAGGGGGTTCATTTTTTGTCGAATAGCCAGGTTTTAAGTTCTTTTCTGAAGGAGATGTGGTTTTGAGTAAGGCAGAGGTGAGTGGGGACTGAGTTCCAGGTCTTGGCCGCCAGGAAGGAGAAGGATCTGCCACCCATGGTGGATTTTCGGATGCGTGGGACTGCGGCGAGGGCTTGATTGGACGATCTTAGTTGGCGGGTGGGTGTGTAGAAGGACAGTCGAGTGTTGAGGCATTCGGGTCCTAGTTTGTAGAGGGCCTTGTGTGCGTGCCAAAGCCAACCTCCACAGAGGAATGAAGGCCGTCGCCGAATGGATGAAGGACAGCAGGCTGAAGCTGAATTCAGACAAGACGGAGGTCCTCATCCTCGGCTCAACCCCCTCAGCCTGGGACGACTCCTGGTGGCCAACATCGCTAGGAATAGCCCCATAACCCACCAACCACGCACGCAACCTAGGGGTCATCCTAGACTCCGCCCTCACCATGACCAAGCAGGTCAACGCCGTCTCCGCTTCCTGCTTCAACACCCTCCGAATGCTCCGCAGGATCTTCAAATGGATCCCCTCTGACACGAGAAGAACCGTCACCCAGGCTCTCGTCACCAGCAGACTGGACTACGGGAACACCCTCTACGCAGGAACAACAACCAAGCTCCTGAGACGGCTGCAACGCATCCAGACGCCTCGGCACGACTGATCCTCGACGTCCCCTGACGCAGCCACCTCACACCCCACCTGAGAAGCCTGCACTGGCTCCCCGTCAACAAGAGGATCACCTTCAAACTACTCATCCACGCACACAAAGCCCTACACAAGGCCGGACGAGCATACCTCAACGACCGACTCCGCTTCTACACCCCCACCCGCAGCCTCCGCTCTGCCAACCTCGCCCTTGTCACAGTTCCACGCATCCGGAAAACCACCGCCGGCAGCAGATCCTTCTCCTACCTCGCCGCCAAGACTTGGAACACTCTCCCTACCGGCCTACGACAGACCCAGGACCTGCTGGCCTTCAGGGAACTTCTCAAGACCTGGCTTTTCGATCAGTAGCAGCACCCCCCCACCCCCCACACCAGCGCCTTGAGACCCTCACGGGTGTGTAGCGCGCTTTACAAATGTAATGATTGATTGATTGCTATTTACTACACTTACAAATATGTAATCTGGCATATTCTTCCATAATACTACATCTAGCAGCACTTGCTGCTTATTTACAAAACAGACAACACTTGTCATTATTTAGATTACCTGCAATTAAAGCCTTTATGGAGGTCCTTAAAATAATAATTCCTCCCAGACTGCCACCCTCTCTGGTGTGGAATTTAAACAGTGTACTTACAAGGTTCATGGGTCCCCCCCCATTTGAACCTGTGCATAAATGTGAACTTCAGTTCCTCACATGGAAAGTTGCTTTCCTTGTCACAATTACATCTCTCAGAAGGGTAAGTGAGATCCATGCTTTAACCATACAAGAACCATTCTTACAAATGCATCGTAATAGTGGTTCTCAGAACAAATCCAAAATTCCTTCCCAAAGTCATCTCTGCTTTTCATCTTAACCAATCAGTTGTTACTGGTGTTTTTCCAAAACCCAGACTGTGGCAGAGAGAGCTCTTCACACACTTGATGTCAAAAGAGCCCTCCTTTATTACATTGACAGGACTAAGCCCTTTCGAAAGACAAAACAACTGTTAGTAGCCTTCTCCCCAACTCATAAGGGTAACCCCATCTCCAAAGCTGGGATCGCAAGGTGGATAGTAAAATGTATTCAAATATGCTACCAAAAGTCTAAACGCACATTAACAATTCCCCCTAGGGCGCATTCAACAATCAAACTAGGGACTTCCATGGCATTCTTTGGAAATATTCCCTTAGATGACATTTTTAAAGCAGCAACATTGTCTACACCACACACCTTCACCAAACACTATTAAGTTGACATGCAGGCTAAGCAACAAGCTTCTGTAGGCCAGGCTGTCCTTAAAACACTTTTTCAAACTACTGCACCAGATACAGGTGACCAATGCTAGGAGAGACACTGCTGTACAGTCTATGCATAGTGTACACTCAGCAGCCCATATGCCTCGAACGGAAAATGCTACTTACCAGTATGCCTCTGTTCTTGGCATGTAGAGCTGCAGAGTTGTACACACCCACCCGCCTCTCCAGAACCTGTACCTGTTCCAGTATTATCTTAACTAGATACATTCACATGGCCATCTTACTTCTTACTGACTCCATCATTTCCCATCATGGCGAAAAACAATCTGAGGATGAAGTTGATGCCCTTGCTCACTATTGTCCAAGGGAGGAGTCACCTATCTCGTGACTACAAAAGACTCTTCCAAAACATCAACAAAGTGCAAGCATCCGAGTCCAACACCAGATGGCGATCTATGCATAGTGTACAACTCTGCATTTCCTCATGCCAAGAACAGATGCATTCTGGTAAGTAGCATTTTCCTTTCCTTTCCTTCGTCATTGCGATCACATCTCTCAGTAGAGTGAGTGAGCTATTGGCATTAACGATAGAAGAACTATTTTAACAAGTACACCTAAATAAAGTGGTTCTTCGTACTAATCTTAAATTCTTACCTAAAGTAGTTTCTGCCTTCCACATCAACCAATCTATTGATGTGCCTGTGTTCTTTCCTCAACCAGATTCTGTGGCAGAACGTGCTCTACACACTTTAGATGTACAAAGAGCATTGATGTATAACATACAAAGAACAAAATCCTTTCGCAACACTAAAAACTGTTTGTGGCTTTTGCTTCACCACACAACGGCAATCCCATTTCTAAATCATGTATTGCACGATGGATAGTTAAATGTATTCAGATATGTTCTGCAAAAGCTAAAAGAACTTTACCAATTCCCCCTAGAGGGTATTCTACTCGCAAAGTGGAGCCTTCTATGGCTTTTGGTCTATACCACACACATTCACAAAACACTATTGTGTAGATGGGTTAGCCAGACAACAAGCTTATGTGGGCCAGGCAGTTTTACGTACACTATTTTAAACTACTGCAACCGCTACAGGTTAGCCACCACTTTGGGAGATTGCTGCTGTATAGTCGATGCATAGCATGTGATCTACAGCTCACATGCCTTGAACGGAAAATGCTACTTACTCCGTATGCATCTGTTCTTGGCATGTAGAGTCACATGCGCCCTCCCACCTCCCCGGTTACCTGTATCTGCTCCAGTACTATCTTACTTAGATAACTACACATGGACATCTCTATTCTACTCTTACTTACTCCAGTCTCACCCTCTGCGGGAAAAAATCTAACATTGGAGTCAATACCCATGCGCATCACCGAAAGGAGGAGTCTCCTACCTCGTGACTGGAAAGAATTCTTCGAACAAAAACAAAGTGCAAACATCCGGGCCCAACACCAGACTGCAATCTATGCATAGCAGGTGACTCTGCAGCTCTACATGCCAAGAACAGATGCATACTGGTTAAGTTGCATTTTCCTTTCCTCCATAGGATAACATTGAGAAAGTTTCTAAGTGTGGAGTTTGAAAACCTAACGAAATTCTTTAAAATTGTGCTATTTAACAAAAATGATTTTACTTGTTTGCAGGAAATGTCCCAGCGTAGTATCCAGGCATACTTACTACTCTGAGTAAGAAAAGTAATCTAAAAAGTAACTTACCTTGTATTTTATTGTAAAACCCATTCAAGTCACTGTATTTACAAAGCATTGCATTTCTCTGAAACAATCCTATAAGTCAAAACAAAGTACATATAACATTACAATCCAAACCGTATTAAAAACTGTATATTTACTGCAAAGTATTTATCACTTACCTGTGCCAGGCTTGCTTGGTTCTAGGAAATAAAATAACTAAAAGAATATTTTTTATAGAAAAACAATTGGTCTGAAGGTCAGTCTGAGTGTGTGAATTCATTTGCTGATGAGTGTGTACAACAAATACTTAACACTGTTCTCTGATACAGCCTTACTGCTCGACCCCACTTCCACAAATAGAGAGTAAGGTGCTATCTAACTTGACCTCTGGCTACCTTTGGGGTTCCACTGGACTCTGTGCACACTATACCTCACTTTGGTAAACTATATAGAGAGCGAGCTTCCTACAATAGGTCAAAGACATAGTCATTTACAACGCCAATAGCTCTAACTCTTAAAAAAAAAAAAAAAAAAGAAAAGAAAATGCTAGGCCTATTACATTGCAAATGCCATTTTATGGTTCAGAAAAATTCTGTAAAAGCAGGCCTGTCAGGTTTTTTAATGGAGGTAACGCTAATTTTATGGATTTTGAGGTGGCTACCTACATCTAAAGATTGACTTTAAATAATTGATGAAAAGGTGTTCTGGGATCCACGCAAATGCATGAAAATATTCTATGTTTATGACTTCAGTGGCGGGATATGTGTGATGCAGAAAAAGGAATACAAGTAAGTAACTTTTCCTTGTGTGTGTTTGTTCACATGACTACTTTTTGGTGCAGTGATTATGAATATAGAGATTTTATAGCTCCTTTGTCTTTCCAGGGAGAGAACAGCATTGTCCTTCATGGGAGGGCCTGGTTTCTGGAAGGGGCGGGGGGGGGGGGCAGGGCGGGTTGATGAAAGGAAGAAAGGGCGTGCCTTTTTGACCTTTGAGTTTTTTTCCAGTGTAAGGAGTACCCTGTATGCCTACTTCAAACACAGCCGAAATGTGAAGAATGAGAAGGATCACAGTAAGTGACAATGTCCTTGTGTCTTAAACTCCTTCATACCGATGTGGGTTGGGAGTGAGGTGGGTAGGTTTCTGAGAACCGAAAATTACAGAGCGTGACCCCAAGCTCAGTGTATTGATATGTGTTTAAACTGATTTTAACCCCTGTTCGTTGCTTCTCACTCTCCACTGTAATCTAGTCTGTTTATCTAGAATGCCACAGAAACCCTTCACCTTGTCTCATTTTTCTGCTCCAAGAGGAGGTTATTGGATCTCTCCTTTGAATCCACTTCTCATTCTGTTGCACTGCTGTGACTAGTCTCCTGCCTCCAGTTCCCACTTCTTACTTTCTCCTACATCCTTTGAGCTTGTTAGAATAAGCACTTAGTAGTCCTTCCATATCAGTAGGAATTTAACATAGACTATCTGTTGAAGATTTGGCAAAGAAATAAGGCTGAAGTCCCTCTATGGACTGTCTAGATCGTCCCCACCACCCCTATAAAGAACTTAAAGCAATGCAACCTTTACCGTAGTTTGTTACTCTGATCTACACTATTCTAATGCTTTATCAGAACTCTTCTTTTTTTAATAGATCTACTTTTACAGTAAATGTAATTTAATTTTCATTAGGATGGGCGAAGTTGCAATTAGTCCTCGTCTGGTGTTTTTTTTTTGTTAGTGTAGTTTTCCCAGGAGAACGTCAGCATAGCAGGACTTGCGCATGTGCTCTCCGCACACCCCAATCCTGCCCAAGGTGAGGCCTGTGGTTTACAGCCAAATATCCAGAAAATCTTTGCGATGTCCTCAAGGATCTGAAATTATTCTTTCCTTGTGTGGCTCTTCCTTGGTCACATTGTTTAGCTGATGCCACATTTTCAGCTTTCATGCTGATTCATGTATTTTCTTTTTAATGCTTTTTGGTATCTTCTGTCACTTCGTGGTACCTTTGCAGCAGTCTGATTGCTCCTACTATTACAGCACCCCACTTGGAGGTGCAGCAGGTCGTTTTTAAATTTGTTGAGATCAGAGCTGTGCTGATTATAGAGGCTTTCCAAGATGGTCGCCCCCCCATTTTCTGAGTAAGTGTGCCGTCTATCCCCTTAATCCTTATTATTGTGTGACTGGCAGTGTGATTCTAATACACAAACTGGCACATTTATTTTTTACCTGTACCCTTATGAAGAGACTGCCTACTAGGCACTGTTCATAGAATTAAGTGCTTAGCGGTAATAAACAATTATAATGTATCTGGTTAAATGCGTTTTATTTAGATTTCTATTTTTACTGTACCATTTATCCACCTGTTAAGTAAAGTACTTTGCTTTTTCTAAGTTAAGCACTGCCTGAGTATTGAAATGATTGAGTTTTATTTACCGTTTCATATTGAATCTTAGGTTCTAAACCCTCTGCCTCCTTGAATAAGTCTTGCCTTTCATCCTTGCTACTCTGGGCTAGTCAAGTGCCTAAGGTAGTGGCATGACTGTCTGATTGGAGGGCAGAAGTATTGTAACCTTGACTAAACAATTGTACCTGCAGAGCATGCTGTGCAGTAGTTCTTGAATACCAGTGGGCCCCAAGAAAAAGCCTCACACTTGTGCACATGCCACCCTCAAGCAGATAGTGCAGTGTGGAACCCAACCTCATATGCTTTTCTGCTGATGGTTCTAGTAAATGGGGAAATTATGAAGAAAACATATTGGAACTACTGTCAGCCTCCATGTAGACTGCATTGTGCACTCTCAATAGGTACGCTTTGGTTATCCTGCGACATCAGAGGGGCTAACAAAAAGGTATGACAAAGAGTACCTCCAACAGCCATGTAGGATTGTTGAACTCACTGTGGCAAAAAGCACAGGTTTTCCATAAAATGTGCAACGTCAGAGCAGCATAGCTTCACGCAGCAGCCATGAGATTTTTGTCTCAACAGTAGTTGACACGGAATGCCGCCTCAAAACTTTGCCCCTAAATAAGACTCTGTGTATACCTGAAAATGGTGCCCTTCCATCTTCTAACGAATGGGCTTGGGTCATATGAGGATGACCTAGCAAAGATTGATAATGGAAAACACCACATTTAAGCTCAATCCTCCTCCTTAAAAGAACTGTATTGGTCTTCATTCTGAATTTGGCGAGATACATTACTAGTTCCATGCGATTGGCATGATAGGCTTGTTATTTTGATGGATTACGCCAAGGACATTAACACCTACAACATGGCACATTGTTCATCCATACACAAACAAAGTAGGCCGCAAGGACCCACATAACATATATTACATGGGATTCCAAGTCCGCAGATGTTCTTCCTGGGGATTGGCCTAGAGATGCTCAGACTCAAAATAACCATGATAGACAACTATGTCCATGTCAAAGAGCTGAAAGAGATAATTAGTTATCAATCAATCAATAAGCTTTATTCGATAGCAAGTATCATAAAAGTGTTACAGAATCATAAAAGTAGTATAACATTTGACAATACATACAAATATTAAAAGATTAAAAACAGAAATTTAAAACATACTTTTCCAGAATAGTATATTGCCATTACAAGGTAGAGTACACATTTTCTATTTCAAATATCTCTGGCATATCGCTAAGCATCAATGGTTAACAAGACAAAAAGTCATGGAACTGGGTCCGCTCAAACAATCGTTGTTTGGCTACATCTTTGGACCTACTACCTTGTTAGTTACTTTTGAACGGATAATCCATGCACAGCCCAAATACTTGGCAACTCTGCAAACAGAGACCTTGAGGCATCAGTTCACAGAAAGCGAAGCGCCACTAGATGATTTTTTGTTCCCAGTTGGGCACAAATTGGCTTAAGCCATCTTGTCCTAGCCTGTTTATAGGCAGGGCATGCGAATAATAGATGGGCTACCGATTCTTGCTGTGCTTCACAGCATGGACAGTGGGATGAGGTATATTTTGTTGGCTCCCGTTGAGCAAGCGTGGAGTTTAGATTTAAGGACCCAAATCGGAACTGCATGTAGAGTGTCCTATCTCTAGGGATTCTGATACAATCTAGGTATGGTTCCTGATAACCAACTTGTTTGTGATGGAGAAATTCATCAGTTAATCTCCAGAGCCTGGAGTGGTGTACAAACTGGTGTTTAACCCAGTTCCAGTAGATCTTTTTTAACTCCACCTTAGTCAAAGGGGTCTGATTCTCCCAGGATTCGGCTAGACACAGTTTACACATAAGATCCTTCAGATCCCTTAGCCATTTGACCCTTTTGTTAGAGTCCAGGGTGATCAGCTCGTAAAGGCCAGCCGCATAATGTGTCAATTCAGGGGTGCGTCTTAATCTTGCCCAATACAATAGGGGACGGAGTCTGGCCATCTCACTAATCGAGCGTCTGCCCATGTTAAGGAATAAAGGTTTTAGTGGTGTATATATAGGGGCGGAGACCAAGTCTCTGATGAATTTATTCTCAGATCTTTGGATCTGTACTATTTTTTCAAAGCCCCAGAGACCGGCACCATAGATTGCCGAACTCACCGCTTTGCCTTCATATACGACTAAAGCCGGGGCAACCAATCTAGACAGGGAAGAACGTTGCTCTCTTGAGATGGCGCCGGGGCAACCAATCTAGACAGGGAAGAACGTTGCTCTCTTGAGATGGCGCCCGCTTGTGATTTAATAGCATCTTACTCAGATGCGGCCCGATAGCATTTTGTCTGAAAGCCTAATCCCCAGGTAGTCAAAGGAGTGAACTCGCTCTAAAAGAGAGCCATTAAGAGAGAGTTTAGGTCTAAAGTGGTTCCCAGGGTTAAAAGCCATGAACTTAGACTTTGAAATGTTTATGGAAAGACCCCTTGATGTGCAAAATAGTTGGAAACGGGTAAGGAGTTTTTGTAGACCCATCTGAGTTTTTGAAATAAGAAGAGTATCGTCCGCAAAAAGGAGGGTAGCAATTTTTTCCCCCGCCAGGGTTGGTGCGTCGGCTGGAACTTGGCTCAGAAAATCGACCAGACCATACACATAAAGTGAAAAAAGTGTGGGAGCCAACACGCAACCCTACACATAAAGTGAAAAAAGTGTGGGAGCCAACACGCAACCCTGGCGGACACCCCTATTTATTGGTATCCTTTCCGTGGTTTGCCCTTGATTCCCCCCCCCCCCATCTAACTCGAGCATAAGTATCCTCATGGAGGCGTATTAGAAGAGATAGAATGTAGGGGGAAATACCCATATCCTGTAGCACTGTCCATAACTTTACGCGTGGGACCAAGTCGAAAGCCGTCTTGAGATCAATGAACGCGAGATGTAGGCTTCCCTTACCAATGACTACCACTTTCCAATAAAGGAGAAGTAGTCTAAAGACTTGATCAACTGTGCTGGTGGCTTTCCTAAAGCCTGCTTGGCAATTAGAAAGGATTCCCTCCTCCTCCATCCAAAGCTGAATCCTGTTTAGGAGGGTTCTGCCTACTACTTTCTGCAATGCAATCTAATAAGCTAATAGGCCTATAATTGGTGGGGTCCTGTCGATCGCCTTTTTTATAGATGGGTATTACCTATGCTTCTTTCCACGAATTCGGGACTTCCGCTCCTTCCATTATACTATTAATCATGAGTGGAATATATCGGGCCCACTTATGTGGTTCCAATAAAAACAGGTCGCCCGGGATACCATCTAGTCCTGCCGCTTTTGCAAGAATAATACTGTTGATGGCGCTCACGACCTCATTCAGTCTAAATGGATTTGTGGCATCGGAGAGAGTTGGGGTCTGGTTACCGAGCAAATTGTCTGGCTCCCCCTCAACTTCCTCCGCATATAGGTGAGCAAAGTGATTCCACCAAACCTGGCTCCCAATATGATTAGGAATGGGAGAGTTATCACTCCTTTCTCTCTTCTTAATTTAAGCCCAGAAAGAAGCAGAATTTCTCTTACTCGACGCCTCTTTTAGGTCCTCCCAATGAGCCTCCTCCCAGTCACGCTTAGCTAATTTCAGGGATAGTTTATAATACTTTCTCGCTGTTTTGACCATGGGAGAGTTTTTTTCCTTTACAGCTGCTATTAAAACTTGCCTTTTCTCCTTGCAGTCTCCGTGAACCATAAATTAGAGTTTCTTTGTTTGCTCTTTCCATGACCTGTTCGGGAACCTCCTACGAACTGTGCACCAATCAAACAAATAGTTTCTTGGTGAATTAGGGGAATCTTTTCCCGCCCCTGGACTGCTGCCAAAGCTTCCTCCAAATCGCCTGTCTTTGCAGCTAAAATTGAGGTGATATGCGCAATCTTTAGATCCTATTAATTAGTTATAGATTCCTTAGAATTACCCCAGGCGTCAGACTGGATCTGGAGAATTTTTTCGTCCGCAGTATTGCACGTAGATGGGTGGCGTCGGTTGACTCCGCGCACGTCGTTGACGCCGTGGTTGCTGGAATGACATTGCCGTATCTTCTCGTGCGCTGACGTCAGTTCTTTATTTCTTTTATGCCAGCCAGCGCAGATCTGGAGAGAGCAGTACCCTTAGTCACTTTTTGACTAACTTTTTTGCGACTTTTGTCGACACCTTTTTTTTAGTCTTCTCTACTCCTGGTTCATGCAGGGATGTCCAGTTGTCCTCAGCCTGGCTCCAAGACTTGCGACACCTGTCGTTGGATTACCAGCGCTAACCAGTATTGTCACCGAGCAGTGGGTAATCCCCTTGAAGGTCTTCTAGTCCGTGCTCCCTCCACAAGGGCGGTTTCTTCTTCGACAGCCCTTTTTGCCGGAGTTCCTATCCGGGAGATCTTCAGGACAGAGACCTGGAGCAGTACTCATACATTTACAAGACATTACTGCCTGGATTCTTCAACTCGGAGTGACACAGCTGTGGGCCAGGCAGTCCTGAGGAACCTCTTTCATTAAGTGGGGAGCTTTCCCTTTCCTCCCTCATTCTGTCTAAGCTATTTGCAAATTTTTGATCTTCATTTGCTTGTTTCTTATATTTCCTTTTGTTTACAAATGTGTTTTTTTACCATTGATTTTGTGATTATGGTGGATTGGCCTCTTTTCTAGCTAATTCCTAATAATGTCTCATGGCTTTCGGTTTTAATATTCAAGAATGGTTAAATAAGGAATCAAGGTTCAAAACATTTGCTCATAACGGCTAGCTACTCTGATTCAAGCTTTGGAAACTGTGAAAGTTCCAATACTGGAATACGAAAACAAATTACTTACCTGTAACTTTAGTTCTGTAGTAGGGGATATCTGTGTATAGTCATAATCTTGTGAATAGTCCCGCCCATGTGCATGGACCCCGGAGCAATCGAAATAGTCTCTTAAGTTGTCTTCTTCTGCAGTCCTGCATAGACACTTAAGAGAAAATCAAAGACAAATAATGCAGCCTAACAGTATAAGGCTACATTGGCCAGCACTTCATCTCGAAGTGAAAAAGTTAGCAAAAAATTATTACATTTTACACACTTTGTAAAGTTTCACACCTAGAGAAACTCCCCTTCACAAAAATCCTTTGTCATGATAGAGAGGAAGGGTTGGACAGACAAGCCCCATAGACTGCCATTATGTGTCTGGAAAAGGGATACCGTGCCTTTAAGGAACTCTCCAGAGACACTCTGTATCCCAGGATGCACAGCCGAAGGCCTTTTACTTTCAGTTCTTTTTGAAGGTGTATAAAGCCAGCCTAGTAGCATTCAGTACATTATCGTTTCATCCACCGGGGAGGAGGGCGGGCGCTTATGACTATAACAGAGATACCCCTACTACAGAACTGGAGTTACAGGTCAGAAACTACTCCTTCTGTAGTAGGGGATCTCTGTGTATAGTCATAATCTTGTGAATAAAATGGCAAGCCCATCCCAACAAACCAAACCAGCGGTGGAGGAAACAGACAAAACCACTACTGTGCAAACTGATTTCTCAACGAAGCCTGCCCAACCTGAGCGTCTGCCCTGGCATCAGAGTCCAGGCAGTAGTGTTTGGCAAAGGAATGGACCGACTTCCAAGTGGCAGCCCTACAGAAATCTGCAATGGGAACATTACGTAGCAACGCTGTTGTGGATGCTTTGCCCCTGGTGGGATGAGCCTTAGGCTTACCTCCTACGGTCTTGTTAGCCTTTTGGTAACATAGCTGGATACAGGACACAATCCACCTAGAGACGGACTGTTTAGAGGTGGCAAGACCAGTACTGACCGAACCATAATTGACAAATAATTGGTCTGACCTACGAATGTCCTTGGTCTTATCCAAGTAGAATTTCAACACCCTTCTTACATCCAGGGAATGAAGAGACCTCTCCGCCGGAGAGGAAGGATGTTGGAAAAACGTAGGTAAAGTTATCGTCTGATTAACATGGAAATCCGAAATTACTTTCAGAAGGAACTTAGGGTGAGTCCTCGTGACAACTTTGGAAGCATGAAACACTGTGTAGGGCTCTTGACAACACAGAGCCTGAATCTCACTCACCCTGCGTGCCGATGTTATAGTCACAAGGAAGACCGCCTTCCAGGATAGATGCTGTAGAGCCCTTATGGTACTGTGGAGTTCGTAATGGCATCACTGCACTTACAGTGCCCAGGAATGTGCCACTGGCATAGGGCATAGGGCACCCAGCTAGAGGGGTGGCTGATGTATGCCAGGGCAGTGGGTTTGTGGAAATGGCACACAGGAACGTGTGCCATGTCGACTCTTTGTTTAGTTCTGCACCAGGACACTCAGCCTGCAAAGTAAGTGTGTGTCTGTCTCTGCCCCCCCCCCCCCCTAAGGGTGGCACAATCTGTGCTGCAGCCCTTAGGAGTCTTCTCTGGTCACAATGCCCTGGTTTTGCAGCGTGAATCTTTCTGGATTCACTATGCTGTGCATATTCCGCAATCTGGTGGTTGGGTCCGGAATCGTAGTCTTTTTTTTCTCTCTTTTTTTTTTTTTTTTTTTTTGTCGTAGCCCAGGTGGGCGTCGACGTCCCACCATTTGGTACCTTCGGTGACGTCGGCGTGCTTCCGGCGGAAGCTACCTCCCTTGGGCGCCATCTTCAGATTCTTTTTTCCGCCGTTGGGTCTGGATCGTCGCCTGTAGCTCCAGAAGTTTTGGAGGAGGAAAGGAGAAAATACAGCAAATCTTCAACGGTGAAGACTTGAGCAGATCGAGAGAAGAGGACCTTTAGGAAAGAGACGACGAAGAAAGGAGAGAACTTCGAAATCTTCGACGTCCTTGGAGGAATGCGCACACAGGGGGCCCCCTGAGCGCAGGGATGTACAAGACGCCCTTTAAATTCTGCAAGAACTGCCACCACAAGTTTGCACAGAAGGACCAGCACCCAGTCTGCAACCTCTGCCTGCCAATCGACCACGAGAGCAGAGACTGCAACGCTTGCTCCGTCTTCAAGCCGAAGACACTCCGAGTTCGAGAAAGACAGAGGACAGCTCACCACACGATGCAGGGCAAGGGCCAAGCCCCGACGCTTTATGAACTTGGCCTCTCCACCGACGACTAGGACAACATCGCCGAAGGCCCAGATGACTTCACGGTCGCTGAGACCGATAAGAAAACGCCTGATAAGGTAGGAGAGTCTACGACCCCGAAAACTCCCACAGGGCCTCGAAAACCTGAGGCAGACTCTCGAAAGTCTGAGCACAGAGCCTCGAAAGGAGCACCGGCGCCGAACAAATCGACGACCGGAGCTGCATCCTCCGAAAAAGAGCCCAGCGGATCCTCCGAGAAGGACTCCCGGAGGCCGAAGACCAGCGAAAAGCAAAGGTCATCGAAGCAAGCCCCCGAAAAAGGGCCTTCGACTTCGACGTCGAAAGAAAAAGAGCCGAAGAAAGCTTCGCCGCCGCCGCCGAAAAGAGCGGCCGAAACGCTCGACGAAGAACAGGCCGCAGAGAAAGAGGAGAAGGCTTGAGGCCGCAATGGAGAACATCCTTCAGAGAAAGAAGGATTTCGATGAAAAGATGAGAAGTTACAAGATCGCCTCGAAACCGGCACCGACCGTCGCTGAGGTACAGGAGCTCTAGGAGTTCGACGTCGAAGAGCCGCCGAAAACTCCGGAACCTTCGGAGCACGAAGAGGAGGAAGACCTCTCTACACAGAAGGGGATTACGGGGAGCAGCAGTCAAGCTATGGCTCAGGTTCCTCGACGGCCCAAGACCAGGAATGGCAGGACATCGAGGCCGAAAACCCAGAGGAGGCGGTGGAAACATATCCCTCGAGGCCTTCGCCACCGGATGACATGGGGGCATACAATGAGGTGGTAAGAAAGGCGGCAGCAGCTTATGGAGTTAAGCTGGAAGAGGAGAAGCCAAAAGCAGACTTCCTGCTCGAGACATTGCTCCCCATACAGACAAGAAGCCAGTTCCTGCCCATGCTCCAGAGTATCACAGACCAGGGGAAGGAAGCCTTCAAGGACCCGGCTACATGCAGATCAGTAACGCCGAGGACGGAGAAGAAATACAAATTCTCCTCCCAAGACCCAGCTTACATCAAGGGATCCGTCACAGCAGATTCTATAATCGCTGCAACGGCCAGGAAAAGGGCAAACGTCCCAACAACGTCTGGACCTCCACCTGACAAAGAAAGCAGGAGGATGGATCTAACTGGCAGGAAAATTGAGAGGAACGCCGCAACGCACTGGCGGATGGCGAACTCCAACGCCCTCCTGAATAGGCATCAATACCAGCACTGGGATGAGATTGGACAGCTGCTCAAGCACCTCCCGGAACAATACCGTGAGAGGGCATCACACCCTGTGGAAGAGGGGAAGAGCATCGCCAATTCGTGCCTGAAGACAGCCTTGGATGGGGCAGAAACATCCAGCAGACTGATGGCTATAGGCATCACAGAGAGAAGGCAAGCCTGGCTCAGGATCTCAGGCTTCAAGGCTGAGGTTCAGAACAACATCCTGAACACACCCTTCAACGGCGAAACACTATTCGGAGCCCCAGTTGATGAAAAGCTCTCCCAACTGAAGGACAACGAGACGGCAAGGTCCATGGGGGCCCTGCAGTTAAGGGGGATGAGAAGGGTCACTCCTACACGGAGGCCGAACGGCAGAGGTGGAAGTCAGCGAGGAGATTCTCACCAGAGTTTCCACCAGGGGCAACAGAGTGACAACCAAGGCCACCAGGGCCAGCAGAGGCAAAGCTGGAACTACCAAAGCAAGGGCCAGTCCTTTCGGTCAAGAGGAAATGGACGGGGCCAGAGAAGGAGAGGCGGTGAACAACCCCCCTCTAAGTGACTTCACACGGGAGAAGGTGCTCCACCACCCAAAACCTCCGGGGGAGGAGCACGGAAAAACAAAGAGGAGAGGGCTACACGGACAAGACACAAAGGAACATGTAACGCCGGTAGGAGGAAGATTGAGATTTTTTCTCCAGGAGTGGAGAAAAATAACAGACAAGTGGATACTCATAATTATGCAGTTCGGATACTGCATAGAGTTGGATAAGAGGCCACCAAACAGAAAACCAAAAAAAAGACAGCACTCGGGAAGAGAGCTGCAACTACTGCAAGAGGAAGCCCAAGAACTCCTCCTCAAAGCGGCCATCGAACGAGTTCCTTTCAAAGAACGGAACAAGGGAGTGTACTCCAACTACTTCCTAGTGCCAAAAGCGGACGAAAGTCTAAGACCCATCCTGGACCTACGGTTCCTAAACAAATACGTCAAAACTCAAAAATTCAAAATGACGTCCCTACAAGAGGTCATCCCACAGATAAAGGCCGGGGACTTCTTGTCCACCATAGACCTCAAAGATGCGTACCTGCACATCCCCATGAACAGGCAGCACAAGCACATGCTAAGGTTCACAGTAAACAAGGATCACTACCAATTCACGACCCTGGCTTTCGGCCTAAAGTCAGCACCAAGGGTGTTCACCAAATGCCTCGCGGCAGTGGCCGCACACCTAAGAAGAAAGGGGATACACGTGTACCCCTACCTCGACGACTGGCTGGTAAAGGCAGGCTCTTACAGGACATGCAAAGAGCATGCAGAACAGGTGACAAGAACGTTAGCAAGCCTGGGTTTCTCCATACACTGGGGCAAATGCTCGATGGAACCAGAGCAAGTGAAGATCTTCCTGGGAGCCCAGATCGACACCGTCCAATGCAGAGTCTTACCGAGCGAAAAGAGAACGCTCAGCCTACTGAGGGAGAAACGCCACTACCAGAAGGGGCGAGCTCTGACAGTGAGGACTGTGAGCAAGATCTTGGGGATGATGGCATCATGCATACACCGGGTCCCCAATGTACGCCTACAAATGAGACCACTCCAAGAGTGGCTGCAACAGCAATGGTCACAAGCTACAGGAAGTTGGGAGGATCTAGTGGTTGTAACGCACAGGGTGCAGGAAGAGATAAGGTGGTGGACCAAGGAGAGAATAACAGAAGGGAAACCTCTAACACCACCGGACCCAACAGTGACCATCACCACAGACGCATCCCAGAAGGGGTGGGGCGCACACATGAACAGGCTCAGTGTGAGGGGTCTGTGGAGCCCTACAGATGCAGTCAGGCACATCAACTACCTGGAACTGAAAACTGTGTTGCTAGGCCTCAAGGCTTTTCAGAAACACCTGTACAACCAGAAGGTGCTAATACAAACAGTCAACACCACAACTATGTTTTACATAAACAAACAGGGGGGAACTCAATCGTTCCCTCTGTCAAACTTGGCACAGGAGATCTGGAAATGGGCTATACCATTAAAAATAGACCTGCTAGCCATACACCTGCCAGGGAAGGACAATGTAGAAGCGGATTGGCTCAGCAGGCAGACTTCAGCGTCCCACGAGTGGGAACTCAACAGTCAGGAAACAGAGAGACTATTCAGGAAATGGGGCACTCCAACAATAGACCTATTTGCAACACACCGGAATGCAAAATGCCAATACTTTGCATCCAGGCAACCAGAGGCACTGTCCTAGGGGAATGCCCTATGGATAAGCTGGTCAAAAACATTTGCCTACGCTTTTCCCCCGATACCACTGATCCCCAGGGTTCTCAACAAATGCATGAAGAGCGACATGACGCTCATCCTTGTGGCACCACAATGGGCCAGACAGACCTGGTATTCTCAGATAATGGAGATGGCGCAGGGGCCACCCCACAAGTTCTCAAAAAGAAGAGACCTACTCTCCATGGAAAACGGAGAAATTCCACACCCAGAGCCAGAGAGCCTCAACCTCTCAGCCTGGCTCCTGAGGACTTAGAATTCGCACACCTAAAACTACCAGAGAGCACCCTGCGGGTGCTGCGAGAGGCAAGAAGGCCCAGCACACGCAAGTGCTATGGGGAAAAATGGAAGAGATTCACTCAATGGTGTTGCAAGAAACAGCTCCAAAGGAAACTGACCAAGGAATCCACGGTGCTAAGGTACCTCACGCACCTAATTAAGGCAAGGCAAAGCTAAGCTCATCCTCGCTGAGGGTGCACCTGGCAGCGATTGTGGCATACACAAGAGGAGAAACAGGGAGAAGCTTCTTTACATCCCAAGTCGTAAAAACATTCCTAGAAGGGGCTAAAAGAATAGCACCGCCAAAGAGAATGCCGCCACCGGCCTGGAACTTAAATGTGGTACTGACGGAGCTCATGAAAAACACCTTTCGAACCCATCCACAAAGCATCACTGCAAATGTTAACAATGAAGACGGCTTTTCTGGTAGCAATCACCTCGCTACGAAGGGTGAGCGAACTGCAGGCACTCACACTGCAGGAACCCTACATCCAGATACACAGTGACAGGGTCGTGATGAGAACAGACCCACACTTCATGCCAAAGGTGGTGTCAAGGTTCCACATGAATCAGAGTATTCAGATCCCTAGCTTCTTCCAAAACCCCACCACAAGCGCTGAGAAGTCGCTCCACACCCTAGACGCAAGAAGGGCTGTGATGCACTACATTGAAAGAACGAAGGAACACCAGAAAACAAAACAGTTCTTCGTATCCTTCGCAAACAGTTACATGGGCAAACCAGTGACTAAAAACACCATAGCTCGATGGATCGCACAGACAATACAATTCTGCCACAAACAAGCTGGCCAGGAGCTAACAGGAGGGGCACAGGCCCACTCCACCAGGAAGAAAGGAGCAACAATTGCCTTTCTGGCCAATACACCAATTTAGGACATATGCCTGGCGGCAACATGGGCTTCAGTGCACACTTTCACTAAGCACTATTGCGTGGATGTACAGATGAACAAAGAAGCACAAGTAGGACAAAAAGTGCTTCAACATATTTTCAACAACCAACGCTCATCTTCCACCCAACGGCCACAAAAGTAACGAAAACCGCTACAAAATCTATGCACAGCATAGTGAATCCAGAAAGATTCACGCTGCAAAACTAATAGTTTCTTACCTGTCGGTGTAGTTTTGCAGCTTGAAGATCTTTCTGGATTCACTAGCGAACCCACCCGCCTCCGCCAGAAAGATGAGGCTGGAGAAGAAGGTGGAAACACATAGAAAAGAAAGCAAGTTGAAGCTTACAAGATACGTGAAAGGAATTACGTTGAAAAAACGATTAACAAACATAGCCATGGATTCACTACAAAGACAAAAAAGAAAAAACAGACAGAAAAAAGAATCCGAAGATGGCGCCCAAGGGTGCTAGCTTCCGCCGGAAGCACGCCGACGTCACCGAAGGTACACCAAATGGTGGGACGTCGACGCCCACCTGGGCTACGACAAAAAAAAAGAGAAAAAAGACTACGATTCCGGACCCAACCACCAGATTGCGGAATATGCACAGCATAGTGAATCCTGAAAGATCTTCAAGCTGCAAAACTACACTGACAGGTAAGAAACTATTCAGTACCTAGGGTACCATTTATTAGGGGCTGACATGTGGCCAGAGATGCCAATTGGGTTTAGGCTTTAGTACAGTTTTTAGGGAAGGAACACAGGCCCTGGGTACCTGATTGGCAGGGACCCTGGGCACACCAAGGAAAGGTGTATCAGGAAAAAGGGGGGGGGGTACTGCAACAGAAACTCACTTTCTCCCAGATTGTAGGTTAGGTTCAGGGGGCAACACTAAGTTGCCCACTGTTGTGCATTAGGCTTTAAATCCCACACTGGGTTTAATGTACTGAGAAGTTTGATATCAAACTTCTCAGTCTTCAGTGAAGCCATCATGGTGCTGTGGAGTTCGTATTGACAACCTACCGGCACCTTATACTCTTAATGGCAGCACTGCACTTAGTGCCCAGGAATGGCCCTGGGTACTGTAGGGGCACAGGGCTCATGCACCTGTGCCCACACCTCTGGCACAGCTAGAGGGGTGACTGATGGATACCAGGGCAGTGTGTTTGTGGGCATGGCACACAGGGATGTGTGCCAAGTCGACTTTTTGTTTAGTTCTGCACCAAGATACTCAGCCTACAAAGGCAGTGTGTGGGTGTCAGGGTACAAGGCCCCTAAGGGTGGCACAATAAGTGCTGCAGCCCTTAGGGGTCTTCTCTGGTCACCATACCCTGGGTACCATTTACCAGGGGCTGACAGGTGGCCAGAGGGCCAATTGGGTTTAGGCTTTAGTACAGTATCTGATAGAGACTACTAGCTGCAGATTCCTTCATGTAGAATTATCCCCGGGCGTGAGACTGGACCTGGAAACTTTTTGCCACAGTATCCCTGTGCACCGGGGGCAGGGTGGCATTACGCGACTCCGCCCAGGCGTCGTCCGCGTACGTGACATCAGCGAGGTCACATAAGTCCCACCCCGGCGCGCCTACGTCAGTTTTTTCTTTTTCCACGTGCAACGCAGATCTGGTCTCGGCTCAGGCCTGTTTGGGCCCCTTTTTTCTTCCTCATTGTGTTATTTTTTGGTGGAACAGTGTGCGAATGCCTCCGGGCTTCAAGACTTGCACGTCGTGTGGGCGTCTTATGTCGGCGATGGACCCTCACCTCATTTGTACGTGGTGTTTAGGGGAGGATCACGGCACCACTGATTGTGAGGCGTGCCAACAGTTGAAGCCAAAGTCGCGCATCTCCTCAATCAGCCTCGGCAGACGGTTTCAGAAACGGCCGTTGTCGTCGTCCTCGCCCCTCTCCGATGTCATGAGTGTCTCTCCCCGGTGGGTAAGTGTCGCAGTTTGTCCCCGGGGGCTGGTGTTCCGCCTGCCGGGGACGCGGGTGATGCGCCCCGGGTGTCATCCTCCTATCCACTGTTTCCCGGTGAAGGGGCATTGAGAGTCCAGATGGAGACATATGCGGGGGCTTTGAGCCTCGCTGGTGTCTTCTCCTTCCCTTCCTGGGGCGTGAGCGGATCCCTTGCCTTGCGCGGGGCCCTCTGCGGCGGCGCCGGCAGCTGCGGCCCGGGCGCCGACTGGTTCGGCTCCAGGCTTGGAGGATGTGGTGCTGTTTGGGTACGGCCCCTCGGGGGTCCCTCCATCGGACCACGGTGCCTCTGCCTCGCCGCAAACTCCTGCGGGAGTCCCTGTTGTGTTGCGGAAGGTCGTCCGGGCTCGGGTCGCATCCCGAGCCCCGCTCGGCCCTCTGGACAGGCGGAGGCCTTGTCCACGGCTGAGCTGACGCCGGCACCTGCTGGACTGGGTGGCGCCACAGGGGTCGGTGGACCCTCCTCGTCCTGCTTTGGGACGAGGCTGGGCTGGGCCCCCTTGTCCCCCTCCGGGCCCTTCTCGCCCCTCCACGCATGCAGCTGCCTCGTCGGCGGGCAAGTCGGAGGTTGAATCGGTCCTGGCGCCGCTGCAAGGGTCGCCAGTCTACCTCCGTCACATCCTGGACCAACGCTGACTGAGGGCTTTGTGTCACTCCCCCGGTCCCTCTCGTTCCTCCATGCAGGCGACTGCCTCGGCGGAGGTCAAATCACCATTGTTCCGGCACCGCCCCTTCGCCACTTCGGCTCCACTCCGATCCCAGCACGGTGTGGCTTGGAGGAGCCCGATCTGGCGTCTCCTTCGGCGCCAGATTGTTTTGACTTCCTGCCTCAGGCAGCGGACTCTACGGCTCCACACAGGAGTCGAGCCACGGATTCGTCTTCGGACGCTCCCTCTTCTCCAGAGGTTGGGTGCCTACTGGTGTCATCCTACCCAAAGACAGGCCGCCGCGTGGTGTCTTTTTCAACGGTGTCATCGAAGGGCGGCTCCCCACCGTTTCCGAGGCCGAGGTGTTCGCCGGAGGAACGGCAGGTCTCCCATTCCTCGGTTCCTTCTGACTTCCAGGTCTGGCCGTTGCCCACCCTGCTTGGCTTCGTGGACTGCCGCCTTAGTTTACAGCCGTCGCCCACGGAGAAGCTGCTTTCTCCACCGCGGGGGCCTATGGAGGCCGGTGCGGCCTTCGCTCATGCAGTGTTTACGGCTGTGTGCATTCTGCGCATGGGTGACTAAGTTGCTCAATTCCCGAAGGACCATCTCTTGGAGGTTCTCCACCAGGGCTCTGGTTGGAGGGAGCTCTTGCTTCCCTTTGAGGGTACGCTCCTTTCTTCTCTGACGGGGGCTTGGAGGCGCCCCGCCTTGGGGGATCTGGTGCCTCAACACCTTCTGCACTGGCATCCTCCGGCGCTGCATGACCTGGCGTGTCTTTCACTCCACCCCTCTGCCTCAAGTCCACTTTTGCGGACTGCATTTCCTTCCCTGCCGCCACTGTTGACTCCGCCATCCGAAGAGGCCCGCTGGCTGGACTATTGGGGGTGCAACATGTTCGCCTCGACCAGCGCTGCCCTGCGGGCCCTTAACACCTCATGTGTGTTGACTAGGGCCTCCTTTTGTTTGTGGGACTCGGCTGAGTCCTTGGGATCTAGAGCTTCCCAAGAGACTGTTCAGGTGGACTTACGGCATCATGCGTTGGATGGCCGGGAGCTAGCGGCGTTTATTCTCCACTCCGCTTTGGACGTCTCGGAGGTGCTGGGCCGGGACATGGCTTCCTCAGTCGCCCTCCGTCGCCATGCTTGGCTTCGGGGCGGCGTGTTCCCTGAAAATATTCGGGAGTGGCCTCCGTCCTCCTCCTCCGCCTTATCCTCCTTCCCCTCATCCTCCTTCCCCTCAGTGACTGCTGAGTTGATCTGGTTCTGGACCTTCTTTTGGGCCGGTTGCCGTGGAGTGTGTTTTATGGCCATTCGAGTCCTCCTTGCTGGGCCTCTGGCGTTGTTGCTGCTGGACGGCCCCTTTGTTGACTGTTTGTTTTTGCTGGAGTTGTCTGCACAGACTTGGCCGTGAGATTAGGCCTTCTGTTTTTCTCTTGGGCTGCTTGACAAGCCTTCAGCGGGGGGTTTTCCCCGTGGCTCTTTTGTTTTTCCTCTGCTGCGGAAGTTCTTCCATGTCTTGGGACTTAACGTACCCTATGTGGGGTAGTGGTAACTTTTATATGGCTTGCGCTGTGCTAGGGAGTTCTGGTCGCCTTCGGGTGCCTGTTCTCCATGGCGTTTATGTATGTTGCTATTGCTTCTTGAGGTAGTGTGCGCGGACCCCTCGTAGTGGTGTGTCCGATCATTTCCTCACCTTCTTGCTCCTGTCCTGAGGGCTGGGATGATTCTGTGTTTCTCCCTTGTCATGCGTCGCCTGCCCGGTATTCTTGGGGCCCTGGGCTGTCCTTCTTGCTTCTAGCGGCTTATTACTGTCTGTGCCGCTCTGGCTGGCCTGTTGCCTTCCATCTGGGGTGGGCCCGTCTTCTTTTCCCTCGTTTCCTTGGGCCTTCTATGCTTTCTTCTTCTAACTCTTCCTGTCCTGGCATTGGATGGAAGTTCTGTTGCCTTGTAGGGGAGTGGAGTGCTTCGGCCTCTCTGGCCTTGCCCTTGGTTCCTCTGTTGTGACTGTACGGGCCTCTTCAGACTTCTTTCTACATCCCTCTTGGGGTCGGTGGTGTTCTGCTTGTGGGGGTTCCTCTTGCCTGGAGGGACGAAGTTACTTACCTGGTCCCCTCTGGGACCTTCTGTCCTGTCCAGGCTGATGGGGTCCTTTCGCGTACCCTCCTTCCCCGTAGGTATTGCTAGGGTATCTATTCTATGTGAAGGAATCTGCGGCTTGTAGTCTCTCTCAGATGTACGAGTTACTTACCTTTGGTAACAATGTATCTGGTAGAGACGATTCTAGCCGCAGATTCCTTCACGGCCCGCCCTTCCTCCCCATTCTACGAGGACCCTTGGGTTGGTCTTCGGCACTCGCCTCCTGGTGGGGGGGGTTGTGTCTCCTGGGGGTGCATTCTTTCGCTCTTGACGGGTTGCTCCGTTTTGTTGCTGTTCCTTCCTCCTCTTTGGTTCATTGGAGGATGGGTTTATGGTACTCCTATGCCCCTCTGCTCTGGCTGCTCCGGGTTTTGGGGGTTTGCCTTCAATCTCTGCCCTCCCTTCTTCTTGCTGCTAAGGGTCCTGGCCCCTCTGCTAACCTCTGAGTTGGGGTCATTTGTCTATGCCTTGCCCTTGTTCCTTGGGGGGTGGTTGCCCTCTGTGCCGGGGTTGCTTGGAGGTTTGTTGTTTCTGTCTGTCTTGGGACTGGCTTCCCTTCCTCGTTTCTGGATGGGGGTTGTAGGCCTGCTACATGTGTCATGACATTTTACTTATGTTCCTTGTCTCCGGGAAAGGGTGGGGGAGACTGTCTACATACTGGCAGGGTGGCTGCTCAGGGTTCTGCTCTGCTCTGTTCTTTCTTCTGCCAGTGCCTTTGGATACTGCATTGTTGCACTGCTCCTTATGGTGTCGCTTGTCTCCATTCCTTTTTTCTACTCTTTCGCACACTGTTCCCATACTCCCACAGTTTTGTCTGGTGGCTCCGAGTTGCAGCGCTGAAAAGTTCTCTGAAGAAAACTAACGTGGGCGCACCGGGGTGGGACTTATGTGACCTCACTGACGTCATGTATGCGGACGACACCTGGGTGGAGTCGCGTAATGCCGCTCCACCCCCCCGGCGCGCAGGGATGCTGTGGCAAAAAAATTCCGGACCCAGTCTCACGCTTAGGGATAATTCTACATGAAGGAATCTGCGGCTAGAATAGTCTCTACCAGATACATCGTTACCGAAGGTAAGTAACTCGTACTTTAGGGAAAGAACACAGGCTCTGGGCACCTGATTGGCAGAAGCCCAGGGCACATTAAGTCAAAATGCATCAGAAATCTAGCAAAAGGGGGAGGTAACTGCAACAGAAACCCACTTCTTCACAAAGTATTCTTATTTGCAGTCCATTGTTCGTTATCTGAAAGAAACAGGTTAGTGTTCGATTCCTTACCTTAGAATAACCCCAGGCGTCAGACTGGATCCGGACAGTTTTCGTCAGCAGTACCCCTGCATCGTCTGCGGCTCTGTGTCAGTCGTCGGCGTCGTGATCACCGGGATGACGTCGTCGGAGTACTTAGACCCCGCCCTCGCGCGCTGACGTCAGTTGTTCTTTTTTCCGTGCCAGCAAGTGCAGATCCGGGAAGAGTAGTACTCTAGTCATTTTTTTTACTAACTTGTTTGATCTATTTTGATCACTTTTCGAGTCGACCTTCGACTTGCGGTGCCGCTAGGGATGCCTGGTTTTAAACCTTGCAAAGACTGTCACCGCCTGATGTCGGTGACCGACCCCCACCGTCTGTGCCTTTATTGCCTCTGGGCGGACCATGATGACAAGTTGTGCCCCCACTGCCGGGCCTTGACCTCGAAGGCTAGACTGGAGCGGTCCCGTAAGCTGCTCGAGCCCCGGCAGTCGGCTCTGCACCGCTCGAGGTCCCGGTCGAGGAGGAAGTAGAGTGACCGGTCGCGGAGCCGCAGTCATCGCCGCTTGACGAGTCACCACCACTCGTCGGGCTCCAAGTCCTCAGGTAAGTCAAGGCATTCGAAAAAGAAGTCTAAGAGGTGTCATCGCTCTTCCGACTACCCCCGACGTGGCCGGTATTTTAGGCGACACCGCCCGCGCGGCTCCGTCGGAGCCACAGGCGTCGCGTCCAGCTCCATACCCGCCGGTCCCTGGGCTGCACGCGAGGCCGGAGGAGATAAGTGCTTTTCACACGGCCATTAGTCGCACTTCCCTCCGTCGGAACCTGCCGAGGCGCCATCGGGTCCCGCGGGTCCGACTAGGAGCCCTAGCGGGCCGGGGGCTACGGCCTCTGCGCCGTCGACTCCGGCCCCGACACTGCAGGACCCTGCAGGATCCAGGCCTGGATCCGGGTCGTTGCCAGTCGGCCTTACGACTCCACTGTCGCCGACCCCATGGGTGTTGCTCCCGGCGCCGTCCTCTGACGACGTCGGCCCCAGTCCAGGACCGGCACCGCTCGGCGCCGTCTCTGCCGTCGATGGGTGAGGCCTTCACCTACAACCCGGCTCCATCATTTTTGCCTGTTTATCAGGAGATGGATGACGAGGAGGACTGGGAGGGGTCTGAGGACCCTCTGACCCAGCAGGGCCAGTTGAGCCAGGACTGGGCAGAAGAGCTGGGGGAGGCCAGTGGTCTGGACACTTCGCCCCAACACTGGATTCGTCTCTCCTCCCTCCGTGGCTTATCAGGAGGGGGCTGCTTACAGCGTGGTGTTGAACAGGGCTGCCAAGGCCTTGGTTCTTGAGCTCCCTGTTCCGGCCGCGAGGACTAACCTTACTCACTGAGGTGCTCAAACCACAAGCAAGCTCCTTGGAGCCTCTACTGCAGTTTAATGAAGCCCTCAGACATTCTGATGGGCACCTGGTCCAAGCCCTCCGCAGGCCTCCCTGTGGATCGGAACGTGGCCAGACGCTACCGCCCGGCTCCGGGCGACCCCTGCTTTCTGTCCACCCTCCCCACCCCCAAGAGCCTGGTAATTCAGGCCTCTACGTCCCAAACGGCATTCCCTACCGCTCCACCGGATCGGGACTCCAAAAGGTATGATCATTTTGGGAAGGAACTGTTCTCCTCTCTGAGTTTGGGGCTGCGATCTGTCAACACCGCTTGCCTTTTGGGCTGTTACACCCACTCTCTGTGGGATACGGTTGCGGACGTGCTGCAGAGTGTCCGGAGGAGGCCTGGACGCGGCTCGCCCAAGCCCTGGCGGAGGGGTGGAATGCAGCACGGTACTCTATCAGGTGTGGACTTGACACCACGGACTCGCTGGGTAGGGCGTTTGCAACGACAGTGGCGGTTCTCCGCCACGCCTGGCTGAGGTCCGCCAACTTTTCGGGGGATGTCTAGGCCACGCTCATGGACATGCCCTTCGATGGCCGTTGCCTCTTTGGCGACAAAGCAGATAGTGCGTTGGAGGGTTTTAAGGACTCCAGGGCTATGGCTAAGTCCATGGGCCTAGGCCAACGCCAGCAAACTTCCTCTTTTCGCCCCTTTCGTGGCCAAGGAAGGGGTGACCCCACACGTCCAAGCCACAGGCCGCAGAACCAGTCTCAACGCGGTCGCGGACGTGGTTACCGCCGTGGCTGTTCTGGGGGACACGGACAAGGTCAGTCCACACCCGCTCCCGCAGCATCTGCCTCTAAGCCTTCCTAGTCCGGCATTTCAGGCCCATTTAACGCCAGTGGGGGGCAGGGTTCGCCATCACCTCCACTGGCGCACCATCAAGTCGCACAGTTGGGTGCTGCAAATCGTCCAAAAGGGCTACTCCCTCCCCTTCGAGGCGACCCCTCCTGCCATGCCACCGCGGTACCACCGCATGTCGGGGGATCACTTGCAACTTCTGCAGGAGGAAGTTGTGGCCCTCTTGGCCAAGGGGGCCATTGAGCACGTTCTTGTGCCAGAAGTAGGACGTGGTTGCTATTCCCACTACTTTCTAGAACCCAAGAAGGGCAAAGGAGGCCTACGCCCTATTTTGGACCTACGGAGCGTCAACGGCTTCCTCCGGAAGGAGAAGTTACAGATGCTGACTTTGGCTCAGGTCCTAGCTGCCCTGGACCCGGGAGACTGGATGGTGGCGTTGGACTTGCAGGATACATATTTTCACATCCCCGTCCTGCCGGCCCACCGGAACTACCTGCGGTTCACAGTAGGCTTCGAGCACTTTCAGTTTACCGTGCTCCCCTTCGGCCTTACCAGCACCCCTCGGGTGTTCACGAAAGTGATGGCGGTGGTCTCAGCTCATCTGCGCAGATCGGGGGTTTCAGTCTTCCCCTCTCTCGACGACTGGTTGTTGAAGGCGGGCTCGCCCCAGACAGTCGTCTCCCACCTCCAGACTACGGCCGACCTCCTGCACTCGCTGGGTTTCTCCATCAACGTGCCGAAGTCACACCTGTGCCCCTCTCAGAAGCTCCTTTTCATCTGAGCGGTTCTGGACGGCGCAGTTTCGGGTTTATCCCCCCGGACAGCGGTTTGGTATATTCAGGCTCTGATTCGATCTTTCAGCCTTTATCCCAAGTTTCGGTCAGGTTGATGCTGCGGCTCCTGGGGCTGATTGCTTCCTGCATCCTTCTGGTGCATCACGCCAGGTGGTGGATGTGGGCTCTGCAGTGGGACCTGAAGTTTGTGGGCACAACATCAGGGCAACCTGTCCGACCACGTCCTGATCTAGGGGGGCACTGCGAGACAGCTGCAGTGGTGGCTCACAGACCGCGATTGGGTCAGCGGCAGATCCCTCTCCCTACCCCAACCAGAGCACGTAGTGGTGACAGATGCGTCCCTCCTGGGATGGGGGGGCCACATGGGAGAGGGGGAGATCAGAGGCCTCTGGTCTCCGGCGGAGTCCCGGCTCCATATCAACCTTCTGGTGCTGCGGGCGATCCGACTTGCACTGAAGGCATTCCTTCCCTCTGTCTGGGGAAGTGTAGTGCAGGTGTTCAAGGACAACACTACCGCCATGTGGTACTGCAACAAACAAGGCGGGGTGGGGCCTTTGTCATGAGGCTCTTCGCCTCTGGCAATGGCTGGAACACCAGGGCGTCACCCTGGTGGTTCAACACCTGGCAGGTTCTCTGAACGCCAGGGCGGACGAACTCAGCCGCCGGTGCATGATGGATCACGAATGGCGTCTGAACTCTGGCATGGCGCAAGGTCTCTTTCAGCAGTGGGGAGAGCCTTGGTTAGATCTATTCGCCACCGAAGAGAACGCGCAATGTCGTCAGTTCTGCCCGTTGGAATTTCCAAGGCGGCACTCGCTCAGTGACGATTTTCATCGCGAGTGGAGCTGCGGCCTGTTTTACGCCTTTCCGCCTATACCACTTCTGACCAGAGTGCTGAAGATCAGGCGAGACCGGGCCCAAGTCATCCTTGTAGCTCCGGACTGGGCTTGAAGATACTGGTATCCCGAGCTACTCCGCATTTCAGTCGATTCCCCGATTCGTCTGCCTCTTCAGGGGAACCTTCTGTCTTAGCAGCAAGGGACGGTCCTCCACCCAAACTTGTCTAGTCTCCACCTACATGCGTGGAGATTTGATTTGCCCCTTGAAGTCTGTGATGTGATTCTGGCAGCCAGGCGTCCCTCTACAAAAACGGCATACGCCTGCAGGTGGAACACATTTGTGGCATGGTGCATTGCAGCTCTACATGCCAAGAACAGATGCATACTGGTAAGTAGCATTTTCCTTCCTTATTGCTATTACCTCTCTTACGAGAGTTTGTGAGATTCAAGCTTTCACTATACAAGAACCATTTTAACAATTATACCGTAACAAAGTGGTTCTACGAACTAATCCCAAATTCCTTCCTAAAGTAATTACTCATTTTCATCTAAATCAATCAGTAGAGTTGACAGTGTTTTTTCAAAACCCAGACTCTGTAGCAGAAAGAGCTCTACACACACTAGATGTTAAAAGAGCTCTTCTCTATTACATTAATAGGACCAACTCCTTTCGTAAAACAAAGCAACTGTTTGTAGCTTTCTCTCCACCACATAAAGGCAACCCCATCTCTAAAGCTGGAATTGCAAGGTGGATTGTAAAATGTATACAAAATTGCTATCACAAAGCAAAACGTATATTAACAGTTCCTCCTAGAGCGCACTCCACACGCAAACTAGGAGCCTCCATGGCTTTCTTAGGGAACATTTCCATAGAATACATCTGCAAGGCAGCAACATGGTCTACAACACACACCTTCACTAAACACTACTGTTGATGTGCAAGCCAAGCAACAAGCTGCAGTAGGCCAAGCTGTCCTCAAAGCTCTCTTTCAAACTACTGCTACAGATACAGGTGACCACTGCTAGGGGAGACACTGCTGTACAATCGATGCACAGTGTGAGATCTGCAGCTCATATGCCTCGAACGGAAAAAGCTACTTACCAGTATGCATACTTCTTCCAAGACGACAACAACATGTAATCATCCGAGCCCAACACCAGGTGGCGATCTAATGCACAGTGTGAGACTCTGCAGCTCTACAAGCCAAGAACAGATGCATACTGGTAAGTAGCATTTTCCTTATTGTCTCTATCCAGACTATCAAGCAAAGGACTGCAAGGTATGTCGTACCTTTTCTAGTAAGACCTGAAAGGACCGTTAGAGACGCCTTTTGCTATGGCTTCAAAAGCTTAAAGGCAGAAAGGAGGTGATTCTAGAGACAGTGATGAGGCATCCACTTCTCATCCAGAAGGTCCCATAAAAGATTATCACCACATGCTCACTCTTCTGAGGAGTGTCCAGGAAAAGCCCTTAAAAAGACCGCTCTAGGGTCTCACGGGCTCAGTCCCTCAAAATCTCCTCAGACATGGATGGAGAAGAAGGGACGTGCTTCGTGGGATAAAGCTGCTAAAAAGGCCAGTTTTGAGCCGCCTAAGACACCCCCTCAGATCAGGCACTCCTTCAAAAAGCTGCCTTCAGTCCCTCCTAAGGTACGATGACAAAATCTTCATCGTCGACGGGATCGTTAATGAACAAACCATCTAGGTTTATGAAGGTTGAGATTCGCCTACTACCAAAGAAGTTTCAGTGTCCACGGTGGAGTTGGGATCTCTGTCAATGAAGATTTTGTCACCGTCGACTACAATTTCGACGCCTGTATCATCTACGACAGTGCCGATAACGATTACAGTGTCGTCGACAGCAACCACGTAGTCGACGCCGGTTAGACCATTGATGATGGTTTCCAAGCTACAGTCGACGGTTGCAACTTCAACGACTGTGTCATTGGCGATCTCGTTGACGAGGGAAAAAACATCGGACAGTTCAGAAAGCACTAGGAAAAGAAGAATTATACCTGAAATCCCATCTCCTAGCAAAGTTAATCCTTTTTTGCCATCTCACCTGCTAGAAGAGCAGGATTCTGACGAAGAAGACTAAGGACCTTATGGCTATGCAAGTAGCCCATCTCAGCTGCACTTAGTGTCAGGAGGACGATTTTGATGAGGAATATGGCGAATATCAGTTCCCTTCTCAGGAACAATACCACCAGAGTTATCAGGAGGAAGTGCTTTGCATGTCGTCCTCCTTGTTGACAGACCTACATTCATGCTGGCTGACTACAGGAAGAGATTTCCACCAACTAATGTATGTCAAGAAATGCCATAAGCAGTTCTTCGCCCACGTTCTATACCATCTACTCCAATGAGAAGCCAAGCTGTGCTGGCGGAACCCTTGCAGAGGTCGCCTCCAACAATCCCTCCACAGGATCTGGTTACTACGGATGACGACCAAATGGAGGAAGGAATTACAGATCCTAAAAGAGAATGGGATGACTACCTAATTTCTACGCCCTCTTCTCCCTCTCTGATACCGGTTGACTCCCCACCAGAGGATATTGGTGGATTTCATAATTTAATAGAAAGAGCTGCAAAAAGATTTGACCTACCTATGCCAGCGACACAGACAGTGTTTTTTATATGATTTTAAGGAGCCATATAGAAGTCGGTGAGGGCCATCCCGATAGTAAGTCATGTTTGGGTGGAAGGCCTTAAGGTCATGAAGACACCAGCGACTGTAACACCAGTACTCTCCAGGTTGGAAAAGAAGTACAAGGCCTCAGAAGACGCTCCAGCCTGTTTGGTGGGCCATTCCAAACCGGATTCCGTTATTTCCCAAACAGCGCAACGGAAATCCAGAAATCCATCAGAGCCCATTACAACACCGCCAGATAGAGAAGGCAGACGTCTAGGCTGGTAAGCGTTTCTCCTCAATGTCCGCTCTGTTGGTTAGAGCAGCTAATACCCTTGCCGTATTGGGCAGATATGATAGGCAGATGTGGTGTGACCTGGCTCCGTATATAGATCAGTTTCCAGAAGAAAGTAGACAAGAGGTAAAGAAGACTCTCCAGGAGGGGGAAGAGAGCTTCTGCAGAAGTAATAGATTGTGCGAAGCATATCGCATCTACAGCTTTCAGATCGCTTGGGGGGAGGGGTGCAGCGGTTTTGCGCAGTCAGCGATGGCTACGAGTAACATCCTGTTCGAGGCATATGGGCTGCAGACCACACACTTTTGCATTAGATCACCATCTGGTGGTGGGCCCGGATGATTACACTTTGTTGTTGTCTTGGAAGAGTCTTTGTCTGCTAGGTGACTCCTCCTTTAGACCGTAGTGCGCATGGGCATCGACTCCATCCTCAGATTGTTTTTTTCCGCCATCGGGCTCGGATGTGTTCATTGTTCGGTCCCGTTACCGATCTCTTTTCAAATCCATAAATCAGTCTACAACATCTATATCGTCTTCGACACTGATCCCGGTCGCCTGCGTCGAAGAAAGGATCCACTTCTCCATTCCAGCGCTCGTCGGGGCCGTTGTTCCCAACTGCGCCATTGGGCCTTTGGCTCATGGAAAGAACACCGTTCAAGAAGTGCCTTCAGTGTGGACACAAGTTTCCCCACACTGACCTGCATGAGGTTTGCAACTTGTGCCTGTCCCCAGAGCACGAGAGTCTAGGCTGTGAGGCCTGCGTGTCGTTCCGGTCCAAGAAAACAATCCGGGACCGTCGAGCTCGAAGAGCCATGGAGCAGTCTTCATCGTCGACACCAGACCTAGTCATAGACGAAGCGCCAATCGAGATTGACGTCGAAGAACAGCAAGAAAACATCGCTTCTGAGGAAGAGGACTCAGCTTCAGGAGGCGAGGATCGATCCGAAGATGACGATCTTATTCCAGCTGGTCAACAGGTCGTAAGTAAGAGCGCCGATCCTGTTCACCCCCCCATACTGGGACATGTTTCGGTTCCACCCCCATCTTCGGGTCCACGTGCACACCGATTGAAACCTTCTGACGCCCCGCCTTCAGGCTCGGAAGCGAAGAGTATTAAAAAGCCTCCAGTCGACCTGGGCTTGTCAGTCTGTTGGTCCCGAAAAGCAGAAAGTGCTTAAGCCGAAGTTAACACCGGCACCGAAACACTCATCGATATCGAGAGTTACCGAACCAAAACCAAGTTCGGCACCAAAAGAGGTTCCGAAACCAAGTTCGGCATCGAAAGAAGTTACCAAGGTTACTGAAACAAAGACGGCTCTGGTAACTAAAAAGCGGACCCGAAAGCAAATTCCATACCGAAACACACTTCGGCACCAAAGGCAGACGAGTCTAAATACTTGGCTGCAAAAGCTTCGGATCCAAAAAGCACAGATCCAACGAAAAAGCAAGAAAAGTGTTCGGAACCGAAACCAAGACCCGTTCCAAAGATAATAGACACTTTGAAACCTAAACCTGTCGGCTCCAAACAAGAGAAATCGGCGCCGAAAACAAATTTACCATAAGAGCTTTTCCAACCTGATGTAAGGCAAAAGACTCTAAAGATTCATCCAAAGACTGGACATGTGTACACAGTGCGTAAAAAAAGGAAAATGGAATGTCCAAAACCATCACCTGTTCCTCCGAAGAAGCATGTTCAAACTTCCCCTATAAGACTTCCTTCACCAGAAGTAGAAATAAAAACAGATATTTCTCCTGTACATTCACCAGCTAGCACACATAGCTTTATACCACAGGAGGGGGATTATGGGGATACATACTCACAGCAGAGTTATATAATCAAATAGATGATATTAATGACCCAGATGATATAGCTGGGCCATCAGGTGACCCATGGGAAGAGTACAGTGCACCAGATGCACCACAAGATGAGGCATACCCGTCTAGGCCATCCCCACCAGATGACACCATTGGGTTCACACAACTCCTCCATAGAGCAGCTACTTTCCATGGAGTAGATTTGCATACAGATCCAATAGAAGATTTTCTTATGGATACTCTGTTAACGTCACATACAACCACAACCACACTTCCAATACTTAGTGGAGTGGTAAGACATGCACCAGAAATATTTAAAGACCCAGTCGGGCCAGAGTAATTAACCCTAGACTGGAAAAGAAATACAAAGCGGCTCCCTTGGATCCAGCGTATATTAAGGGACAATTACCACTAGACTCACTGGTAGTGTCAAATGCGAGGAAAAAAGGCAACTCGCAAACGGGATGCTCCACCCCCTGACAAAGAATCTAAGCTTTTAGATGCGTCAGGGAAACACACACTCGCACAAGCTGCTAATATATGGAGGATTGATAACACTCAAGCTCTGTTAGCAAGATATGACAGAGCTCATTATGATGAGTTAGTCACTCATGCAACACCTGCCAGAACAATATAAGGCTGGGGCTGCTGACTTGATACAAGAGGGCAAGGGTATAACTAATACCTCCATAAGATGCTCGCTAGACACTGCAGACACAGCATCTAGAGCAGTGAATACAGGGGTACTGTTGCGCAGATATGCATGGCTACGAATCTCTGGGTTCAAATCAGAGGTACAAGCCAGTATATTAAACCAGCCATTTGACCAACATCATCTTTTCGGACCAAATGTAGACAGTGCACTCGAAAAAATGAAGGATAACGATACAGCAAAATCAATGGGAGCTTTACAAACGCAAGCCCATAGACCTTCCTTTCGTCGCTCCTCATATAGGGGCGCCTCTAAAGGTTTCCAAACTGACACCTCCTCCTCTACTTGCAAACCGCCCAACCAGACCTCGTCCAGTAAAGGGATATTATAGAGGAGGGTATAGAGGGAACCTGAGGCAGAGGCAATAACAATCGCAACGCCTCTACTCCCAAACAGTGACTTCCCTTCCATCCCCCAGACCATTCCACTCTGGTCGGGGGAAGATTACAACAGTTCCTAACTGTCAGGAACTCCATCACTACAGACAGGTGGGTGAGATAAATAAATCAGTCCAGTTATTGCCTGGAGCTCACTTCCAACCCTCCAACAATACCACCAAGACAATGTCCCATGTCACAGGAACACCTCTTACTATTAAAACAAGAGGTGGAATCACTACTGCAAAAGAATGCAATAGAACCGGTACCAAAAGAACATCAGAACATAGGAGTTTACTCCCTTTATTTTCTCATACCCAAAAAGGATGGGTCTCTGAGACCAATTCTAGATCTACGACCCCATAACATGTACATACATTCAGACCATTTTCATATGGTCACATTACAACATGTTCTACCGTTGTTAGAGAAAGGCGACTTCCTTGCCACATTAGACCTCAAGGACACCTACTTTCACATTCCCATTCATCAGTCTCACAGTAAGTACCTAAGGTTCGTACTAGAAGGTCAGCACTATCCATTCAAGGTGCTCCCCTTCGGAGTAACAGCACCTCGAGTGTTCACAAAGTGTCAAGCAGTAGTCACAGCACACTTAAGAAGGGACAACATTCATGTCTTCCCATATCTCGACAACTGGTTAATAAATTCCAAGTCATACAACCACTGTGTACAGCACATGCAACAGACAATCTGCCTGCTGCACAAGTTGGGGTTTACAGTAAATCAAAAGAAGTCACATCTACAACCGTCCCTATCTCAGCAGTATCTAGGTGCCACAATAGATACTTCCAAAGCAATAGCGTACCCCAATTTAGTAAGAATACAAGCTATGAAGAATCTCATCACAAAATTCCAGCCACAACACTCACTACAAGCTTGAGTGTTCATGCAGCTAATAGGAATGATGGCATCTTGCATTTTCATAATGCCATATGCAAGACTACAAATGCGCCCCATACAAGAATGCTTAGCAGGTCAGTGGAATCAGGCTCAACAAGAGATAACAGATCTGGTGGTGGTAGATGACCGGACGCATTGCTCCCTGCAATGGTGGAACACCAAAAACATTTCAAAGGGCCGGCCGTTTATAGAACCTGTTCCACAAATCATACTGACCACAGACTCATCTCTCACTGGATGGGGAGCGCATTTACAAAGTCACACAGTGCAAGGTACGTGGACAATGAAACAAAAAGTACTCCACATAAATTATCTGGAGTTACTAGCAATCTTTCAAGCTCTAAAATCGTTCCAACATTAGATATCAAACAAGGCTGTACTAGTCCGGACAGACAATATGACAGCAATGTACTACATTCAAAAGCAAGGAGGGACACACTCCCTACAGCTCTCCCAGCTGGCGCAGAGCATTTGGAGATGGGTCATCCCTCAAAACATTTAGTCTGTTAGCAGAACATCTACCAGGAGTTCACAATCAATTAGCAGATCTGTTAAGTCATCAGAGACAACAGATACACAAATGGGAGCTTCATCCTCAAGTTCTTCAGCCATTTTTTTCAATGGTGGGGACAGCCAGAGATAGATCTGTTTGCCACACACCACAACTACAAATGCCCAAGCTCCGCCGCCAGATACCCACACCCATTATCCAAAGGCAATGCGGTATGGATGAACTGGCCAAACAAATTTGCGTACGCTTTTCCACCTCTCCCACTAATTCCATTAGTGGTACGCAAACGAAGGCAACATTCTCTCACGTTAATTCTCATAGCACCAATGTGGGCCAGACAACCATGGTACACAATGCTACTACAGCTCTCTGTAGTACCACATCAAAAACTAAAACTCTCCCCACATCTACTAACACAGAACCATGGAAAGATCATGCATCCAGACCCAATGCAGCTCAATCTAGAGATATGGCTCCTGAGGTCTTAGAGTTTGGATATCTGAATTTACCTCCTGATTGTATGGATGTCATTAAGGAAGCAAGACGTCCTACCACTAGAGCATGCAATGCAGCAAAGTGGAAAAGATTTGTTGGCTATGGCACAAATAACAACGTTAACACCTTAGATGTTTCTATACAAAACATCATATGCTATCTTTTACATCTACAAAGATCTAATGTTCGAGGCATGTGGGCTGCTGAATTCATATCTATTGCATAGATCGCTGCCTAGTGTTGGGTCCGGATGATTGCACATTGTTGTCCTGGAAGAGTCTTCGAAGTATCACGAGATAGGTGGCTCCTCCCCTGGACTACAGTGCGCATGGGCATCGACTCCATCCCCAGATTGTTTTTTTCCGCCATTGGGTTTGGATGCATATTTGTTCCCTCAAGTTCGGAATATATATAAAACTTTCTTTTTGGCCAAAAGGCCTTTAGTAGATTGTCGGTATTGTCGTGCGATCGGTGCCCGAGTCTGTTTCAACTCAGTTCCCGAGTCGGAAATCCCGAGGAGTCGCGTGACTTCTCGGCGCTGAAGGCCCAGTCACCGCCAGAGGCTTATCGACGACACATCATGGAACGGAGCCCGTTCAAGAGGTGCCCCGTATGTAACTCGAAATATCCTCATATCGACGTCCACCCGGTGTGCAACAAGTGCCTGTCGCCGGATCACGATGAAGCAAGCTGCATGGCTTGTTCTCGTTTCCGGTCCAAGAAGACGATTCGACTTCGGCGCGCAGCGCGCCAGGAGGCCCAGCGTCGGCACCTGACCCGGTGAACATTTTCGATACCGAAGAGGATGAGGGAGTCGAGCAGGAAGTTCGAGAGTCTGATCCTGCATCGGAAAACGACTCCAACTACGACGCCGATGTCGAGATGGTCGATATTACTAACGTCGTCGACGAGGTAGGAGACGACGATGTGGTCTTTGGGGCCGGAGAAGATAGCTCAGGCGAGGAGCTAGGCCCAACCGTCGATACGGGGGCCGAAAGACTTACTAAGGCTCAGGTCGAGGGATCGCCACATGGCCTTACCCAAGATCTTATAATGGATTCCACAGCCTCGCCTCAAGGCCCAGCTTCGGACACTTCTAAGGAGCCACAAGTTGGGAAATCGAAACAGAAAGAGAAAGCATCGGTGTCTACGCAATTGAAAGCACTGGAGGCGGCATCGAAACCAAAAGTGCGTATTGCGTTGATCGGCTCGAAGTCCTCGGAACTATCGGCGCCGAAAAAACTTAAAGGTGTCATCGACCCGGTGAGGTCGCTAACGGGTGTCGACCCAAAGACTGTAACAAACAAAAAACAGGTCAAGGACGTCGACCCGAGAAAATCGGCGCCAAGGAGCGTCGACACAGACAAAGGACTCGGACCGCAGAAGGTTCTCGATCCTACACGTCGGACGGACAAGGCCAAAAGCACTACAACCCTCGAGTCCACGCCTGGCGTTGGATCATAGGAACCTGTCAAGTAGACGCAGCCGTCCGCCTCCTTCTCGAAGCAGGTGTCTGAGTCGTTGAAGCGCATTAAAGAGAAAACTTCCACTGTCGGTCCGAAGGATACTTCTCCATCAACGCCTGCTGCTAAACCTCAAAAGTCGCCGGCGCCCATCCAGTTCACGCTGCCGCCGAAAGTGGTGCCTAAGGCCTTCGCCCCTAAGACGACCGTCAAAGGGTCTAAGCAGGCGTCAGCGGGACAGAAGACCGGGCCTGGGTTAGTGGTCGCAAAGTATCGACAACCCCCGCTTTAAGAGCAGCCGGAACAGTTCATTGACGCCGACACTGGTAGACTTTCAATTTACAAACTAAAGATCACCCCGGAACAGCCTATGGAGTCCTATAAAATCCCATTAAAAAAGGATTCCACTACTTCACCCGTTTTTGTCGAACCGATATCTCCACGTGGCCAAGACACTGCTCCTGTCTCGCCCACTTATTCAGATGGGGAGACAGGGGGAGGTGATGATGAGGAGTACAACTACCCTATAGACACTGATCCTGATGATCATAATGAACCCTGGGCAGACGCTGCTGACCCAGGAGATCCACACACTGCCCCAGACAGTCAGGTGTATGCTGTAAAAACCTCGCCTACTGAAGACTCGCGGCATTTAACGAGCTTATTGAACGAGCAGCCAAAAATCATGATGTCCAGCTCCATGCTGACCCGATTGAAGTGGATTTTCTGTTTGACACCTTTTCCACCTCTGAAAAAACTGTCAAGACTCTTCCAATGCTAAAGGGTGTCTTAAAACATGCTGGTGACATCTTCAAGGAAGCCACGAGGGCCAGGGTGTTAAACCCCAGAATTGAGAAGAAGTACAAACCGGCGCCTGGGGATCCTACATAAATCAAGGGCCAGTTGCCGTTGGACTCTCTAGTTGTTTCCAATGCCCGGAAGAGGGCAAATTCACAAACAACGGGTGATGCTTGTGAGAAGTTGGCCTGATATATAGTGCTCACTATTCTAGTGATCACTTTGTATCATACCAAACAACCCTTATTGATGATTGGTTGTAAGTCAACCTTTCAGACCAGCTATCCTAGTAGCATGGACACGAGCAGTCTTCAGGCTAAACTCTGGAGGGCGTGTTAAGCCAGCTGTTTTACCATCACATATACCCCTTGAACACCAAGTGAAAGGACACCACACAAGTTGTTATAAAAATATAGGATATTTATTAATAACAGTTCTACCCTGAACTCTTTATGAGTCAGGGAGCTAAGCACAATACAAAACTCTTACGAAAATACTTTAAGTTGCACAATTTACACACATGCCCGAGGGGCACGAAAAACCATATACTACAAAAGTGGAATGCGAAATACTAGCAGGTAAGTAACAAGATCCAGAGGCTTCAGGATCGCTAGGACTTCACTACTGAACCCTAAGGTTAGGAGCAGGAGGTCTAGGGAGATCGTGTGCAGAGTGTGCACTCTCACGCGGGATGCGGGAAGAAGTCTATGGATGCTAGATTTCGTAAAGTTAGTGTTATCGGACGAATCCGACTAGTTAGGCTGAAAACGAAAAAGGATCTGGACACTTAGATAGTGAACCTACCTTGGAGCACCAAAATGCTAGAGTTACCTAGCCCAGGGGCTGCGCCTGCATAGGGTTCAAAAGACATCGGGAATCCTCGTTACAGTCTATGGAGCCTGAAAGAAGAAGTTGCTGGCAGGCGACCAGTGATGAAGTTCGAAGGGATCCAAGCCTGGATCGGAGTTGAAGATGACCTGAAAGCAGAGGGGACTCAGTTCTTGATCACTAGCCAGTGATCAGATGGGCACCAGGATGGCACCGGATGAAATCACCTCGACCAGGTGGGTGGGCGACGCTGGGCTCTGCAGTCTCTCGGACCAGGAGGCGTTGTCGGCGACCAGGATGGAGGGGCGAGCTGTCCCACGAAGGTGTCTGCTGTCGGCGCTGCTGAAACCAGGATTGGAGCAACAAGCCATGGCAAAGGCAAGCCCACGCGGTGGACTCAAGATGGCGTCTGGAGTGGACCAGGAGGGTCCGGGGTGCTCCTCTGTTGGAGGGGAGCTGGGGCCAGTCTGGAGCAACCAGACCAGCGATGAAAGTGTCGTGGTTCGTCGTTAGGAGGGCTACAAGCCAGCAGACAAGTGGCCGGACAACGCGGTGAGCAGCAAAGAGCAGAAGGGCCCCACGCAGATCTCGTGGATGCTGGGGGGGCTGGACTTCGGTGCTGGAGCTGCTCAGGGTTAGGGCTTCTCAAACCCCAATGCACTTACTCGAGGGTCTCTCGGGGGTCGTGCTGGTGAAGCGTCGTGCAGGTCTTGAAGATGGCCGGTCCCACGGGTCTCGTCACACCCACGAATCTCAGCTGGGCTGGATGATGTAGGTAGAGGTCAGAGATGGCAGGGAATCCGGGTCTCGTCGAGCTGGGCAGTCTGGATCCGGAGGATGGACTTACAGCAAACCGCAAGAGCTTCGATGGTGCCTGCGGGTGCAGGGTGGCTACTCCTTAGCCACAAGGGAGAGTCTTCAGAAGAGTCAAGAGTTCCTTTCGTGGAAAGTAGTTTCAAGATTCAAGATTATCTAATTTGGGAAGGGGGCCTGCTCCTACCTTTATCCTAAGAAAAGGGGCTGGCACGCGACTAGGTCCTGCCCTATGGGTGGGACTAGGAGGGGGGTGGTTACACCCCTCTTCTTTGTCCGGTCTCTCCCCAGCTCAGGGGCTGGTGTGCCCCAGGAACTGGTTTGAGCCGGCATATGCACAGTTAGCACCGGAGTGCCACTTGCAGTCACCTTCCTTTCAGCCACCTTCCTTTCAGCCCTGCCTACCTGGGATACACAAAATCCTGTCTGGGATGGTGCTGGCACCGCCCCTGACAGGAAACCCTTTGTCCAGGCCTCCGTTGCTGGAAGGACTCCCAGCAGCAGGAGGGCAGACTTGTGTCTCGGTGGCAGCATCCATTTTGTGGAGCTGAGGCTATGTCTGACTTTTAACCGGGGTTCACAGTTACATACATGTCGTGTCCCTCTAGAAGGGTGGAATGCTAACCCCGTCGCCAGAATTGGCGAGGGGTTAGTATTCCAATTCGTATGACACCTTACTCGACATGTTTTGATAATCCTTTACCAAAGTTAGCATTTAACCGCGAGGATTATAATGCACTTAAGAGTATATGGTATAGCGTTATCATGGAACAGCTATTTGGACTTGGTTCCGCAAGCTGCAAACGGGCTCAGCTCATGCCAGAGCACCATCTCACATAATTCCAAGCACTCTGCCTTCAGGATTGATAAGGCCTGCCATAGGAGTGACTGATAGGAATATATGTGTCCATTTTAGGGTTAGATATAGGAATACTATATCTAAAGCAAAGGGTGTTTACACCACCTTGCCCCAGCTGTCGTGCAGCCAGTTGTGTCTGTTTGGGTGGCCAGCCAGGGGTGGCATAATACATGCTTCAGCCCCTGGTAGGCCCTGGGTACACCTATGCCCTGGATACCTAAGGTATGCTGTACAGGGACTGATAAGGTGGCCCAGTACCAATTGGTAAAATGCACCTAAGGTACATCGTTGCAATTTAGAGAGAGAACAGCTAGGCTGTGGGTCTGATTAGCAGGCCCACAGCCAGTGAAAGTCGTAAATCAGTGAAGCAAAAAGCAAAAATCTGGGGTGGCCATGGGATTGCAGACCCCACTCTTCTACAATGCTCCTCCCCCTGACAAAGAATCGAAAGTGCTAGAAGCATCAGGGAAAAGGGTAGCAGCTCAAGCGGCCAATATCTGGCGCATTTCAAACACTCAGGCGCTCTTAGCCAGATATGACAGGGCCCATTACGACACACTTGAGACCCTGTTACAACACTTGCCAGATGAATATAAGGAAGCAGCAGAGATGCTCATATAGGAAGGGAAGCTTATTTCCAATGCTTTTATCAAGTGTGCATTGGACGCAGTGGACACCGCTGCCAGAGCCATTAATACAAGTGTGATGTTACGGCGACATGCCTGGCTGAGAATATCCGGGTTCAAGCCAGAGATACAAACCACCATACTAAATCAGCCTGTAAACCCTGATCACTTATTTGGACCTGAGGTGGACACCACCTTAGAAAAAATTAAAAAAGACACAAACTGCGAAATCTATGGGAGCTATCCAGTCGCAGCAGTTCAGGGGTGGTTCTTTTCGTCGCTCACACAATAGAGGAGTTTCCAGAGGCCAGCTGTCCCAGCAAACACAGTACAATAAAGGTGGCGCGCAAACCACATACACCAAACAAAGTAGAGGTGGATATCGTGGGAACAGCGCCAAGGGCAGAGGTCGTGGAAACAACAGCTCCCGATCCTCCGCCGCTACCAAACAGTGACGCCTTGTCACTGCCCCCCGACCATACAACACCGGTCGGGGGGAGACTCCAACAGTTCCTGCCGGTCTGGAAGTCCATCACCACAGACAGGTGGGTCACAAAGCTTATCCAGTACGATTACTGTCTAGAGTTAATATCCACTCCACCCAACATACCCCCAAGACACCGTCCTATGTCCACCGAGCATTTGCACTTATTGCAGCAGGAGGTACTCGTCATGCTGCAAAAAGGGGCAATCGAGCTCGTGCCTATGGAGGAAAGGGGCACAGGAGTGTACTCACTGTACTTCTTGATACCAAAAAAGGACGGGTCCCTCAGACCCATTCTGGACCCAAGACCCCTAAACCAGTACATTCTGTCGGAACACTTTCACATGCTAACATTGCAGCAGGTTCTGCAGTTGCTCAGTCAGGGAGATTTCCTCACAACATTAGATCTGAAGGATGCATACTTTCATATTCCGCTACACCTGTCACACAAAAAATACCTCAGATTCACCATTCAGGATCAACATTACCAATTCAAAGTCCTCCCTTTCGGAGTGACAACAGCACCCAGGGTGTTTACAAAATGCCTGGCGACAGTGGCTGCACACCTACGGAGACAAAACATTCACGTATACCCTTATCTGGACGACTGGCTTATCCAAGCAAAGTCGGCCCAGCAGTGTGCCGCACACATGTCCCACACCATTCACCTTCTTCACCATCTGGGATTCTCACTGAATTACCCAAAGTCCCACCTTCAGCCCGCCCACATACGGCAGTATCTGGGCGCGACAATAGACACTCTGGCAGCCACAGCATAGCCAAATTCAGTGAGGATCAACAGCATTCAATTGCTACTACAAAAATTCAGACCGCAACACTCGCCTCCGGCAAGAGTGTTCATGCAGTTGATAGGCATGATGGCCTCCTGCATCTTCATAGTCCCGCACGCGAGGCTACATATGCGTCCGCTTCAGGAGTGCTTAGCACGTCAGTGGAATCAGGCTCACGGACAGTTTAAAGACCTAGTGTTGGTGACTGGTTGTGCATACAACTCTCTGCATTGGTGGAATCCACAAAACCTTTGCAAGGGCCGACCGTTCCAGGAGCCTGTGCCACAGATTATTCTAACAATGGACGCATCTCTCCAGGGATGGGGAGCTCATGTACTCCACTACACAGTGCAGGGACTATGGACAACGCAGCAAAAGAAAATGCACATCAACCTCCTAGAACTGATGGCTATCTTCATGGCAATGAAAGCATTCAAAGTACATCTGTGCAACAAGGTTGTGTTGATCCGGACGGACAACATGACAGCCATGTACTACATTCAGAAGCAGGGAGGTACACACTCTCCACAGTTGTCTCATCTGGCTCAGAGCATGTGGAAGTGGGCCATTCAAAGGAACATCTTCCTCATGGCGGAACACCTCCCGGGCAAGGACAATCAGATGGCGGACCTGCTCAGCAGGTACAGCCACCAGATGCACGAGTGGGAGATACATCCATCAGTACTCCACCCGTACTTTCAGCAGTGGGGTCATCCAGAGATAGACCTCTTCGCCACAAAGGTAAACGCCAAATGCCAAAGCTTTACCGCCAGGTTTCCACACCCACAGTCGCAGGGCAATGCGATATGGATGAACTGGTCAGGCATATTTGCATACGCTTTTCCCCCAGCACCTCTAATACCGCTGGTGGCACGCAAGCTGAAGCAACACTCGATGACACTCATCCTGGTTGCTCCAACGTGGGCACGCCAACCATGGTACACCACGTTTCTAGAACTATCTGTGGTACCGCATCAAAGGCTGCATCTCACACCCAGGCTTTTGACGCAGAGCCATGGCGACATTCAGCATCCAGATCCGCAACAGCTCAACCTGGCGATCTGGCTCCTGAGGTCTTAGAATTTGGCTACCTCAACTTGCCTCCCGAATGTATGAATATCATAAAAGAGGCAAGGAAGCCCACCACCAGAGCATGTTATGCGGCAAAATGGAAGCGGTTTGTCATTTATTGCGCAGACCACAACATCAACCCGCTAGACGCATCTACTCACGACATCATTTGTTATCTGTTACATCTATACAAATGCAATCTAGCCTATGCTTCCATTCGTATACACTTGTCCGCAATAGCAGCTTATTTACAAAACAGGCTGCATCTCTCACTCTTCAGGGTGCCTGCCATTAAGGCTTTTCTGGAGGGACTCAAACGAGTCATTCCTCCCCGGACCCCACCAGCTCCTGAATGGAACCTTAATGTGGTCCTCACCAGGCTGATGGGTCCACCTTTTGAGCCTCTGCACTCATGCGAGATTCAGTTCCTAACGTGGAAGGTGGCTTTTCTAATAGCAATAACATCGCACCAACCCTAAGTTTCTTCCTAAAGTGGTTTCACAGTTCCATATCAATCTAACTATAGAACTGCCTGTGTTCTTCCAAAATCCTGAGTCAGTGGCGGAGAGAATGCTCCACACACTAGACGTCAAGCGAGCTGTAATGTACTACATAGATAGGACCAAAGATTTTCGGAAAACGAAACAACTGTTTGTTGCCTTTTCGCCACTGCACAAGGGCAACCCCATTTCCAAAGCAGGTATAGCCAAGTGGATCGTTAAGTGCATTCAGATTTGCTATCAAAAAGCCAAGCGCACATTAACAGTTCCTCCAAGGGCCCACTCCACGCGAAAGTTGGGGGCCTCCATGGCTTTCCTTGGAAATATTCCTTTAGAAGACATATGTAGAGCAGCCACATGGTCTACCACACACACATTTACTAAACACTACTGTGTACATGTGCACTCCAAACAGCAGGCAGCTGTAGGGCAGGCTGTTCTAAAAACACTTTTTCAAACTGCTGCAGCTGGCACAGGCTGCCGCCGATAATGGAGGGACTGCTATGTATTCTATGCAATAGATATGAATTCAGCAGCCCACATGCCTCGAACCGAATATGCTACTTACCAGTATGCATCTGTTCTTGGCATGTAGGGCTGCTGACATTCATATCGCCCACCCTCCTCCCCGGCGCCTGTAGCGGCTGCAGCGCTTGCATTTACTCTTAGCATGGTCATCACTCACAGCGTTACACTCCATCTTTGCCACAATGGCTAAAAACAATCTGGGGATGGAGTCGATGCCCATGCGCACTGTAGTCCAGGGGAGGAGCCACCTATCTCGTGATACTTCGAAGACTCTTCCAGGACAACAATGTGCAATCATCCGGACCCAACACTAGGCGGCTGTGAGAAGTTGGCCTGATGTGCAGTGTTCACTATTCTAGTGATCACTATATATCAGTCCAAACAACCCTTATTGATGATTGGTTGTAAGTCAACCTTATAGACCAGCTATCCTAGTAGCATGGATACGAGCAGTCTAAGGCTAAGACTCTAGAGGGCGTGTTAAGCCAGCTGTTTTACCATCACATTACCCCTTGAACACCCAGTGAAAGGACACCACACAAGTGTTATGAAAATAAACAATGTATTTATTAGAATCACAACAACCCTGTACTCTTTATGAGGACAGGGTGCTAGGCACATAACAAAACTCTTACGAAAATACTTAAGTTAGCACGTTATACACAAATGCCCGAGGGGCACGAAAAACCATATACTTTAAAAGTGGAATGCGAATTACTAGCAGGTAAGTAACAGTTCTAATAGGCTTTGGAATCGCTAGGACTGGACTAGGGAATCGTTAGATTACTACTAGGAGACCCAGGGGACTCGGGTGCAGAGTGTGCACTCTCACGCGGGATGCGGGACAAAGTCTATGGAGGCTAGTAAAGGCAAAGTTAGTGTTCACGGGCAAACCCGACCTGGTGGAAAGAAAACGACAGTGGATCCTGACCCTAGGATAGTGAGGCTATGCTGGGACACCGAAGTGCCGAAGTTACCTAGCCCAGGGGCTGCAGCTGCATAGGTCTGAAAAGACGTCGGGGATCTCGTTGCCGGACCAGGAGCCTGGAAGGAAGAAGTTGCTGGCAGGCGACCAGTGAAGAAAAGTTCGATGGATCCAAGCCTGGATCAAGGAAGAAGAAAACCTGAAAGCAGAGGGGACCAAGTTCTTGAATCACTAGCCAGTGATTAAGTGGGCACCAGGATGGCACCGGGCGAAGTCACCGCAGTCAGGTGAGTGGGCGCTGCTGGGCTCTGCAGTCTCTCGGACCAGGAGGCGTTGTCGGCGACCAGGATGGAGGTGCGAGCTGTCCCACGAAGGTTCTTGCTGTCGACGTCGCTGGACCCAGGATTGGGCAACAAGTCTTGGCAAATGCAAGGCCCACGCGGTGGACCTAAAATGGCGTCTTGAGTGGACCAGGAGGGTCCAGGGTACTTCTCCGATGGAGGGAAGCAAGGGCCAGTCTGGAGCAACCAGACCAGCAGCAGAAATGTCGTCGGGCGTCGTCAGGAAGGCCACAAGCCAGCGGGCTAGTAGCCAAACAACGCGGTGAGCAGCAAAAAGCAGAAGGGCCCCACGCAGATCGTGGAGATGCTGGGGGGCTGCACTTCGGTGCTGGAGCTGCTCAGGGTGGGGGCTTCTCGGACCCCAAAGCACTCACCAGGAAATTACTCGGCGGGCTTGCTGGAAAGAAGTCGTGCAGTCTTGAAGATGGCCGGTCCCTCGAGGTCTCGTCACACCCACGAATCTCAGCGTGACTGATGATGCAGGTAGAGGTCAGAGGTGCCAGGGAAGCCGGTTCTCGTCGAGCTGGGCAGTCTTGATCCGGAGGAGAGACTTGCAGCAGACCGCAGTGTTCTTAAGATGGTGCCTGCGGATGCAGGGTGACTACTCCTTAGTCACAAGGGAGAAATCTTAGGAAGAAGTCTTGAGTTCCTTTCGTGGAAAGTAGTTTCAGGATTCAAAGATGATCTGATTTGGAAGGGGGCCAGTTCCTACCTTTATCCTGTAAAAAGGGGCTGGCACGCGACTAAGTCCTGCCCTAGGGGTGGGACTAGGAGGGGGGTGGTTACACCCACTTCCTTGGCGGGCTTTTCCCCAGCACAGGGTCTGGAGTGACCCTGGAACTGGTTCCAGCCAGCCTATGCACAGTGAGCACCGGGGTGCCACTTGCAGTCACCTTCCTCTAAAGCCCTGCCTACCTACAATACACAAAACCCTGTCTGGGACGGTGCTGGCACCGCCCCTGGCAGGAAACCCTTTGTCCTTATCTCCTGCTCTGGGAGGACTCCCAGCAGCAGGAGGGCAGACTTGTGTCTCGGTGGCAGCATCCATTTTGTGGATGCTAAGGCTCTGTCTGACTTTAACCGGGGTTAGGGGTTACATACATGTCGTGTCCCTCTAGAAGGGTGGAATGCTAACCCCGTCGCCAGAATTGGCGAGGGGTTAGTATTCCAATTCGTATGACACCTTACTCGACATGTTTTGATAAAGCGATACCAGAGTTGGCATATAACCGCGAGGATTATAATGCACTTAAGAGTATATGGTATGCGATATCATGGAAACGGCTAAGGGATGGATCCCGAAAGCCGCAGACAGGCTCAGCTCATGCCAGAGCACCATCTCACACGATTCCAAGCACTCTGCCTTCAGGATTGTTAAGGCCTGCCATAGGAGTGACTGATAGGAGATCTGTGTGTCCATTTTTAGGGTTAGATATAGGTATACTATATCTAAAGCAAAGGGTGATTACACCACCTTGCCCCAGCTGTCAAGCAGCCAGTTGTGTCAGATTTGGATGGCCAGCCAGGGGTGGCATAATACATGCTGCAGCCCCTGGTAGGCCCTGGGTACACCTATGCCCTGGGTACCTAAGGTACACTGTACAGGGACTGATAAGGTGACTCAGTATCCAATTTAGATATGTACCTAAGGTACATGGAATCCATTTTACAGAGAGAGCAGTAGGCCTGGGGCCCTGAATAGCAGGGTCCCAGGTCAACTAAGTCAGAAAACCAGCAAAACACCAGGCAAAAAGTTGGGGGCAACCATAGTCAGGGCTCTACCTTCCTACAGCGGCGATCTATGCAATAGATATGAATGTCAGCAGCCCTACATGCCAAGAACAGATGCATACTGGTAAGTAGCATATTCGTTAGCGTACTCCTCAATCATATTACATCTTGCTGCTATAGCAGCATATCTTCAAAACAGACAACATGTGTCATTGTTTAGAGTAACAAATAATTCCTCCCAGAATCCCACCTTCTCCAGTATGGAATTTAAATATTGTTCTCACAAGACATATGGGTCCACCCTTTGAACCATTGCATACGTGTGAGTTACAGTTTCTTACATGGAAAGTTGCTTTTTTAGTAGCAGTTACCTCACTAAGGAGAGTTAGTGAGTTACACGCATTAACAATTCAAGAACCATTTATACAACTTCATCATAATAAAGTGGTTTTTAAAAAAAATCCAAAGTTTCTGCCAAAGGTCATTTCACCTTTCCATCTCAACCAATCAGTTGAGTTGCCAGTAGTTTTTTCCACAACCCCAAACGGTTGCGGATAGAGCTCTACACACATTAGATGTAGAAAGAGCAATTCTATACTACATTGATGGGACAAAATGTTTTCGTAAGACTAAACTGTTTGTGTTCTTTTCACCTCCACATAAAGGCAATCCTATTTCTAAATCAGGCATTGCTAGAAGGATTGTTAAATGTGTTCAAATTTGTTACCAAAAAGCAAAACGCACTCTATCCATTAGTAAGTAAGGAGCATCTATGGCATTCTTAGGAAACATACCATTAGATGATATCTGCAAAGCAGCTACATGGTCTACTATGCACACATTTACAAAACACTATTGTGTAGATGTGCAGGCAAAACAACAAGCAAGTGTGGGCCAGGCTGTACTTAAAACATTATTTCAAACTACTGCAACAGATGTGGGTGACCGCTGCTAAGGGAGAAACTGCTGTGCAATCTATGCAACAGTGTGTGGTCGGCAGCCCATATGCCTCGAACGGAAAATGCTACTTACCAGTATGCATCTGTTCTTGGCATGTAGGGCTGCAGAACCACACACGCTCACCCGCCTCCCCGGCTACCTATATCTGTTCCACTATTATCTTATTTAGATACACAATACATGGTCATCCTTATCTGTACTGATACAACTCTATCATTTGCCCAATGGCAAAAATAATCTGAGGATGGAGTTGATGCCCATGCGCACTACGGTCTACGGGAGGAGTCGCCTAGCAGACAAAGACTCTTACAAGACAACAACAAAGTGTAATCATCCGGGCCCACCACCAGATGGTGATCTAATGCAACAGTGTGTGGTTCTGCAGCCCTACATGCCAAAAACAGATGCATACTGGTAAGTAGCATTTTCCTTACACCGGAGGTCCAAAATAAGATCCTGGACCTTCCTTTCGATGGAAAGGCTTTATTTGGAAAGCATGCAAAAGATGCGCTGCAGGATATCAAGAAAGATACTGATACAGCGGAGGCTCCAGAGACGCTACAATATCAGAAGGTGCCCATAGTAAGCTGTCTCTGTATATACTTTACCACAGTGAGATATAGTGTGCACAGAATCCAGTAGAACCCCAAAGGTAGGCAGAGGCAAAGTTAGATAGCCCCTCACTCTCTATTTGTGGTAGTGTGGTCGAGCAATAAGGCAGTATCAGAGGACCGTGTTAAGCTTTTTTTGTACACACTCCGCAAATGAATTCACACAAAGACTGAACTTCAGACCAATTGTTTTGTATGAAAATATTCTTTTAGTTATTTTATTTTCTAGAACCAAGCAAGCCCGGCACAGGTAAACAATAAAGACTTGTGAGAAAGTGCCCTCTTTCTGCATGGTAGCCCGCACTTTTTGCTGAATTGCTAATGTTCCCTGTGCGCCGGCTAATTAGGTACCCAGGGCATATGTTCCTTCACTAAAACTGCATTGAAGCCTAAACCCAATTGGCATCTCCGGCCACAGGTCAGCCCCTGGTAAATGGTACCACAGGTTTCCGGGGCACGTAGACCAGTGAAGGCCTCTAAAGGCTGCAGCACTTATTGTGCCACCCTTAGAGGTCCTGAACCCTTACACACACACACACACACACACACACACACAGTGCCTTTGCAGGCTGCGTGTTTTGGTGCAGAACAAAGTGAAGTCTCGACATGGCACACTTCTCCGTGTGCCATGCCTACAACCCTCTGCTGAATAGATCGGTCACCCCGTTAGAGTATATGGTGCTGAGAGTTTGTCATTACGAACTCCACAGCACCATAATGGCTACTCTGAAAACCGAGAGGTTTGGTATCAAACGTCTCAGCACATTAAACCCACACTGATGCCAGTGTGGGATTTAATGAAAGATGCCACCACCAGACTTGTTGCTGGGCCCCTGGGTCGAGAGCCTGCTGCTCACTGGGCCCTGAAACACCCCAGCCCAGGGAAGGGACCCATTGGTCCCTGCCTTTTACCTACCTGTAACACCCCTACATCTAGTATTTAGGGGCACCCCTAAACCTTGCTTTCTCAGACAAGAAGAAACTACAAGAAGGACCGAACAGTGTGCAGCAGCTAACAAGAGGAAGACTCCCACTGACTTGGCCCCAGCCCTTCCGGCCTGTCTCCACCTCAAACCTGCTTCTGCGAAATCCCGGTGTGTCCTGCTGCCAGCAACCTCTAAATCCCCGGAGGACCTACCTGCCTTCAACCCCAGAGACTTTGTCTCCTGTGTACACCAGATTTGTTCACCTGCAACCTCTAGATTCAGACAGACACCGCAAATCCGCCCCACTGTTCACCCGCCGTCTACGGCCCAAGCTCGAATGGGCAAACACCACGAGGAGGTCATCCCGGCGATCCTGACCCGAGATCCGGCGACCCCTGACCTGCCTCCAGCCAACGCCTGCAGACTAAATCCGGAAGGTCCCCACAACCACGATCAGGAGCTGGTAAGAAGATAAGACCCCAAAAGGCACCCCTCCACGCCTTAGGTGCCCAAACCAACGGTGCCTAACCAACCCCTAACTCCCCAACTTACCTCTCGAAGTGGTGGTCGCACACAGAAGACCTTTGTCCCTAAGCCTGCAGTGCCTTTGCAAACCGGAGGTTCCCCATGGAAACCAACAAGGCGCCTGACGTCAAAACAGCATCCTGCACCTAGCCGCCCTAGTGCTGCTGAGGGTGCACCTTTGGTGCTACTTTGTTTCCCCATTTGCCCTGAGCTAAAGTCCAGGAGCTTTGCTCCCACAGCCAAGTGGCCTGCTCGCCAGTAGCCCCTAACCGGAGGCCCCCTGTCCCCTGTTGGATAACATTGGGCCTCGGCACTCTGCACCCACCCGCCCTAGTGCCTCTGAGAATGTAACAAGAGTGCATCCTTGACCCTGGGGGACCCCTGAGTCTACCCCCAGAACCTCAACTCCCCCTACCAAATACTTCCCCTGAAACTGATAACACTATTTTCCTCCATAGGATAACATTGACTTTTTTTCTTGGAAAGTTTTGAAGTGTAGAGTTTGAAAACCTTAAGAAATTCTTTAAAATTGTACTAAGTAACAAAAACGATTTCCACTTACCTATTTGCAGGAAATGTCCCAGAGTAGTATCCAGGTATACTACTGAGTAAGAAAGGTAATTTACCTGTAATTTTACTGAAAAGTCTATGTACTGTATTTACAAAGTATTGCATTTCTCTGAAACCATACTGTAAGTCAAAACAAAGTGCATATACTATTACAAATCCAAACTGGATTACAACTGATATTTACTGCAAAGTACTTATCACTTACCTGTGCCAGGCGTGCTTGATTCTAGAAAATAAAATAACAAATATTTTTATTCAAAAACAATTGGTCTGAAGTTCAGTGTTTGAGTGTGTGAATTCATTTGCTGACTGTCTACAACAAATGCTTAACACTGTCCTCTGATACTGCCTCACTGCTCGGCCACACTACCACAAATAGAGTGAGGTGCTATCTAACTTTGCCTCTGCCTACCTTTGGGGTCCACTGGACTCTGTGCACACTAACTCACTATGTTATAGTATATATAGAGCCAGCTTCCTACAATGTGTCTTAGAGGTACATCGTTACCGGAGGTAAGTAACTTGTTCATTTTGAGTCGGTGTGTTTCTGTAGCTTCTTTGTCGATATCTTTCTTTGATGTAATGGTCACATCTCTCCTCCCCCTTTTCTGGTTATATTCTTTCTTTACTACCTTTCTGATGCTCTAAATAAGCATCATAGATTACCCATTGGGACATGTGTTCTGTAGCCTCTGATATCCTAATAGATGGCTAGAAGTTCAGTCACTCATGATCTACGAAGGCTTCCTAAAGCATTTGCTACTTGGTGTGTTACAGGAATCTTCCTCTGAAGTCAGGAAATACTTTAATCAAGTGATGCTTACTTTGAAACATACCAGTGTCCATTGAATATTTACAGTCTCATCTCTTGCAGTTATGAGATTCAAACTACTGAAGCATACTAGGCTCAATGTTGTGGCCTTCCTGAATGTGCTGCCGAAAACTCTGCATGACATCAATTCCTTTGTGATCGACATCACCGCTCAGACAGTGAGTCTCTTTGAAAAACCCTTTATTAACCACAACCATTGTGTTTCTTTTAGGAGTGAGCTTCAATAATCACATGCCCTCACTTCTAGCTTTTCCTAGACTTCGCCACTTAATCTGTCCATTATCTAGCACATTTGGTCTCCAGCGCCGTTCATGCCCCTTTGCTTTGTTGCCTTCTGCCTTTTTCCTTCCCTCTCTATAGGTCTAATTTTTCCTCTCCTCTGTTAACTCTTCTCTCTCTCCATGTGCCCTCTGCCCTCCGTGAGCTTTTCTTCTACTTTGTCCCCTCCCGCTGTTATCCTTCTCACCCCTTGTTCTGTTTCCATTGTTCTTATTATGCTTTCTTCCTAATTCTCCCCCTCTGTCTCCATGTTTTTTACGTCTCTTCTGTTTCTAGTGTATCCAATATTGTGTTTTTTTCCCCTCAGAACACTCTCTTGTGCTTCACTGTTCATGGGATCTTCCAGGAGGGTAAGCATTTCAAGTCCTCTGCAATTGTGTGAACCAAACTATGTTCTTTCTCTTCTTAACTTTGTTTTTTTGTGTTTTGTTTTTATAGTTGATGGGAAATTTCGATACTCCAAGAGGGCTTTCAACAGGGTGTTTATCGCAGTACCTGCTCCAAACGCTGGGTAAGGTTACAGCTATTCTCTGTAAAGGCAGTGGTCAGACACTTGTCTTTTGTAGATGTCAACAGGGCTATGGAACTGAAGCCTGCAGACTACTCGTACTGTCAGTTACTTTTAGATATTATTACTCGTAGATATAGACCTAGGTGCACCAGCACAGTGTGCACGCTGAACTATATCACTCACTACCCCACACACTAATTCAGTCTTTCACAGCAGTTGATCGGGGGCCAGAGAACTCTTACTTGAAAAAGATGTGACCCCAAGCATGATGTAATAGAACATGAAGTCCAGTTGTCTGTGTTATCCAATGAGGAGGCATTCTGCTGATTTCTTGACCCTTTGGGTTTCGTAGAGCTTTGCAATTATTTGTTTACTTTAGCTAGTCAATAGAGGAATGGTGTGAGACAGAAGAATATAGTATATTTAGAGTGAAGTGATCAGTCTTTGCCTTTAATAGTATAAGCTGGGCAGGTCCTTGGGTTGATGACCCTGATGTGTAGTTCCCAGAAATCAATCCCAAAATCCAGTATGCTCAAACTTTTACCGCTGAAGTAGGACTATGGGATCACCCAAATGAGATGGCTCAGAATACAAATCCAGTTGACGGAAAGTCTGGAGGTCCTCTTGACAGGGCTACTTAAAGCCTACTAGTCAGGTTTTCCTTTGCATTCACTGCTGTGAAGAGACTAAGGTGATTCATAAATCTCAAGCCTCTGCAAGGTGCCAAACCATTAATGTATTTTGGTATGGTTTTCATATGTCTCCGTTTCAGAGTATAGATATCTGGGTGTCATTCTAGACCACTGGTACTCCTTGTACGGCCCGCGGGTCACCAGTGGCCCGACACGCCTTCACTGGAGGCCCGTGGACCTTGCCTTGCAGTTTCCATGGCCGGCGGTAAACACAGAAGATGATCGCAGAAGCATAGTAGTGAATACGTATTAAATAGGTATTCACTACGTATGCTCCTGCGGCCTTCTTCTGTGTTTACTGCTGGCCTCTGCGACATCACAGCACCTTCAGAAAGCTTCCCAAAAATAGCCCTTTAAAAATCAGCTGTATGCGCTTTCCCAGCTGACTTTTAAAAGGGCTTTTTGGGAAGCTTCCTGTTTGGACAGACACTGATAGAGACACAGAGACAGAAACAGACCGAGATAGAGACCGGGACGTACCGAGATAGAGACCGGGACGTACCGAGATAGAGACCGGGACGTACCGAGATAGAGACCGGGACGTACCGAGATAGAGACCGGGACGTACCGAGATAGAGACCGGGACAGGCAGAGATGGAGACCGGGACAGGCAGAGATGGAGACCGGGACAGGCAGAGATGGAGACCGGGACAGGCAGAGATGGAGACCGGGACAGGCAGAGATGGAGACCGGGACAGGCAGAGATGGAGACCGGGACAGGCAGAGATGGAGACCGGGACAGGCAGAGATGGAGACCGGGACAGGCAGAGATGGAGACCGGGACAGGCAGAGATGGAGACCGGGACAGGCAGAGATGGAGACCGGGACAGGCAGAGATGGAGACCGGGACAGGCAGAGATGGAGACCGGGACAGGCAGAGATGGAGACCGGGACAGGCAGAGATGGAGACCGGGACAGGCAGAGATGGAGACCGGGACAGGCAGAGATGGAGACCGGGACAGGCAGAGATGGAGACCGGGACAGGCAGAGATGGAGACGGGGACAGGCAGAGATGGAGACGGGGACAGGCAGAGATGGAGACGGGGACAGGCAGAGATGGAGACGGGGACAGGCAGAGATGGAGACGGGGACAGGCAGAGATGGAGACGGGGACAGGCAGAGATGGAGACGGGGACAGGCAGAGATGGAGACGGGGACAGGCAGAGATGGAGACGGGGACAGGCAGAGATGGAGACGGGGACAGGCAGAGATGGAGACGGGGACAGGCAGAGATGGAGACGGGGACAGGCAGAGATGGGGACGGGGACAGGCAGAGATGGAGACGGGGACAGGCAGAGATGGAGACGGGGACAGGCAGAGATGGAGACGGGGACAGGCAGAGATGGAGACGGGGACAGACACAGACAGAGATGGAGACGGGGACAGACACAGACAGAGATGGAGACGGGGACAGACACAGACAGAGATGGAGACGGGGACAGACACAGACAGAGATGGAGACGGGGACAGACACAGACAGAGATGGAGACGGGGACAGACACAGACAGAGATGGAGACGGGGACAGACACAGACAGAGATGGAGACGGGGACAGACACAGACAGAGATGGAGACGGGGACAGACACAGACGGAGACGGGGACAGACACAGACAGAGATGGAGACGGGGACAGACACAGACACAGACAGAGATGGAGACGGGGACAGACACAGACACAGACAGAGATGGAGACGGGGACAGACACAGACACAGACAGAGATGGAGACGGGGACAGACACAGACAGAGATGGAGACGGGGACAGACACAGACACAGACAGAGATGGAGATGGAGATGGAGACGGGGACAGACACAGACAGAGACAGTGATGGAGACGGGGACAGACACAGACAGAGATGGAGACGGGGACAGACACAGACACAGACAGAGATGGAGATGGAGATGGAGACGGGGACAGACACAGACAGAGATGGAGACGGGGACAGACACAGACACAGACAGAGATGGAGACGGGGACAGACACAGACAGAGATGGAGACGGGGACAGACACAGACAGAGATGGAGACGGGGACCGACCGAGCTGGAGTCGGGGACCGACCGAGCTGGAGACGGGGACCGACCGAGCTGGAGACGGGGACCGACCGAGCTGGAGACGGGGACCGACCGAGACAGGGACCGGGACCGACCGAGACAGACAGGTAAAGATGGGGACAGGCAGAGGCGGGGACGGGCAGATGCGGGGACGGGCAGAGGAGAGGCTGGGATGGACAGAGGAGAGGCGGGGACGGGCAGATGGGAGGCGGGGACGGGCAGATGGGAGGCGGGGACGGGCAGATGGGAGGCGGGGACGGGCAGATGGGAGGCGGGGACGGGCAGATGGGAGGCGGATGGAGGCAGAGGCAGATGGAGGCGGAGACAGGCGGATGGAGACGTTACTCTCAGGCCAATACTAGACCTCAGACCGTTGAACCTGTATATACAATCCGACCACCACTTTCACATGGTCACTCCAACAGGTCCTACCATTGCTCCAACAAGGTGATTTCCTTGCCACTCTAGATCTCAAGGATGCCAACTTCCACATTCCTATTCATCATGCTCACAGGAAATATCTACTGGTTGCAGTGGACGGTCAGATCTATCAATTTAAAGTACTTCCCTTCGGAGTAACTACAGCACCCAGAGTTTTCACAAAATGCCTCGCTGTAGTAGTGGCTCACTTGAGAAGACAACACATTCATGTGTTTTCCTACCTCGACGACTGGCTTATCAAAGCCAAGTCACGCAGCGATTGTGTGCACCACACACACAAAACAATACAGCTGCTCCACGACTTAGGATTTACAATAAACCTCACCAAGTCACATCTTCAAGGAACCCCCACACAGCAGTATCTAGGCACCACAATAGATACTTCAAAAGGCCTTGCGTATCCCAATCCAGTCAGATAGCCACCATGTAAACACTCATTACAAAATTTCAACCTCAATTCTCACTACCAGCTCGAGTGTTTATGCAACTACTAGGGATGATGGCCTCTTGCATTTTAATAGTACCTCATGCAAGACTCTAAATGCGTCCGTTACAGGAATGTTTGGCACATCAGTGGAACCAGGCTCAAGGTCAACTTACAGATCTGGGGTTGGTAGACAGCTGCACACATCGCTCTCTGCAGTGGTGGAGCACACAAAAACTTTCCAAAGGGCGGCCGTTCCTAGACCCGGTCCCACAGATAGTGCTCACAACAGACGCATCGCTCACCGACTGGGGAGCTCATCTCCTAAACCATACCATTCAGGGTATGTGGACCCATCAGCAAAAAAAGCTCCACATCAATCACCTCGAATTTCTAGCGAATTTTCTGGCATTAAAAGCTTCTGTAGTAGGGGATCTGTGTTTAGTCATAATCTGTGAATAGTGCTGCCCATGTGCGTGGACCCCAGAGCATTCGAAGTAGTCTCTTAAGTTGTCCTCTTCTGCAGTCCTGCATAGACAAATAATGCAGCCTACAATTAACAAGGCTACACTGGCCAGCACTTCATCTTCAAGTGAAAAGGATAGCCAAATAATATTAAAATTTACACATCTTGCTAAGTTTCAGACACCCCTTCACAAAAATCCCTTGTCATGATAGGAAGGGTTGGACAGACAAGCCCCATAGGCTGCCATTATGTGTCTGGAACAGGGATACCGTGCCTTTAAGTAACCCTCCAGAGACCCTCGGTATCCCATGATGCACAGACAAAGGCAAGTTACTTTCAGTTCTTTTTTCCGGCTCCTGCTAGCAGGAACCTGGAGCATTGTGTTATTTCTTCAAATTTTTGAGCTTTTTTGAAAGTTTTAGGGTTTCATTCGACGTCTGGGGCCTTTCTCTTCTATTTGCTGTCTTTTTTTAGCAGCTAAGCCACCTATTTCTCGTCAAAATGCCAGCTTTATTTGACAAGTGCCCTGAGTGTGCCAGGAAGAAGGCCAAATCAGACTCACACAGGGTTTGCATACTCTGCCTTCCATCTTCTCATGTTCCTGACTCCTATGTCATCTGCAAGTCATTCTCCAGGAGGACCCTGCGTGACAGGGAGAAGATCCGTCTTCAAGGCCTGGAGCAGAGGAGACATCAGGATGCATTTGGGACCTCTGGGCATGGAGGGAATCTTTCAACTTCCACTACTTATGCATCAGCCTCTGGGGGGCTCCCCAGTCACAAGAAGGCCCAGAAACGGCAGCGGTCCCGGTCGATGGCTATGCCGACAATATGCTTCCCGTCGAGAGGGAAGTCGGCGTCGAGAGGGAAGTCTGCGTCGAGAAGCCTGGGTAGAGGGAGGGGAGGGGGGAGAGGAGAGGGGGGGGCCCAGGGGGGCTGGTTTCACTGGCTTGTGAACACAAAATGGTGGCTGGGGGTGCACTGTTTTAACATACAGGTCTTCGCACAGAGCAAAGGAGAAATTTGGAGGGAAAACACATTTGTCACCAAGGAATGAGAGGGATAAACTACAGTGGTTGGACTTCAAATCCCACAATTTAACACGTTAAATGTGAGCTATCATGGGCAGGGAAAAACCACAAGTTTAAAACATAAAACAGGTGACAAAATAGGTAATCACAGGCAGGTCAAAACTACAATTTTAAATTGTAACAACCACAGGCAAAGACAGTAATCACAGAAAGGGTAAATTGTTTTTTAAACGACTTTTTTGTTTTGGGAAGAGACAGCACTAGTCTGTCTCCTTACCACTTCCTGTCACTGTTTAAAGTACCTGCCATCAAAGCATTCATGGAAGGCCTTAAAAGCATAATTCCTCCCAGAGTTCCATCCTCTCCACATTGGAACCTAAACATTGTCCTTACCAGACGTATCGGTCCCCCATTTGAACCTCTACATAAATGTGAGTTGCAATTTCTCACATGCAAAATAGCTTTCCTTTTAGCAATCACATCTCTCGGACGAGTAAGTGAACTCCAGGAATTAATCATACAAGAACCATTTTTGCAAATACATCACAACAAAGTGGTTCTTAAGACAAATCTTAAATTCTTGCCAAAAGTAGTTTCTGCTTTCCACCTTAACAAGTCCGTTGAACTGCCAGTCTTTTTCTTTCAAAACAGACTCTGTAGCAGAACGTGCTCCTCATACGCTTGACGTCAAAAGAGCTCTCCTTTATTACATTGAACGAACAAAAACTTTCAGAAAAACTAAACTTTTTGTAGCTTTTTCACCTCCACATAAAGGCAATCCTATCTCAAAAGCAGAAATTGCTAGGTGGATTGTTAAATGCATCCAAATATGCTACCAAAAAGCAAAGCGTACATTATCCATTCCCCCTAGGGTGCATTCCACACGCAAAAGCAACAAGCTAGTGTGGGTCAGGTTGTATTAAAAACGTTTTCAAGCGACTGCAACAGATACAGGTAGCCACCGCTAAGGAGGTAACTGCTATACAGTCTATGCAACAGTATACGATCTACAGCTCATATGCCTTGAACGGAAAATGCTACTTACCAGTATGCATCTGTTCTTGGCATATAGAGCTGTAGATTCGTACACGCCCACCCGCCTCCCAGGATACCTCTATCTGTTTTCAGTGTTATCTTATTTAGATACATTAACCATGGACATCTTTTCTATTTCTTCTGACACCATCCTAACCATTCCATCTGGAGATGGAGACAATGCCCATGCGCACTATCGTCCTAAGGAGGAGTCTCCTGTCTGGTGACTACAAAAGACTTCTTCCAAGACAAAAATAAAGTGCAAACATCCGAGCCCAACACCAGATGGCGATCTATGCAACAGTATACGAATCTACAGTTCTACATGCCAAGAACAGATGCATACTGCTAAGTAGCATTTTCCATCTGTAAACGATATAGGTTAGTTATGGATTCCTCACCGCCCCATCACGTCCTCCCCATTCTGCAAAATGACTTCTAGAGTGAGGTACTCCCTTTCAGGGCCCTAGTTTTCGTGCACCAGTGGTCAGTGTCTTGCATGGTTCTGCGCTTCTGGTGTGGAATGTCGTGTAAAGAACGGACATCCGCGCACGAGGGAGGCGTCTAAATAGATACCACAATGTCATTCTGGTGACCACGACGCTACCTCTTGATGCCCAGGGGTACTGCTGAAGAAATATTCTCTGGATCCAGTCTGACGCCTGGGGGTAATTCTATATTGAGGAATCCATAACTAATCTAGTTCTCTTACAAATATATCATTACCGAAGGTAAGTAACTTGTTTATTGACACCGAAGAGACAGAAGACGCAGAGAGGGAAGAAGGTATCTTCGACTCACCCCTAACCCCAGAACTTTGAGACAAAGAACCCAAGGAATATGGGGACGTACCTGAAGAGGGAATATCCCAAAATGTCAAAGATTTGTGGAACGATCTCGACACCAAATGCCCGGAGGAAGAGATATGCAGTTACCCCTGGAAAGCTTTGCCTCCAGACGACATGGCTTTCTGCAATGACCTAGTCAAGAGGGCAGCAAACCAATTAGAAGTAGCCCTAGAGGAAGAGAAAGGAGTCGCATGTTTCCTCCTAGAAACCCTGGCCCCAGGGAACTCAATATCTTCCTGTGCTTCCTAGCATTCTGGATCAATTCAAAGAAGCTTTCATGTAACCATCTTCAAACAAGGGGGTACCCCCAAGGGTGGAAAATAAATATAAGGCTTCCTCAAAGGACCCTAAATATATTCAAGGTAACATGGTGCCTGAGTCAATTATTGTCACCACAGCCAGAAGGAGAGCTAATGCAGTCTCCAACACTGGCCCTCCACCAGAGAAGTAGAGTAAAAGGATGGACATGCTGGGGAGAAGAATAGAAAAAGATGCAGCAATGTAGTGGCGCATCACAAACTCCAGTGCCCTACTAAACAGATATGGCCATCAACAGTGGGATAAGATAGAGGAGTTTCTTAAACTATCGGAAGAGGACAAGAAAATGGCAAGATCTATTGTTCAAGCCGGAAAATACGTGGCAAACACCTACCTTAAGTATGCTTTGAATGCAGCAGATACTGCTAGTAGGCAAATGTGCACAGGAACTATCCTGAGACCTGCCTGGCACAGAATATCTGATTTCAAACAGGAATTTCAAACCTCCATCATCAATTGACAATTCAATGGAGAGGCACTTATTGGAACGGAAGTGGATGAATCCCTTCAACAGATAAAAATGGACAACGAGATGGCAAGGGTGATGGGAGTCCTACAGCAGGCAGGTCCTTTAAAAGAGGTGGATTCGATAACGGAATGCCCACAGGTAGAGGCACCTTTTGTCAGGGACAACAAATGTCACAGCAGTCACAAAAGCAGATCTCAGGACAACAAATAGGTCAGCCAGGCAATTTATCAAGGTTGGCAAAAACAGAAGAAACTGCCCTTTCGGGCAATGAGAGAGGGAGAGGCCAATCTTCTAGAGGAAGAGGAAACTTATCTAACTGACCCACTCACAAACAAGGACCCACACAAAACATCAGTGAGTGGAAGATTATCCTTTTTACTCAAACAGTGGCAAAATATCACAACAGACAATTGGATATTAAATTTGGTAAAGTACGGATATTGCATAGAGCTGACAATAAAACCACCTGCAAGCCCACTAAAAACAAGACGATTCCTAAAATCAGAACCCATCCTGCTAGAGGCATAAATCAAGGAACTATACCAAAAACAGGCAATAGAATTGGTACTAAAACAAGAATGGTTCAAAGGAACCTACTCCCCATATTTCCTAATACCCAAACACAACCTCCTTATTGAAAAATAAATCTTTTCATCAGTCACAATATTTCAATTTATTTACAATGTATATAAAACATATGTACACAAATACAATTTAAGTAAAATGAAGGAAACTGCCAGATGCAGTAAGTATGTGAAAAGAAGGTGCTCAAGTGATGTGGAGAAAGAAGAAAAAATTCGAAGGGGAAAAATCAGATCATTTAAGCTCAACTAAAATGTGATTCTTCTAGTTGAACTACAGAGAGGCCTACCCGTACAATATTCGAGAAACAATTAAACCGGGGCAAATTCTAGGAGGTGACAAGGACAAGGGAACATGGGAACAAGGTGCAGGCCTCAATATGGCGGGGGGGAAAAACGTCGACGTTTCGACCCTTGCGCAATATGGGGTAAATTGACACCTCTGCTGTGGGTCTTCTTCAGGACTGGACAGTGGGGAGGAGGGGCAGGGATGTACCTAAAAAGATTAACAATGTATTCAATATACTGTCTAGTAAAATTGCAAGGATTCAATAAGACCAATTTAATTGGTTGGGTTCATTACCAAGGTTGCAGTATGAAACAAGGGTCCAAGCAATAAATGAGGACAACCTAAAAACACAAGAAATAATCTGGCTTAGTGCCCATCTCCAAGGCACAGTGATAATTATCTATCACAATCAAGAAAGTATCATAAGGGGCACTCACCCGTCTGTGGTGTGCCTGATACTAATCCAATGTTGTTTAATTTCGAACAAAAGGAATAATATCCTGAAGTTAATCTATAGCGTAAGACAAAAGGAAGGAAAAAACACTAATTACAACACAACACTACCGAGAAGGTATGAGCACATGTGCTCGAACAATTTTCCAAAACGGGCAAACTCACCCAAAACGTCAAACACTCGTGGCCAAAATGATTGGACGATGGTTGGGCGGCGGTAGCAGAACTATACTGCAATTTGCAACATCACCGGCACTAAAATAAAATGAAACGACCCATAACAGGGATACACATTACTATAACGGTGAGTTGCCGTATTTTGCTCAAACAAGAATCCCCTAGAAAACAAATAACAAGTTGTTCATAATGGTTACCTGAATCTCCGATGTATCCCTGTAGTCAAAACTAGGGTTCCATGCAAAAATAATCCCAATGAACGGGAGAATGCCAAATTGGTTCCTACTTGGTACACGGGCACATCAACAAGGCACGTAACGTGAGGTCACGTGGTGCCTAAAGAAGACGTCTGCCCCGTTAGAGATAGAAAAGATAAAGGCGGAGCTATCGTCATCCAGAATAGGGACGACTATAAAGCAGAGATCCTTGCTCAATTATCGGTAGAGGGCAATTATAAGAAATAATAGCTGAGGATACGACTTGCTACCTAAGAGATACAATACAAATAATACAAATGGTGGATGAGAGATTTTATCTTTTGAAGGAGAGTATTTCGTACAGACCAATGGCGTAGCAATGGGGGCAAGTTTTGCCCCAAATCTGGCCATAATCTATATGAATGCTTATGAACATGGGGAGAGGAGTTGGCCTAACGGCTAGGGCGCTCGACCTCGGACCTGGGGATCTGGGTTCGAGTCTCGGTAACGACGCCAAAACCTCCTGTGATTCTGGGCAAATCACTTAATCTTCCCGTGCCTAAAATGAATGTCTGTCTGTCCTCATGTAACGTAACTGGTGCTATGTAAAGCGCTCTGATACCTGGTTCGGGTCTAGTTCGCGCTATATAAAACTCTGCAAAAAAAAAAAACACATGAGTTTGTCCTTGGTGTAAGTAACCCCTACAGAGAATGTATTCACCTCTGGCGTCGTTATATTGACGACGTGCTCCTAATACGGAGAGGCACAGAACAACATCTTAGAACATTTCATACATGGCTCAATGAGAGGAATAGGAACATCCAATTTTCCTTAGATTGTAGTAGCCATGAAATACATTTTCTGGATATCACAATCAGGGAGGATGAGGGTAAGCTCCATACTACCTTCTATAGGAAGCCTACTGAGAAGATATTCGAGCAACCTCAGGGATAATCTCCCATATGGGCAATTCCTGAGGTTGCGTAGAAATTGCAGCTGTAAGATTGATTATTTCTCTGAATCGGCTGTACTAATGGAACGATTAATGGATAGACGCTATCCCAGAAGTTTAGTTTAAAAAGCACGCAAGAGAGCGTGGTTTTGCCACAGGGAATTGTTGTTGGAACCTAAGAACAAAAGAGATAATGAAGATGAAAGGATGACATGTGTCACTACTTTTAATACCCGGAGTACTGAAATAAAGAAAATTATTAACAGTCACTGGCATTTGGTGGCTGAGGAAACTGGAACATCGGAACCACCAATGCATGCCTTCCGGAAAGGTAGAAGTATAAGGGATTATGTGGTACATTCCCTATTACCAAAGAAAACATTTTTGAAAATCAGACATCCTTATGGAATATTCCCCCTGTACTAGGGCATTATAAATGTGAGGCCTGTAAGGCGTGTACAATGACTGTGGAGATAAAAGAATGCTCATATAACAACTATACCCACACTCTACGGCATCACACCAACTGTAACACCATGGGGGTGGTCTATGCAATTCTCTGCCCTTGTGGCTTTATGTATATAGGCCAAACTACGCAGAAAGTCAACACCCGCATTCTACAGCACTGCAGTAGAGTTCGCTGAAAGGTACAGGGGGCACCCCTGGTAGACCATTTTATCAGGTTTGACCATCAACCAGAAAGACCCACAGCAGAGGTGTCAATTTACCCCATACTGCGCCAGGGTCGAAACGTCGATGGTTTTTCCCCCCGCCATATTGAGGTCTGCACCTTGTTCCCATGTTCCCTTGTCCTTGTCACCTCCTAGAATTTGCCCGTTTAATTGTTTCTCGAATATTGTACGGGTAGGCCTTTCTGTAGTTCAACTAGAAGAATCACATTTTAGTTGAGCTAAAATTATCTGATTTTTTTCCCCTTCAAATTTTTTCTTCTTTCTCCACATCACTTGAGCACCTTCTTTTCACATACTTACTGCATCTGGCAGTTTCCTTCATTTTACTTAAATTGTATTTGTGTACATATGTTTTATATACATTGTAAATAAATTGAAATATTGTGACTGATGAAAAGATTTATTTTTCAATAAGGATGTTGGGTAGTATGAATTATCAATACATGCATCTGGCTGTTTTATTGTTTTTCTATCTCCTTTTATCTGCAGGATTTGTTCCTTTAAGTGTAAATAGCAATTCATACATTGATTTGTGTTTTAAAATATGTCCAGGACCACTTTGTTTTCTTATACCAATTGATACCCAGGTCCTTTGACTTATTGGGTCAACCCCCTTGATTGAATGGATGCCTAGATTCAGCACTGGGACATTTCCGGTAAACAGGTGAGTAAATGCGTTTTTGTTATTCGTGTGATTTTTAAAGAATATTTTCAGATTTCAAAACTCCACACTTAGAAACTTTTTGGAGCTGTACATTCAAATGAATAGGCTTTGTCAACAAATTGCAGGTAAGTTACTTTTACGTTACTTTTTCTAACTCCGTGCTGGATGCCTAGATTCAGCACTATGACATGTCCTGTAAACAGGTGAGAAAACACATTTTGATTATTTGTACGATTTTTAAAGAATATCTTAAGTTTTCAAAACTCCACACTTATTCGTTTTTGGAAGGAAAATTGTCAATGTTATCCTATGGAGGAAAAACAGGTTATCGATTTGCAGGTAAGTAAACGACTGTGGGAGTTAAGGTTCTGGGGTTAGACTCGGGGGGGGGGGGGGGGTCTCCCAGGGTCAGTGATGCACGGTTGTTGCACCCTCAGCAGCACTAGGGCGGCCGAGTGCAATGTGTTGAGGCTCAATGTTCTCCTATGGAGGATAGGGGGTCTCCGGTTGGTGGCTGCTGGCAAGCAGGCCATGAGGTTGTGGGAGCAAAGCTCAGGGCTGGTTGAGGACCAAAGGAGCACCAAAGGTGCACCCTCTGCGGCACCAGGGCAGCCGGGTGCAGGGTGCTGTTTTGAGGTCTGGTGCCCTGTTGGTTCCAATGGAGAACCTCCGGGACAAAGAAATACTGCAGGCTTGGGGACGAGGAACTTCCAGGTGTGCCCACCACTTCGAGGGGTAAGTTGGGATGTTGAGGGTTGGTTAGGCACCGTTGGTTGGGGCACACAAGGCTGTTGGTCGTCGAGTGCAGGTGTGCCTTGGGACGTCGGATTTTCTTACCCGCTCTGGTCGCTGTAGGGGGGTCCTCTTGATTGAGGCTGCAGGCGTCATCTGGAGGCTTGAGGCAGGGCAGGGGTCGACAGATCTCTGGTCAGGATGTTTTTCCGCTCTGGCCGGATTCAGCGGTTGCAGAGTGGGCTGAATTCGCGGTCTCTGGCTGGCACCAGAAGCTGCAGTTTGAACAAGTCTGGTGTTCACAAGAGATTAAGTCTTTGAAGTGAACGCAGGCAGGTCCTCCGGGGTTTTTGAGGTTGCTGGCTGCAGGACACACCGGGATTTCGCAGGTTCGATGGGAGACAGGCCGCAGTGTCCAGGGCTGTGGGCATTCTGCGCATGGTTGACCCGGTTGCTCATTTCCCGGCGGACCATCTCTTGGAGGTTCTCCACCAGGGCTCTGGTGGGAGGGAGCTGTTGCTTCCCTTTGAGGGTTCGCTCCTTTCCTCCCTGATGGGGGCTTGGAGGCGCCCGCCTCAGGGGATCCGGTGCCTCAACACCTTCTGCACCGGTGCCTTCCGGCGCCGCGTGACCCGGCGTGTCTTTCCCTCCCCCCCTCTGCCTCAAGTCCACTTTTGCAGACTGCTTTTACTTCCCTGCCACCACTGTTGACTCCGCCATCCCGGGAGGCCTGCTGGCTGGACTCTTGGGGGTGCAACATGTTCGCTTCGACCAGCGCTGCCCTGCGGGCCCTTAACACCTTGTGTGTTGGCTAGGGCCTCCTTTTGGCTGACTCCTTGGGATCTGCAGATTCCCAAGAGACTGTTCAGGTGGACTTACGGCATAATGTGTTGGATGGCCGGGAGCTAGCGGCGTTTATTCTCCGCTCCGCTCTGGACATCTCGGAGGTGCTGGGCCATGGCTTCCTCAGTTGCCCTCTGTCGCCATGCTTGGCTTCGGGATGGCGTGTTCCCTGAAAATTTCCAGGAGCGGCTGATTGATCTTCTGTTCGATGGCACCTTGTTATTCCATCCCCCGGTGGACTCCGCCATCCAAAGGTTCCTGGCAGGGCTCCCTCCTCCTCCTCCCCCTTCCCCTCTTCAGTGACTGCGGAGTTGAGCTGTTTCTAGACCTTCTTTTGGGCCGGTTGCCCTTGCTGTGGAGTGTGTTTTATTGCTTTGTGGCCTTTCAAATCCTTCTTGCTGGGATTATGGCGTTGTTGGCTGCTGTACGGCCCCTTTGTTGACTGTGTTTTTGCTGGAGTTTTCTGCACAGACTTAGCCCTGAGATTAGGCCTTCTTTTTTCTCTTGGTCTGCTTGACAAGCCTTTGGAAGAACTTCTGCTGCAGAAGTTCTTCCAAAGAGGGTTGCTATTTCTTGGGACTTAACATTCCCTATGTGGGGTAGTGGTAGCTGTTATATAGCTTGAGCTCTGCCTGGGAGTTCTGGTTGCCTTCGGGTGCTTGTTCTCCATGGCGTTTATGTATGTTGCTATTGCTTCTTGAGGTGGTGTGCGTAGCCCCTCGTAGATGTGTGTCCGGGCATTTCCTCAACCTCCTGCTCCTGTCCTGAGGGCTGGGATGATTCTGTCTCTCCCTTGTCAGGCGTCGCCTGCCTGGTCTTCCTGGGTCCCTAGGCTGTTCTTCTTGCTTCTGGCTGCTTATGACTGTCGGCGCCGCTCTGGCTGTCCTGTTGCCTTCCATCTGGTGTGGGCTCCCCTTCTTTTCCCTCGCTTCCTGGGGCCCTCTAGGCTTCTTCTTCTACCTGTCTTAGCATTGGATGGAAGCTCTGTTGCCTTATAGGGTAGTGGGGTCCTTCAGCCTCTCTGGCCTTGCCGTTGGTTCCTCTGTTGTGAGTGTACTGGCCTCTTCAGTCTTCTTTCTTCTTCTTCCTCCATCCCTCTTGGGGTCGGTGGTGTTCTGCTACTGGGGATTCCGCTTGCCTGGAAGGGGCAAGGTTACTGTCCTGGTCTGCAGGTCTGGTCCCCTGTGGGACCCTCTGTCCTATCCAGGCTGGTGGGGTCCTTTCGCAGACCCTCCTTCCCCGTGGGTATTGCTAGGTATCTATTCTACGTGTAGGAATCTGCGGCTAGTAGTCTCTATCAGATGTACGAGTACTTACCTTCTGTAACGAAGTATCTGGTAGAGACGATTCTAGCCACAGATTCCTTCACGGCTCACCCTTCCTCCCCGTTCTGCAAGGACCCTTGGGTTGGTCTTTGGCACTCGCCTCCCAGTGGGGGGCTGTGTCTCCTGTGATGGCATTCTTTCGCTCTTGACGGGTTGCTCCATCTTGTTGCTGTTTCTTCCTCCTTTTTGGTTCATTGGAGGATGGGTTTACAGTGCTCCTATGCCCCGCTGCTATGGCTGCTCCAGGTTGGCAATATCTGCCCTCCCCTCCTCTTGCTGCTAGGGGTCCTAGCCACTCTGCTAACATCTGAGTTGGGGTAATCTGGCCATGCCTTGGCCTTGTCCTTTGGGGAGTGGTTGCCCTCTGTGCTGGGGTGGCTTGGAGGTTTGTTGTTCCTGTCTGTCTTGGGACTGGCTCCCCTCCCCTGTTCTGGATGGGGGTTGTAGGCCTGCTACATGTGTCATGACTTTTTACCTATGTTCCTTGTCCCCGGGGAAGGGGGGAGGCTGTCTACATATTGGCAGGGTGGCTGCTCAGGGCTCTGCTCTGTTCTTTCTTCTGCCCCTGCCTCTGGCTACTGCAGTGTTTCACTGCTCTTTATGGTGTCGCTTGTCTCCATTCCTTTTTTCTACTCTTTCGCACACTGTTCCCATACTCTCACAGTTTTGTTTGGTGACTCCGCGTTGCGGAAAAGTTCTCTGATGAAAACTGACGTAGGCTCGCTGGGTTGGGACTTATGTGACCTCGCTGACGTCACATACGCGGGCGACGCCTGGGCAGAGTCGCGTGAGGTCGCCCCGCACCTGGCACGCATGGATGCTGTGGCAAAAAGTTTCCGGATCCAGTCTCACGCCTGCGGATAATTCCACGTGAATGGACCTGCGGCTAGTATCGTCTCTCCCAGATACATTGTTACTGAAGGTAAGTAACTCGTACATTTGGGGTTGTTTGCCACCCCATACCAGCCTGGTCAGCTCGGCACGGAGGCTAGCGAAAAAAAGTCTCCCCGGGTCATATGGGATATTTAGGAATAAATATAAAAATGTAGGTAGGATTACCATTTTTAGGTCGCGTCCTATTAATCGCGCAAGCGATAATAGGACGAGAGTATAGAGGCTCATCCAAGCTCTGAAACCATCGCAGATTACGTCGAGTGCACGTGCATGCGCTTTTTACCATTTGCTCCCTAAGCCGCCTGCCTCCGAGAGCTTCCCTTCAAAGGCATCCAGTCCCCCGCCCCCCCCGCCCCCCACAGCAATGCCAAGAGCTTGTTTAAGGCAGGTTCTTTCGTCTTCGCCAATGCTTGTTCTGCTCGTTTTTTTATTTAAAAGCACCCGCTGCGACATCACACTTTAAATATTATATTTTTGTTTACAGTGAAATACACTGTGCTTCAAATTTAATAAGGCGGTTGTGCGCCTTTCTTTTGCGCTCAGCGGCTCGCTTACGTACACTTTTACAACTTTGTTTCCCCAACAGTGCACCATGCAGCACCTTAACTTTAATAATGGCGCTTCATCTTGAACAACTTTAAATATGGCGAGCGTGCGCTTTTCTTTAGTTGTACGCAGATCGCCGTAACGCTTTACTGCTTCCTGCAATCATCTTTCTTCTCCCAGCGTCACCGGAGCCAGGTCGGGGATAGAAACATCATTTGCAACAGCAATAGCTTTACCTTTTCCACTGCGACACCTATTGCATTGCAAATGTTTTTTTTTTTCATGGTGTCCACTGGTTTATTTTTCCTGGTATTTAGTACTTGATGCTTTCTTCTTGTCAAGCAAGCCAGGAGAGATACTTGTAGCATGAGCAGTTTAACACTGATGTGGCTGATTTAAACGGCGTCCCTCTATCCAACACGTTTAAAGTAAAAGTCGGTGCCTGGGGTATATTTTTAAAAGTAAACTGAGGGCTCCTGTCTTTGTGCCAATCGATGAGGACAACAGATTACCAGGTTAGTTTAAAACTATAAGCTTTCAGTCTGGCTTTGTAGGAGCCTTGTTCACAGATCTCGACATTTAATTTCGGGCCGCTGGGGTCTTTATTTAGCGTCACAAACACGGTGGGACCGCTTGGGGGTTAAAACCAATGCGAGAGTCGTCCTGCTAACTGTGTGCACATGAAAGCATACCGGTCCTTGCTTCACTAAACACAGCAATGCGCATGTTTTTGTCTGCTGTTTGTCTTTAGAGCTTGCATAGCTACTCCCCTTCCCCAACCGTTCTGAACCAGAGCAAAGGAGAGAGGCGGATTTCACAGGAGGAGAACTGCGGGACCCAAATGGGAGAAAGCAGCAAGTCCCAAGATCTTGTTTGTCGTACTAAATGAGATCAGAGGACACATACCACATGTTGTTATAGCGCAAGTAGTTGTTCACGAAGTCTTCTGAAGCATTCCTACACTATTTTAATGAAACAGATCCAATTTCTTCTTTTAAACAAGCATTGGAAATGCAATAGGTCTCGCATTTGAAAAGTTGGAGTTATTGGTCTTGTAAATGACATATTTTATTTATTTGTTGGTTTTTAAAATTGCTAAATTGATGGCTTTGTCATTTACAATGCCAATAGTTATAACTTTCGCGAATGTGACACCTATAGCATTTGGAATGCAACATGTTTTGTAATTACGTGACTTAGATGGCAGCTCTGGTCGTTAGGCCACATCTCTAGAGAGCAGGGGAGAGAAGCACAGCAATGCAATAGGTCTCGCATTAGGAAAGTTTGAGCTATTGGTATTGTAAAGGACACATTTTTTATTTATGTGCTTGTTTTGAAAATAGCGAAATTAATAGCTTTGTTATTTACAATGCCAATAGTTTTATCTTTCGCAAATGTGACACCTATTGTAACACAATATGTGTTGTGAGGGTGAGTGAGGGTGAAGCGTTGAGGGTGAGTGAGGGTGAGGGGTTGAGGGTGAGTGAGGGTGAGGGGTTGAGGGTGAGGGAGGGTGAGGGGTTGAGGGTGAGTGAGGGTGAGGGGTTGAGGGTGAGTGAGGGTGAGGGGTTGAGGGTGAGGGTGAGTGAGGGTGAGGGGTTGAGGGTGAGTGAGGGTGAGGGTGAGTGAGGGGTTGAGGGTGAGGGGTTGAGGGTGGGTGAGGGTGAGTGAGGGGTTGAGGGTGAGGGGTTGAGGGTGAGTGAGGGGTTGAGGGTGAGTGAGGGGTTGAGGGTGAGTGAGGGTGAGTGAGGGGTTGAGGGTGAGTGAGGGTGAGGGGTTGAGGGTGAGGGGTTGAGGGTGAGGGGTTGAGGGTGAGGGGTTGAGGGTGAGGGGTTGAGGGTGAGTGAGGGTGAGGGGTTGAGGGTGAGGGGTTGAGGGTGAGTGAGAGTGAGGGTGAGTGGGGTTGAGGGTGAGGGGTTGAGGGTGAGTGAGGGGTTGAGGGTGAGTGAGGGTGAGGGGTTGAGGGTGAGTGAGGGTGAGTGTGAGTGAGGGTGAGGGGTTGAGGGTGAGGGGTTGAGGGTGAGTGAGGGGTTGAGGGTGAGGGTGAGTGAGGGTGAGGGGTTGAGGGTGAGGGTGAGTGAGGGTGAGGGGTTGAGGGTGAGTGAAGGGTTGAGGGTGAGGGTGAGTGAGGGTGAGGGTGAGTGAGGGTGAATGAGGGTGAGGGTGAATGAGGGTGAGGGGTTGAGGGTGAGTGAGGGCGAGGGTGAGTGAGGGGTTGAGGGTGAGTGAGGGTGAGGGGTTGACGGTGAGGGGTTGAGGGTGAGTGAGGGTGAGTGAGGGTGAGGGGTTGAGGGTGAGTGAGGGTGAGGGGTTGAGGGTGAGTGAGGGTGAGGGGTTGAGGGTGAGTGAGGGTGAGGGTGAGGGGTTGAGGGTGAGTGAGGGTGAGGGTGAGGGGTTGAGGGTGAGTGAGGGGTTGAGGGTGAGTGAGGGTGAGGGTGAGGGGTTGAGGGTGGGTGAGGGTGAGGGGTTGAGGGTGGGTGAGGGTGAGTGAGGGTGAGGGTGAGGGGTTGAGGGTGAGTGAGGGTGGGTGAGGGTGAGTGAGGGTGGGTGAGGGTGAGGGGTTGACGGTGAGGGGTTGAGGGTGAGTGAGGGTGAGGGTGAGTGAGGGTGAGGGGTTGAGGGTGAGTGAGGGTGAGGGGTTGAGGGTGAGTGAGGGTGAGGGTGAGTGAGGGTGAGTGTGATGGGAGATGTATATGGGCATATAACGAGAAAGTGAAAGAACAGGTGATGTGGAGGACTCAGAGGTAATCAGAACGGGGCCGAACGCAGAGGAGATGGCTTCGAGCTCCAGTACACCACCCTGGCAGCAGGTGTAAGGTGGCTGAAGCAGACAATGCGCATCTTGACGACGGAGAAATCCCATTTCAAAAAGCATCCAGGGCCCTGCATTATAGCTTTGGGCTTTGCTGACAATCACTGATCAGGAAGTCCTTTGCTAACTGGTAACGACCTTTGCTACCGGACGCAGCCTGTGGTGGGCACATTGCTTGTACTGCAGAAAAAGACAGAGTTTAAGCAGCACGTGAGAAGATACCTCGGGCTGCAGGTGGGAGCAAAGTACAGGCCCTGCACCCTCCTCAGTCTGCATGCATGCACGGAGCTTGAATTGCCGTGGCTCTGAGATTTTGGTGGCTTACTGCAAAGTTGCCAGGTTTTGCATGTATGTGCACTGAACACCAGGTTTGTAGAACTGAGCTTTGATTTAACAAACGAGTGTCTTCTGGGAGTTGTAGTTTTCGTGTGCCAATATGTAAAAAAAAAAGAGGCTAATCTCCATGCCCGATAACTATCTGTAGTAGAAAATATCAGGAGTAAGAGAGATGGTGATCGGCACAAATGAACGGCTGGTAACCTTATTTGTGGCACAGAACCGTTTGCAACCAAAAAGATTGGCTTTCTGGATAAGAAAGTAAGGTTAGCAATAGGCAAAGAAAAGAGACTGCTAGAGGCACACACAAAAGCCAGCTGCTGCTGTGTGTAGGACCACCGGTGAGCCCAGCCTGCCTTGAGCATGTAAACACACTCCATTCAGCGTCATCGGAGTGCAAAGTTCCCAGAGAAACAAGAAAGGAAACAAGACGGAGGGCATTGCTGTGGGGAGGGGGGGAGGAGAAATGCACACGGCGGGCAGGGGAGGGGGCGGAGCGGGGAGAGCGGCATGAGGGTGTGAAGCAGCCGGGGCCTTTGAAGTGAAGCTAAGCTTCACTTCAAAAGGTGTGGGAGGAATGCGGCTGAGGGAACAGATGGCGATTTGGTGATGTGCACGCGCATTTTAGGTCAATGCGCTTGCGCATTGACCTAAAAGCCACGGGCACAGCAGCAAATCGCCACAGTTAGGTAAGCTTTGTTTAAAGCCCTATAGTCTCCCTTCTCTCAATGCGCATGCGCATTGATAGGTCACGAGACCTAAAAAAAAAAGCGAGCAGCTAAATAATATGCCATAAAGCGGAGCACCTCTAAAATTACAATTGCTTTGTGCACCAAGGCACACCACCCTATAACACCTAATAAGAAAGCTGTTTATGGGCATTTTAAAGATAATGGCTTGTGAAGAGCAGAGATCTGTGACAACTCCCCTAGCCCACCCACCCACCCACCCACCAGCCTCCTCCCTCCCAGATATCAACTGGCATTTAGGTGTAAATGGGGCTCGCTCAACCCAGGGGCGTAACAGGCCCCTGCTCGTGGCTTAATTTGAGCCGGGGTCTACCAGTGCGCGCATTGGCACTGAGCATTAGAACACTTTATCAGTCACAGACGTGTGATTCTTAACTAAAGTAAAGTAAAAGGCTGCTTGCACCAGTATGAACCAGTTCTGCTTCAACAGCAGCAGTGTAAGGCAGGTTTGAGTCTCTGCGTCGGCTCAGCATCCTGTGATTCTGGGAAAATCACTCAATCTCTCCTGTATCTACCAAAAATGAATGTGTCCTTGGGAAATGTAACTGGTGCTCATATAAAGCGCTTCAATACATTCGGGTTGAGGTATCGCGGGGTGTTGTCTTCTTCCATTAAAGAAGCGGAGTGTTTTCACCACAGCCCCAAGGCCAGATTAACCAAACCATTAAAAGTGAGGTCATGTGAGTCAGAGGACTTTAAAAAAGAAACAGACTTTCGGTATCTGAAGTTATTAATAATAATAATAGTAGTGTCTGGAGTGATCGGCCCTGTCTCATGACTATCACTCTTCTCGAGGCACAGTCCTCATTTTGGAACCTGTATACGTGTTTAGGTTGGTCATGTCACTAATAATATTGTTATGTAGCGCTTTGTACCACGTTTCGCCATTTGGTTGCACAGTAAATAACAAACGTTACAATTATCTCATCAAGTTATACTCAAGTTCCCAACCTCAGAAAGATGGACGGCTGGATGACGCGATGATTTTCGCCTCCAGATCGATGTCATCAAGCGATCAATCCTCGGGGCTATTATCCCAATAGCAATTTCACGTTTCTCTAATTTGTCTCCAGGTGTCCTTGCCGTTGTGCTCTCCCCACAGCCACAAATCCCACCGCCGCCTCTTCCAACTCTCCCCACTGCAGCAGGAGATTGTTTTTGAGCGAGGCGGTGATTCCCTTTATTTTAGAGGTCTCTGGCAAGCCCCACGAGAACGTCGTGCAAACAGTGCCACAGATAATTTCAGCTGAGGTCTACCGGTGCTCACATTGGCACTTAATTATTAGCGCTTGCACCTTGGGCGTGTTGTGATACATATTCCTTAGGAAATATGCTGTTTCTGTTTTTTAACACAGAAAACTGCAAGTTATCTGTGTTATACTTAGTTTTGATGGTATGTGTTTCAGCCAGGATGCTGGGGCCACAGCAACATGTGTGCCCCTGTGCTGCCCAGCCAGGAAGCACACCAGCCCCACCATTGTGACAAGAGACAGACCCAGCACCCCTCCCACACTCCCAACAGACGGCTCTACAATAAACAGTCTGTGTACTGTTTCTTATCGCTGCGATCTATCTCCCTCCACTGGCTCCTCACCCTCCCCTTACTCTTCCCCTCTCTCCCTCCCACTGTGTCCTCCCCGACATATGTGGTGCAAGAATCGATTTACAAACCTTCTTGCATAAATTACGCCCATGACACAGCCACTTTACCTTCCAAACAACATTGTGTTCTTTTTTGCAGGCGCAACCATCAAAAAGATACAAATACATTTTTAAACAGCATTTTTTTTTTTTTTTAAAACCTCAATATTTGCGGACGCGTCGCTGCATTCTTAAACCTATTAGAAAGGCCAAAATGTTTGTGTAGTACTCCAGGCTCTTGGGGCTCGCTCGACCCAGGGGCGTAATGCAGGCCCCTGCTGGGGACTTAATTTGAGCCGTGGTCTGCTGGTGCGCACATTGGCACTGAGCATTAGAACACTTTTTATCAATCACAGATGTGGGATTCTTAACTTAAGTAAAGTAAGAGGATACTTGCACCAGTATAAGCCAGTTCCGCTTCAATAGTAGCAGTGTAAGGCCCCTGCTCCCCCCCCCCCATCAGACTTCAAAGGAATGCGCTCCCGCCCCCGCCACAGCAATGCCGAGAGCTTGTTTTCTAGTGAGATCAGTGAGTAACTCTTATTAAATATATATAGCACTGCACTATTTCTCCTGCTTCGTGCAGCGCAGCGCTGCAGATTTTCACGCAGCACTGTGTTGCATGCATTAGAAAATCTGGTCCTCATTCTGCCCCTTCCGCCATTCATTCCTTTGCCGAAAATATACTACTTAAGTGGTTTAGTCTTTCCACCGTATTCGAGGTTTCATCCACACAGGCTCTCCTTGTATAAATAATTACCCGATGCTCGCTTTCATCGCTTCACATGTGTGGAATTACCCTCTACCTCTTCCCTGCTCTTTTTAGCATTTAAGAACTGTGTAAAGTGCTGTTGTAAAGGAATTAATGGAACCCGCTAGTGCCTTGTTCAACAAAAATCATTTCAATGCGCCCCAACACAAGGTTCTTTCTGTAGCCCTCACTGTTGCATAATGTTTCAGTTTCATTCAGTAAAAAAAAAAAAGTACAGATACGCCAAGTCAGGCTTTTTTATCACGTTCTGTCTTACTAAATGAAACTTCAGATGTTGAGCACGTTTATATGCCTACTTTGTAAATGGCCACAAACAAACGTTCAGCAAAAACACGTTAATAATAAAGAAACAAAGCAAACAGATCATAAACGGGCCAACATACTACTCAAAATCACAACAGTCTATTCAAATCTGTGTAATTGATATGTATTTTTCATTTCTACCAGCACGAAAGCTCAGGGGCTAATGCACTTTCTGCAAAACATTAAAGGGCATATGTTTGCACGCAGGAAGGGCTGGACCTGCCTTTTATCTGCCAAAGGCAGATTAACAAGAACAGACGAGTTTGGTAAATAGTTATAGTGATACAAATTCGCAAGTCTGTAGCGGCTAACGACACCTAGCAAATGTGTTAAACATATTCGTGCTCCACCCTCCAACTCCACCCTCCAACTCCACCCTCCAACTCCACCCTCCAACTCCACCCTCCAACTCCACCCTCCAACTCCACCCTCCAACTCCACCCTCCAACTCCACCCTCCAACTCCACCCTCCAACTCCACCCTCCAACTCCACCCTCCAACTCCAACTCCACCCTCCAACTCCAACTCCACCCTCCAACTCCACCCTCCAACTCCAACTCCACCCTCCAACTCCAACTCCACCCTCCAACTCCAACTCCACCCTCCAACTCCAACTCCACCCTCCAACTCCAACTCCACCCTCCAACTCCACCCTCCAACTCCACCCTCCAGCTCCACCCTCCAGCTCCACCCTCCAGCTCCACCCTCCAGCTCCACCCTCCAGCTCCACCCTCCAGCTCCACCCTCCAGCTCCACCCTCCAGCTCCACCCTCCAGCTCCACCCTCCAGCTCCACCCTCCAACTCCACCCTCCAACTCCACCCTCCAACTCCAACTCCACCCTCCAACTCCACCCTCCAACTCCAACTCCACCCTCCAACTCCACCCTCCAACTCCACCCTCCAACTCCACCCTCCAACTCCACCCTCCAACTCCACCCTCCAACTCCACCCTCCAACTCCACCCTCCAGCTCCACCCTCCAACTCCACCCTCCAGCTCCACCCTCCAGCTCCACCCTCCAACCCCACCCTCCAACCCCACCCTCCAACCCCACCCTCCAACCCCACCCTCCAACCCCACCCTCCAACCCCACCCTCCAACCCCACCCTCACACCCCACCCTCACACCCCACCCTCACACCCCACCCTCACCCTCCAACCCCATCCTCCATCACTCGGGGGCCCCACCGCATCACTCGGGGGCCCCACCGCATCACTCGGCACCACAATAGCACTGTCCTTGCTTGCTACCAACAAGCATTGGCACAGCCAATAGGACTCACATTAGGAAAGTGTAAGCTATTGGCTTTGTGAATAATGATGCTATTAATTTATATATTTTCAAAGCCAACACATATTAAAAAAAATTGTCATTTACAATACCAATAGCTCACACTTTCCTAATGCGAGACCTATTGCATTGCAAATGCTTGTTATTAGGGAGATGCGGCCTGCCATGGTCAACAGGAGTGCATTCCAGCGGGGTCACACATCCGGTAACGTGGTCCATTGTGCGCCCGTAATTCAGTTGCATCAGCTCCTCCTGCTCTGCCGTGACCATAATCCCCAAGTATCGCACCTAGTCAGCGCACCATACTATGGGATAATCTATGTCAAAGGGTGTAGCGGCTGCAGTCAGTGGGAACACCTGGGATTTAGCCCAATTTATATGTATCCCTGATATGCCACCAAACCGAACAACTCCCGAAGTAGTGGGTTCAGGTTTTGTCGTGGGTCCTTCACATAGAGCGTGACGGCGTCCGCGTTTAATGATATAAGAACGGGGCGTAAGTAGCACCGTAGCCCTTTGTCAGCATGGTGTTGTCTGATTTTAGCAGCTAGTTGCTCCATTGCGAGAGCAAACAGTAAAGGGGATAGTGGGCATCCCTGGCGGGTGCCCCTCGAAAGTGTGATCGGAGGAGAGTACAATCCGTTTATTTGGACCTTGGCTGTTGGAACAGTGTATAAGAGTCTGATATGTTATGAAACCGTGGGGGAGCCCCATGTTTTGAAGTATAGTGAAAAGATATCCCCATTCCACCGAGTCAAAGGCCTTCATGGCGTCCAGAAAGACCGCCACTAATGCCAGGTTGGGGTCTACATTTTGGAGTAAGGAAAACAATGTCCGCAAGTTGTGGGCGGTGCCCTACCGGGGATGAAGCCGGCCTGGTCCAGCAAGATGAGCTTCTCCATAAGGAGCTTAAGCCGGTTGGCAATTTACTTAGCAAGTATCTTGGCATCGGTGTTTATTAGCGAGAGGGGACGATACGACTCGCATCGATCTGCTGCTTGAACTGGTTTTAATGGTGAGATTATTAGCGCCTCTCTCATCGACTCGAGTTGTAGCTGCAGTTCTTGTGCCTCAGAGAATAGCTCTTTTAAGACTGGAAGGAGCTGGTCCATGTAGGGTTTATAAAACTATTGGGATGCCGTTGGACCCGAGGGCCTTCTCCGACGCCATCCGCATGATGGCTTCGCGAAGCTCATCATCCTCGAATGGCGCCTCTAAAAATTCTCTCTGACCTTCCCTAACTATCCCAGCGCTATATCTACAAGATACTGCGACAGATCCGGAGGTGTACTCTGGCGTGAGGTATATAATTCCGTATAGAACTCGGTGAAGGCGTGCAGAATGTCCCGGCTATCCCTATGTCTCGCCCCATCTCCCCCCACCACTTCCAACACATAATTGGAGAAACAGGTTGGTCATATTCCTGACAACAGTGCTTTACCCGGTCTCTCCCCCTCGCCATATCACCGAGCCGTGAAATATTTGCCCTTAAACCTGGCCTCCCGTGCTGCTGTTTCTTCATATTCAGACAGTTTCTCTCTCAGGAGAGCCCTTTGGGCACCCGATGTCTCCGTCCACATGTTATGTTCCAATGCCTTAATGTCTGTTTCTAAGATGTGTAGTGTGCGTTGTAGATCACGGAGCACCCCGAAACTTTGACATGCATATGCCCTGTATAGTTACTTTAAAAGCTTCCCATACTGTATTGACATATGCAACTGAGCCCTTGTTTCTGGGAAAGAAATAGTTTATCTCTTCGCCTACCTCCGCCCGGAACTGCATCCAGCAACGCCTCCAACACTAGTGTCCAACACCGTGGAGTTTTAATTAAGCTAGGGGGCACTATTGTCAGTCATACAGGCGCATGATCGGAGTACATGCGTGCCAGGTGCTCTGCAGATTTTATCCATGTGCCGACCCCTCTAGAGCAGACCCAATAATCCAGTTGTGACCAGGTGTGGTGGCCAGCAGTGAAATAAGTGCCCTCTCTGTCGGATGGGTGGACATTTCTCCAAGCGTGTATAAGTCCTTGATCCATAAAAAGTTGAGAGGGGGTATCTTGTGTGTTATTATAGTGCTGCGGGAGGGGGTTGGATCTATCTAGTGCGGGACGCAGAGCAACATTGAAATCCCCTCCCCATAATATGTGAGTGGACCCCACCTTGATTATCTTTCCCCATAAAGTGGTGAAGAAGTCTGGGGTATCTGTGTTTGGCCCATAGTACGAGGCAGAGGTAACCGACTGGGTGCCTAGTGTGCCCCAGATCAGGCAGTTGCGTCCTGAGGAATCACTTTAGGTGCCGCCAAGTATAAAGGGTGTGCCCTTTTTAATAAGTAGAAGTGTACCCCGTGAATACGTAGAGTATGAGGAGAACACCCTCATGGAGGCCCACCTGCTGCCAAAACACGGTTCGCGGGTCGATATGTGTTTCTTGTAACATGGCTATCTGTATATTATGCTGTAGGAAGGTAGATCCCTGACTATGGTTGCCCCCAACTTTTTGCCTGGTGTTTTGCTGGTTTTCTGACTTAGTTGACCTGGGGCCCTGCTATTCAGGACCCCAGGCCCACTGCTCTCTCTGTAAAATGGATTCCATGTACCTTAGGTACATATCTAATTGGATACTGAGTCACCTTATCAGTCCCTGTACAGTGTACCTTAGGTACCCAGGGCATAGGTGTACCCAGGGCCTACCAGGGGCTGCAGCATGTATTATGCCACCCCTGGCTGGCCATCCAAATCTGACACAACTGGCTGCTTGACAGCTGGGGCAAGGTGGTGTAATCCCCCTTTGCTTTAGATATAGTATACCTATATCTAACCCTAAAAATGGACACACAGATCTCCTATCAGTCACTCCTATGGCAGGCCTTGACAATCCTGAAGGCAGAGTGCTTGGAATCGTGTGAGATAGTGCTCTGGCATGAGCTGAGCCTGTCTGCGGCTTTCGGGATCCATCCCTTAGCCGTTTCCATGATATCGCATACCATATACTCTTAAGTGCATTATAATCCTCGCGGTTATATGCCAACTCTGGTATCGCTTTATCAAAACATGTCGAGTAAGGTGTCATACGAATTGGAATACTAACCCCTCGCCAATTCTGGCGACGGGGTTAGCATTCCACCCTTCTAGAGGGACACGACATGTATGTAACCTGTAACCCCGGTTAAAGTCAGACATAGCCTTAGCTCCACAAAATGGATGCTGCCACCGAGACACAAGTCTGCCCTCCTGCTGCTGGAAGTCCTCCCAGCACAGGAGGCAAGGACAAAGGGTTTCCTGCCAGGGGCGGTGCCAGCACCGTCCCAGACAGGGTTTTGTGTATTCTAGGTAGGCAGGGCTTTAGAGGAAGGTGACTGCAAGTGGCACCCCGGTGCTCACTGTGCATAGGCCGGCTGAAACCAGTTCCAGGGGCACTCCAGCCCCTGGCCTGGGGAAAGCCCGCCAAAGGAGAGGGGTGTAACCACCCCCCTCCTAGTCCCACCCATAGGGCAGGACTTAGTCGCGTGCCAGCCCCCTTTTTCAGGATAAAGGTAGGAACTGGCCCCCTTCCAGATCAGATCATCTTTGAATCCTGAAACTACTTTCTGCAAGAAGGAACTCAAGACTCTTCTCAAGATTTCTCCCTTGTGACTAAGGAGTAGTCACCCTGCAGCAGCAGGCACCAACCAAGCATCGCGGTTTGTTGCCAGTCTCTCCTTCGGATCAAGACTGCTCCAGCACGACGAGAACCGGCTTCCCTGGCACCTCTGACCTCAACCTGCATCATCAGCCCAGCTGTGATCCGTGGGTGTGACGAGACCTCGAGGGACCGGTCATCTTCAGAACTGCACGACGCTTGTCCAGCACGACGCCTGAGTGACCCTCGACTGAGTGCCTTGGGGTAAGAGAAGCCCCGACCCTGAGCAGCTCCAGCACCGAAGTCCAGCCCCCCTGCATCCACGAGATCGGCGTGGGGCCCTTCTGCTTTTTGCTGCTCACCGCGTTGTCCAGGTAACTTGCCCGTTGGCTAGTGGCCCCCTCACGACGCTCCACGACAACTAACACTGCTGGTCTGGTTGCTCCAGACTAGCCCTTGCTCCCCTCCAAAAGAGGAGCACCCTGGACCCTCCTGGTCCACTCAAGACGCCATTTTAGGTCCACCGCGTGGGCCTTGCATTTGCCAAGACTTGTTGCCCAATCCTGGGTCCAGCGACGTCGACAGCAAGAACCTTCGTGGGACAGCTCGCACCTCCATCCTGGTCGCCGACAACGCCTCCTGGTCCGAGAGACTGCAGAGCCCAGCAGCGCCCACTCACCTGACTGCGGTGGCTTCGCCCGGTGCCATTCTGGTGCCCACTTAATCACTGGCAAGTGATTCAGAACTTGGTCCCCTCTGCTTTCAGGTCTTCTTCTTCCCTGATCCAGGCTTGGATCACTCCGAACTTTCTTCACTGGCCGCCTGCCAGCAACTCTTTCTTCAGGCTCCTGGATCTTCAACGAGGGTTTCCGACGCAACTTCAACCCTATGCAGCCGCAGCCCCTGGGCTAGGTAACCTGAGTACTCCGGTGCTCCAGCATAGTCCAACACCCTAAGTGTTCGGATCCACTCCCGTTTTTGATCCACGTAGTCGGGTTCGCCCGAGAACAGTAACTTTGCAACTGCTAGCCTCCATAGACTTTTTCCCGCCTTACGCGTGAGAGTTCCCACTCTGCACACGACGTCCACAGGCCTCCTGCATCTAATCTCAGTGTTTAGAATTGTAGGCCTAGCGATTCCTAAGTCTAGAAAAGTACTACTTACCTGCTAGCAAGTTCGCATTCCACTTACTGTGTATATGGTTTTTCGTGCCCCTAGGGCATTTGTGTAAATTGTGCAACTTAAAGTATTTTCTTAAGAGTTTTGTATTGTGCTTAGCTCCCTGACTCATAAAGAGTTCAGGGTAGTCTTGTTATAAATAAATATCTGTTTATTTTCATAACAACTTGTGTGGTGTCCTTTCACTTGGTGTTCAAGGGGTAATGTGATGGTAAAACAGCTGGCTTAACACGCCCTCTAGAGTCTTAGCCTTAGACTGCTCGTATCCATGCTACTAGGATAGCTGGTCTATAAGGTTGACTTACAACCAATCATCAATAAGGGTTGTTTGGACTGATACATAGTGATCACTAGAATAGTGAGCACTGCATATCAGGCCAACTTCTCACATATGCCTGTCTAGATACGCCAGTATATGGCGTCGTTTGCGGGGATCTCCCAACCCTCTCACAATCCACGTGAGGAGCTTGATTCGTGCAGGTTCAGTATGTGTCGACAGTACTAATGGTGTGTTTTAAAACAATGGCTAGTGAATTATGGTATCGCACGTGACCGTGGGTATTGTCCGTACGACTGGTCCGCAAAAATCGGGCATGACGAACAGACTGTCTCTCTTGGTAAGAGTTTGCAAATCTTACCATCCCTGTGCCTTCCCCCCCACCAACATTTCCCCCATAATTCGCCATTAGGGCGAGTGACTACATCCTACCCCACCACCTCCCACAACAGCACCCCAGTCGTGCCGGTACAAAAGTGCCCACCCATCCTCCCAAACAAGGAAACCATACTATGTAGGGCCAAACGTTGACACCGTGATAATAAAAGACTCTCTAAAAGAGATTTAGGTGGAGATAAAACAGAAAAGGGGATCTCCCATACAGGAGCGGCGGGGGGGAGGGCGCCAGTGAGCAACAACAACCCTACCCATGGTCCTGCTCCGCTGCCACGCATGACCCATCTTTCCCAGTGTAGGGGTGTGGAAGGAGCGGTAAGGGAAGGGGGGCTGGCGACAAGTATTCCAGTATGTCCACTACCTAGGTCTAGGATAGCATAAGGGATCTGCAATTTGGAATCACCCTGTTCATAATCCCATTAGAATAATAACCCATATTGCCTTTGAGGGCACTTAGCTGTTCACAGATGTTCGGTACTTGAGTCAATATCGCCGGATGGAAAGTGTCGAGCAGTTCTGGTGTCCTCACAGCAGTGGGCTGGGCAGCTGGAGCACAGCGGCCCAGCAGGAGCTTTAAGTTATCCACACACAGAGAGGACCGGAGTCTTTCCCTGTCCCAGCCAAGCAGGAGAATGATTCAATAATCTGGTTATTCCTCTGTCGGAGATGGTGAGCTAGATATGCGATGCTGCCGCAGCGACCTTCGCTGCGTAGCTTTAAGAAAATCTTCCACTTGTTGCGGAGTGTTGCAGAAAATCAGTTTGCCGTTGTGTAAGATCTGGAGCCTCGCGGGATACATTAGGGGCGTAGTCAATATGGGCCTTTGTAGCTTAAGCTTGACCGGCAGAAATGTCCTTCTTGCTTCCTGCACAGCCATCGTGAAGTCAGGATAAATGATGAATTCATTCCCTTCGAAGTGCAAGTTTTTTTGTTCACGAGCTTCCTGAGGGCCACGTCACGATCCCAGTAATTTAACAACCGGGCTATTATGGGTTACGGAGTACTCCCCGGAGGGGGACGGGTGCCCAGGGAGTGCTGTGCTTTTTCCACCACCATGTGCGCCCATAACGATTCCGCTCCAAAGGTGGCAACCAGGAGCCGTTCTACAAACTCTTCCATGCGGCCAGTACTGGGTCTTTCTGGTATTCCAAGAAAGCGGATATTATTGCGGCGACTTCTGGCCTCCAAATCCTCATTCTAAGCTGCTATGACTTATAATATTTTGTCCATTTGCGATACCTGCTTCTGCATCTGGGCCGTGGCATCCTCGATGTCTGATATTTGCTTCTTTAATTTGCCCATCATGTTTGTCTACTTTTTGCACGAGGAAGTCCAGTCTATTGTTCAGAGTGTCCATTTTTCTGACAGGTCACTGAGACTGTGTTTCATGGCGATGAGTAGTGTTTTTACATAGTCTTCGGGGTTCGGCGAGGGAGCGCGAGATTGTTCCATGCTGGTAGAACCGGAGTCCGCCATGGTGGACCTAGTAGACGTTTTATTAGTGTCAAAGGTGAAATGGGGCTGGCGGCCCTCAGGGTCCCCATCGTGTAGGTAGGTGGTTCCGGACTCCCGCACCACCAGCTTTGCCGTCGGAAGCTGTTTTGACGCAGTTGCGGTTCGCTGTAGGCCTCCCGCCTATTAATTTTCGGTCCTGTTCGCAGACCCTCGAGGGGGGGTCGGACTTAGCGCTTACCATGTGGTGTGGAGCTGATCTTGCAGTAGCGTGGGCTCAAGTGGGGGTGCTAGTCTCAGGTTGGCAGTATCTTGCCTCAAAGCTGGTCTTATTAGGAATACTATGCAAATTCACGGTGCATATGGCGCATATCATCCGGGACATGCAGACGAGCCCACTGTGACTGGGCCTGCCGGTGTCTCAGCTTCTCCAGTAGTGTGAGCCCTGCACTGTAAATCTCAGTCCCCGTCCGTCCCCTCTCACTCCAACTCGATTTGCTTCTGGGGTTCGGGTCATGTCCCCAACATCTCTACCACGCCGCTCAGCTTGCAGGAGATACAGAAAGGCCCTCCGTGGTCCCAATGGGGCTTGGAGGGGACGATGTGGTGCTGTGCGGCGGGTACTCTCGCCGAGTCAAACACAGCACCTGCTCGCCTGGGGGGGCATGTCCTACACCTACCTCTCTCGAGGCCAATGTCACATGGCAAAGCAGCCTGGCTCGCTTGGGGGGTCACGGTAACTGAACCGGGACTCCCCTACTCTCCAGCAATAGCCTTTCACCCGCGCTGCTATCCGCAGGGAGAAATGTCGCCAGAACCCCTTACTCACGTCTTAGTCTCTCTTTGCACACCCGATCGGTGGCTCACCTCCGCACTGCTTGCAGTCACAGCGGGTCGTGGTACAACCTCCCGCTCACCTCCGCATTCATCTCAAATGCCCAAACCAGCCAGTGCCGATTTCAGGGCCTGGTCACCACGTCGGATCTTCGGGGCTCCAATAGCGTAGCGTGTCGCCACAGAGTACCAGAGCCTCTCAGTGCCTCACGGTCCCAGCATCAATATCGCGCTCCGCTCGCGTCACCACTCGTCGGATCACCAAGATTTTTTTCACCGACGCTGCAGCTCGGTCAGATCCCTTGCTTTTCATGTCGATTTGCCATGGTAGTGTAGGATATATGAAGGATCTAGTCCGTCAAACCGCCAGAGCCTCACAGGCGTGCGGTCATCTTGGATGTGCTCCACCTAGCGCCCCCGGCTTTTTGTCCTCCTCTTCTTTTCTTGTGGTTTCTGGATCTGAGGAAGGAAGGTTCAGTGTGCCCCTAAATAATACATTCAGGGGCGTTACAGGTAGGTAAAGGGCAGGGACCAATGGGTCCTTTCCCTTGGGTGGGTACACCCCCTATTCTACCACTCTCCAGTGGGAGGGGGGCAGGAGCCTGTCCCTGGTTGGCTGGGTCCCACCATCCTCAAGATGGTGGGGACTCAAGGTTGTGCTTCACCTCCCCTCCCCTCCCCTCCCCTACCTTAGGGTTAGAGTTGGCAGAGGTGGGCACACCTCTCTTCCTCATTTGTTTTTCCCGCTAGTTCTCCCGCCCAAAGTGGGGCTTAGAATCAGTGGGGACAAGTTGCTGAAAGCAGCAAATGGTCTGTAGAGGCTCACAAAGGCGGCATGCCTTTGAAGCTTCTCCTTCGTGAAGCTTGCCTATCCTGGAGGAGGAGGCTTGGCACCTCGTCCCAGGATGTGCATTGTTTCAGGCCCCCGAGAGCAGCAGCTCTCGACCCAGGGGTCCAGAAACATGTCGTGTGGTGGTAGCTGAAAGCAGCCACTCAGCCTGGACACTAGTGGTGGGTTAGTTTTCAGGGGGCATCTCTAAGATGCCCTCTGTGTGCCTTTTTCAATAACTCCCACACTGGCATCATTGTGGGTTTAATGTGCTGAGAAGGTTGATATCAAACGTCTCAGTTTTCAGTGTAGCCATTATGGTGCTGCGGAGTTCGTAATGACAAGCTCCCAGCACCATATACTCTTAATCCCAGCACTGCACTGACAATGTCTAAGAATAGACTTAGACACTGTAGGGGCACAGGGCTCATGCACCTGTACCCTCACCACTGGTATAGTGCACCCAGCTAGAGGGGTGACTGATCTATGCCAGGGCACTGGGTTGTCGGCATGGCACACAGAGATGTGCCACGTTGACTCTTCACTTTGTTCTGCACCAAAACATGCAGCCTGCCGAGGCAGTGTGTGTAAGGGTACAGGGCACAATACGCGCTGCAGGCCTTAGAGGCCTTCTCTGGTCACAGTGCCCTGGGTACCTGTGGTACCATTTACCAGGGGCTGACCTGTGGCCCGAGATGCCAATTGGGTTTAGGCTTCAATACTGTTTTAGGGAAAGAACATGGGCCCTGGGTACATGATTAGCAGGAGCCCAGCGCACACTCAATCAAAGCACATCTGCAATTCAGCAAAAAGTGGGGCAATCATGCAGAAAGAGGGCACTTTCTCACAAGAGTTTCTCTGAGAGACTGGTAACTGCAATTCACTTAGACATGGCTGGTGCCTGTTCTAAAACTGTTTTCTTGGAGGACAGTGGTCTCGGTTCAGATTTTTTTGTCTCACATTTCACAGTCCTGGAATTAGGATTCATATTATTGTTTAGTGGCCAACACCATTTTATTTAACTTTACCTTCATGACTATCTGGTTACATTATGTTCACTCAAAACAGTGTTTTTGGGAGTGGTGCAGGGGGGTGACAGTTAATTCTTTCAGGGTTCTTGTATCCTGAGTGATAAGGGAACTGCTTTCATGTCATCCAAAGCGATTAAACTCCTCTGGAATAGGACCAAAGGCTGTGTACCAGAGTTACTACAGAGAGTAACTTGTTCCAACTTCTTGGTGGCGGGCTCAGTGCCTAAACACTGGATGACCACCCGTTTAACCCAAGGGACTAGCCTTTGTTCTGTTTGTTAAAAGACTCCTGGTTACCTCTGTGTTATCCCCTTAACTTAGCAAGCTGTTACCTTGGTGGTATATTGAGTAACCATTGGTAACCAGTCAGTACTCTGTGCTCTCATTCTCTTGCAGACTCTGTATAGTGAATGACCAGCTCCATGTTCGCGAAGCCACTCCAGAGGAGATCCGCGAAGCATTTGTCACGTCAGCTCCAACGCCGTCCAGCAGCCCGGTGCCCACCCTTCCCTCAACGCACCAAGAAATGATCCAAGCCTTCTCACTGCAATCCGGCATGAATTTGGAGTGGTCACAGAAGTGAGTTCTCCAACCTTCACGGTCCCACCCTTCTCCTTTCTTCCCATTCACCCTGCCCTTTTCATATTTTTAACTCTACCTTCACCATCCTGATCATGTTTTATCACATCTTTAATGTCAGTTTGTTAACTTTTTGTTCCATTATGATATCTTCAGCAGTGTTTTGTAATGTATTGGTCTGGCTTATGTCTATTGCTGACTTGTCTCCCTTTCTACTCTTTTGCTTAATCTTCATGCTACTTAACTCTTCACTTACTTTTATCATGACACTCGCCCTTTTAATTTTTTCATTTTAGTCTGCCTCCATCACAGCCTGACGTGACTTTAGTAGGATTTCACACTAACATGTCCTTTTGGCCCTCCCACTTCTTCAATCCCTCCACACTTTCACAGTCCCCACCCTCTCAAGTTTTTCTCCACATCTGATGTTCTCTTGATTTCCCAATAGGTGCCTTATTGACAATGACTGGGACTTTGCCCGGGCAGCACAGATCTTCACACATCTTAAGGTGAGTGGACTGTAACAAAAATAAGGGTACTACCCAGTTTTAATTTCTAGATCATTTTGAGCAGGACATGTGGCTTGGTAGAAATAGTCTTTCATTAACTTCAGTCTCATTTCTTGGTCTGCCACCTCATATCCTTCCCCATCTTTTGCATTCATGACCTTTAGAAGTCTTCCTTTAAGTCTGAGTACCTTTGTAGAATATTTTTGCTAGACATTTATCTTACAGGTGAACACTATAACTGCACAAACTAGGCGCTTTGAACTATAAACCTTGTCGAATCACATGCTGTGGCGTTATCCTACCATCTTGTGGTTTCATCTGGAATTGATTGGATGATTTGTGAAAACTAAACTTAAACTTCCAAATCCTTTCATTCCTTCCCATGCAAACACATATTTTATGGTCTTCTCCTGATGTGGAAGAAATTTGGAGAACTTTTACTTGCATGGGTCTGGTTATTTTAGCAGATTTAAGACTGGGTACAGGTGCCACTGGATTTACACTCTGGTTTGCCCACAACTTGCGTACCCTCAAGAGCTCTAGTTCTTACTGTGCCTCAGGTGACTTGATGTCTTCATTGAATTTTTATTTTTCCTGAGTAAAGTGATTTACACCAAGAGCTCTGGTTCCACATTATTATTCTGCCTCCAGGTTGACAACCATGATGCGGGGAAAGGGTTTTAAAAGGATGTAGATCTTGTAATCTGAAGCTGACCCACCTAAAATGATTCTCGCAATTCTTAGCACCCCTTAAGTCAGACTGGAAACCCTCCTTAGTTCTTGTTAACAGAGCTGTATTCCAGTGCAGCAACTGACATTGAAAACTACTCTACACGTAGCCCATCAGCCTGAAGTATGGCTAATCTTGTGAAGGGGCCCAGAGTTCCAGCCTTCCTCAAAGGCACCAACTGCCAGTTCCACAACCTCGAGTCTTTCACAGAATTGCATGATTGAATCATTCTCTGTCATCAAAGTGGGAGTCTCTTTGTAACTTAAAAATAGCACTAAAAAGCACCAACCGCTCAGAAGAACATAGACAGTTTCCACCTTAACAAAGCTACCTCATTCTAAAAGGCCTAAACGTTCGCCAGTGAGGTGAAGTGCTCTCGGATTTCTTTATACCTCAGATGTCTACCACATAGGGTGACCAACCGTCCGTAAATTTCACGGACAGTCCGTAATTTCGGCCGTCTGTCCGTTGTCCGTGAAGGATTCTTTAACGGACGCCATTTGTCCGTAATTTTAACTGTTTGCACAACCGGCAAAGCTGGCCCCCCCTCCTCCCTGCTTGACTCCAATGCTGTTAAGGTCGAGTGTAACTCCGATGCTGTACCAAAGCTCAGACACCCAGCAGCATTGGAGAGGCACAGCGGGATGGCAACCCTCACACCTCCAGCCCTTGACGAGCTGTTAAGAGGTGATTGAAGGTGACTGAGAGGGAGGGGCGGCAGCTTCAGCAGCAGGGGCATCTGTTCAGATGCAAACAGCCCTGAATGCGTCATGTCTCTGCAATTGGTGTGACACATTCCCTTTCTGTCCCCGGCCCCAAACATCCTAGAACAGGCCCGGATTACACCGAGGCAGCACGTGGTTCTATTCACAGAGCTTAATTACTGTCACTAAATTGTAAACAAACCTCGATTCTTCAAACATGCAGTCTATATTGTAATAAAATAAAGAAATGGCACAATCGCACCCACACTGATTAACAAAGTATGGAGGACAATCAGTTAAATCAGTTCTCTTGGAGTATCTCCTTTCAGTACTGTACATCAGTGTGGGGGCAAGGGGGGCAAAACTAACATTTTGGAAAGGGCCTGTCCTCTAGTCGTCTTGTCCAGGAGGGGGTAAGGAGCAATCCCCCACCCTGGAAGAGACCAAGATGATACTAAAATACTGCATTACCCACCCCTGTGCACACCCTGGTGGATCCTGTTCCCCCATGTGGTGGCTCCCCCCCCCCCCGTGATGGCTCCTGTCCCCCCTCTGGTGGCTCCTGCCCCACCCCCCGCCTGTGGTGGCTCCTGTCCCCCCCACCCCGCCTGTGATGGCTCCTGTCCCCCCATGTGGTGGCTTCTGCCCCCCCACCCACCGGCTGTGATGTCTCCTGTCCCCCCCTGTGGTGGATCCTGTCTCCGCCCTGGGTGGCTTCTGTCCCAGTCCTGGAATGGCTCCTGCAGCAAGGGTGAAGTTCTTGATGGGCCTCTTCTCAAAAAGGCTCAGCTCAAAATTAATATGAAAAGGTGGGCGAGCGAGTAAGTGAAGGGATGGCTGGATGAATTAGTGAAAGGGTGAATGGATGAATGAAAGATTGAAAAGATGGATAATGGGAAAGGATGGATGGATTGATGAGTTTGTGGAAGGATGTAAGAGAGAAAAAGGAAACAGCTGGATGTATGGGTGGAAGGGTAGCTGGATGGGTAAAAGGGTGGATGGATGAGTGAAAGGATGGATGAGTGAAAAGGTGGATGATGAGTGAGTAAGTGGGTGGATGAAGAGTGAAATGATGGAGGGATTGATGAATTGATAAGTGCAAGGGCGAATAGATGGACGGATGAGTGAAAGAGTGGATGTAAGGATGGATGAGTGAGTGAAAGGGAAGGTAGATGGACAAAATGATGAATAGATGAGTGAAGGAGTGAAAGGATAAATGGATGAGAGAAAGGATGGATGAGTGATAGGGTCAATGGATGGATTCATGAGCGGATGAGTAGATGGATGGATGGGTGGGTGAATGGATGGATGGAAGGAAGGATTGCTAAGTGAAAGAGTGGATGGAGAGAGAAAGGTAGGATGATGGATGACTGAAAGGGTGGATGGGTGGACGGATGAGTGACTGGGTGGATGGATGAGTAAGTGAAAGGATGGCTGGATGGGTGAAAGGGTAAACGGCTGGATGGATGAGTGAATGGATGGATGATTAGAAGAGTGGATGGATGAGTGTTCAGATGGATAGGGTGAAAGGGCGGATGGATGGATAATGGATGGATGAGTGAAAGGATGGATGAAGGGATGGATGAGTGAAATGATAGATGGAAGGATACATGATGGATAGGTTTGCAAATGGCTGAATAGGTCTAGATATGGCTGGGCTTACTTATATACTATTGCGCGACCTCTGATGTGTCTGTAAAACTTATCCAATTGTCCTGAAATTTTGTCCTGAATTTTGACCTCCTGTCCTGAATTTGTGTCCTGAATTTTGACCCTTTGTCCTGAATTTTTACACTCACCGTCCTGAATTTGCACCAATGCCAGTTGGTCACCCTACTACCACAAGATGTATGGAAGGAAGTGCCAGAACTTTGCTCTTGCTTAAGGTACATGTGAGTGACTGTTCAGACCTTTTTCCTTGGTATTAGATGGACTATTAAATCCTACAGTTTCTGAAAAATGGCAGTAACAGAAAATCTAAGAGAAGTTTTTTTTTAAAGCTTGTGATTCCTGTGGGAATATAAATGCTTTCTCTGATCCGCCCAAGAGATGCATCGACTGTCTCTACTGAGATCAGAAAGCCCAAAGACTGCAAGATCTGCGGAACATTCTCTTTCAAAACCCTCAGTGATAATGAGGGGAGACTTCTTGGATGGATTCAGAAAAATAAAGCATCTGAACAGCCAGTGATTAATTTGTGCTGCTGCTTTCCGGTGCTTAGCACCAGCACTTATTTGTCAGGGCCGAGTCTACACTGCCACTGCCAACTTGAACTCACATCAAGGACGCAACTGCACTCACTGCACGTGCCTTCATATTTCAAAGTAAATATAAGTGACTGACTCACTACAGTGTTGTTCAAACTAATCTGTTACAGTCTCCGAGTCCCCCTGGTGAAGAAGCGTGTTGCTTCTCTCACACTGAGAGAGTTGATAGTAAATCCTGCTCCATATCCATGCAAATTTGCTTTCGGTTTAGTGTTATGGTGGGCGCGTGCACTGATTGGCCTGTATTTGGTCTTGGGAAGGGAGGGGCTGCCACAGCTTGCATAACTTTTTTAAAAATTAAATTCCACTCCTCAGCACACACACATGCACCTCCACTGCATGAGTCACCGTGGCGCCAGTTCAGCGCGGCATTGAGGCGGGCACTGTTATTTGAAGCAGCTGCACAACAGATCCCTTAATAAAGACAGTGCCACCAGGAAAGTAATCCAGTGAGTAAAAAAAATAAACCATCCAACGCTGCTTTTCTTGATTGTCACAGTTGTGACGGTACAAAGGAGCCTTGGTATGATTAAGATTAGAACCGAGGCCCGAGCAATCATGCGACTGGCGCAGGGCGGGGCACAGTGTGCAGGAGTACTAGTCCGGTCAGGAGGCTGGAAGGACAGGGCCTTGCCCTTAACCCCTGATACAGTTGTAAAGATTCTGCCCGCATGTCAGACTATCTGGTTTTAATCCACGTATCTTTCACAGTTTAATACTGGTTTTCTACTTTCCCATTGTTGTTTTGATGCACTTAAAAACTAAATATCAAAGCCGCCTTGTGTCTTTTATGTTTTGTCGTTTTGTTGCTGTCTGAATCTGTGTTTCTCAGATTGTTGTTTTACATTTTTATGGCAAAGGAGTAATATAATGTCGCAAAGAGGTGGGATTCTTCATTGTTTACCATGGCAACTGCAATATCTATTTTGCAGCGTGAATCTTTCTGGATTCACTATGCTGTGCATTATTCCGCGGTCTTGTGGTTGGGTCCGGATTCGTAGTCTTTTTTTTTTTTTTTTTTGTAGCCCAGGTGGGCGTCGGCGTCACGCCCCCTTGGGTGTATTTCCGGTGACGTCGGCATCTTGGGCGCCATCTTCAGATTCTTTTTTTCCCGCGGTCGGGTCTGGATCGTTCCCGTTTGGGCTCCAGACATTTTTGGGGAAAGAAGAAAGGAGAAAGGAAAAGACAGAAAACACAAGGAGAAGTCATCTGAAGACTCCAGGGGACTTCATCGACGAACAATCAGCAAGGAGAAGGCGTTTTTCATCGAGATCCTCGACGACCGTCGACGAACACGCGACCAGGGAGCCCCTGGACGCTCGATGATGGACAACACGCCGTTCAAGTTCTGCCGTAACTGCCACCACAAGTACGCGCAGAAGGACCAGCACCCGGTTTGCAACCTTTGCCTACCGGTGGACTACGAAAGCGGAGACTGCAACGCCTGCTCCGCCTTCGCACCGAAGACCCTTCGTGTGAGGGAGAGACAGAGGGTAGCGCACGCCACCCTGCAAGGGAAGGCCCCGACTCCGTCCCTCTACGAACTGGGGATGTCCTCCGAGGAAGAAGACAACGCTGCCGGCGAAGACGACAGCTACACGGTCGTAGAGACCGATTACACGAAGACTTCTGATAAGGTAGGAGACTCTTTGGCCCCCAAGAACCCGAGAGACTCTGAGTCTCGAAAAATCGAGGGCAAAACCCCGAAAGCTCCGACGCCAAAGAAGGCGGCGTCCGCGACTACTCACAGGCCCAGCGGATCCTCCGAGAAGGAGTCCCCGGCGCCGAGAGCTGCTGATCAGCAGAAATCGTCCCCGAAAAGGATCGATCGACGCCGAGGGAGAAAGACCCTAAACTAACGACGACGACCAGAGAGCCAAAACCCGGTTCGACGTCGAAAACTTCGACACCGAAAAGCTCGGCACCGAACCAAGCGCCGAAAAGAACGGCTGATCCATCCGACGCGGAACACGCGGCCGAGATGGAGAAGAAGAGAAGACTTCCTTCTAGAGACATTGCTCCCAACACAAACAAGGAGCCAGTACCTCCCAATGCTCGACAGCGTCTTGGCCCCAGGGGAAGGAAGCATTCAGGGAACCCGCAACATGCAAGGCAGTAACTCCCAGAACAGAGAAAAAGTACAAACATTCTTCAAAGGACCCAGCCTACATTCAGGGCACGGTCTCCGCAGACTCCATTATCACGGCCACAGCAAGGAAGAGGGCTAACGTACCCACTACCTTGGGTCCACCACCGGATAAGGAGAGCAAGAGGATGGATCTGGTGGGCAGAAGGATCGAACGGAATGCCGTGACCCACTGGCGCATGGCTAATTCCAACGCCCTGATAAACAGGCACATGTACCAGATCATGGAGGAGCTGGGGCAGTTGGTGAAGGACCTGCCCCAGGATGCCAGGCAGAAGGCCGAAAAACTGGTTGAAGAAGGGAAGAACGCGGCAAATTCTTGCCTTAAGACGGCCCTAGATGGGGCAGACACCGCCAGCAGGCTCATGATGATGGGTGTCACGGAAAGGAGACATGCCTGGCTCAGGATCTCCGGTTTCAAACCGGAGGTGCAACACAGCATCCTGAACACACCGTTCAACGGCGACACGCTTTTCGGAACAACAGTTGATGAAAAGCTCAGCCAACTAAAGAAAGATAACTAAACAGCAAGATCCATGGGAGCATTGCAGTTCAGAGGCAACAAAAGGGGCACCCCGTCACGGAGGCCCGGCGGGAGAGGCGGAAACCAGCCAGGTACATCACACCAGGCTTTCCAACAAGCGCACCAGGCAGACTCGCAGGCTCAACAGGGGCAGCAGAAGCAGTCCTGGCAGTACCAACAAAGAGGCCAGTCCTTTCGTGGGAGAGGAAATGGACGTGGACAGAACAGAAGAGGGGGACAGCAGCCCGCCTCTAAGTGACTTCAAAAAACTCTGTGTGCCCGCCCACAAAAAAGATCCCAGGGGGCAGCACGTACAGAGGGGTCAATACAAACTAGACACCTATGACCACATGACACCAGTGGGAGGAAGATTAAGATTTTACCTCCGAGAGTGGAGAGAAATCACATCAGACAAATGGATCCTCAACATTATCCAATTCGGATACTGCATAGAGTTGGAGGGGAGCCCAACAAGCAGAAAACCAAAAAGAAAAACACTAGTAAGCAAGCAGCTGCAGTACGGAAGCAGGCCATAGAACGGGTACCCTTCAAGGAAAGAAACACAGGAATATACTCAACGTACTTCCTGGTACCAAAGGTAGACGAGACAATGAGACCCATTCTGGACTTACGGTTCCTGAACAAATTCATAAGAACGCAAAAATTCAAAATGACCTCCCTGCAAGAGGTGCTCCCACAATTGCAGACCGGGGACTTCATGGTCACAATAGACCTCAAAGACGCCTACCTGCACATCCCAATGAACAGAAAGCACAAACACATGCTCAGGTTCACCATTGGAGAAAGCCACTACCAGTTTACCAGTTCACAACACTGGCCTTCGGACTAAAATCAGCAGCAAGAGTTTTCACAAAGTGCCTCGCAGCAGTCGCAGCGCACCTACGAAGGCAAGGAATACACGTATACCCTTACCTAGACGACTGGCTGGTGAAAGCAAACTCATACCAGAAATGCAAGCAGCACGCACATACAGTGACGAGCACGCTCATAAGCTTGGGGTTCTCCATCCATTGGAAGAAATCATCAATGGAGCCGGAACAAGTCAAGATCTTCCTGGGAGCACAGATCAACACCTTACAGGGCAAGGTGTTCCCCAGCGAGAAGAGGGCGAGGGCGCTGGTGAAGGAAACTCGCCTCTACCGGAAGGGACAAGCTCGGACAGTGAGGACTGCGTGCAAGATCATGGGCATGATGGCATCATGCATCCACCTGGTACCAAATGTACGACTCCACATGAGACCCATTCAAGAATGGCTACAGGAGCAATGGTCACAAGCTACAGGCGGTTGGGAGGATCTAGTGGTTGTAACGCACGCAGTGCAGAAGGAGATGGCATGGTGGACCATGGAGAACATAACATGGGGAAAGCCTCTAACGCCCCCAACGCCAACAGTGACCATCACCACAGACGCATCCCTGAAGGGATGGGGCGCTCACATGGAGGAGCTCAAGGTGAGGGGATTGTGGACGCCAACAGATGCGGCAAAGCACATCAATTACCTAGAACTGAAGACAATCTTCCTTGCACTGAAAGCCTTTCAAACAAGACTGTACAAACACATGGTGTTGATACAAACAGACAACACCACTGCGATGTTCTACATCAACAAGCAGGGGGGCACACAGTCAGCCCCGCTTTCAACGCTGGCGCAGGAGATATGGAGATGGGCCATCCCTCTCAAGATAGACCTGCTAGCCATACACCTACCAGGGAAGGACAACATACAAGCCGATTGGCTCAGCAGGCAGACATCGGCATCCCACGAGTGGGAGCTCAATGCTCAGGAGACAAGGAACCTGTTCGACAGATGGGGGACACCATCGGTGGACCTGTTTGCCACACGCCAGAATGCAAAATGCCAAAACTTCGCATCCAGGCAGCCCGAGGAAGGGTCACTGGGGAATGCCCTATGGATAGATTGGTCAAGGACATTTGCTTACGCCTTTCCCCCGATACCACTGATGCACAGAGTGCTGAGCAAGTGCAGAGCGAGCAACATGACACTGATACTGGTCGCACCACAGTGGGCGAGGCAGACATGGTACTCGCAGATCATGGAGATGACACAGGGTGCACCCCACAGATTCAGCAGGAGGAAAGACCTACTCTCCATGCAGAACGGGGAGGTACTACATCCAGAGCCAGAGAGCATGAGCCTAGTAGTGTGGCTCCTGAGGACATAGAGTTCGCACATTTGAGAAAGCACCCTGAGGGTCCTTCGGGAGGCACGAAGGCCCAGCACTCGGAAGTGCTACGTTGCGAAATGGAAAAGATTCACAATATGGTGCAGACAAGAAAGACTTCACAATAAAATGAAGAGGGACTCCACAGTGCTAAGGTACCTGACGCACTTGCTGGAGAAGAACCTTATCTCATCCTCTTTAAGAGTTCACTTGGCAGTGATAGTCGCCTACACAAGGGGAGAAACGTGCAGGAGTTTCTTCACATCACAGGTGGTGAAGAGATTCCTAGAAGGAGCGAAAAGGATCGCACCACCCAAGCGGGTGCCGCCACCTGCATGGAACTTGAACACAGTCAATCAATCAATCAGGAGTTTGTTAAAGCGCGACTACTCACCCGTAAGGGTCTCAAGGCGCTAGGGGTGGGGGGGTTGGGGGGGTGCAGGTTCCATTCCATCAAGGAGGGGGTCTGTCGAAGAGCCAGGTTTTGAGGTTTCTTGCGAAGATGGGGAGCGATGTTGTCTGTCTGAGGTGGAGCGGAAGGGCGTTCCATGCTTTGGCCGCGAGGAAGGAGAAGGAGCGGCCTCCCGATCTGGTCTTTCTGGTGCGGGGGACCACAGCGTAGGAAAGCTGGGCTGATCGTAGGGTCCTTTGGGGTGCGTGGAATTTGAGTCGGCTGTTCAGGTATGCTGGTCCGGTGCCGTGGAGGGCCTTGTGTGCGTGGGTGATCATCTTAAAGGTGATTCTCGCCTCGACGGGGAGCCAGTGGAGTGTGCGCAGGTGCTGGGAGATGTGGCAGTGTTTTGGCAGGTTGAGGACCAGTCTTGCGGCGGCGTTCTGGATGTTCTGTAGCTTGCGGATGAGGTTTTTGTTTATTCCGGCGTAGAGTGCGTTGCCGTAGTCGAGTCTGCTGGTGACCAGGGCGTGAGTGACTGTCTTTCGGTGTTCGAGGGGGATCCATTTGAAGGTCTTACGAAGGAGGCGGAGGGTGTGGAAGCAGGAAGATGAGACCGAGTTGATCTGGCGGTCCATTTTGAGCTCGGAGTCCAGGATGATTCCCAGGTTGCGTGCGTGGTCTGTGGGGGTTGGCGGGTTTCCGAGGGCGGTGGGCCACCAGGTGTCACTCCAGGCGTCGGGGTTTAGGCCCATGATGAGTACTTCTGTTTTGTTGGTGTTTAGTTGTAGGCAGCTGTTTTTCATCCATTTGGCGACGGCTTCCATGCCTTCTCGAAAGTTGCGTCTGGCGGTGTTGGGCTCGTTGGATAGGGAGAGGACACAGTCCTAACGGAACTCATGAAAGAGCCCTTTGAACCACTTCACAAGGCCTCCCTAAAGATGCTAACTATGAAAACAGCCTTCCTGGTTGCAATAACGTCCTTGCGCAGAGTAAGCGAGTTTCAAGCGCTGACGCTACAAGAACCCTACAAACAAATACACAATGATAGAGTTGTGATGAGGACTGACCCACACTTCATGCCGAAGGTGGTATCCAAATTTCACATGAACCAGTCTATACAGATACCGAGTTTTTTCCAAAAACCAACAACTAGCGCAGAGCGAGCTCTGCACACCCTGGACGCCAGAAGGGCAGTCATGCACTACATTGAAAGGACAAAGGGACACAGGAAAACAAAACAGTTCTTTGTGTCATTCGCAAACAGCTTCATGGGGAAAGCAGTAACCAAAAAGACCATTGCACGATGGATCGCACAGACAATTCAACTCTGCCACAAGCGTGCAGGACAAGAGCTGGCAGAGGGGACACGTGCCCACTCCACTAGGAAGAAGGGCGCTACAATAGCCTTCCTGGCTAACACACCCATAGAGGACATATGCCTGGCGGCAACATGGGCTTCGGTGCACACGCTCACGAAGCACTACTGTGTGGATATACAAATGAACAAGGAAGCTCAAGTTGGACAGAAGGTGCTACAGCACATATTCAACACCCAACGCTCATCTTCCACCCAGCCGCCACAGAGATGAGAAACCGCTACAAAATCTATGCACAGCATAGTGAATCCAGAAAGATTCACACTGCAAAACGAATAGTTTTCTTACCTGTCGGTGTAGTTTTGCAGCTTGAAGATCTTTCTGGATTCACTAGCGAACCCACCCACCTCCGCCAGAAAGATGAGGCTGGAAAGAGAAGAGGTGGTTAACAAAAAAGAAAGGATTTTTAAAAAAAAGTACAAAGCGGTAAAATATCAACTAAATAGAACATTGCCATTACTTCGGAAACGAAAGAAAAACGGGAAAAAAAGAACCCGAAGATGGCGCCCAAGAGTGGGAGCTTCCGCAGGAAGCATGCCGACATCACCGGAAATACACCCAAGGGGGTGTGACGCCGACGCCCACCTGGGCTACAAAAAAAAAAAAGAACAAAGAAAAGACTACGAATCCGGACCCAACCACAAGACCGCGGAATAATGCACAGCATAGTGAATCCAGAAAGATCTTCAAGCTGCAAAACTACACCGACAGGTAAGAAAACTATTCGTTATAGCCGTGCCGCACGCACCACAACTTCGCCCATGTAGGATTTTTTTTCGAGGTGAAATGAACCTGGTGAAAAGGAGGATTGGACACAGAGCAGGGATTTATTTCGGACCACTGTGCGAGTCACACCGCCTCTATGGTGCTTATCTATTGCAACATATTAATGGCAGGCTGTGCGTGGACACACCATAATGAACACACTACAATGAGTCACAATGGTATCTGAAAGAAACAGGTTAGTGTTAGGTTCCTTACCTTAGAATATCCCCAGGCGTCAGACTGGATCCGTAAAGTTTTGCGTAGCAGTATCCCTGTGCGTCGGTAGGCGTCGTCTGCGGCTCCGCGTCCGTCGTCTGCGTCGTTGGCGCCGGGATGACGTCGTCGGAGTACTTAGACGCCGCCCTCGCGCGCTGATGTCAGTTATTTTTTCCGCTCCAGCAAGCGCAGGTCCGGAGAAAGCAGTACCTTAGTAACTTTTTGACTAAACTTTTTCGATCCTTTTTGATAACTTCTCGAGTCTTTACGACTCTCGGTGCCGGTAGGGATGCCCGATTTCGAGCCCTGTACTGACTGCAACCGACTGATGTCGGTTACTGATCCCCACCGCCGGTGTCTCTATTGCCTTGGGGCTGACCACAACGACCAGTCGTGCCCCGACTGCCGGGCCTTGACGTCGAAGGCTAGGCGGGAGTGGTCCCGTAAGCGCCTCGAGCTCCGGCAGTCGGCCCCGCGCCGCTCTAGGTCCCGGTCCAGGAGGGGGTCGTGGGACCGTACGCGGGGCCACAGTCATCGAAGCTCGGCGAGTCGTCACCATTTGTCGGGCTCCAAGTCTCCTTCGTCGGGTCCCGCGGGAGCGGCTCTGGGCCCCGGCTGGGAGTCCATGCGGGGTGCTTCGGCCCCGTCGGCTTCTTTGTCGCGGCGCCGCAGGCCCCCGCTGGATCCGGATCCGTGTTGCCGCTGGTCGCCCTTATGACCCCACCGACTTGACCCCCGGCGGCGTCCCCGCACGACGCCGTCCCTGATCCCTCCCTCGGTCCGGATCCGGCGTCGATCGACGCCGCATTCGACGCCGGCTGAGGAGCAATTCTTCTTTGATCCGGCTCCATCCTTTGACCCTGGATATCAGGAGATGAAGGACGAGGGGGATTGGGAGGGGTCTGAGGACCCTCTGACACGGGACTGTCAGTCATTTCAGGACTGGACAGACGAGCTAGGGGAAGCCAGTGGTCTTGATACTTCACCTGAAACTGGCTTTGTCTCCCCTCCTACCGTGGCTATGGAGGGGGGGGCTGCTTATAGCGTGGTGCTGACGAGGGTGGCCAAGGCATTGGCGCTTACGCTCCCAGTCGCAACTGTGAGGTCTAACATCCTCACTGAGGTCCTTAACCCGCAGACAGGCTCTCCGGAGCCTCTACTGCCGTTTAATGAGGCTCTCATGGACGTGCTGTTGGGCACTTGGTCCAGGCCCGCTACAGGTCCCCCTGTCGATAGGAACGTCGCCAGGCACCACCGCTCAGCTCTGGGCGACCCTAACTTCCTGTCCACCCACCCCACCCCCGAGAGCCTGGTTATCCAGGCCTCTACTTTCCAATCCGCATTCCCGACTGCACCCCCAGATCGGGAATCCAAAAGGTATGAACAGTTTGGCAAGAAACTGTTCTCCTCCCTGAGTTGTGGGTTGCGGTCAGTAAACACCGCTTGCCTTTTGGGCCGTTATACCCACTCTCTGTGGGATACGGTTGCGGCCGTGCTGCCAGAGTGCCCGGAGGAGGCCCGGGCGAAGCTCGCTCAAGCCCTTGCGGAGGCACGAGACGCAGCGCTGTATTCCATAATATGTGGGCTGGATACTACAGACTCGCTGGGCAGGGCGATTCGCCGCCACGCCTGGCTGAGGTCCGCCAACTTCTCGGCTGATGTCCAGAACACCCTCATGGACATGCCATTCGATGGCAGTCACCTCTTTGGTGGCAAGGCAGATCATGCGCTTGAACGCTTCAAAGACTCCAGGGCTACGGCCAAGTCCTTGGGCCTCTCGCTCCTTTCGTGGCCAAGGAAGGGGCGCCCCTTCACGTCCTGCCAGCCACGGGCCGCAGTCTATCATCCAACAAGGCGGCGGAAGTGGTAACCGCCATGGCGGTGCCAGGGGACAAAGGCGAGGCCAGTCCACATCCACCCCCGCAGCACCTGCCTCAAAGCATTCCTAGTCCGAGCTTTCAGGCCCATTCAACGCCAGTGGGGGGCAGGGTCCATCATCACCTCCTCCACTGGCGCACCATCACATTGGACAGGTGGGTGCTGCAAATCGTCCGAAGGGGCTTCTCCCTCCCCTTCGAGGCGACCCCTCCAGTCATGCCACCGCAGTAACACTTATCATGTCGGGGATCACTTGCAACTTCTGCAAGAGGAAGTGTCTGCCCTCTTGGCCAAGGGGGCCATTGAGCGCGTTCCTGGGCCGGAAGTAGGTCGTGGTTGTTATTCCCACTACTTTCTGGTCCCCAAGAAGGGCAAAGGGGGCCTACGCCCTATCTTAGACTTGCAGAACATTAACGGCTTCATCCGGAAGGAGAAGTTCAAGATGCTGACTTTGGCTCAGGTCTTAGCTGCCCTAGACCCCGGAGACTGGATGGTAGCGTTGGACTTGCAGGACGCTTATTTTCACATCCCCGTCCTGCCGGCCCATTGGCGCTACCTGCGGTTCACTGTAGGCCACGAGCACTTTCAGTTCACCGTGCTCCCCTGTGGCCTTACCAGCGCCCGCAGATGTTCACGAAAGTGATGGCGGTGGTCGCAGCTCATCTGCACAGATTAGGGGTGTCAGTCTTCCCCTATCTCGACGACTGGTATTTGAAGGCGGGCTCGCCCCAGACAGTCGTCAGCCACCTCCAGACTACGGCCGACCTCCTGCACTTGCTGGGGTTTTCCATCAATGTGCCGAGGTCACACCTGTGTCCCTCTCAAAAGCTCCTCTTCATCGGAGCGGTTCTGGATTCTGCGCAGTTTCGGGTTTATGCTCCCGAACAGTGGGTTTGGGGTATTCAGGCTCTAATTCAGATTTTTCAGCCTTTATCCCGGGTCTCGGTCAGGTTGACGCTGCGGCTTCTGGGGCTGATGGCGTCCTGCATCCTTCTGGTGCATCATGCCAGGTGGCGGATGCGGGCTCTGCAGTGGGACCTGAAGTTTCAGTGGGCCCAGCATCAGGGCAACCTGTCCGACCACATCGTAATCTCGGAGGGCACTGCGAGACAGTTGCATTGGTGGCTCATGGACCGCGATTGGGTCAGCGGCAGATGCATCTTCCTACCCCATCCGGAGCACGTAGTTGTGACGGATGCATCCCTCCTGGGCTGAGGGGGGCCACATGGAAGAGGCTGAGATCAGAGGCCTCTGGTCTCCGGTGGAGTCCCGGCTCCACATCAACCTTCTGGAGCTGCGGGGGATCCGGCTTGCACTGAAAGCATTCTGTTCGAGGCATGTGGGCTGCTGAATTCATATCTGTGCATAGATCGCCGCCTAGTGTTGGGTCCGGATGATTGCACATTGTTGTCCTGGAAGAGTCTTCGAAGTATCACGAGATAGGTGGCTCCTCCCCTAGACTACAGTGCGCATGGGCATCCTCTCCATCCTCAGATTGTTTTTTTCCGCCATTGGGTTCGTATGTACTTTCTTTACTCCAGTTCGGAAACTTTTCTAAAGGCCTTCGGGGTTGTCGGTATTGTCATTTCGATCGGTGCCGAGTACTTGTTCCAGTTCTTTTCGAGCAGGACGTCGAAGAGAGCCGCGTGGCCTTTTCGACACCGGAGGCCCGATCGTCGATGGAACGGAGCCCGTTCAAACGATGCCCCCTTTGTAACTCTAAGTACCCACACATCGATGTACACCCGGTGTGCAACAAGTGCCTATCTCCGGAGCACAATGAGGCCAACTGCCTAGCTTGTGCTCGATTCAGGTCAAAGAAGACGCTTCGACTTCGACGCGAGGCAGATGATGACGAGGCCAGTGTCCGACCCGGTAAATATCTTCCATGAAGGAGACGATGAGGTCGTCGACGCTGAGGATCCAGAACAGCAGTCGGATCCCGGTTCGGAGCATGACTCCAACTATTATGAAGACGAGGCTGAAAACGTCGTCGAGGTAAGGGACGACGCATCGGCCATCGGAGCCGTCGATGACGACTCGAGCGATGAACCAGGCCCGACAGTGAGTACGGGGCCCGAAACAGACACGCAAAGACTTCCAAGGGCTCAGGTCGAGGCATCGCCAACAGGCCTTAGCCAAGATCATGACGAACATTCTATAGCCCCGCGTCTCGGCCCGGCTAAGAATAAATCACACGAGCCAGCGGTCGAACATTACCAGTCCCTGGTTAAATCGAAACCGAAAGCCATGCAGTCGAAAACTAAACCGAAACTGCTAGAGACAGTCTTCGGATCGAAGAGTTCGGATCCATCGGATTCGTCAAAGAAGAAAGGTGCCGACGACCCTGCGGGGTCACACATACGGGGTGTCGACCCGAAGATCGGTACGCTGAAGTCCATGCCTAAAGTCAGGCACGTCGAACCGACAAGGTCGAAGTCGACGGACAGCGACACAAATAAGGGACTCGAGTCTCGGAAGGTTCTCGATCCGAAGCAGCGAGTCGACAGGCCACAGTTCGTCAAAGGCCTCGAGCCGAAGCCCAAGAGCGGCTCGAAGGACCACGTCGAGTCAAGGCAGAAGAGCGCGCCTTCAAAGCCACAGGCGCCTAAGTCGACGCAAGGTCAAAAACATATTGGCGAAAAACCAAAGTCGGACGGACCAATGACGACGACAGCCACAAAGAAGGTCAGTCAGTCTACAAATACTATGCCACCGATAAAATTCGGACTGCCCCCAACCGCACGGCCTAAGGCGCTCGATCCGAAGACAGGGATCGAAACGTCCAAAAAGGTGTCGATGGGGAAAAGGAGTCATTCTCTAGCAGAGGACATTGTGTACCAAGAGCCCTTCTATGATGAGCTGTCGATGCTCCATATCGGCCCCGACTCTGGCAGGCTAACTATTTATCAGAGGAAGATTAGGTCAGAAAATCCTCTTGAAACATATAAAATTCCACTCAAAAAGAAAAGGGATTCTTCCACATCACCTGTCCTTTTTGAGACTGTAAGGTACCATGACCAGGACACCTCTGCATACTCACCCACACGCACTGATGAGGATATGGGGTATGACTACAATGAAGAATTTAATTACCCTGTGGATATGGATCAGGATGACCAGACTCCAGCCTGGACAGACCCTGGCAACCCGGGGGAGTCACAGACTATTCCTGACACTCCTTCTTATCCTGTCAAGACTTCACCAACAGAGGATACAGCTGCGTTTAACGCATTAATAGAAAGGGCAGCACACAATCATGATGTAGAAATGCATGCTGACCCAATCGAAGAAGACTTCCTATTTGACACTTTCTCCACTTCAGAGAAATCAGTCAAAACATTGCCAATGTTGAAAGGTGTCCTTAAACACGCAGGAGACATTTTCAAGGAAACCACAAGAGCAAGGGTTGTTAACCCCAGAATCGAAAGAAAATACAGACCGGCACCTTTGGACCCTACATATATTAAGGGACAGCTGCCATTGGACTCTTTGGTGGTATCAAATGCTCGTAAGCGTGCCAACTCTCAAACCACTGGTAATGCTCCTCCTCCAGACAAGGAGTCTAAGATATTAGAAGCTTCTGGAAAAAGGGTGGCTGCTCAAGCAGCTAATATATGGAGAATTTCTAATACACAAGCGCTATTAGCCAGATATGATACGGCTCATTATGACTCACTAGAGCAACTGCTACAACATTTGCCTGGTGCCTACAAGGAGGGAGCAGAAACACTGATACAAGAGGGAAAACTCCTATCTAACGCATCCATTAAATGTGCGCTAGACGCTGCAGACACCGCAGCTAGGGCCATCAATACAAGTGTCATGCTCAGGAGACATGCTTGGTTACGCATCTCTGGGTTTAAACCTGAGATTCACACCACATTATTAAATCAGCTTGTGAACCCTAATTATTTATTTGGTCCTGATGTGGACACAATATTGGAGAAGATAAAAAAGGACACAGACACAGCCAAGTCTATGGGTGCCTTGCAGTCACAACAATTCAGAGGAGGCTCCTTTCGTCGCTCCGGTAACAGAGGAGCTGCACGAGGCCAGGCATCCCAGCAGACTCCATACAATAAAGGGAACACGCAGACCACCTATAATAAAAGCAATAGAGGTGGATACCGTGGCAACAGCAACAAAGGCAGAGGACGAGGGAATAACACCACCAGATCCTCTGCCAATACTAAACAGTGACGTCTTGTCACTGCCCCCAGACCATGTAACACCGGTTGGGGGACGATGACAACAGTTCCTGCCAGTCTGGGAAAGCATTACCACAGACAGGTGGGTGAGACAACTTATCCAGTTCGGCTATTGTCTAGAGCTAACCTCCACTCCACCCAACATACCCCCAAGACACCGTCCTATGTCCGCAGAGCACATACACTTGTTGCAGCAAGAAGTCGTCAGCATGCTGCAAAAAGGGGCCATAGAACTCGTACCTCTTCAGCAACAGGGTACAGGGGTATACTCGCTGTACTTCTTAATCCCCAAAAAGGACAGGTCCCTCAGGCCAATACTAGGCCTCAGGCCCCTAAACCAATACATCTTGTCAGAACATTTTTACATGCTCACTTTACATCAGGTTCTACCATTACTCAGTCAGGGAGATTTCCTCGCCACACTAGACCTAAAAGACGCATATTTCCACATACCGATACATCCGGCACACAGGAAATATCTCAGGTTTACCGTACAGAATCAGCACTACCAGTTCAAGGTCCTGCCTTTCGGGGTTACAACAGCCCCCAGGGTGTTTACCAAGTGCCTAGCGACAGTAGCTGCGCACCTACGGAGAAACCATATTCACGTCTACCCCTATCTGGACGACTGGCTTATACAAGCAAAGTCAGCCCAGCAATGTGCCAGCCACGTGTCCCGCACTATTCACCTCCTACACAGCCTCGGATTCTCATTAAACTACCCAAAGTCTCATCTTCAACCCGCCCACGTACAAGAGTACCTGGGAGCAACAATAGACACTCTGGCAGCAAAAGCGCAGCCAAACTCAGCAAGAATCAGCAGCATTCAATTACTGATTCAGAAATTCAGACCCCAACACTCGCTCACAGCAAGGGTGTTTATGCAGTTGATAGGCATCATGGCCTCCTGCATCTTCATAGTCCCTCACGCGAGACTGCACATGCGTCCGCTTCAGGAGTGTTTAGCACGGCAGTGGAACCAGGCTCAGGGACAATTACAAGACCTAGTGTTGGTGACCGGTCGCGCATACAACTCTCTGCGTTGGTGGAACCCACAAAACCTTTGCAGGGGACGACCGTTCCAAGAGCCTATACCACAAATAGTGCTGACGACGGACGCATCTCTCCTGGGATGGGGAGCGCATGTCCTCCATTACACAGTGCAGGGACTATAGACGACACAGCAAAAGATGCACATCAACCTGCTGGAACTGATGGAAATCTTTCTGGCACTGAAGGCGTTCAAAGTACATTTGTGCAACAAAGTCGTGTTGATCTGCACGGACAACATGACTGCCATGTACTACATACAGAAGCAGGGAGGGACACACTCCCCACAGTTGTCACATCTAGCACAAAGCATGTGGAAGTGGGCCATTCAGAGGAACATATTGCTCATGGCGGAATACCTCCCAGGCAGGGACAACCAGATGGCGGATCTGCTCAGCAGACACAGCCACAAGATGCACGAGTGGGAGATACATCCCTCAGTGCTACAACCGTACTTCCAGCAGTGGGGTCACCCAGAGATAGACCTGTTCGCCACAAGGGAAAACGCAAAATGCCAAAGCTTCGCCGCCAGGTTTCCACACCCGCAGTCTCAGGGCAATGCGATATGGATGAACTGGTCAGGCAGATTTGCGTACGCTTTTCCACCAGCCCCGCTCATACCACTAGTGGCACGCAAACTACGACAACACTCAATGACCCTCATCCTAGTTGCTCCAACGTGGGCGAGGCAACCGTGGTACACCACGTTCCTAGAACTTTCCGTGGTGCCTCATCAAAGGCTGCGATTAACACCCAGTCTTTTAACGCAGAGCCATGGAGACATTCAGCACCCAGATCCTCAACAGTTAAACCTTGCGATCTGGCTCCTGAAGTCATAGAGCTTGGTTCCCTAAACTTGCCTCCTGACTGCATGAATATTATCAAAGAGGCAAGAAGACCTACAACCCTACAACCAGAGCATGCTATGCTGCAAAGTGGAAACGATTTGTCATCTATTGTAACAATAATGACGTAAATCCGCTAGATGCATCAATTCAAAACATCATGTTATCTGTTACATTTACACAGATGCAATCTAGCCTACAGTTCATACATATACATTTAGCTGCGGTGGCAGCTTATCTTCAAAACAGGCAGCACCTTTCACTCTTCAGAGCACCGGCTATTAAAGCTTACATGGAGGGGCTCAAACGAGTGATTCCTCCAAGACACCCACCTTCACCTGTCTGGAACCTCAACGTGGTTCTAACCAGACTGATGGGACCACCTTTTGAACCTCTACACTCGTGTGAAATACAATTCCGAACGTGGAAAGTGGCTTTTTTAGTGGCGATTACATCACTTAGAAGAGTTAGTGAGCTGCAAGCCCTAACTATTCAGGAGCCATTCATCCAAATTCACGCAAATAGGATAGTGCTACGTACTAACCCTAAATTTATGCCAAAGGTGGTATCCCAGTTTCACATCAATCAAACAATAGAACTGCCAGTGTTCTTCCCAAATCCAGATTCAGTGGCAGAAAGAGCTCTACATACCCTAGACGTTAAGAGAGCTCTCCTGTACTATATAGACAGGACCAAACATTTCAGGAAAACTAAGCAACTGTTTGTTGCCTTTTCACCACAGCATAAAGACAACCCCATTTCCAAATCAAGTATAGCCAGATGGATTGTCAAGTGCATACAGATTTGTTATCAAACAGCTAAACGCACATTAACAGTTCCCCCAAGAGCGCATTCAACACGCAAGTTAGGGGCATCCATGGCTTTCCTGGGAAACATTCCTCTAGAGGAAATATGTAGAGCAGCCACATGGTCTTCCATACATACATGTTCGAGGCATATGGGCTGCAGATGGTACATTTATGAATAGATCGCCATCTGGTGTTGGGCTCGGATGATTGCACTTTGTTTTTCTTCTGGAGAAGTCTTTGTCGTCATAGGTGACTCCTCCTCTCGGTGTTAGTGCGCATGGGCATCGGCTCCATCCTTAGATTGTTTTTTTCCGCCATCGGGTTCGGATGAGGATCGAAGCGCTCCGGACCGACTTCAACAAAAAAGGTTATAACCGGCGCGTATTCCTTTCCAAATCGACGGTATCGTTATCGAACGCGAATTCACTCCATACCGACGCGATTCGAAGGACGACGACTACGAGAAACTCGACGTAGTCCAGCCCGGGGTCCATGGAAAGGACTCCATTCAAAAAATGTCCAACGTGTGGTGCTAAGTTCCCACACAAGGACCTACACGAAGTGTGCAACCTCTGCTTGTCCCCTGAACACGAATCCAGGGACTGTGAGGCCTGTGCAGCGTTCTCGTCAAAGTCGACGATTAGAAACCGTCGAGCCCGAAGACACGAGGTATCGAGAATGCAGTCACAAGCAATCCCGGAGCTGTTCGAGGACCAGCAACCAGAAGAGGAGGAAGAAGAGGCCGACGAGGCGGGGTCAGAAGCGGACGAGTCCGACGTCGAGGAAATCGACGTCCAACAAACCGTGAGTGACGACGTCCCTTTACCGAAAAACAGACCCCGCACGGTGTCGACCCCGCCCTCGAGCCCGGTCAGACAACCGAAAAAAGTTTCCAACGCCCCGCCTTCGAGCCCGGCAACGAAACAGAAACCGAAACACTCGGTCCCCCATCATAGTGGTTCCGGTTCCGATAAACCAACCACATCGACACCGAAGCACCAGGTCAAGGAAAGCTCGAAGTCGAAGCAGTCCATGTCGACACCGAAGCACGCTTCGGCGCCGAAAATACCCTCGACACCGGGGACATCTTCGATACCGAAGAAGTCGGATCCGAACAAAACTTCGGCACCGAAAATACAAATGGACATTTCAAAGAAAAGACACCTTTCGGAACCGAAAACTGCGGTACCGACACAGGAACACGGAACGGATCCTAAACAAAAGACTTTGTTTATTGACCCAAAGACTGGCAAGGTAGTCACAGAGCTACCTAAAAAGAGGAAACATGAACATTTGGACGACAAGGCTCATCCAAAGAAGAGAACAATGGGGACGAATACAACTCCTCCCCCTTCTCCCAAACCTCACACACCATCTTCGCCTATTCCTCACAATAGGCCAGATATTCCTCCCACACGTCCATCTACACCTACAACAGATGGAGAAAGTGACACAGGGGAGGGGGGACACCCTGGGGATGATGAGGACACAATCCCAGAGGAGGCAGACCCATGGGAGGAGTATAATGTGGGATCAGGTAATGATACCGACCTTGAGTCATATCCCTCAAAACCTTCACCTCCTGATGACAATACTGGGTTTGCACAACTCATTACTAGAGCAGCAACATTTCATAAGGTAGACCTACATACAGAACCTCTAGTACAGGACTTCTTATTAGAGACACTACCTACTGCACAAAGAACATCAGGAACACTACCAATGCTAAAAGGCCTTCTCAGTCATACATCAGAGATATTCAAAGACCCAGTGAGGGCTAGGGTATTGAACCCAAGAATTGATAAAAAATATAGGGCAGCTCCAAAAGACCCAATATACATTAAGGGACAAATTCCTCTAGACTCACTAGTGGTCACAAACGCTCGCAAGAGAGCAAACTCTTTATCTACGGGAGAAGCGCCACCTCCTGACAAAGAGTCTAAACTAATAGATGCCTCTGGCAAGAGAGTAGCATCTCAAGCGGCAAACAGTTGGCGCATAGCTAATACGCAAGCACTACTTGCAAGGTATGACAGAGCGCATTATGATGAGTTAGAAACACTCATCAAACATCTCCCTAAAGAACATCAAAAGAGAGCTGATCAACTTATACAAGAAGGGAAGTTAATTACTAACACTTCAATAAAGTGCGCCCTAGACGCAGCAGAAACTGCGGCAAGGTCGACAAATACAAGCATCATGCTAAGGAGACATGCATGGCTCAGAGTGTCAGGATTCAAACAAGAGGCACAAACCTCGTTACTTAATCAACCTTTTGATGGGAAAACACTTTTTGGCACAGGGACAGATGAGGCCCTAGAAAAAATGAAAAAGGATACAGAAACGGCTAAATCAATGGGAGCATTGCAGCAGCCGACACAAAGAGGTTCCTTTCGTAGATCCACCTATAGAGGAGGATCCAAAAGTACAGGTACAAACCAACAGCAAACCTCTTTTACACCTACATCACCCAGAGGTAATTCTAGAGGTGGATACAGGGGTAACAACAACAAGGGTAGAGGTCGCGGAAACAACAACAACCGCAACTCTCCAACCCCAAAACAGTGACTTCATAGAGCTTCCCCCAGACCATATAACACCGGTAGGGGGACGCCTATCACAGTTCCTACCTGTCTGGGAAAACATCACATCAGACAAGTGGGTAAGACAAATTATCCAACATGGTTATTGCCTAGAACTCACAGCTACCCCACCAAACATCCCCCCCAAACAGCGTCCAATGAAACAAGATCACCTGACACTGTTAAAACAGGAAGTAATATCACTACTAGAAAAGCATGCCATAGAGAAGGTTCCACAGCACCAACAGGGAACAGGAGTATACTCCCTATACTTCCTAATCCCCAAAAAGGACGGGTCTCTAAGGCCAATACTGGACCTAAGACCTCTCAACGCATACATAAATTCGGAACATTTCCACATGGTCACGCTCCAACAAGTACTTCCTTTACTGAAGAAAGGGGACTTTCTTTCTACACTGGATCTAAAAGACGCTTACTTTCATATCCCTATTCACAAAGCCCACAGGAAATACCTCAGGTTTGTGGTAGAAGGACAACATTATCAGTTCAAAGTCCTCCCATTTGGTGTCACGACGGCACCAAGGGTGTTCACAAAATGCCTGGCAGTGGTAGCAGCTCACCTAAGAAGACAACAAATTCATGTCTTCCCATACTTGGACGACTGGCTAATAAAAGCCAGGTCGCAAGAGGAGTGTCTGCAACACACACAAAAGACAATTCAGCTACTACACCAGCTAGGGTTCACGGTGAACTACACAAAGTCACACCTACAACCAAACAAAGTTCAACAATATCTGGGGGCTACCATAGACACAGAAAAAGCCAAAGTGTACCCCAACCCAATAAGAGTCCAAGCAATGCTTACAATCATTCAGAGATTTCAGCCACAACACTCACTAACAGCAAGAGTGTTCATGCAGCTACTAGGCATGATGTCATCCTGCATACTGCTAATACCATATGCAAAACTACAAATGCGTCCGCTACAAGAATGCTTAGCGACACAGTGGAATCAGGCTCAAGGACAGATTACGGATCTGGTGTTGGTAGACGACCGCACACACCGCTCTCTGAAGTGGTGGAACAGAACAAACATTACCAAGGGGCGGTCGTTCCTAGAGCCAATTCCACAGGTGACAATAACAGCAGACGCATCGCTCACCGGATGGGGAGCACATATGGACAAATACACAGTACAAGGAAGGTGGAGTGTGCAGGAAAAAACACTGCACATCAACTATCTAGAACTACTGGCAGTGTTTCTAGCATTGAAAGCCTTTCAGATACATGTTATCCACAAAGCAGTCCTGATCAGAACAGACAACATGACAGCAATGTATTATATTCAAAAACAGGGGGGGACGCACTCTCTCCAATTATCCAGACTAGCACAGGAGATTTGGAGATGGGCCATTCCTCAAAACATCTATCTGTTAGCCGAACACCTACCAGGAGTTCAAAACCAGATAGCAGACATCTTAAGCAGACAGTCGGAACAAATACACGAATGGGAACTGCACCAACAAATACTGCAGCCATTCTTCCAAAGATGGGGACAACCAGAGATAGACCTATTTGCCACTCATCAGAACGCAAAATGCCAAAGCTTCGCGTCCAGGTACCCACATCACCTGTCGCAGGGCAATGCGTTATGGATAAATTGGTCCAACAAATTTGCATACGCTTTTCCCCCTCTCCCACTAATCCCATTAGTGGTCAGGAAACTGCAACAACATTCAATGACCATGATACTAGTAGCACCCACGTGGGCAAGACAGCCGTGGTTCACCACGCTCCTGCAACTCTCACAAGTGCCACATCAAAAGCTACGAATTCTACCCATGCAACTTACACAGAACCATGGAGAAATAATGCACCCAGATCCAACTCAATTGAACTTAGCGATCTGGCTCCTGAAATCCTAGAATTTGGGTACTTAGATCTCCCCCCAAATTGCATGGAAATAATTAAACAAGCGAGACGTCCAACCACCAGAGCATGCTATGCAGCTAAGTGGAAGAGGTTTGCTATACACTGCACTAATAACAATATCAACCCTCTAGACGTATCAACAAGGGAGATTATTTGCTACTTGTTACACTTACAGCAATGTAATCTAGCGTACACATCTATCAGAGTACATCTAGCAGCTATAGCAGCATACCTACAAAACAGGCAGCGCATATCACTGTTCAGAGTACCAGCGATAAAAGCATTCATGGAAGGTCTTAAAAGAGTCATTCCACCAAGATTACCACCTTCCCCAGTCTGGAACCTCAACGTAGTACTCACCAGACTAATGGGGCCACCCTTCGAACCTATGCATAGGTGCGAAATACAATTCCTTACATGGAAGGTGGCATTCCTTATAGCCATTACCTCACTCAGAAGAGTAAGCGAGTTACAGGCATTAACAATACAAGAACCATTCCTACAGATACACCAGAATAAAGTGGTTCTTAGAACAAACCCAAAGTTCTTGCCTAAAGTAATTTCAGCATTCCACATCAATCAGCCAGTGGAATTACCAGTCTTCTTTCCAAAGCCACAGACGGTGGCAGAAAGGGCTCTACATACACTAGATGTTAAAAGAGCCATTTCATACTACATAGAAAGAACACAAGACTTCAGGAAAACTAAACAACTATTTGTAGCATTTTCCCCAACACATAAGGGCAATCCTATCTCTAAAGCAGGCATCGCAAGATGGATTGTAAGATGTATACAAATATGTTACATTAAAGCAAAGAGAACATTAACTGTTCCTCCTAGAGCTCATTCCACAAGAAAACTAGGAGCATCTATGGCATTCTTAGGGAACATTCCCCTAGATGACATATGTAGAGCAGCAACTTGGTCTACACCACATACATTCACAAAGCACTACTGTGTTGATGTACAGGCTGCACAACAAGCCAGAGTGGGCCAAGCTGTATTAAAAACTCTATTTCAGACAGTTGCGACAGACACTGGTGACCACCGCTAGGGAGGTAACTGCTGTACAATCTATTCATAAATGTACCATCTGCAGCCCATATGCCTCGAACGGAATATGCTACTTACCAGTATGCATCTGTTCTTGGCATAGAGGGCTGCAGAGTGGTACATGCCCTCCCTGCCTCCCCGGAAACCTGTGTCTGTCCCAACATTATCTTATTTAGATACATTTACATGGGCATATCTTTATGTACTACACTACACTACTCCATCTAACCCTACTATGGCAAAACAATCTAAGGATGGAGCCGATGCCCATGCGCACTAACACCGAGAGGAGGAGTCACCTATGACGACAAAGACTTCTCCAGAAGAAAAACAAAGTGCAATCATCCGAGCCCAACACCAGATGGCGATCTATTCATAAATGTACCACTCTGCAGCCCTCTATGCCAAGAACAGATGCATACTGGTAAGTAGCATATTCCTTACCAAACACTACTGTGTAGATGTACACTCCAAGCAGCTGTAGGACAAGCTGTTCTCTGGACTCTTTTTCAGACTGCTGCAGCTGGCACGGGCAACCACCGCTAAAGGGGAGACTGCTATCCATTCTATGCACAGATATGAATTCAGCAGCCCACATGCCTCGAACGGAATATGCTACTTACCAGTATGCATCTGTTCTTGGCATGTAGGGCTGCTGATATTCATATCGCCCGCCCTCCTCCCCGGTGCCTGTCGCAGCTGTAGCACTCAGAATTAATCTCTAGCATGGACATCACTTACTGTATCATACTCCATCTCTGCCACAATGGCGAAAAACAATCTGAGGATGCCCATGCGCACTGTAGTCCAGGGGAGGAGCCACCTATCTCGTGATACTTCGAAGACTCTTCCAGGACAACAATGTGCAATCATCCGGACCCAACACTAGGCGGCGATCTATGCACAGATATGAATATCAGCAGCCCTACATGCCAAGAACAGATGCATACTGGTAAGTAGCATATTCCTTCCCTCTGTCCGGGGAAGTGTGGTGCAGGTGTTCACGGACACCACTGCCATGTGGTACTGCAACAAACATGGCGGGGTGGTGTTGTGGACCCTTTGCCAGGAGGCTCTGCGCCTCTGGCAATGGCTGGAACACCAGGGCGTCACCCTGGTGGTTCAACACCTGGCAGGTTCCCTGAACGCCAGGGCGGACAAACTCAGCTGTCTGTGCATGATGGATCACGAATGGCGTCTGGACTCGGACGTGGCACAGGGCCTCTTTCGGCAGTGGGGAGAGCCTTGGTTAGATCTATTCGCCACAGAAGAGAACACGCAATGTCATCAGTTCTGCGCGTTGGAATTTCCAAGGCGGCACTCGCTCGGAGACGCTTTTTGTCTCGAGTGGAGTTGCGGTCTGTTGTACGCCTTTCCGCCTATACCACTTCTGGCCAGAGTGCTGAAGAAGATCAGGCGCGACTGGGCCCAAGTCATCCTTGTGGCTCCGGACTGGGCACGAAGGTACTGGTATCCCGAGCTACTCAGCATGTCGGTCGATCCCCCGATTCGTCCTTCTGTCGCAGCAGCAGGGGATGGTCCTCCACCCGAACCTGTCCAGTCTCCACCTCCATGCGTGGAGATTGAGCGGCGACAGTTGAGGCCATTTGACTTGCCTCCTGAAGTCTGTGATGTAATTCTGGCAGCCAGGCGTCCCTCCACAAAATCGGTATACGCCTGCAGGTGGAATAAATTTGTGGCATGGTGCACATCAAAGGCTGTGGATCCCCTTTCTGCCCCTCTTTCGGAGGTTCTCCTCTTTCTTCTTTGTCTTACCCAGCAGAGCTCTGCTCATGGCCCTATCAAGGGCTTCCTCAGCCTTCTTAAGGCTTCCTGATCAGCCTTCTCTTTTCAAGTTCCCTGTTGTAAATAGATGTTCGAGGCATCTGAGCTGTAGATTACACACTGTGCATAGATGGCCACCTAGTGTTGGGCTCGGATGTTTGCAGTTTGTTTTGTTGTAGAAAAGTCTTTGGAAGTCACGAGATAGGTGACTCCTCCTTTGAATGATACTGCGCATGGGCATCGGCTCCATCCCCAGATAGTTTTTTTCCGCCACCGGGCTCGGATGTGTTTCCAGCGCTCCGTGTTGAAGCCGAATTCCCTTGGCTCGCAATCCTCAACGGCTTCTAGAATCTAGTTCTGAACGCTTTAACTGTCTACGCTACTTCTGTAATAGGGGATCTCTGTGTATAGTCATAATCTAGTGAATAGTCCCGCCCATGTGCGTGGACCCCGGAGCAATAAAAAATAATCTCTTAAGATGTCTTCAGTGCAGTCCTGCATAGACACTTAAGAGAAAATTAAAGACAATAATGCAGCCTATATTCACAAGGCTACACTGTCCAGTACTTCAACTAGAAATGCAAAGGATATTCCACCAATATCACATTGAACACAGTCTGCTAAGTTTGACCAATAGAGAAACTTCCCCCTCCACAAAATCCTTGGAATGATAGAGAGGAAGGGATGGACAGACAAGCCCCATAGGCTGCCATTATGTGTCTGGAAAAAGGATACCGTGCCTTTAAGGAACTCTCCAGAAACCCTCGGTATCCCAGGATGCAGAGCAATAGTCCTTTTACTTTCAGTTCTTTTTCTCCGGCTCCTGCTAGCAGGACGCTGGAGCATTGAGCTCTCCCTTTTTGGGTTTAATTCGAATTTTTGACACTTTTCAAGTGTTTAGAGTGTTTCACTCGACGTCTGCCTATTCCTTCTTCCATTTGCTGGGGTTTTTTGCCAGTTTTTTGCCATTTTTCTGTCGAAAATGCCTGCATTGTTCGACAGGTGCCCTGAATGTGCCAGGAAGAAGTCCAAATCGGACGTCCACAGAGTGTATCTTCTGTCTCCCTTCATCCCATGTCCCTGAAGATTGCGAGATCTGTCAGTCTTTTTCCAAGAGGACCCTGAGGGACAGAGAGAATCCGGCCCCAAGGCCTGGAGCTGAGGAGACTTCAGGATCAAGGTGGGACTGGATCTGAGTCCTCTGTCCGTGCTGTGGCCTCTGGGGGGCTCCCCAGTCAATAGAAGGCCAGAAAACGGCACAGATCTCCGTCGACGTCTATGGCCTCGACGTCGGCGTCGAGAGGGTTGACCACCGTGTGCTCCCCGTCGACCCAGGGCTCTGGGTCGAAGCGGTGTCGCCGTTCGACGTCGAGGGGGCTGACGTCGTGCCCACGCCTTCTACGTCGGTGATCTTAGAGAACCTACATAAGCGGCAGCTGTCTCGGCCCCTGTTGCCCTTGGTGCCGGGGCTGGAAGAATCGGCGATGGAATTGTTTCTGACGCCGGCATCAACAAGATCCGCCCCCTCACGGCTGCAGAAGAAATACAGACCCCCTGACTCCGATCCGGCTTTTCTCAGATCGACCCGGTCTCAGATTCAGTGATCGTCACGGCAGCCAGGAAACAACACGCTACTACTCCATCATCCACGGTACCCCCGATAAAGAGAGTAGGCAGATGGATTCTGCAGGTCGTAAGGTCTGCACTACGGCTGCTACGTCCATGAAAGCCGCCAGTGCCATGGCTCTCGTAGGGCGATACGACCGGTCGTTGTGGGATTCCCTAGAGCAGTTTCTGGAGCATCTCCCTAGGGACAAGAGGGAGGATTTTCAGGAGATCCTCAACAAGGGCATGTTGGTGTCCAATCAAGTAATCAGTGCGGCGGCGGATTCCTCGCTCTTGGCTGCCCATGGCTACTGCCATGGGATAAATTTGAGACGTCATGCCTGGTTGCGCCTGACGTCCCTGAAACCAGAGGCCCAGCATAGGGTAGCCAACCTGCCGTTCTCTGGGGCGACATTGTTTGGAAAACACGCTGATGAGGAGATGGCCCGCATGAAGGTGGAGGCTGAAACCCTGACGGCCGTATGGTTAGAGAAGCCGAAAGAGCAGAAGAAGACTTTCCGCCCCTTCCAGAGGCGTTTAGGTGCATAGGGCAGAGGGCAGGGTCGTCAGACTGGCCAGCAGCAACATCAGCAGCAACAGTACCAGAGGCAGCCTTTCCAGAAGCGACAGAGGGTCAGAGGTGGCCAGCAGTCCTCCTTGACGCCCAAAGGCCCGGCTGGGTCTAGGCCCTGAGGTGCTACTTCCTCCTCATCCGTTACCCGCTCTGGTGGGGGGAAGCATCCAACATTACCTGGCAGAGTGGAGAGAAATTACTCAGGACAAGTGGGTGCTGAATATTGTTTGCAATGGATACAGTCTTGGTTTCACCAGCCCGCCTCCAGTGATTCCACCGGTTTGCTCACAGTTCCAACTGCGCGAGCTGCAGGCGGAGGCCAATACCCTGTTAAGAAAACGGGCAATAGAAGACGTCCCTCTGTCTCAAAGGGGAAAGGGTCTTTACTCACATTTCTTCCTAGTGCAGAAGAAGGACAAGAACGAGTTCAGGCCCATTCTGGATTTGCGACAAGCAAACAAATGGATTCGCCGGGAAAAGTTTTGCATGCTGTCTTTGCACCAGATCTATCCTCAGCTACAGAGGGGAGACTGGCTTTGCGCGATAGATCTGCAAGATGCGTACTTCCATGTGCCGATTGCACAGAAACACCGGAAGTTCCCGCGCTTCCTCGTCAGCACCAATCACTATCAGTACACCGTACTACCGTTTGGACTGAAGTCTGCACCCAGGACTTTTTCGAAATGCATGGCTGTGGTAGCAGTTCACCTGCGCAAGACCAAGGTGTTTGTCTACCCTTACCTGGACGACTGGTTGATCAAGGCCTCCACCTTCCAGGAAGCACAATTGCACTTCAACAGGACGGCCGTCCTGCTGAACCAGCTGGGGTTCTACATAAATATGTCCAAGTCTGTCCCGATTCCTGTGCAGTGCCTCCAGTACTTGGGAGCCTCCATCAATACGCTGTCAGCAAGCGTGTCTCCTTCGGAGGAGAGACGCTTATCGATCCTTCGGAAGACTCAGGCTATCATAGCTGCTCCATCTACAACAGTGAGGACGGTGACTTCTCTACTGGGGTCGATGGCCTCTTGCATCTTCCTCACTCCACATGCGCGCCTACACATGAGGCTGCTGCAGGAATGCTTGGAGGATCAGTGGGACCAGAGGAGAGGGTGCTGGGACGACAGGGTCCGGGTGTCGCTTCATGCCCGACAGTCCCTGAGATGGTGGTGCTCAGCGGAGAATCTCCTCAGGGGGATTCCTTTCCACAAGGACATTCCCACTCAGACTATCGTGACAGATACGTCTCTCCAGGGATGGGGAGCGCATTCAGACCATCTACAGATCCAGGGAACGTGGTCTCTGGCGGAGTCCACGTATCACATAAATTTCCTGGAACTCAGAGCTGTTCACTTGTCGCTGAAGGCCTTTCATCCGTCCTTCCAGACCGACTCCTTGCTTGTGCAGACTGACAATACGACCACTATGTATTACCTCAACAAGCAGGGGGGCTCAAGATCGCGCACCCTGTCCCGAGAAGCGCAGGCGATTTGGCACTAGCTGCTAGCCAGAGGATTGATGATAACGGCGACTCATCTGCCGGGTGTGCAGAATGTTAAGGCGGACGCCCTCAGCAGGTTGATCCAAGAAAACCACGAGTGGGTCATAAATGACGAGGTGCTCGACGACATCTTCGCCATGCGGGGCACTCCAGACGTAGATTTGTTCGCCACCGCCGAAAACAGAAAATGCCGCGACCTCGTCTCGAGGTATTACCAACCGGGGACTCTGGGGAACGCGTTATGGATCAGCTGGTCAAACGGCTTTCTGTACGCTTTTCCACCCATTCCCCTGATTCCGGCGGTGCTCATCAAGCTGTCCCAGTCCACGGCTCGGATGATCCTCATAGCTCCGGAATGGCCCAGACAGTGGTGGTTCACGGACCTGCTTCACCGGTCGCTCCTACCTCACCGGCAGCTGACGTGTCGGCCGGTCCTTCTCACGAAGTTCGGGGGCAGATGGTGCACCCCAACCTCTCATCGTTGAGTTTGGCGGCATGGCTCCTGAGAGAGTTCAATATGGCCACTTGAATCTCCCTGAGGATTGCATGGACATATTGAAGGAGGCTAAGAGGCCTTCCACTAGAACTTTTTACGCTTACAAGTGGAAGAGATTCTGCATCTGGTGCACTTCTAAGAACTATGATCCGACGACCTGCAAGAAGGATGACTTCCTTCCATACCTTCTGCGTCTAGCTCAGTCTGGCCTTAATTTCCATTCCATTAAGGTTCACCTCGCTGCATTGACTGCATACAGGAAATGTACTTCGCAAACATCCTTCTTACAGATTCCTGTGATAAAGGATTTTTTGGAAGGATTGAAGGTGTTCCCTTTTGTTCGGCTTCCTTCGCCTTCGTGGGAGCTGAATGTGGTGCTGTCCAGGTTGATGAAGGAACCTTTCGAGCCTATTCACAAGGCTTCACTGCAGCACCTGTCGTGGAAGGCGGCGTTCCTCGTGGCCATTACATCGGCCCGCAGGGTGAGTGAAATTCAGGCGTTGTGTTGCCAAGAACCTTATACTGTAGTTCATGCTGCTAAGGTTGTTATGCGTACTCACCCTAAGTTTATTCCCAAGGTTGTTTCTGATTTTCATATCAACCAGACTATATCTTTACCTACGTTCTATCAGAATCCTTCATCTCCAGCGGAAAGGTCTTTGCATTCCCTGGATGTTAGGAGGGTGCTGACATTTTATCTGGATAAAACCAGTGATATTCGTAGGTCAGACCAATTGTTCATCAATTATGGATCTGTCAGGACGGGTCTTGCGACCTCTAAGCAGTCTATCTCTAGGTGGATTGTGTCCTGCATACAGCTGTGTTACCAAAAAGCTAATAAGACCTTAGGAGGTAAGCCTAAGGGTCATTCCACCAGGGGCAAGGCTGCCACGACAGCATTGCTCCGTAATGTTCCGATTGCAGAAATCTGCAAGGCGGCCACTTGGAAGTCGGTTCATACCTTTGCTAAGCATTACTGCCTGGACTCTGATGCTAGGGCAGATGCTCAGGTTGGACAGGCTTCACTGCGTAATCTGTTCGCACAATAGTGGTGTTGATTCTCTTTTCTCCACCGCCGCTTTGGTGTGGGGATGGGCTTGCCATTCTATTCACTAGATTATGACTATACACAGAGATCCCCTACTACAGAAGGAGTAGTTTCTGTCCTGTAAATCCTGTTCTGTAGTAGGGGTATCTCTGTTATAGTCATAAGCGCCCTCCCTCCTCCCCGGTGGAGAGAGACATATTCCTTTACGGAATGCTACAGGTCTGGCGTGTTACGCCTTCAAAAAGAACTGAAAGTAAGTTGGACCTGCTATGCATTCTGGGAGAAGGTTCTGGAAGATTCTCTTAAAGGCACAGTATCCTGTTTTGAGCCACATAATGGCAGCCTATGGGGCTTGTCTGTCCAGGTTCTTCTCTCTATCATTCCTGAGGGAGTTTGCTGTTAAAGCAATGGAAATCTGTACAGGCTTTTGCTGTTTTGTGGATTTTGTGGTGGAATTTCTAGTTGAAGTACTGGACAGTGTAGCCTTTTAGGCTGCATTATCTGTCTTTAAATTCTCTCTTAAGTGTCTATGCTTTTCTGCATTTTTTGACACTGTAAGAGATTATTTTTGATTGCTCCGGGGTCCACGCACATGGGCGGGACTATTCACTAGATTATGACTAGGGTAAAAGGATGGCCCATCTTCGCCTAACCTTTTCTGGTAACCCTTTTATCATCCCCTTGAGGGTCTTGTTGAATCTTTCAACAAGCCCATTGCATTGTGGGTGATAGGGTGTGGTGAATTTGTAATTGACACCACATTCCTTCCACATAGCAGTCAAGTATCCTGACATGAAGTTTGCACCTCTGTCAGAGATCACCTCCTTAGGGAACCCCACTCTGTAGAAAACTCCAACCAGGGCCCTTGCCACAACAGGAGCTGTAGTGGTCCTAAGGGGAATAGCTTCTGGATACCTGGTGGCATGATCCACTACCACCAGTATGAATCTGTGCCCAGATGCTGTTGGGGGGGGGGGGGGGGGGTCCATTGGTCCAACAATGTCAATCCCCACTCTCTCAAAGGGAACCCCCACCACAGGTAGTGGTATAAGGGGGGGGCTTTGTTGTGCCACCTGATTTGCCACTGGCTTGGCAGGTGATACATGAACGACAAAAGTCATTAGTGTCCTCAGACATGTGAGGCCAGTGAAAGTGTGGGGCAAGCCTGTCCCAAGTCTTGTTCTGGCCTAAGTGACCTGCAAGGGGAATTTCATGGGCTAAGGTGAGAAGGAAGCCTCTCAGAGTCAAGGGGATGATCAGCCTCCTGGTAGCACCAGGCTTGGGGTCTCTTGCCTCAGAGTAAAGGAGTCCATCGTCCCAGTACACTTTATGGGCACCTGTAGCATTCCCTGCAGCCTCAGCAGCAGCCTGCTGTCTGAGGGGTTCAAGAGAGGGGCAGTCTAACTGGGCCTGCCTCAAGTCTGCCCTGGAAGGGCCCCCTGTCCCAAGAAACTCAACCTGTTCAGGCTCAAGCTCTTCTAGGACAGTTCCTTCTGGGGTCTTGGGATCAGTCTCCTGAGAGAGCTGATCCTCCACCCGAGGCAGGGGGGAAGAGTCAACCTTGCCCCTACTGCTCTTTCTCTTGGTTAGTGTCTGGTCCATTCTTCCAGGATCCAGCACTAGTTCAGCTGGGCATTTCTTGGCCTGTGACCTAGTCACAGCAAGGACATGTGCTGACAAACCTAACATTTCCACATGAGTCCTATACTCCACATCTGACCATAAGGAGGATTCCAAATCATTGCCCAAAAGACAGTCCACTGGGAGGTCTGAACTAACAACAACCCTTTTGAGGCCATTTACCCCTCCCCAGGAGAAATTAACAAGTGCCATACTATGGGAGGTAGTGGCATTACTAGCATTGGTCACCAGGTAGTCTGAACCCAGTATTACCTGGTCAGGGTCCACAAAGTTTGGTGTCACCATAGTGACACTGGCACAAGTGTCCCTGTAGGCCTGAGCCATTTTTCCATTAATCAAAGGCGTTTGCCTGTACTTGCCCAGAGTACTGGGACTTATTGTAGGGGTCATATCCATGTCCCCAGTACAAACAAGAACAGCCTGAGTAGGTGTCCTAACTAAGTCAGAGCCCGCCTCAGTTCCCAGGGTTAACCCCACTATAGCCTTAGGAGGATTACTACCACTACTAACTGTACTAGGGGGTGCAGATGCCTTAGGGGCAGTAGTGGTAGGAGTTGGGCCTTTCTTGGTGCACTCACTAAACCAGTGAGTATTACTTTTGCAGTACTGGCACCATGGTTTCTTCTGACCATTATTCTTCTTCTTTTGGGAATTCTGGGAATTCTGGGACCCACCCTCTTCAGATTGTTGGGGCCCTGTTGAAGACTTCTGGTCATTTTGCTTATTCTCATTGTGAGAAGTTGGCCTGATATGCAGTGCTCACTATTCTAGTGAACACTATGTATCAGTCCAAACAACCCTTATTGATGTCTGGTTGTAAGTCAACCTGATAGACCAGCTATCCTAGTAGCATGGACACGTGCAGTCTTTAGGCTAAACTCTAGAGGGCGTGTTAAGCCAGCTGTTTTACCATCACATTTACCCCTTGAACACCAAGTGAAAGGACACCACACAAGTTGTTATGAAAAATAAAGTATATTTATTTATAACAAGACTACCCTGGCTCTTTATGAGACAGGGAGCTAAGCACACAACAAAACTCTTAAAGAAATACTTAAAGTCGCACAATTTACACAAATGCCCAAGGGGCACGAAAAACCATATACTACAAAAGTGGAATGCGAATTACTAGCAGGTAAGTAACTATTCTCATAGGCTTTAGAATCGCTAGGACTGGACTACTGAACCTTTAGATTACAAGCAGGAGGCCTAGGGACGTAGTGTGCAGAGTGGGAACTCTCACGCGTAAGGCGGGAAAAAGTCTATGGAGGCTCGTAAAAGCAAAGTTAGTGTTCTCGGGCGAACCCGACTAGGTAGGTCAAAAACGAAAGTGGATCTAGACACTTAGAGAGTTGGACTACGCTGGAGCACCGGAGTACTCGGTTTACCTAGCCCAGGGGCTGCGGCTGCATAGGGTTCAAATGTCGTCGGGTTTCTTCGTTGATGAACCAGGAGCCTGAAGGAAGAAGTTGCTGGCAGGCGACCAGTGAAGAAGTTTGTGGGGATCCAAGCCTGGATCGGGGAAGAGGAAGACCTGTAAGCAGAGGGGACCAAGTTCTGAATCACTAGCCAGTGATTTAGGTGGGCACCAGAGTGGCACCGGACGAAGTCACCTCGACCAGGTGAGTGGGCGCTGCTGGGCTCTGCAGTCTCTCGGACCAGGAGGCGTTGTCGGCGACCAGGATGGAGGTGCGAGCTGTCCCACGAAGATATCTGCTGTCGACGTCGCTGGACCCAGGATTGGGGCAACAAGTCTTGGCAAATGCAAGCCCACGCGGTGGACTTAAAATGGCGTCTGGAGTGGACCAGGAGGGTCCAGGGAGCTCCTCTGTTGGAGGGGAGCAAGGGCCAGTCTGGAGCAACCAGACCAGCGGTGTTTGTCGTCGAAGTTCGTCGTCAGAGGGCCACTAGCCAACGGGCAAGTGACCTGGACAACGCGGTGAGCAGCAAAGAGCAGAAGGGCCCCACGCAGATCTCGTGGATGCAAGGGGGCTGAACTTCGGTGCTGGAGCTGCTCAGGGTCGGGGCTTCTCTTACCCCAAAGCACTCGGTCGAGGGTCACTCGGGAGTCATGCTGGGCAAGCGTCGTGCAGTCTTGAAGATGGCCGGTCCCTCGAGGTCTCGTCACACCCACGGGTCTCAGCTGGGCTGAAGATGCAGGTAGAGGTCAGAGGTGCCAGGGAAGCCGGTTCTCGTCGAGCTGGGCAGTCTTGATCCGGAGGAGAGACTTAAAGCAGACCGCGATGCTTGGATGGTGCCTGCTGCTGCAGGGTGACTACTCCTTAGTCACAAGGGAGAAATCTTGAGAAGAGTCTTGAGTTCCTTTCGTGGAAAGTCGGTTCAGGATTCAAAGATGATCTGATTTGGAAGGGGGCCTGCTCCTACCTTTATCCTGCAAAAGGGGGCTGGCACGCGACTAAGTCCTGCCCTATGGGTGGGACTAGGAAGGGGGGTGGTTACACCCCTCTCCCATGCCGGGCTTTCCCCAGCTCGGGGTGCCACTTGCAGTCACCTTCCTCTAAAGCCCTGCCTACCTAGAATACACAAAATCCTGTCTGGGACGGTGCTGGCACCGCCCCTGGCAGGAAACCCTTTGTCCTTGCCTCCTGCGCTGGGAGGACTCCCAGCAGCAGGAGGGCAGACTTGTGTCTCGGTGGCAGCATCCATCTTGTGGAGCTGAGGCTATGTCTGACTTTAACCGGGGTTACAGCTACATACATGTCGTGTCCCTCTAGGAGGGTGGAATGCTAACCCCGTCGCCAGAATTGGCGAGGGTTTAGTATTCCAATTCGTATGACACCTTACTCGACATGTTTTGATAAAGCAATACCAGAGTTGGCATATAACCGCGAGGATTATAATGCACTTAAGAGTATATGGTATGCGTTATCATGGAACAGCTATTAGGACTTGGTTCCGCAAGCTGCAAACGGGCTCAGCTCATGCCAGAGCACCATCTCACATGATTCCAAGCACTCTGCCTTCAGGATTGTTAAGGCCTGCCATAGGAGTGACTGATAGGAATACATGTGTCCATTTTAGGGTTAGATATAGGTATACTATAAATAAAGCAAAGGGTGATTACACCACCTTGCCCCAGCTGTCGTGCAGCCAGTTGTGTCCGATTTGGATGGCCAGCCAGGGGTGGCATAATACATGCTGCAGCCCCTGGTAGGCCCTGGGTACACCTATGCCCTGGGCACCTAAGGCACACTGTACAGGGACTGATAAGGTGACTCAGTATCCAATTAGATATGTACCTAAGGTACATGGAATCCATTTTACAGAGAGAGCAGTAGGCCTGGGGTCCTGAATAGCAGGGCCCCAGGTCAACTAAGTCAGAAAACCAGCAAAACACCAGGCACAAAGTTGGTGGCAACCATAGTCAGGGATCTACCTTCCTACACTCATTACCCTTGGGATCTGCTTTCTTCTGGCCACCACCCTGGTTCTGGTTCTGCTGCTTGACCCTTGTCCTGACCCATCTGTCTGCCTTCTTTCCCAATTCTTGGGGAGAGGTCAGATCTGAGTCAATAAGGTGCTGATGCAACAACTGATTCTGACAATTACTTAAGATTTGTTCTCTCATAATTAGATTATACAATCCTTTGTAATCAGTAACTTTACTTCCCAGTAACCAGCCTTCAAAAGCCTTAGTGGCACAATCAACAAAGTCAGCCCAATCTTGAGACTGAATTTTCTGGGTGTCTCTGAACAGCAACCTGTACTGCTCAGTGGTTAAGCCAAACCCATCAATCAGTGTATTCTTCAAGACTTGGTAATTGTTAGCATCCTCAGCTCTAGTAGTGAGGAGCTTATCTCTACCTTTACCTTCAAAGGAGAGCCACAATATAGCTGCCCACTGACTCTGGGGGATGCACTGGACAGTGCAGGCCCTCTCCAAAGCAGTCATCCACTTGTGGATGTCATCCCCTTGTTTAAAGGGAGGCACTATTTTACTCAGGTGTCTAGTATCAAAACTCCTGTCTTTATCCTTAGGGATATTGCTGCCACCAGTGGGGACTACCCCACTTAACTGTTGCTCTCTAGCAAAGGCAAGCTTCTCCTTGTCAAGGGCAAGTTCTTCCCTGTGAATCCTCAGATTAGCCTGTTTCATCCTTGCTTCATGTTCTCTCCTCTGAGGGGAACTCATTCTCCTCTGGGGAGAAGTCATTCTCCTCTGAGCAGAGGCATGAGAGTGCACAGATCTATTGGAGTCCCTAGAATGAGACCTATCTCTTCTAACTCCAAAGTTAGGCCTGCTTAGGGTCAGTACTGGGGGTCCCCCAGATCCTTCCCTATGTAGGTCTAAGTTGGCCCTAGTATGTCTGCTGACTATCTCAGGACCATTGTCTGCCTCATCCCCAGAAATAACCTCTTCATCCTCTTCCTCCTCTACTTCCTCAGTTTCAGGGAGGTCAGGATCACCAAGGGTACCTTCTAAGGCTGGCATGCTCCCATCTGTATGAGTAGCTCTTCTAGCATCATAAGTCTCTAAGAGACCTAACATAAAAGGAGCGGTAGGGTTAGAACCCTGTTTTAGTTTCCTGGAGGTACACAATTGTCATCTCCTGGAAGCTAAGGGCTGCATATCTGGAAGTGACCTGTGGAGGGTCAACAACCACAAGGGGAGTCTCTGAAGACTCTCCATGGGTAGACATGCTTCTAGTGTGGTGTAAGTGATACACCTACCTACACTATGGGTTTACCTACTGATCCCTTGCTAAGAGTTGTAGTCAGGGTGTGCTAAGCCCTGTTACACTACAACAGCTGGTTCAGTAGAACTCAGAGTATTTCTAATCTTGTTATATGTACCTAGGTACCTTATGTGATCTTTCAAATGATATCTCAAGATTATACGTGGTAAAACAGCAAGCTCAAATCCCAACCGCTGCACACCAATGTGAGAAGTTGGCCTGATATATGATGATCACTAATTCTAGTGATCACCTTGTATCAGTCCAAACAACCCTTATGGTGATTGGTTGTAAAGTCAACCGTATAGACCAGCTATCCTAGTAGCGTGGACAAAAGCAGTCTTTTAGGCTAATCTCTTTTGGCATGTGAAGCCAGCTGTTTTACCATAGTATAACCCCTTGAATACCAAATGAAAGGACACCACACAGGTTGTTATGAAAATAAACAGTCAATTTATTAATAACAACACCTCTGAACTCTTTATGAGATCAGAGGGCTAAGCACATGACAATACTAAAAAGGAAATACGAGTTCGCACAATATTTACACAAGTGCCTTAGGGGCACGACAAACCATATACTCAAAACAATGGAATGCGAGGAAGGAAAATACTGTTAGGAGATCCAGAGGCTGGAGGATCGGTGGGGCTACGCTTCAAACTAGGTAAGTAAGGAGCAGGAGGCCCACGGGACTCACGTGCAGAGTGGGAACTCTCACGCGGGATGCGTACCAACGTCTATGGATGCAACAGTTTACAAAGTTACAAATTCCGGACGAACCCGGCTGGATGGAGGGAAAACAACAGTGGACCTGGACACTAGGATAGTGGACCCAGACTTCAGCACCTAGAAGCTTTAGTTACCTAACCCACAGGCTGCGGGTGCATAGGGTTGAAGTTGCGTCGGGTTTTGCTGTTGATCCCGGTGATGCCTGAAACAAGAAGTTGCTGGTAGGCAGCCAGATGGAGGAGTCCGGTGGTTCCGAGGATGGAACTAAGAAGATGGAAGTCCTGAAAAGGAAAGGGACAGAGTCTTGGTCACTAGCCAGTGACGGTGCTGGAACCAGGAGGGAACCAGGAGCTGTCGCCGAGTTCAGGTGAAGGAGGGGTCGCTTCTCTCTGTAGCTGCGAGGAACAGGAGCTGCTCTTCACGACCAGGCTGGAGGCACGAGCTGTCCCACGTAGTCTGCTGCTGTTGGCGGTGTCGGATCGTCGATCTGGACAACAGGCCTTGGCTAATGCAAGCCACGCAGTGAAACAAAAATGGCGTCTGGTGCGAACCAGGAGGGTCCGGGGTGCTCCTCTTTTACAAGGAAGCAAGGGCCAGTCTGGGGGACCAGACTAGCAGAGTCGAATTCTTGGGGTCGTCGTCTCAGAGGTCACTAGCCAGCCGGCAAGTGACCAGACAACAGGACAAGCAGCAACCAGGTAAAAGGGCCCCCACGCAGATCACGGGGATGCTGGGGGGCTGGTCTTTGGTGCAGGAGCTGCGTCGGTGTAGGGCTTCTCAAACCCTGATGCACTTACACGAGGGTCACTCGGGGGTCGTGCTGGAAGCGCTGTGCAGGTTTCTTCAAGATGGCCGTCTCCACGTTGCTCGTCGCACCCACGGGTCTCAGCTGTGCTGGGTATGTGGGTAGAGGCCAGAGAGGTCTGGAGATCCGGGTCTTGTCGAGCTGGGTCGTCGGATTCCTGGAAGGAAGGACTTTGCAGCAAACCACACAGAAGCTTGATGGTGCCTGCGAAGCAGGATGGTCACTCCCTGACCATAGGGAAGATTCTTCAGTCTTCTGATGGATCAGGAGGTCGAAGGTCAAGAGTTTATTTGTGGAAGGTTGTCAAGATTAATCTAATTTGGAATGGGACCAGCTCCTACCTTTATCAGGCTAAAGGGGGCTGCACTACGACTAGGTCCCTCCCCTGGGTGGGACCAGGAAGGGGAGTGGTTACACCCCCTTTCCTTTGTCCAGTTTCCCGCCAGAGCTGGGGCTGGAGTGCCCCAGCAACTGGTTGGAACCGGTGTATGCACAGGGCACCTTGTGTGCCCCAGGCATGTCTCATTCCTTTCAGCCTGAGCCTACCCAATACACAAAATCCTGTTTGGGGTGGTGCTAGCACCTCCCAAGGCAGGAAACCCTTTGTCTGAGCCTCCCTCGCTGGAAGGACTCCCAGCAGCAGGAGGTCAGACTTGTGTCTGTGGTGGCAGCATCCATTTTGTGATGCTGAGGCTTGAGTTAACTTTAACCGGGGTTTACAGTTACCTACATGTTGTGTCCCTCTAGAAGGGTGGAATGCTAACCCCGTCGCCAGAATTGGCGAGGGGTTAGTATTCCAATTCGTATGACACCTTACTCGACATGTTTTGATAATGCTATGCCAAAGTTAGCATTTAACCGCGAGGATGATAAGAGTATATGGTATAGCGTTATCATGGAACAGCTATTAGGACTTGGTTCCGCAAGCTGCAAATGGGCTCAGCTCATGCCAGAGCACAATCTCTCATAATTCCAAGCACTCTGCCTTCAGGATTGCTAAGGCCTGCCATAGGAGTGACTGATAGGAATATATGTGTCCATTTTAGGGTTAGATATAGGAATACTATATCTAAAGCAAAGGGTGTTTACACCACCTTGCCCCAGCTGTCGTGCAGCCAGTTGTGTCTGTTTGGGTGGCCAGCCAGGGGTGGCATAATACATGCTTCAGCCCCTGGTAGGCCCTGGGTACACCTATGCCCTGGATACCTAAGGTATGCTGTACAGGGACTGATAAGGTGGCCCAGTACCAATTGGTAAAATGCACCTAAGGTACATGGTTGTAATTTAGAGTGAGAACAGCTAGGCTCTGGGTCTGATTAGCAGGCCCACAGCCAGGGAAAGTCGTAAATCAGTGAAGCAAAAATCTGGGGTGGCCATGGGATTGCAGACCCCACTCTCCTACATAACCCCCCCCCCCCCAAACTTAGGGACATTAAACTAACCTTGACCAGGTGAGTCTTCTTGCTCTAAGTGGAAGTACCTGGAGAGACCATCTGCATTACCATGGTCAGTTCCTGGGCGGTGCTCCACTGTAAAGTCCATCCCCTGTAGGGAAATGGACCACCTAAGAAGTTTGGGGTTTTCACCCTTCATTTGATTTAGCCATAAGAGGGGCTTATGGTCGGTCTGAACTTTGAAGTGAGTACCAAACAAGTATGGCCTCAACTTCTTCAGGGCCCAAACCACAGCAAAGGCCTCCCTCTCAATAGCTGACCAACGTTTCTCTCTAGGGGTCAGCCTTCTGCTTATAAAAGCAATGGGCTGGTCATGACCATCAATATTCAGCTGAGATAGAACAGCTCCCACACCCAACTCAGAAGCATCTGTTTGGACAATGAATGGCTTGGAGTAGTCTGGACTCTTGAGAATAGGTGCAGTGCACATGGCCTGCTTTAGGTCATCGAATGCCTTCTGACAGCTAACTGTCCACTGAACTTTCTTTGGCATTTTCTTACTTGTCAGGTCATTAAGTGGGGTCACAATGGTTCCATACTTTCTGACAAATTTCCTGTGATAACCAGACAGGCCCAAGAAAGCTCTGACCTGTGTCTGGGTGGTTGGAGGAGCCCAGTCCTTTATGGCCTGTATCTTGCTCTCCAGAGGTTGAACTTGGCCTCCACCTACAAGGTGGCCCAAGTATACAACTTGACTCTGCCCTATCTGGCACTTAGTAGCCTTGATAGTGAGTCCTGCCTTTTGCAGGGCCTCTACAACTTTCCTCAGGTGGATCAGGTGATCCTCCCAGGTGGAGCTAAAGACAGCAATATCATCTAGATATGCTGCACAGAAGTCATCCAACCCAGTGAGAACTTGGTTCACCAACCTTTGAAAAGTGGCAGGTGCATTTTTCAAACCAAAGGGCATCACCACAAATTGGTAATGACCTCCTGGGGTAGAAAATGCTGTCTTGGCCTTGGCATCCTCAGCTAACCTGATTTGCCAATAACCAGCTGTTAGGTCAAATGTACTTAAGAAAGTTGCAGAAGCCAACTTATCTATCAGTTCATCTGCCCTGGGTATTGGATGGGCATCTGTCTTAGTGACAGCATTGAGACCCCTGTAGTCTACGCAAAACCTCATCTCTCTCTTACCATCCTGGGTGTGAGGTTTAGGCACTAGAACTACAGGACTAGCCCAAGGGCTCTCTGAGGGTTCAATGACTCCCAATTCCAACATCTTTTGTACTTCAGTTTTTATGCAGTCCCTGACGTGGTCAGGCTGCCTGTAGATTTTACTCTTTATAGGCAGACTGTCTCCAGTGTCCACCTCATGTGTGCACCAGTTTGTCTGACTGGGGGTCAAAGAAAACATTTGTCTGTAGGATTGAAGGACTTGCCTACAATCCTGCTGCTGATGCTCAGAGAGGCTGTCAGAAAAGACTACACCATCTACTGACCCATCATCAGGGTTCTGAGTGAGCACGTCTGGGAGAGGGTCACTCTCTTCCTCCTGTCCCTCATCTGTGGCCATGAGCAAGCCCATGTCCTCCCTGTCAACAAATGCTTTGAGCCTATTCACATGAAGTACTCTGTGAGGGCTCCTGGGAGTTCCCATGTCCACCAAATAGGTGACTTCTCCCTTTTGTTCAATGATGGTGTGGGGTCCAGACCATTTGTCTTGGAGAGCTGCTGGGGCCACTGGCTCCAACACCCACACCTTCTGTCCTGGATGGTATACAGTTAGGACAGCCTTTTGGTCATGCCAAGCTTTTTGAAGTTCCAGGCTGGCCTCAAGGTTTTTAGATGCCTTCTCCATGTACTCTGCCATCCTGGAGCGGAGACCAAGTACATAGTCCACTATGTCAAGTTTAGGCTTTTTGAGAGGTAACTCCCATCCTTCCTTCACAAGACATAGGGGTCCTCTTACAGGATGTCCAAACAAAAGCTCAAAAGGGCTGTAACCAACCCCCTTCTGTGGGACCTCTCTGTAAGCAAACAGAAGGCAGGGTAAAAGGATGTCCCATCTTCGCCTAAGCTTTTCTGGTAACCCTTTTATCATCCCTTTGAGGGTCTTGTTGAATCTCTCAACAAGCCCATTGCATTGTGGGTGATAGGGTGTGGTGAATTTGTAATTGACACCACATTCCTTCCACATAGCAGTCAAGTATCCTGACATAAAGTTGGCACCTCTGTCAGAGATCACCTCCTTAGGGAACCCCACTCTGGAGAAAGCTCCAACCAGGGCCCTTGCCACAACAGGAGCTGTAGTGGTTCTAAGGGGAATAGCTTCTGGATACCTGGTGGCATGATCCACTACCACCAGTATAAATCTGTGCCCAGATGCTGTTGGGGGGTCCATTGGTCCAACGATGTCAATCCCCACTCTTTCAAAGGGAACCCCCACCACAGGTAGTGGTATAAGGGGGGCCTTTGTTGTGCCACCTGATTTGCCACTGGCTTGGCAGGTGATACATGAACGACAAAAGTTCTTAGTGTCCTCAGACATATGGGGCCAGTGAAAGTGTGGGGCAAGCCTGTCCCAAGTCTTATTCTGGCCTAAGTGACCTGCAAGGGGAATTTCATGGGCCAAGGTGAGAAGGAAACCTCTCAGAGTCAAGGGGATGACCAGCCTCCTGGTAGCACCAGGCTTGGGGTCTCTTGCCTCAGAGTAAAGGAGTCCATCGTCCCAGTACACTTTATGGGCACCTGTGGCATTCCCTGCAGCCTCAGCAGCAGCCTGCTGTCTGAGGGGTTCAAGAGAGGAACAGTCTAACTGTGCCTGCCTCAAGTCTGCCCTGGAAGGGCCCCCTGTCCCAAGAAACTCAACCTGTTCAGGTTCAAGCTCTTCTAGGACAGTTCCTTCTGGGGTCTTGGGGTCAGTCTCCTGAGGGAGCTGATCCTGTTCCTGAGGCAGGGGGGAAGGGTCAACCTTACCCCTACTGCTCTTTCTCTTGGTTAGTGTCTGGTCCATTGTTCCAGGATCCAGCACTAGTTCAGCTGGGCATTTCTTGGCCTGTGACCTAGTCACAGCAAGGACATGTGCTGACAAACCTAACATTTCCACATGAGTCCTATACTCCACATCTGACCATAAGGAGGATTCCAAATCATTGCCCAAAAGACAGTCCACAGGGAGGTCTGAACTAACAACAACCCTTTTGAGGCCATTTACCCCTCCCCAGGAGAAGTTAACAAGTGCCATACTATGGGAGGTAGTGGCATTGCTAGCATTAGTCACCAGGTAGTCTGCTCCCAGTATTACCTGGTCAGGGTCCACAAAGTTAGGTGTCACCATGGTGACACTGGCACAAGTGTCCCTGTTGGCCTGAGCCATTTTTCCATTAATCAAAGGCGTCTGCCTGTACTTGCCCAGAGTACTGGGACTTATTGTAGGGGTCATATTCATGTCCCCAGTACAAACAAGAACAGCCTGAGTAGGTGTTCTGACTAAGTCAGAGCCCGCCTCAGTTCCCAGGGTTAACCCCACTATAGCCTTGGGAGGATTACTACCACTACTAACTGTACTAGGGGGTGCAGGTGCCTTAGGGGCAGTAGTGGTAGGAGTTGGGCCTTTCTTGGTGCACTCACTAAACCAGTGAGTATTACTTTTGCAGTACTGGCACCATGGTTTCTTCTGACCATTCTTCTTTTGGGAATTCTGGGACCCACCCTCTTTAGATTGTTGGGGCTCCGTTGAAGACTTCTGGTCATTTTGCTTGTTCTCATTACCCTTGGGATCTGCTTTCTTCTGGCCACCTCCCTGGTTCTGGTTCTGCTGCTTGACCCTTGTCCTGACCCATCTGTCTGCCTTCTTTCCCAATTCTTGGGGAGAGGTCAGATCTGAGTCAATAAGGTGCTGATGCAACAACTGATTTTGACAATTATTTAAGATTTGTTCTCTCATAATTAGATTATACAATCCTGTGTAATCAGTAACTTTACTTCCCAGTAACCAGCCTTCAAAAGCCTTAGTGGCACAATCTACAAAGTCAGTCCAATCTTGAGACTGAATTTTCTGGGTGTCTCTGAACAGCAACCTGTACTGTTCAGTGGTTAAGCCAAACCCATCAATCAGTGTATTCTTCAAGACTTGGTAATTGTTAGCATCCTCAGCTCTAGTAGTGAGGAGCTTATCTCTACCTTTGCCTTCAAAGGAGAGCCACAAAATAGCTGCCCACTGACTCTGGGGGATGCACTGGACAGTGCAGGCCCTCTCCAAAGCAGTCATCCACTTGTGGATGTCATCCCCTTGTTTAAAGGGGGGCACTATTTTACTCAGGTGTCGAGTGTCAAAACTCCTGTCTTTATCCTTCGGGATATTGCTGCCACCAGTGGGGACTACCCCACTCAACTGTTGCTCTCTAGCAAAGGCAAGCTTCTCTTTGGCAAGGGCAAGTCCTTCCCTCTGAATCCTTAGATTAGCCTGCTTCATCCTTGCTTCATGTTCTCTTCTCTGAGGGGAAGTCAGTCTCCTCTGGGGAGAGATCATTCTCCTCTGAGCAGAGGCATGAGAGTGCACAGAGATGTTGGAGTCCCTAGAATGAGATCTATCTCTTCTAACTCCAAAGTTAGGCCTGCTTAGGGTCAGTACTGGGGGTCCCCCAGATCCTTCCCTATGTAGGTCTAAGTTGGCCCTAGTAAGCCTGACTAGCTCAGGACCATTGTCTGCCTCATCCCCAGAGTTTCCTCTTCCTCCACCTCCTCTTCTACTTCCTCAGTTTCAGGGAGGTCAGGATCACCAAGGGTACCTTCTAAGGGGGGCATGCTCCCATCTGTCTGAGAAGCTTTACTAGCATCAAAAGTCTCTAAGAGACCTAACAGAAAAGGAGTGGTAGGGTTAGAACCCTGTTTTAGTTTCCTGGAGGTACACAATTGTCTCATCTCCTGGAAGCTAAGGCCTGCATATCTGGAAGTGACCTGTGGAGGGTCAACAGCCACAAGGGGAGTCTCTGAAGACTCTCCATGGGTAGACATGCTTCTAGTGTGGTGTAAGTGATGCACCTACCTACACTATGGGTTTACCTACGGATCCCTTGCTAAGAGTTGTAGTCAAGGTGTGCTAAGCCTTGTTGCACTACAACAGCTGGTTCAGTAGAACTCAGAGTATTCTAAGTTAAGTTATATGTACCTGGGTACTTATGTGATCTTTCAATTGATATTCTTAGGATACGTGCGAGGTAAAACAACAGCAAGCTCAAATCCCAACCGCTGCACACCAATGTGAGAAGTTGGCCTGATATATAGTGCTCACTATTCTAGTGATCACTTTGTATCATACCAAACAACCCTTATTGATGATTGGTTGTAAGTCAACCTTTCAGACCAGCTATCCTAGTAGCATGGACACGAGCAGTCTTCAGGCTAAACTCTAGAGGGCGTGTTAAGCCAGCTGTTTTACCATCACATATACCCCTTGAACACCAAGTGAAAGGACACCACACAAGTTGTTATGAAAATAAAGGATATTTATTTATAACAAGTCTACCCTGAACTCTTTATGAGTCAGGGAGCTAAGCACAATACAAAACTCTTACGAAAATACTTTGAGTTGCACAATTTACACAAATGCCCGAGGGGCACGAAAAACCATATACTACAAAAGTGGAATGCGAAATACTAGCAGGTAAGTAACAAGATCCAGAGGCTTCAGGATCGCTAGGACTACACTACTGAACCCTAAGGTTAGGAGCAGGAGGCCTAGGGAGATCGTGTGCAGAGTGTGCACTCTGACGCGGGACAAAGTCTATGGATGCTAGATTTCGTAAAGTTAGTGTTATCGGACGAATCCGACTAGTTAGGCTGAAAACGAAAAAGGATCTGGACACTTAGATAGTGAACCTTCGTGGGAGCACCGAAATGCTCAAGTTACCTAGCCCAGGGGCTGCGGATGCATAGGGTTCAAAAGACGTCGGGAATCCTCGTTAGTCTATGGAGCCTGAAAGAAGAAGTTGCTGGCAGGCGACCAGTGATGAAGTTCAATGGGACCCAAGCCTGGATCGGAGTTGAAGATGACCTGAAAGCAGAGGGGACTCAGTTCTTGATCACTAGCCAGTGATCAGATGGGCACCAGGATGGCACCGGATGAGGGCACCTCGACCAGGTGAGTGGGCGACGCTTGGCGCTGCAGTCTCTCGGACCAGGAGGCGTTGTCGGCGACCAGGATGGAGGGGCGGGCTGTCCCACGAGGGTGTCTGCTGTCGGCGCTGCTGAAACCAGGATTGGAGCAACAAGCCTTGGCAAAGGCAAGCCCACGCGGTGGACTCAAGATGGCGTCTGGAGTGGACCAGGAGGGTCCGGGGTGCTCCTCTGTTGGAGGGGAGCTAGGGCCAGTCTGGAGCAACCAGACCAGCGGTGAAATCGTCGTGGTACGTCGTCAAGAGGGTCACTAGCCAACGGGCAAGGGACCGGACAACGTGGCAAGCAGCAAGGAAGCAGAAGGGCCCCACGCAGATCTCGGGGATGCTGGGGGGCTGGACTTCGGTGCTGGAGCTGCTTAGGGTTAGGGCTTCTCAAACCCCAGTGCACTTACTCGAGGGTCTCTCGGGGGTCGTGCTGGAGAAGCGTCGTGCAGGTCATGAAGATGGCCGGTCCCATGGGTCTCGTCGCACCCACGAATCTCAGCTGTGCTGGATGATGTAGGTAGAGGTCAGAGATGGCAGGGAATCCGGGTCTCGTCGAGCTGGGCAGTCTGGATCCAGAGGATGGACTTACAGCAAACCGCAAGAGCTTCGATGGTGCCTGCTGGTGCAGGGTGGCTACTTCTTAGCCACAAGGGAGAGTCTTCAGAAGAGTCAAGAGTTCCTTTCGTGGAAAGTAGTTTCAAGATTCAAGATTATCTAATTTGGGAAGGGGGCCTGTGTGAGAAGTTGGCCTGATATATAATGTTCACTATTCTAGTGAGCACTTTGTATCAGTCCAAACAACCCTTATTGATTGGTTGTAAGTCAACCTTATAGACCAGCTATCCTAGTAGCATGGATACGAGCAGTCTAAGGCTAAGACTCTAGAGGGCGTGTTAAGCCAGCTGTTTTACCATCACATTACCCCTTGAACACCAAGTGAAAGGACACCACACAAGTTGTTATCAAAAATAAAGTATATTTATTTATAACAGGACTACCCTGGCTCTTTATGAGACAGGGAGCTAAGCACACAACAAAACTCTTAAAGAATTACTGAAAGTCGCACAATTTACACAAATGCCCGAGGGGCACGAAAAACCATATACACAAGAAGTGGAATGCGAAGTTACTAGCAGGTAAGTAATACTTTTCTAGACTGTAGAAATGCTAGGCCTACAATGCTGAACCCTTGGATTAGAAGCAGGAGGCCTAGGGACGCCGTGTGCAGAGTGGGAACTCTCACGCGTAATGCGGGAACAAGTCTATGGATACTAGCAATTGCAAAGTTACTGTTCTCGGGCGAGCTCGACTAGGTGGGTCGAAAACGAGAGTGGATCCGAACACTTAGGGTGTTGGACTATGCTGGAGCGCCGGAGTACTCAGTTTACCTAGCCCAGGGGCTGCGGCTGCATAGGGTTCAAGTTGCGTCGGAAACCCTCGTTGAAGATCCAGGAGCCTGAAGAAAGAAGTTGCTGGCAGGCGGCCAGTGAAGAAGTTTGTGGTGATCCAAGCCTGGATCAGGGGAGAAGAAGACCTGTAAGCAGAGGGGACCAAGTTCTGAATCACTAGCCAGTGATTTAGGTGGGCACCAGGATGGCACCGGACGAAGTCACCTCGACCAGGTGAGTGGGCGCTGCTGGGCTCTGCAGTCTCTCGGACCAGGAGGCGTTGTCGGCGACCAGGATGGAGGTGCGAGCTGTCCCACGAAGGTCTCTGCTGTCGACGTCGCTGGACCCAGGATTGGGGCAACAAGTCTTGGCAAATGCAAGCCCACGCGGTGGACTTAAAAATGGAGTCTGGAGTGGACCAGGAGGGTCCAGGGTGCTCCTCTTTTGGAGGGGAGCAAGGGCTAGTCTGGAGCAACCAAACCAGTGGTGTTTGTCGTCGTGAAGCGTCGTAAGAGGGCCACTAGCCAACGGGCAAGTGACCGGGACAACGCGGTGAGCAGCAAAGAGCAGAAGGGCCCCACGCAGATCTCGTGGATGCAGGGGGGCTGAACTTCGGTGCTGGAGCTGCTCAGGGTCGGGGCCTCTCTTACCCCAAAGCACTCAGTCGAGGGTCACTCGGTGGTCGTGCTGGACAAGCGTCGTGCAGTCTTCAAAGATGGCCGGTCCCTCGAGGTCTCGTCACACCCACGGATCACAGCTGGGCTGATGATGCAGGTTGAGGTCAGAGGTGCCAGGGAAGCCGGTTCTCGTCGTGCTGGGCAGTCTTGATCCGGAGGAGGGACTTACAGCAGACCGCGATGCTTTGTTGGTGCCTGCTGCTGCAGGGTGACTACTCCTTAGTCACAAGGGAGAAATCTTGAGAAGAGTCTTTCGTGGAAAGTTGGTTCAGGATTCAAAGATGATCTGATTTGGAAGGGGGCCTGCTCCTACCTTTATCCTGCAAAAGGGGGCTGGCACGTGACTAAGTCCTGCCCTATGGGTGGGACTAGGAGGGGGGTGGTTACACCCCTCTCCTTTGGCGGGCTTTCCCCAGATCAGGGGCTGGAGTGCCCCTGGAACTGGTTCAAGCCGGCCTATGCACAGTGAGCACCGGGGTGCCACTTGCAGTCACCTTCCTCTAAAGCCCTGCCTACCTAGGATACACAAAATCCTGTCTGGGACGGTGCTGGCACCGCCCCTGGCAGGAAACCCTTTGTCCTTGCCTCCTGTGCTGGGAGGACTCCCAGCAGCAGGAGGGCAGACTTGTGTCTCGGTGGCAGCATCCATCTTGTGGAGCTGAGGCTATGTCTGACTTTAACCGGGGTTACAGGTTACATACATGTGGTGTCCCTCTAGAAGGGTGGAATGCTAACCCCGTCGCCAGAATTGCCGAGGGGTTAGTATTCCAATTCGTATGACACCTTACTCGACATGTTTTGATAAAGGGATACCAGAGTTGGCATGTAACAGCGAGGATTATAATGCACTTAAGAGTATATGGTATGCGTTATCATGGAACAGCTATTAGGACTTGGTTCCGCAAGCTGCAAACGGGCTCAGCTCATGCCAGAGCACCATCTCACATGATTCCAAGCACTCTGCCTTCAGGATTGATAAGGCCTGCCATAGGAGTGACTGATAGGAATATATGTGTCCATTTTAGGGTTAGATATAGGAATACTATATCTAAAGCAAAGGGTGTTTACACCATCTTGCCCCAGCTGTCGTGCAGCCAGTTGTGTCAGTTTTGGATGGCCAGCCAGGGGTGGCATAATACATGCTTCAGCCCCTGGTAGGCCCTGGGTACACCTATGCCCTGGATACCTAAGGTATACTGTACAGGGACTAATAAGGTGACTCAGTATCCAATCAGTTATGTACCTAGGGTACATGGAATCCATTTTAACACCTTGCCCCAGCTGTGGTGCAGCCAGTTGTGTCTGTTTGGGTGGCCAGCCAGGGGTGACATAATACATGCTTCAGCCCCTGGTAGGCCCTGGGTACACCTATGCCCTGGATACCTAAGGTATGCTGTACAGGGACTGATAAGGTGGCCCAGTACCAATTGGTAAAATGCACCTAAGGTACATGGTTGTAATTTAGAGAGAGAACAGCTAGGCTGTGGGTCTGATTAGCAGGCCCACAGCCAGGGAAAGTCGTAAATCAGTGAAGCAAAAAGCAAACATCTGCGGTGGCCATGGGATTGCAGACCCCACTCTCCTACAGTCCTGTTGTCTGGTCACTTGCCGGCTGGCTAGTGACCTCTGAGACGACGACCCCAAAAATTCGACTCTGCTAGTCTGGTCCCCCAGACTGGCCCTTGCTTCCTTGTAAAAGAGGAGCACCCCGGACCCTCCTGGTCCGCACCAGACGCCATCTTTGTTTCACCGCGTGGCTTGCATTAGCCAAGGCCTGTTGTCCAGATCGACGATCCGACACCGCCAACAGCAGCAGACTACGTAGGACAGCTCATGCCTCCAGCCTGCTCGTGAAGAGCAGCTCCTGGTCCTCGCAGCTACAGAGAGAAGCGGCCCCTCCTTCACCTGAACTCAGCGACAGCTCCTGGTTCCCTCCTGGTTCCAGCACCGTCACTGGCTAGTGACCAAGACTCTGTCCCTTTACTTTTCAGGACTTCCATCTTCTTAGTTCCATCCTTGGAACCACCGGACTCCTCCATCTGGCTGCCTGCCAGCAACTTCTTGTTTCAGGCATCACCGGGATCAACAGCAAAACCCGACGCAACTTCAACCCTATGCACCCGCAGCCTGTGGGTTAGGTAACTAAAGCTTCTAGGTGCTGAAGTCTGGTCCACTATCCTAGTGTCCAGGTCCACTGTTGTTTTCCCTCCATCCAGCCGGGTTCGTCCGGAATCCGTAACTTTGTAAACTGTAGCATCCATAGACGTTGGTACACATCACGCGTGAGAGTTTCCATGCTGCACGTGAGTCCCGTGGGCCTCCTGCTCCTTACTTACCTAGTTTGTAGCGCAGCCCCACCGATCCTCCAGCCTCTGGATCTCCTAACAGTATTTTCCTTCCTCGCATTCCATTGTTTTGAGTATATGGTTTGTTGTGCCCCTAAGGCACTTGTGTAAATATTGTGCGAACTCGTATTTCCTTTTTAGTATTGTCATGTGCTTAGCCCTCTGATCTCATAAAGAGTTCAGAGGTGTTGTTATTAATAAATAGACTGTTTATTTTCATAACAACCTGTGTGGTGTCCTTTCATTTGGTATTCAAGGGGTTATACTATGGTAAAACAGCTGGCTTCACATGCCAAAAGAGATTAGCCTAAAAGACTGCTTTTGTCCACGCTACTAGGATAGCTGGTCTATACGGTTGACTTTACAACCAATCACCATAAGGGTTGTTTGGACTGATACAAGGTGATCACTAGAATTAGCGAACATCATATATCAGGCCAACTTCTCACATTTTGCGTACACTGATCAGTCACACAATCATTTACCACATTTAGGCATTTTCCCGAGTGAACAACGGAAAGTCCAGACTGACGTTTATTATTTTAAATGTTAGTTGAACGCACCAGTGATCCTGAATTACCCGAGTACCGGCTAGAATAAAACCATGCAGTGAATGTGTTGCGAATGTAATACGGGTAGTCTTTTAAATGAGGGCTAAGTGACTATTAAATGCAGATCCTGTTTCCAGTGCGAAAATAATTAGCCACAGCAGTTAAATGTCTATTTTCCTCCAAAAGTGATCCCCCGCCCCCGCAATTTCCCGGCCGCTTTTCATTTCCCCGCTTTTCCTAGCATCCTAGCATCGTTTTGACCGCAGCTCTTTTTATTCAATCCTCGGGCAGAGACTCTTCGCGCCGGATCTTGGTCGGTTTGTTCTTCGTTGTTTTTAGCCGGGCTCGGCTCCGCCTGTCCCACCTCTCTCTGGACCACATGCATCCCCCCCCTTTGAACTTTAAGCCGTTGCTTCTTTCTTTGCTGTTTTCGGCCACCACCACAGCATCACTCAGCGCCAACCCCACAGCATCACTCAGCGCCAACCCCACAGCATCACTCAGCGTCACCCCCAGCATCACTCAGCGTCACCCCCAGCATCACTCAGCGTCACCCCCAGCATCACTCAGCGTCACCCCCAGCATCACTCAGCGCCACCCCCAGCATCACTCAGCGCCACCCCCAGCATCACTCAGCGCAACCCCCAGCATCACTCAGCGCAACCCCCAGCATCACTCAGCACCACCACATTATCACTCAGCACCACCACATTATCACTCAGCACCACCACATTATCACTCAGCACCACCACATTATCACTCAGCACCACCACATTATCACTCGGCACCACCACATTATCACTCGGCACCACCACATTATCACTCGGCACCACCACATTATCACTCGGCACCACCACATTATCACTCGGCACCACCACATTATCACTCGGCACCACCACAGCATCACTCGGCACCACCACAGCATCACTCGGCACCACCACAGCATCACTCGGCACCACCACAGCATCACTCGGCACCACCACAGCATCACTCAGCACCACTACAGCACCACTCAGCACCACCACAGCACCACTCAGCACCACCACAGCACCACTCAGCACCACGCAGCGCCACCCCAGCATCACTCATGACCACCACAGCACCACTCAGCACCACCACATTATCACTCAGCACCACCACAGCACCACTCAGCACCACCACAGCACCACTCAGCACCACCACAGCACCACTCAGCACCACACATTATCACTCAGCACCACCACACCAGCATCACTCAGCAGCACCACCACATTATCACTCAGCACCACCACATTATCACTCAGCACCACCACAGCATCACTCAGCGCCACACCAGCATCACTCAGCAGCACCACTCAGCACCACCACATTATCACTCGGCACCACCACATTATCACTCGGCACCACCACATTATCACTCGGCACCACCACATTATCACTCGGCGCCACCACGGCATCACTCGGCGCCACCCCGGCATCACTCGGCGCCACCCCGGCATCACTCGGCGCCACCCCGGCATCACTCGGCGCCACCCCGGCATCACTCGGCGCCACCCCGGCATCACTCGGCGCCACCCCGGCATCACTCGGCGCCACCCCGGCATCACTCGGCGCCACCCCGGCATCACTCGGCGCCACCCCGGCATCACTCGGCGCCACCCCGGCATCACTCGGCGCCACCCCGGCATCACTCGGCGCCACCCCGGCATCACTCGGCGCCACCCCGGCATCACTCGGCGCCACCCCGGCATCACTCGGCGCCACCCCGGCATCACTCGCCGCCAGCCCGGCATCACTCGCCGCCAGCCCGGCATCACTCGGCGCCACCCCGGCATCACTCGGCGCCACCCCGGCATCACTCGGCGCCACCCCGGCATCACTCGGCGCCACCCCGGCATCACTCGGCGCCACCCCGGCATCACTCGGCGCCACCCCGGCATCACTCGGCGCCACCCCGGCATCACTCGGCGCCACCCCGGCATCACTCGGCGCCTCCACAGCATCACTCGGGGCCTCCACAGCATCACTCGGGGCCTCCACAGCATCACTCGGGGCCTCCACAGCATCACTCTGAGGCCTCGGGGCCTCCACAGCATCACTTGGAGGCCTCGGGGCCTCCACAGCATCACTTGGAGGCCTCGGGGCCTCCACAGCATCACTCAGGGGCACCACATCATCACTATGCGCTACCATAGCATCACTGAACGCCACAGCAACAATCGTCGCCACCACAACATCACTCCGCGCCATCACAGCATCCATCTGTGCAACCATTCAACAACAACTGGTTCAAATATGTTCTCTCAATGTTTCAACCTTTATTACAAATGTCACAAAAAGATGTTAATATTTCACTTCTGTTCTTGGATTTTCGTCACAATAAAATACACTGAACATAATCTTCACAAAAGTTATTTACAAAAGTTTAAGCTATTGCCATTATAAATTACAATCACTTTTATTTAAGTATTAATTATTTAAAAAAAGTAAAAGCCATTGTTTGGAATATCAATACATCTAAGTCACGTAAATACAAAACATGTTGCATTACAAATGCTATAGGTGTCACATTTGCTAAAGTTATAACTATTGGCATTGTAAATGACATAGCTATAAATTTAGCTATTTTCAAAACCAACACATACATAAAAAAATTGTCATTTACAAGACCAATAGCTCAAACTTTGCTAATGTGAGACCTATTGCATTGCAAATGCTTGTTAAAAGTAAACATGTAGAAGAAATTTCATAGAAAAGCAGACAATGGATTCCTATGTAGAAATTACAGGTTACTAGTAAACTCGGTTAGGATTACTTTTGCGGTTCAGTACTGGGCTACAAGGTACAGTACTAGCTTCTCTCCTGATCCCAGGTGAGTACTTCGGAATTCGGTTGATTTTATATGAATATTTTCAGTTTCCAAAACTTCACACTTAGAAAATTTTTCGAGTCAAACCAGTCAATGTTATCCAGTGGCAGGTAAGTGAGTTACCGGTTTCCAGGTGAATACTCGACTGGTGAAGTTAAGGTTCTTGGCATAGTCCCGGGGGGTCCCCCAGGGTCAGGTAGGTACCGTTGGTTCACCCTCAGCGGCACAGGGGCGGCCGGGTGCAGAGGTAGTTAGGCCCAATGTTATCCAATGGGGGGCAGGGGGCCTCCGCTCGGTGGCTGCTGGCTAGCAGGCCACACAGCTGTGGGAGCTGGGTGCCTGGTCACTTGCTCAGGGCAACTGGGGAAGTAGGGTAGGGTACAAGGGCACTGGGGTGGCTGGGTGCTTTTGAGCCGTCGGGCGCTCAATGTTATTCAATGAGGAACTTGAAAAGGGAACATAGGCTGCAGGCTTGGGAAAGGAGGATCTTCTGGAGCGATCAACACTTCGAGGGGTAAGTTGGGATCTTGGAGGATAGGTAGGCACCCAGTAGTTGGGCACAGGGGGCCGTGGTGTGCCGGGTGCAGAGGTGTCTTTTGAGGTCGGGAAAACTTACCCCCTACTGGGAGCGGTCGGAGGGGTCCTTTGTCCTGAGGATGTAGGCGTCGTCGAGGAGGGTCTTGATGTACTGGACTTTGGGTCCCAGTCGCCAGGGGGACGTCCTCGTGGTCCTGGATCACTCGGGCATGGGCTGGGCCCCGCGGGTGCAGAGTGGGTTGGTCCGGAGCTTCCTGGCTGGCACCATGGGGGTTGTTGCAGCAGAGCCTCTGCTGATGGGAGTCCCAGGCTTTGAGAGGGGTCAAGGCAGGCAGGTCCTCAGGGTGTCCCAAGGTTGCTGTCCGCATGAGTCGCCGGGATTAGGCAGGAGAAGGTTCCAGGATCGACAGGCTGGTAGGACTGGGGCCAAGTCAGTTGTTGTCGTCCTGTTGTTAGCAGCTGCACGGCAGGTCTTCTTGATCTTCTTTCTTTTTTTCTTATCGGGATCTGAAGAAGGAAGGTTCAGGGAGCCCCTAAATTCTCAATTTACGGGTGTTACAGGTAGGGCAAGGGCAGGGACCAATAGGTCCCTGTCCTGGGGTGGGTACACCCCCCTAGCCTGCTCCTCTCCTGTGGGAGGGGGGCAGGAGCCTAGCTGTGATTGGGCAGGGCTCCCCATCTTCAAGATGGCTGGTGCCCAGGGTCGTTCTTAACCTCGCCTCTCCCACCTGAGGGATGGGGTTGGCACAGGCTGCCCCCCCCCCTTCCTGACGTAGGGTTTCCCGCCATTCTTCCCACCAGAGTGGGGGTCAGAACCGGTGGGGGCCAGTTGCTGAGTAAAGCAAATGGTCTGGAGAAGCTCACAGAGGCGGCATGCCTTTGAAGCTTCCCCCTGCCCATCCTGGGGGAGTAGACCTAGCACCTCGCCCAGGATGGGCATTGTTGCAGGCCCAGGAGAGCGGGGCTCTCCACCCAGGGGTCCATCAACATGTCTGCTGTGTGTCAGCCTCTGCAGCCACTCAGCGCAGACGTGGATTGTAGGTTAGGTTTTCAGGGGGCATCTCTAAGATGCCCTCTGGTGCATTTTACATTAAATCTCACACGGGCATCAGTGTGGGTTTAATGTGCTGAGAAGTTTGGTACCAAACTGGTCAGTCTTCTGAGTAGCCATTATGGTGCTGTCAAGTTCGTAATGGCAACCTCCCAGCACCATATACTCTTAATGGCATCACTGCACTTACAGTGCCCAGGAATGGCCCTGGGTACTGTAGGGGCACAGGGCTCATGCACCTGTGCCCACACCTCTGGCATAGTGCACCTAGCTAGAGGGGTGACTGAAGTATGCCAGGGCAGTGGGTTCTGTTGGCATGGCACACAGGGATATGTGCCATGTCGCCTCTTTGTTTAGTTCTGTACTTCGACACTCAGCCTGCAAAGGCTGTGTCAGGGTACAGGACCCCTGAGGGTGGAACAATAAGTACTGCAGCCCTCAGGAGTCTTTTCTGGTCACCGTGCCCTGGGTACCTAGGGTACCATTTACTAGGGGCTGATAGGTGGCCAGAGATGCCATTTTAGTTTCAACACAGTTTTAGGGAAGGAACACAGGCCCTGGGTACCTCGTTGGCAGGAGCCCAGGGCACACTCAGTCAAAGCACAACAGCAGTTCAGAAAAGAATGGGGGCATACCAATGCAAGAAAGATGGCACTTTATCACACAACACCCCCCCCAAACGAAAAGTGAGGAGACTAACCTTGCCCTAGGGAGTCTTCATTGTGTAAGTGGAAGAACCTGGAAAGTCTATCTGCATTGGCATGGGCAGTCCCTGGTCGGTGTTCCACTTCAAAGTCCATAGCCTGTAGGGAGATGGAACATCTCAATAGTTATGGATTTTCCCTATTTGCATTAGCCATCTGAGAGGTCTGTGGTCAGTTTGAACCAGGAAGTGAGTTCCAAACAAGTAGGGCCTCAACTTCTTCAGGGACCAAACCACAGCAAAGGCCTCCCTCTCAATGGCACTCCAACGCTGCTCTCTGGGGAGTAGCCTCCTGCTTATAAAAGCAACAGGTTGGTCTTGGACTTCCTCATTGATCTGGGAGAGGACCGCTCCTATCCCCAGCTCTGAGGCATCAGTCTGCACTATGAACTGCTTGGAGAAGTCTGGTGCTTTTACAATTTACAATTTTTTCTGGTGCTTTTACAATTTACAATGGGTGCTGAGCACATTGCTTCTTTCAGGGTGTCAAAAGCCTTTTGGCAGCTAACAGTCCAGTTTACTTTCTTGGGCATTTTATTGGATGTGAGTTCTGTGAGGGGAGTCACAATGGACCCATATCCTTTCACAAACTTCCTGTAGTATCCAGTCAAGCCAAGGAATGCCCTGACTTGGGTTTGGGTGGTTAGAGCTGCCCAGTCCAGGATGCTCTGGATCTTGGGCTGTAAGGGTTGGACCTGGCCTCCACCATCAAGGTGGCCCAAGTACACCACAGTGCCCTGCCCTATCTGGCATTTGGATACCTTGATAGTCAGTCCTTGAAGAGGCCTCTCCCAAACCTCTTTTACAAGGCAAACCCCTACCCTGGTGAAGACACCCAGGAGGACCTTGGCTACTGCAGGAGCTGTAGTAACCCTGTAGTAACCCTGTAGTAACCCTAAGGGGAATTGCTACAGGGTACCTAGTGGCATGGTCCACTACTACTAAAATTAATTTGTTCCCTGAGGCTGTGGGAGGTCCAAATGGACCCACAATGTCCACACCTACCCTTTCAATGGGTACCCCCACCACTGGCAGTGGTATCAGGTGGGCCTTTGGTTTGCCACCTGTCTTGCCACTGGCCTGACTGGTAACACAGGAGCTCACAAACTCTTTTACCTTTTGGTGCATCTGGGGCCAGTAGAAGTGGCTAACTAGCCTTTCCCAAGTTTTGTTCTGCCCCAGATGTCTAGCTAGGGGGGGCTGGACTTCGGTGCTGGAGCTGCTCAGGGTCGGGGCTTCTCTTACCCCAAAGCACTCAGTCGAGGGTCACTCGGTGGTCGTGCTGGACAAGCGTCGTGCAGTTCTGAAGATGGCCGGTCCCTCGAGGTCTCGTCGCACCCACGGATCACAGCTGGGCTGATGATGTAGGTTGAGGTCAGAGGTGCCAGGGAAGCCGGTTCTCGTCGTGCTGGAGCAGTCTTGATCCGGAGGAGAGACTGGCAACAAAACGCGATGCTTGGTTGGTGCCTGCTGCTGCAGGGTGACTACTCCTTAGTCACAAGGGAGAATCTTGGGAAGAAGTCTTGAGTTCCTTTCGTGGAAAGTAGTTTCAGGATTCAAAGATGATCTAATTTGGAAGGGGGCCAGTTCCTACCTTTATCCTGCAAAAAGGGGCTGGCACGCGACTAAGTCCTGCCCTATGGGTGGGACTAGGAGGGGGGTGGTTACACCCCTCTCCTTTGGTGGGCTTTCCCCAGATCAGGGGCTGGAGTGCCCCTGGAACTGGTTCAAGCCGGCCTATGCACAGTGAGCACCGGGGTGCCACTTGCAGTCACCTTCCTCTAAAGCCCTGCCTACCTAGAATACACAAAATCCTGTCTGGGACGGTGCTGGCACCGCCCCTGGCAGGAAACCCTTTGTCCTTGCCTCCTCGGCTGGGAGGACTCCCAGCAGCAGGAGGGCAGACTTGTGTCTCGGTGGCAGCATCCATTTTGTGGAGCTAAGGCTCTGTCTAACTTTAACCGGGGTTACAGGTTACATACATGTCGTGTCCCTCTAGAAGGGTGGAATGCTAACCCCGTCGCCAGAATTGGCGAGGGGTTAGTATTCCAATTCGTATGACACCTTACTCGACATGTTTTGATAAAGCGATACCAGAGTTGGCATATAACCGCGAGGATTATAATGCACTTAAGAGTATATGGTATGCGTTATCATGGAACAGCTATTAGGACTTGGTTCCGCAAGCTGCAAACGGGCTCAGCTCATGCCAGAGCACCATCTCACATGATTCCAAGCACTCTGCCTTCAGGATTGTTAAGGCCTGCCATAGGAGTGACTGATAGGAATACATGTGTCCATTTTAGGGTTAGATATAGGAATACTATATCTAAAGCAAAGGGTGATTACACCACCTTGCCCCAGCTGTCGTGCAGCCAGTTGTGTCAGATTTGGATGGCCAGCCAGGGGTGGCATAATACATGCTGCAGCCCCTGGTAGGCCCTGGGCACACCTATGCCCTGGGTACCTAAGGTACACTGTACAGGGACTGATAAGGTGACTCAGTATCCAATTAGATATGTACCTAAGGTACATGGAATCCATTTTACAGAGAGAGCAGTAGGCCTGGGGTCCTGAATGGCAGGGCCCCAGGTCAACTAAGTCAGAAAACCAGCAAAACACCAGGCAAAAAGTTGGGGGCAACCATAGTCAGGGATCTACCTTCCTACAGGGATGTCATGAGCTAAAGTTAGGAGGAACTCCCTGTACTTCTTTGGCACTACTACCCACCTGGTAGCTCCAGGAGTGAGGTTTCTTGCCTCAGCATACAGTAATCCCTCTTCCCAATAAGCTCTGTGGTTGCCACAGACATCTCCCTGTGGTTCTGAAACAGCTTGCTGCCTCAGGCTTTCAAGAGTGGGGCAGTCTCACTGACCCTGGCACAGCTCTTCCCTAGTGGGTCTCCCTGGGCCCAGGAGTCCAACCTGGTAAGGCTCAAGCTCCATGGGCTCAGTTCCCTCTAGGGTTTCCAAGTCCTCTCCCTGAGGAGAGGTGTCCTCAGAGGCTTGCTGTGTAGAAGCTGGTTCCCCAGTCTTCTTGCTTTTTCTCTTGGTTGGTTGGGCCATACTTTCAGGCTCCAAACCTACTTGTTCACCCTTCTTTTTGCTCTGTGCTCTGGTTTGCGCACACACCAGTCTAGGGATACCCAGCATGGCTGCATGTGTTACTTGCTCAACCTCAGCCCAGGCTGAGGTTTCCAGGTGATTTCCAAGCAGACAATCAGCTGGCAATTGTGGAGAGACCGCTACCAGTTTCAGGCCAGTAACCTCCTCCCAACCTAATGTCACCATAGCCATAGGGTGTTGGGTGGTAATGCTGTCAGCGTTGGTGACTGGGTAAGTTTTCCCAATCAAGTATTGTTCTGGGGGAAACCAGCATTTCCTTCACCATAGTGATACTGGCACCTGTATCCCTCAGGGTTTCTACTCTAGTTCCATTAATGGACGGGTATTGCAAATACTTTTTACAGTTGGGTGGCCAGCCAGCTACAGTGGCAAACTCCATTTCCCCCAAGGAGACTAGACTAGCTTGAGTGTATTCCCAGATTTGCTCTGGGCACTCCTCTGATCCCATCTGTAGATTCACTCTCCCTGGAGTAGCTGTATTGGGTGCCTTAGGGGCTTTATTGTAGGGGCAGTTTTTGTCTACAGTTAAATGTCCCAACTTTTTACAGTTGTTACAGTAGGCCTCGTTAGGATCAAAGTTCTTCCCCCTATAGGGCTGCGGCACATAGGGAGTAGCTTGGGACCCACCCACCTGTACAGGTCGTTGGGGCCCTTTGGAAGACTCAGACTTTTTATCTTTAGGGATTCTCACCACCATTCCCCTGGGGAGGCTTTGTAACCACCTTCATTTGGTCACCCCCAGTGGCTGTCCTTGTCACCCTAGTCTTGACCCAATGGTCTGCCTTCTTTCCCAATTCTTGGGGAGAAATTAGACCTAGGTCTACCAAATGCTGATGCAACTTTTCACTTGTGCAATTACTCAAAATGTGTTCCTTCATAAACAAATTATAAAGTTCAGTTAATCATGCACATTGTGTCAAGTTAACCAACCATCCAGTGTCTTTACTGAGTAGTCTACAAAATCTATCCAGGATTGGGTCTGGGTTTTGTGAGCCCCCTTGAACCTAATTCTATACTCCTCAGTAGTGAGTCCAAATCCCTCAATCAGAGTTTTCTTCATGTGGTCATAAGACCCTGCATCTGGCCCAGAGAGGGTCAGAAGCCTGTCTCTGCAGTTACCAGAGAACAGTTACCACAGGAGTGCCCCCCAGAGAGGTTCCTTTAGTCTTCTAATATCACAAGCCCTCTCAAAGGCCGTGAACCACTTGGTGATATCATCACCTTCCTCAAATTTAGGGACAATCCCTTTGGGGATTTTATGATCATAAGATTGCTCTTTATCCTTATTATGGGTATTGCTGCCACCAGAGATGGGGGCTAAGCCCACCTCTTTCCTTTCTTTTTCCAGAGCCAGGAGTCTGGACTCTAGGTCTAATCTCTTGGCCAACTTTGCTAAAAAGTTGTCCTCTTCATTGGGGCTCTCCCCAATGTGTTCTCTAGGGCCTAGTCCACCCGTGTGGTTCCTAGGCTCCCATAAGCTGACTCTTGGAGATAAGGGTACAGAGATCCTTACGTCCCTAGAGATTGGGGTGAGGGGTTGGTGTCATCCTCCTCCTCTTCTTCCTCTGACCTGGTGTCACCCTGTTCAGAGGGGTGGCCTTTTGCATACTCAGTAGAATAAACAAACTGGAGAGCAAGGGTTATGAGGGGCGAGTCCCTACCCCTGGGGTATGATCAAGTAAACAACGAGGACTGGCCCACTATGTTAGAGTGATGGAACCTTATTAGTATTCCATGTCACCTGTAAGTATAGCTGTGTCAGCTGGGCACAAGCAGTCTTTGTTTAAAAACCCCTCACACACCAACCTGGTTGGTGTCATGCTTCATCATCGGGGTCCAACCAGGCAGCCGAGTGCCGCCTGGTTGTGCTTCAACGCCTGACTACAGCGGAGCGGGTGTCGTGCAATAGTGTGAAGTAGATGAAGGTGAATGTTAAAATACACCTCTGGGAATCCTTGCCTGATAATTTATTAGTGGCGGCCCAGGGTGTCAGTTAAAAAATATGTGTTGCAACTAGTAGTAAAAAAATTAAGATTACTAAGTTGGCTTAATGACGGTCTACATGTTTCAGTCCCTGTAGAGATTGAGCGGGACTTTCTTCAGGACCAGGGTAAGTGAGTGAGCCGGGCCACAGAGGACCACGGAATAGGTTGACAGCGGAGCTCTCTACATTCACAAATAGTGATAGGAGTGACTCCCTCCCCCTGTGCCCCGATCCTCTGGACCTTCCCCAATATCGACGATTTTTTCGCTTCCCTGAAGGTACCTGTAACCCACAAGCGTGCCTTCCACCGTCTTTTTCCATACACCTTAGCGAGTGTGTTGGAGATTGATACACTTGGCTTTTCCTTTTGCCACTCACTTACCCTGGTCCTGAAGAAAGTCCCGCTCAATCTCTACAGGGACTGAAACATGTAGACCGTCATTAAGCCAACTTAGTAATCTTAATTTTTTTACTACTAGTTGCAACACATATTTTTTAACTGACACCCTGGGCCGCCACTAATAAATTATCAGGCAAGGATTCCCAGAGGTGTATTTTAACATTCACCTTCATCTACTTCACACTATTGCACGACACCCGCTCCGCTGTAGTCAGGCGTTGAAGCACAACCAGGCGGCACTCGGCTGCCTGGTTGGACCCCGATGATGAAGCATGACACCAACCAGGTTGGTGTGTGAGGGGTTTTTAAACAAAGACTGCTTGTGCCCAGCTGACACAGCTATACTTATAGGTGACATGGAATACTAATAAGGTTCCATCACTCTAACATAGTGGGCCAGTCCTCGTTGTTTACTTTTGCATACTCAGCCAGGAGCTCCTGGAGCCCTTGTTTGGTTGGATGGAGGCCCATGACTATATTTTTAGGGCTCGGCCTACGCCCCCCAGCGTCAGCAGGGGGGCGGAGCTCTGAGCTCCTTTTGTTGAGGGCTTTTGAATCTTGCAGGAAAAATTCCTCAGTGCGCGAGCTTTTTCAGTCCTTTTTTTTGCCATCTGCATAGTGATTCGTCTTCGCTGTGCTGTCTTCCTAGTAGCCTTCACGCAATAGGCCATGTGTAAATCATTTAGGGCACTTCCGCCATAATCTGTGTGGTTACGCGCGCAGGGGAGTGTTATAAATTTCAATTAGGAGCTGTCAGGGTGCCGCCGTAATAAAATCCAGATGGTCGGGGCGCGTTCACCAGTCTGCAGTGAGTGGCGCGCGTTCGTGCTTGTTCTGTGTCTCGCGTTTCCTCTTTTCATGCAGATCTGGTTTTCTTTACTGACTACAGCTGTGTTTATATAGACGGTGGCTTCAGTTGTGCAGCAGGTGCAGTGGCACCAGTGTGGTGTAGCTATCATTAGTGGAGCAGGGGCAGTGGCACCAGTGTGGTGTAGCTATTATGAGTGCAGCAGGTGCAGTGGTACCAGTGTGTGGTAGCTACCATTGTGCAGCAGGTTCAGTGGCACCTGTGTGGTGTAGCTATCATTAGTGCAGCAGGTGCAGTGGTACCAGTGTGTGCTAGCTACCATAGGTGGAGCAGTTGCAGTGGTAGTGTTGCTTAGACAAGGTGCTGTGGCACCAGTGTGTGGTAGATGGCGTTGTGTAGCAGGTGCAGTGTTATCAGTGTTACTTAGCTATGATTGTGCAGCAGGTGCAGTGGCACCAGTGTGGCGTAGCTATCATTGGTGCAGCATGTGCAGTGGTACCGGTGAGTGGTAGCTACCATTGGTGGAGCAGGTGCAGTGGTAGTGTTGCTTAGCTATGATTGTGCAGCAGGTGCAGTGGCACCAGTGTGTGGCGTAGTTACCATTCGTGGAGCAGGTGAGGTGTTATCCGTGTTACTTAGCTATTATTGCGCAGCAGGTGTAGTACCACCAGTGTTGCGTAGCTACCATTGTGCAGTAGGTGCAGTGGCACCAGTGTGGCATAGCACCATAGGTGGAGCAGTTGCAGTGGTAGTGTTGCTTAGCTATGATTGTGCAGCAGGTGCAGTGGCACCAGTGTGTGGTAGATGGCGTTGTGTAGCAGGTGTAGTGTTATCAGTGTTACTTAGCTATGATTGTGCAGCAGGTGCAGTGGCACCAGTGTGGCGTAGCTATCATTGGTGCAGCATGTGCAGTGGTACCGGTGAGTGGTAGCTACCATTGGTGGTGCAGTGGTAGTGTTGCTTAGCTATGATTGTGCAGCAGGTGCAGTGGCACCAGTGTGTGGCGTAGTTACCATTCGTGGAGCAGGTGAGGTGTTATCAGTGTTACTTAGCTATTATTGCGCAGCAGGTGTAGTACCACCAGTGTGGCCTAGCTACCATTGTGCAGTAGGTGCAGTGGCACCAGTGTGGCATAGCACCATAGGTGGAGCAGTTGCAGTGGTAGTGTTGCTTAGCTATGATTGTGCAGCAGGTGCAGTGGCGCCAGTGTGTGGTAGATGGCGTTGTGTAGCAGGTGTAGTGTTATCAGTGTTACTTAGCTATGATTGTGCAGCAGGTGCAGTGGCACCAGTGTGGCGTAGCTATCATTGGTGCTGCATGTGCAGTGGTACCGGTGAGTGGTAGCTACCATTGGTGGAGCAGGTGCAGTGGTAGTGTTGCTTAGCTATGATTGTGCAGCAGGTGCAGTGGCACCAGTGTAGCGTAGCTATCATTGGTGCAGCATGTGCAGTGGTACCGGTGAGTGGTAGCTACCATTGGTGGAGCAGGTGCAGTGGTAGTGTTGCTTAGCTAGGATTGTGCAGCAGGTGCAGTGGCACCAGTGTGTGGTAGATGGCATTGTGTAGCAGGTGCAGTGTTATCAGTGTTACTTAGCTATGATTGTGCAGCAGGTGCAGTGGCACCAGTGTGGCGTAGCTATCATTGGTGCAGCATGTGCAGTGGTACCGGTGTGGTGTAAGTATATTTGGTGGAGCAGGTGCAGTGTTACCAGTGTGGCGTAGGCGTAGCTACCATTGGTGGAGCAGGTGCTGTGGTACCAGTTTAGTGCAGCAGGTGCAGTGGTACCAGTGTGTGGTAGCTACCATAGGTGGAGCAGGTGCAGTGGTAGTGTTGCTTAGCTATGATTGTGCGATTCAGAAAAGGGGGTGGTGATGGACAGAGCATCTGAATTAAGCAGAACACTCATACCCAGTCCAAAGATCAGGGCTTGATCCATCACCGTTTTTTAGCTCACTGCACCATCCCAGTTCAGAACCTGGCTACATGCAAATTAGTCTGTCCCTGGCCCAGTGCATCATGGGAACAGGGCAGACCAAACTACCAAGCCAATTCTTTACTGGAAAGGAAACAAGCTTCCGGGGACCGGTTTCTGGCATTGCAGCCGTCTTCGGCCCGGCTTGCTTGAATCCTGATGGTGCAGTGAGCAAGGGACTCATGTCTGAGCATACCCTTCCACTCCTATAGTGGCCAAAACGATTCAGAAAAGGGGGTGGTGATGGACAGAGCATCTGAATTAAGCAGAACACTCATACCCAGTCCAAAGATCAGGGCTTGATCCATCACCGTTTTTTAGCTCACTGCATCATCCCAGTTCAGAACCTGGCTACATGCAAATTAGTCTGTCCCTGGCCCAGTGCATCATGGGAACAGGGCAGACCAAACTACCAAGCCAATTCTTTACTGGAAAGGAAACAAGCTTCCGGGGACCGGTTTCTGGCATTGCAGCCGTCTTCGGCCCGGCTTGCTTGAATCCTGATGGTGCAGTGAGCAAGGGACTCATGGCTGAGCATACCCTTCCACTCCTATAGTGGCCAAAACGATTCAGAAAAGGGGGTGGTGATGGACAGAGCATCTGAATTAAGCAGAACACTCATACCCAGTCCAAAGATCAGGGCTTGTGTGGTAGATAGCGTTGTGTAGCAGGTGTAGTGTTATCAGTGTTACTTAGCTATGATTGTGCAGCAGGTGCAGTGGCACCAGTGTGGCGTAGCTATCATTGGTGCAGCATGTGCAGTGGTACCGGTGAGTGGTAGCTACCATTGGTGGAGCAGGTGCAGTGGTAGTGTTGCTTAGCTATGATTGTGCAGCAGGTGCAGTGGCACCAGTGTGTGGCGTAGTTACCATTCGTGGAGCAGGTGAGGTGTTATCAGTGTTACTTAGCTATTATTGCGCAGCAGGTGTAGTACCACCAGTGTGGCGTAGCTACCATTGTGCAGCAGGTGCAGTGGCACCAGTGTGGCATAGCTACAATTGTGCAGCAGGTGCTGTGGCACCCGTGTGGTGTAAGTATATTTGGTGGAGCAGTTGCAGTGGTAGTGTTGCTTAGCTATGATTGTGCAGCAGGTGCAGTGGCACCAGTGTGTGGTAGATGGCGTTGTGTAGCAGGTGCAGTGTTATCAGTGTTACTTAGCTATGATTGTGCAGCAGGTGCAGTGGCACCAGTGTGGCGTAGCTATCATTGGTGCAGCAGGTGCAGTGGTACCGGTGTGGCGTAGGCGTAGCTACCATTGGTGGAGCAGGTGCAGTGGCACCAGTGCGCCACATTGGTGTAACACACTCACTACCACACACTCACCCCCACAGACTCACCACCACACACTCACCACTACACACACAACCACACACACAGCCACACACACAACACACCACCAGCCGTCAGTGCACGCTTTCACCAGGGCCAAACACCACCAGCCATCAATGCACGCTTTCACAAACCACAAACACCACCAGGCGTACAACACCAGCCGTCAGTGCATTCTTTTACAAGGCGCACTTACCAGCAACCATCATGCACGCTTTCACCAAACACACACACCATGAGCCATCTGTGCACGCTTTTACCAACCACACACCCACCAGCCGTCAGTGCACCCTTCCACCAGGCACACACACCTCCAGGCGGCAGTGCAGTCTTTTACCAAGCACACACACCACCAGCCATCAGTGCACAATTTCTACAGGCAGTCACAAACACACCACCAGCCATCAGTGCATGCATCAATTGTTAACGCATCCACAATTAACTATTGTAGCAATGTCAGTATGGTACACTTTACTTTTAAACATATTCATGTAAAGCACAGCATGCCACCATTGCTACAATTCCAATCTAACTCACATAATTCCACTACACACCACATGCACACACTCCATAACACATGGCGAAAACACATTGCCATTTACAATGCCATTAACTCAAACTCAAATAAATCCGAGCCCGATTGCATTTCCAATGCTTGTTAAGTTTGCATAGGGACCTCAATTCCTTGAAATTCAAGTGCAAGTAAGGTGTGAGGTCGAGCTCCTCGAACAGGTCCATGTTATCTCCACTAATAGCTGGGTTCTGTTGAGACATTCTAACCTGACAGTTCTAACCCTCTACCCTAACTATAGTGACTTCCATTTTTCAAAAATTCTAATGGGACTTAAGCAAGGCCCTACCAGACTTTTAGTATTTTGGAAAAAAACAATTTCAGAATTCTAAGGGCAATTTGAGTTCTGTCGTGTGATCAGATGGTAACCAAGTAGTCCAACAAATGCAAGTTTGTATCCCACTGCTGATCCACTAATGTGAGAAAGAGGCTCTATATATACTGGACTAGAATAAGGTACAGTGTGTATAGAGTCCACAAACCGTAGAGGTATAACAGAGGTTAAAGCCAGGTGTGACCTTACTCTCTAAAGTGGTAGCTTGGTCGAGCAGTAAGGCAGTACCAGAGGACAGTGTAAAGCATTTGTTGTACACACTCAGTCAGCAAAAGGTTTCACACACTCAAGGACTGAACTCCAGGCCAATTGTTTTTATATCAAAGATATAGTTGTTTTATTTTTAGAACCAACAGGTATCAAAATACACTGTTCTCAATATGAGAGGTCTCAGATGAGTACTTTGCAGAAAGGCAATAAACGTAAACACAATAGGTACAGGGGTTACAGTAGGCAACACAATTCTACAGACAATTTAGCATTGAGTTCAATGAGTTGTCCTATATAAACACAGTTGATTACTTTGTAGATTACTATGGTAGATTACTATGGTAGTTCCAGGACTGGATCCTAGATTCAGCCCTAGGGTCTAAGCTGAAAACAATTTAGTAAAAACGTTTTAGTTATTGCAGTGATTTTTCAGGAATATAAAGCTATTTTAAAAGTTCACACTTAAAAACTTTTCAACTGAAATCTGGCAATGTTATCTAATAGGAGGAAATTCAGGTTGCAGGTAAAGTACGATCTTGTTACTTTTGTAATCCAGTACTGGGCTCCTAAGTCCAGCACTGGGGTCTCAACTTAAAACAGGTAAGTAATTAAGTTTCAGTATTTCGTAGGATTTTAAAGAATATTTCAAGTTTTCAAAAGTAGACATTTCATAGAAAAGCAGACGGTGGATTCCTATAGAGAAAATACAGGTTACTAGTAAACCCGGTAAGGATTACTTTTGCGACTCAGTACTGGGCTACAAGGTACAGTACTGGCTTCTCTCCTGATCACAGGTGAGTACTTCGGAATTCGGTTGATTTTATATGAATATTTTAAGTTTCCAAAACTTCATACTTAGAAGATTTTTCGAGTCAAACCAGTCAATGTTATCCAATGGCAGGTAAGTGAGTTACTGGTTTCCAGGTGAGTACTCGACTGGTGAAGTTAGGGTTCTGGGCATAGACTCGGGGGTCCCCCAGGGTCCGGTAGGTACAGTTGGTTCACCCTCAGCTGAACAGGGGCGGCCGGGTGCAGAGTAGTTAGGCCCAATGTTATCCAATGAGGGGCAGGGGGCCTCCGGTTGATGGCTGCTGGCTAGCAGGCCACACGGCTTTGGGAGCTGGGCTCCTGGTCTCTTGCTCAGGGCAAATGGGGAAGTAGGATAGGGCAAAGTTTGCACGGCCAGAGGTACTCGGGCGGCTGGGTGCAGGGTGCTTTTGAGCCGTCGGGCGCTCAATGTTATTCAATGGGAAAGGTAAAAAATTAACAAAGGCTGCAGGCTCGGGGACGGAGACTCTTCAGGGGCGACCACCATTTCGAGAGGTAAGTTGGGATCTTGGAGCACAGGTAGGTACCCCAAAGGAAGGCACAGGGAGCTGCAGGGCGCCAGGTGCAGGGGTGTCTTTGGGTGTTGGGGAAAGCTTCAGACCTCAGCTGGTCGAGGTTGGAGTGGTCCCTGGTTCTGAGTCTGCAAGCGTCATCTGGGTCGTCGACGAGGGTCTTTGGGCACTGGACTTCGTGTCCCAGTCGCCGGGGGGACGTCCTCGTGGTCTTGGATTACTCAGGCACAGGCCGGGCTCGGCTGGTGCAGAGTGGGCTGGTCCGGAGCTTCCTGGCTGGCACCAGGTGGGGTTGTTGTAGCAGAGCCTCTGCTGATGGGAGTCCCAGTCTTTAAGAGGGTCAAGGCAGGCAGGTCCTCTGGGTGTCCCAAGGTTGCTGTATGCAGGAGTCGCTGGGATTTAGGCAGGAGCAGGTTCCAGGATCGACAGGCCGGTAGGGCTGGGGCCAAGTCAGTTGTGTTCGTCCTGTTAGCAGCTGCACAGCGGGTCTTCTTCCTCTTGATCTTCTTTCTTCTTTTCGTATCGGAATCTGCGGAGGAAGGTTCAGGGTGCCCCTAAATACTAAATTTAGGGGCGTTACAGGTAGGGCAAGGGCAGGGACCTATAGGTCACTGTCCTGGGGTGGGTACACCCCCTTGCCTGCTCCTCTCCTGTGGGAGGGGGCAGGAGCCTAGTTGTGATTGGGCAGGGATCCTTATCTTCAAGATGGCCGGAGCCCGGGGTCATGCTTCACCTCGCCTCTCCCACCTGAGGGGTGGGGTTGGCACCGGCTGGCACACCTCCCCTTCCTGACGTAGGGTTTCCCGCCAGTCTTCCTGACAGAGTGGGGGTCAGAACCGGTGGGGACCAGTTGCTGAGTACAGCAAATGGTCTGGAGAAGCTCACAGAGGCAGCCTTTGAACAGACACCCCAGGATATAGTGGCATGGATTCGCAAATTTGGCGGCACAAAAATGGAAATTTAGCGGCACAAATATGGAAATTTAGCGGCAATTTTGCGGCATTTTATTTGCCCGTTTTTCCTACAACAAACACAGATATCTTAGCTTTTTTAGTTATTTAACAACATGAAGCTATGTATATTTGGTTTATTTACAATGTAGACACTTTGTTTCCCTCGAAAAGCATGTACAGATATTCAAGTGTATCTCTGGATATGGTTTGGGAATTCTCAACGTGTGTCAAATCCTGGTGCTGGTCGTGGGGAAATGAAGTGGTGAAGTATTCCAGGGGCGTGACGTCATTGGACAGTCCGCACCATTGGTCTCTTGAAGTGCGTGTTCTGCTTGTTGTCGAACCAGACCTGGAGTAGATGATGGCGTGACCGAGCGAGATGTCAAATGCAGAGTTCACCCGAGTCCACCGTGATGCACACCCTTTGGCTCACGGCCCTACTTATGCCTCGTCGTGATGGACGGTCTGGTGCGCAACACCCATTGGGCGCACGGGGCTTTATCCCCCTCCCCCCCCGTCGTGTGTCAGCCCGGCCTGACACGTCTTCATGGGCTGGCGACCGTCTGATTGCAGCTGCACCCGAGTACTTAACAGGTCTTTAAAAGACCATTAATTGTAAATGAGGCTTTTGTTGTGTATTGCGCCTTCTTACAGCCACTCTGTGGTTGAAAGAATTAGCCCCCCCCCCCCCCCCCCCGAAATATTTTTCGGTTACACACCCCCCCCCCCCCCCCCCCCCTCCTTCCCCCTGAAATTTGCCTCTAGTTGCCCGCCTGTGCACGGTGCACTTTCGGTTCTCTGCAGCTATATGTGTATTGTGAATGCCTCTCCTGTTTTTTGGTATTTTAATATGCTTCCTGCGTCTCGGACAGGGACATTTTGGCGCTACGTAATACACAAAGATAAATATAAACAGGAAACATGATTGCGAACCCCGCTCCAGGATAGAGATAGGTCAGTTATGTGCCTAGTACTAACACCACTTGAGCAGAGGGGCCTAGGCAGTGGTGTAACATTATCCCTGGGGGTGGGGGGGGGGGGGGGGCGAGCTCCATTGGGCCCTCTCCGGCACTGTCACGGGCTTCGTGCCCCTGGCCTGCCTAGGCCAGCTCAACGTGCCTGGACTAGGCCTCTGTGGTGCCATTTCTTCCTGCGCTTTCGTGTGTCCCCTCTTCATTCAGTGCCACCAGGACCCTCCTACAAATCTTAACTTTGTACCGACAGGGGCAATGGAATTAACAAATTGCACAACCGCCTCATTAGCTGTATAATTAAGAAGTGTCCCCACTTTCCATATAATCCACAATTCTTTGCATATTTTGAAGAGTTCAGCATAAAAAATATGTAAAGATTAAGTCAGGCCCGGTCCAAGGCGCCCAAGGGGCCATTTCCCCTATAAACAGACCCCCCAGGATATAGTGGCATGGATTAGGTTTTGTAAAAATACCGCGATTTCTACAAAAGTGCCGATTTCGCTGGCACTTTTGTAAAAATCGTGGCATTTTTACAAAAGTGCCGATTTCGCGGCAAATCGCGAAATCCTGGAGGGTCTGCCTTGTCTGTGATAGTTAAAAGCATTGTATAATAATGTCCTCTATTTCGAAGGCAAGTAAACGGACAGGACTGAAACTCTTTAGGAGGTGTTACTAGTTGGTCATGAGTTGATCCTCAACGCTGTACTTCAAATTAGGCAATCAGTTTCTTGAGTAAAATTCTTCGACCCAAGCTGTTCCATCAGAAGTAGAAACAATGTTCTTTCAAGCTTCCAACGAATATCTTATTATCTAATGGAGTCCCCTGTCTGTTTCCAAACCTTGTGCGCCTCAGTCCATCCAGAATCTGCATGCAACTACCCTCCCGCCCCCTTTAGCGTCACTGATTTACTTGAATTATCCGAGCTGTGCTGGCCGCCCCTGCAGGAAGGTGTCCTTTCGTGTCCCTTCCTGCACATAAACACCTGTGTTGGTGCTAGGTACCAAACTGTGCGCTAACGCTGATTAAAAGAACAAGAATGTACCGTATCTCGTCCTTTCAAATTGGCGTAATGCAGCGAATGAAAAAGACTTGCGTCGCTCCCCTACGCTAATTTTTTGTAAATTTTGCTGTTATAATTTACCGAATGTTTCTGTCCACCCTGGCTAACCTAATCCAGTGATAGTGTCAACTCATTTATGGTTACAATATGCCAGCAGTGCACCTGGAGTGCCTAGCGTAAACCATATAATTTGCCTGTCCAGCCCCTTTTCTAGACTTATATTTGATAACACACAAGAGATGTAGACCATAGATTTATAACAGTATTTCGTGAGTGTATTATATTTGTGTGCATCTCACCTGTGGCATTTTTTCTATGCAATACATATGTTCCCTTTTAAAAGCCTTTTGCTCGTTTGTAAGCACTCCCGAATTCAGGCTGATAAGGAGCAAAGGCAATGTGAAACTAAAGGAGCAACTCATAAACTCGAAAAGGCCCTTCGAAACTGATTTATAAATTTTTAATTAATTATAAATGTTGAGGCCGCAAATGAAGCACATCCCACTAGATGGCGCTAGATGCTAGCGCGGTAGAACATAACACTTACTCGTGCTTATGGTGTTCGTGGGTCCAGTTTAAGATTTCAGTATTCACTAGAAAAAACAAACCCGAGATAAAAGCTGATCTCGTCTACAGAATGTGTGTGCGCCATGTGCTTTCCAGTATGGGGTGGTGGCTAATTATTCCAGCCCTAGGCAGAGGGGTCAAAGAAGGGTTGAAAAACAAAGCCTCATTAACAAGTGAAAGGTCTTTTAATGACCTGTGAAGTACTCGAGTGAGGCTGGCAGCTCGAAAACTGACTGTCTGTGTGTGTCCCGGGAAGCTGCTGACACACACTAGTGGGGTGTCGGGGGGGGGGGGGGGGCGCACAGCCAATAAAAGGCATTGTTTGTTTTGCTGTCTCCCGGTAGAGACACTTTTTTGTAAATATCGCGGCCAATATGGTTATTATCGCGGCCATCGCGGTAATCTGCCGATTTCGCGATTTTTTCGTGAATCGCGATAAACTGGAGGGTCTGTTTGAAGCTTCCCCCTGCCCATCCTGGGGGAGGAGACCTAGCACCTCGCCCAGGAAGTGCATTGTTGCAGGCCCAGGAGTGTGGGTGGCTCTCCACCCAGGGCTCCAGCAACATGTCTGCTGTGGCAGCCTCTACAGCCACTCAGCCCAGACGTGGATTGTAGGTTAGGTTTTCAGGGGGCATCTTTAAGAATGCCCTCTTGTGCATTTTACATTAAATCCCACACTGGTATCAGTGCGGGTTTAATGTGCTGAGAAGTTTGCTACCAAACTTGTCAGTTTTCAGTGTAGCCATTATGGTGCTATGGAGTTCGTAATGACAACCTCCCAGCACCATATGCTCTTAATGGCATCACTGCACTTACAGTGCACAGGAATGGCCCTGGGTACTGTAGGGGCACAGGGCTCACGCACCTCTGGCATAGTGCACCCAGCTAGAGGGGTGACTGAAGTATGCCAGGGCAGTGGGTTCTGTGGGCATGGCACACAGGGATGTGTGCCATGTCGACTCTTTGTTTAGTTCTGTACTCAGACACTCAGCCTGCAGAGGCAGTGTGTGGGTGTCAGGATACAGGGCCCCTGAGGGTGGCACAATAAGTGCTGCAGCCCTCGGGGGTCTTCTCAGGTCACCATGCCCTGGGTACCTAGGGTACCATTTACTAGGGTCTGACAGGTGGCTAGAGATGCCAATTGGGTTTTAGCTTCAACACAGTTTTAGGGAAGGAACACAGGCCCAGGGTACCTGGGTGGCAGGAGCTTAAGGCACACTTAGTCAAAGCACATCAGCAGTTCAGAAAAAAGTGGGGGCATACCAATGCAAGAAATATGGCAATTTCTCACAATCTGTTCTTGGCATGTAAAGCTGTAGAGTTGTATACGCCCACCCACCTCCCCGGGTACCTTTATCTGTTGCAGTATTATCTTTTTTCGATACATCACATGGACACCCTTTTCTATTCCCTAACTAACTCCATCATTACCCTTCATGGCGAAAAACAATCTGAAGATGGGGTCGATGCCCATGCACACTATCACCATAAGGAGGAGACACCTACCCCGTGACTACAAAGACTTCTTCAACAAAAACAAAGTGCAAACATCTGAGCCCAACCCCAGATGGCGATCTATGCTAAAGTATACAATTCTACAGCTCTACTTGCCAAGAACAGATGCATACTGGTAAGTAGCATTTTCCTTCCTAGCTTCAATAGACCTCAAGGATGCCTATTTACATATTCCAATGAACAAAAAACAGAGTACCTAAGATTCCTACACAACGGAACACATTACCAATTCAAGGTACTGCTGTTCTGAATAAAATCAGCTCCACAGGTGTTCAGTAAGTGTCTGGCCGCTGTGGCCTCCTACCTAAGAAAAGAAAAAATCCATGTATACCCCTAGCTGGACGATTAGCTAATAAGGGGACACATAAAACAAAGGTGCCACAATCATGTTCAGAAGACAATCCAAAAACTTCAAGGTCTAGGTTTCTCGATAAACCACAAAAAATCAGCAACGGACCCAGATAAGGAAAAAACCTTTCTAGGTGCAGGACTGAATACAAAGAACACAGAGGCTTTTCCCACACAGAACAGGATACAAGCTATCTACAAGGAAACAGCCCTCTACCAGAAGGGACAGTCTCTGACAGTGAGGAAGGTAATGAAACTTATGGGCATGATGGCATCATGCATCCCACTCATCCCTCACACTCGCCTACACATGCAACCATTCCAAGAAAAGATCACCAACAGCTGGTCACAAGCCACAGGGAGTTGGGAAGATCTTGTGGTTGTTACACAAAGGATGCAAACAGAGACACAATGGGGGGCATCCAACAACATAGCACAGGGGAGACCTTTCAGGAACACAACTCCATTTGTGACAATCACCACGGATGCATCCCTCAGCGGTTGAAGAGCATACCTGAACCAACTACAGATTCATGGACTATGGAGGGAAGAAGACTCCATAAACACATTAACTTCTTAGAAATAAACTGTTCTTCTGGCACTCAAAGCATTCCAGAAACCGATTCAGGGGAAGACCATCCTAATACAAACAGACAACTCAACTACAATGTTTTACCTGAACAAGCAGGGAGGAACGAAATCCTTTCCCCTGAGCAAACTTGCGCAAGAAATCTGGCAATGGGCAATAACACAACAGATCTGCAAACAGTACATCTACCAGGAGTAGACAACGTCACAGAAGACTGGCTAAGCAGACAAAACACACGAATGGGAGCTAAAGCAAACATCTGAAAGAAGCACGTCGTGATAGTTTCCTTACCTTAGAATTACCCCCAGGCATCAGACTGGATCCGGAAAGTTTTCGTCAGCAGTACCCCTGTGCGTCAGAAGGTGGCGTTGTGCGGCCCGCGTCTGTCGTTGGCGTCGTGGTTGCCGAGATGACGTCACGGTCGCCGAGATGATGTCGCAGCAGCTACTTAGACGCCGCCCTCACGCGCTGACGTCAGTTCTTTCTTTTTCCGCGACAGCAAGCCCAGATCCGGAGAGAGCGGTACCCCCAGTAATTTTTTTTACCTCGTTTTTCGAGGCCTTTTGTCTGCTTTTTTCGAGTTGATCGACTCCTGGTGCCGTAGGGATGCCCGGCTTCAAGTCTTGCAGGGACTGTCATCGCACAATGTCGGTGACTGACGCGCACTGCATGTCTCTACTGCCTGGGTCCAACCACGATCCCAAGTGGTGCCCCGACTGCCGGGCCATGGCGCCGAAGACTTTGCGGGGAGCGGTCCCGAAAGTTGCTTGAAGTCCAGCAGTCTGCTCCGCGCTGTTCAAGATCCCGATCCCATGGGAGGTTGAGGGACCGGTCACAGAGCCATCACCATCGTTCGTCGGGATCGAAGTCTTCGCACTCTGGGTCAGGTAAGGCGAAGCATCACAAGAAGTCGAAGAAATGCTATCGCTCTCCGGCTTTGCCTTGCTAGATACGGCTGAGGGTGCGGGTGGTGCCTCCCCGCGGCTCCTGCAGATCCTATGTAGTTGCTGTCGACCTTCACGGGTTCGTTGGCGACCCCGGCCCAGCTGCAGGAATTTGTCAGCCATGGCCTGCCTCTTTGGGCCGTCGGGTCAGTCGGCATGCCTTCTGGTCCAGCGGGTCCAACTGGGGGTCCTCAACCTTCACTGTCGGCGGCTCCGGCATCGCTATCGGCTCCGGCACTGCAGGTTCCCCATGGAGCCCGGTCGACGCCGGTTGTCCTTGTAACACCTTCACTGACGTCAACCCCACCTGCACCACCCCCGACGTCGCCCGTGGCACCGGGTGTCGTCGTCCCCAGTTTCAGCCCCGATGCGAACATGGAGCAGAACTGCGTTGCTTAACGCAGATTCCAACACCGATGGGACCCTTCTTTTCCTATGTCCAGCCTCCGTATTTTCGGCATGTACATCAGCCTTCGGAGGAAGGGGAGGACTGGTAAGGGGTCTGAGGACCCTCTTGCAGCCCTGTGCGAGTATGACCCGGACTGGGCAGAGGAACTTGGGGATGCCAGTGGCATTGACATCTCTCCTGACCTTGGCATGCTCACTCCTCCTACTGCGGCTACCAAGGAGGGCGCTAGTTACTCAGTGGTGTTGCGCCGAGGTTCTACACCTCCAACTCCCTACAGTGGCCGTCAGGACTAACCTCCTGACAGAAGTGCTTCAGCAGGCGGCTGCCTCTGCGGAGCCACTGCTGCCCTTCAATGATGCACTTTCTGACGTTCTTTTGGGCATCTGGTCCAGGCCCAACACAGAGGCTCCTGTGGATAGGAATTTGTCCGCACGGCATCGCCCGGCCCCAGGCGACCCCCTTTTTCTCTCCCAACACCCCACCCCTAACAGCTTGTTTGTCCAAGCCTCCACGTCCCAAAGTGCATTCCCTACTGCACCCCCGGATTGGGAATCCAAGAGACTGGAACAGTTTGGGGAAAAGATTTTTTTCTTCCGCCAGTTCAGGGCTGCGGTCGGTGAACACCGCATGCCTCTTGGGCTGTTATTCACACTCTGTGTGGGATACGGTGGCGCAAGTGCTGCCTCAGTGTCTGGAGGAGGCACTGACTGTGCTCTCTCAGGGTGTTGTTGAGGGGAGAGATGCAGCCAAGTTCACAATTAGGTGTGACTTTGACACCACCGACTCGCTGACCAGAGCAGTTTTAACGACCGTGGCGCTCTGTCGCCATACCTGGCTGAGTACTACTGGCTTCTCTGGGGAGGTCCAGAACACTCTCATGGACATGTCCTTTGATGGCATTCACCTTTTTGGCAACAAGGCGGACAGTGCGTTGGATCGTTTTAAGGACTCACTGGCTGCAGCCAAGTCTTTTGGCCTTTCGGCCACTCTCCCTCCTCCGCCTTCTACCTTTCGCTCCTCTCGTGGCCACGGAAGGAGCGCCTCAACATGTTCGCTTCAGAGCCACAGGCCTGCGCAGCAACAGGCCCAGCGTGTCCGCGGACGTGGGACCCACCGAGGTGGGTCGGGGGGCCAGCGGCGGGTCAGTCCACCTCCACCCCGGCCACCACTGCCTCCAAACCTTCCTCGTCCGGTCTTTCAGGCCCATCAAACGCCAGTGGGTAGCATGATTCGCCATCACCTCCTCCACTGGTGCACCATCACTACAGACAGGTGGGTTTTACAAATAGTCCGAAGGGGCTACTCCCTTCCCTTCAAGACTACCCGCTTCCCTTCAAGACTACCCCTCCAGCCATGCCACCCCAGTATCACCGCATGTCGAGTATCACTTTTCACTTCTTCAACAGGAAGTTGTGGCCCTCTTGTCCAAGGGGGCTATTGAGCGCGTTCCTGCACCAGAAGTAGGTCGTGGTTGTTATTCCCACTACTTTCTGGTGCCCAAGAAGGACAAGGGCCTGTGTCCTATCTTAGACCTCCAGAACGTCAATCGTTTCCTCCGGAAGGAGAAGTTAAAGATGTTAACTCTGGCTCAAGTCTTGTCTGCCCTCGACCCTGGAGACTGGATGTTCGTGTTGGATCTGCTGGAAGCATATTTCCATATTCCCGTCATGCCGGCCCACCGGCGTTGCCTGCAGTTTATGGTAGGCCACGAGCATTTTCAGTTTACCGTGCTCCCCTTTGGCCTTACCAGCGCCCCTCGGGTGTTCACAAAAGTAATGGCGGTGTTTGCAGCTCATCTGCGCAGATCACTGGTTCCCATCTTCCCCTATCTTGACGACTGGCTGTTGAAGGCGGGATAGCCCTAGGCAGTCGTCTCCCACCTCCAGACTACTGGCGACCTCCGGCATTTGCTGGGGTTCTCCATCAATGTGCCGAAGTCGCACCTGATTCCCTCTCAGAAGCTCCTCTTCATCGGAGCGGTTCTGGATACAGCGCTCTTTCGGGTCTATCCTCCCGAACGGCGAGTCCAGGATATTCAGGCTCTGATTCCGATGTTTCGGCCTCTTTCCTGGGTTTCGGTCAGGATGACCCTGAGGCTGCTGGGCCTCATGGCCTCCTGCACCCTGCTGGTCGATCATGCCAGATGGCATATGCGGGTTCTGAAGTGGGACCTGAAGTTCCAGTGGGTGCAGCATCAGGGGAACCTGTCCGAGTCCATCCAGATTTCAGAGGGCACTGCAAGACTGTTGCAGTGATGGCTCACAAACCGGAATTGGGTCAATGGCAGATCCCTCCCCCTTCCCCAACCGGAGCACACAGTAGTGACAGATGAGTCCCTTCTGGGATGGGGCGGTCACATGGGAGAGGCGGAGATCAGAAGCCTCTGTTCTCTGGTGGAGTCCCGGCTCCATATCAACCTTCTGGAGCTGCGGGCGATCCGACTTGCACTGAAAGCATTCCTTCCCTCTGTCAAGGGGAGAGTAGTGCAGGTGTTCACGGACACCACCACCGCCATGTGGTACTGCAACAGACAGGACGGGGTGGGGTTGTGGACCCTATGTCAGGAGGCTCTGGGCCTCTGGACATGGCTGGAAAATCCGGGCATTTCCCTGTTGGCTCAACACAAGGCAGGTTCACTGAACGCCAGGGCGCACAAACTCAGCCACAGGGGCATGATGGATCACGAATGGCATCTTCACTCTGATGTGGAGCAAGGTCTCTTTCAATAGTGGGTAGAGCTTTGGCTAAATCTATTTGCCACCGAAGAGAATGTGCAATGTCAGCAGGTCTGTGCGTTGGAATTTCCAAGGTGGCACTCCCTCGGCGACGCTTTTTGTCGCGAGTGGAATTGTAGTCTGTTGTGCGTCTTTCCGCCTATACCACTTCTGCCCAGAGTGCTGAAGATCAGGCGCGACCAGGCCCAAGTCATTCATGTGGCTCCGGACTGGGCTCGAAGAGTATGATATACAGAGCTACTCCGTATAACCATCGATTCCCGGGAGGATCTTCTGTCGCAGCAGGAGGGGACGGTCCTCCACCCAAACCTCTCCAGCCTCCACCTCCTTGCGTGGAGATTAAGCGACGGCAGTTGATTCCTTTTGACTCGTCTCCTGAAGTTTGTAAAGTCAGTCTGGCGGCCAGGTGGCCCTTTACTAAGTTGGTATACGCCTGCAGGTGGAACAAATTTGTGACGTGGTGCACAGCAAAGACTGTGGATACCCTTTCTGCCCCTCTTTCAGAAGTCCTTTTGTTCCTTCTTTCTTTAGCCCAGCAGGGCTCTGCTCTGGGCACTTTCAAGGGCTACCTTTCTGCTGTTTGGACCTTTCTCAGGCTCCCTAAAGCCCTCTCTTTTCAAGTCCCCTGTTGTAAATAGATTCCTCAAAGGCATTGCAATTACTCACCTTTTCCCTCCTATTCCTTTTGTGATGCCACAGTGGTACTTGAATCTGGTTCTGGCATATTTGATGTGTGCTCCCTTTGAGCCTCTTCACAACTGTCCTCTACGTCTCAACTCTAAAGACTGCTTTCTTGGTTGCCATCACCTCCGCTAGGAGAGTGAGTGAGCTCCAGGCTCTTTCTTGTAAACCTCCTTTTCTGTCTGTCCATCCGGACAAGGTTGTACTCAGAACCCGTTCATCTTTTCTGCCAAAAGTTGTCACTGCTTTTCACATCGGGCAAACCATCACTTTGCCCACCTTCCTTCCGCATCCTTCCAGAGAGGAAGAGAGGCTCCACCGTCTTGACCCAAAACGTGCGCTCTCATTCTACCTTAGCCGCACACAACAGTTCCGGGTGGATGACTAACTCTTTCTTGGCTACGTTGGCCCCAAGAAAGGTCGGGCCGTACACAAGCAGACTATCTCCTGATGGATCGTCTTGTGTATCAAAGCCTATTATTCTCTGGCAAAGAAGGAGCCTCTGTTGGGGCTGCGCGCCTATTCCACCAGGACGACGGCTGCCACTACGGCGTTGGGACGTTGTGTCCCCTTACAAGACATCTGCCAGGCAGCTACGTGGGCCTCGCTGCACACTTTTACTAAGCATTACTGCCTGGGCAGCCAAGTCCGGAGAGACGGCTTCTTTGGCCGTTCAGTTCTTCGGGACTTCCTGGTGTGATCTTGGTTTGCAGACTCACCACTGGTGTTGGTATTGCTGGGGTATCTATTCTAAGGTAAGGAATCTATCACTATGTGTTTCTGTCAGATGAACAAATTACTTACCTTCGGTAACGATATATCTGTAAGAAACATTAGTAGTGATAGATTGCTTACCGCCCCACCCATCCTCCCCGTTCTGCGAACCGATTTCTAGGGTTAAGGTCATGCCTTTCAGGGCCCTAGTTTCAAGGCACCAGTGGTCAGTATCTTGCATGGCTCTGCGTTCCTGGAGCGGAAAGTCGTGTACAGAACTGACGCCAGCGTGCGAGGACAGCGTTTAAGTAGCTGCTGCGGCGTCATCTCTGCGACCACGACGCTAACGACGGACGCAGAGCCGCACAACGCTACCTTCCGACGCGCAGGGGTACTGCTGATGAAAACTTTCCGGATCCAGTATGACGCCTGGGGTAATTCTAAGGTAAGGAATCTATCACTAATAGTGTTTCTTACAGATATATTGTTACCGAAGGTAAGTAACTTGTTCAACAGTACAATACCTGTTCAACATTGGGGGAACGCCATTGTTGGATCTCTTTGCAACAATACCGAACAGGAAATGCCAAAACTTTGCATCCAGGTTTCCACACCACCTGTCAAAGGGAAATGCGCTTTCACTCAATTGGTTTCAGACATTTATCTACGCCTTTCCACCACTGTAAGAAACTGTCTCTATATATACTACACCAAAATGAGGTATAGTGTGTATAGAGTCCAAGTGTCCCCATAGGTAGGCAGAGGGTAAAGTTAGATAGAACCTTACTCAATTTTTGTGGTAGAGTGGTCGAGCAGTAAGGCAGTCAGTATCAGAGGACAGTGTTAAGCATTTGATGTACACACTCAGTCAGCAAATTAATTCACACACTCAAAAACTGAACTTTAGGCCAATTGTTTTTGTATAGAAAATTATACTGTTTATTTTAAGAACAAAGCAAGCCTGGCATAGGTGCGCAATAAATACTTTTCAGTAATAAGTTACTTGATTGAAATACAGTTCGAAAATGCAGTAGAAATTGTACTGGGTTTGATTTACAGATAAGGCAGTGAATTGCAAAACACAGCAAATATAGTACGTTGGAATGAATGGTCTTTTTCAACAAATTGCAGGTAAGTTACTTTTGCGTTACTTTTTCTAACTCCGTGCTGGAAGCCTAGATTCAGCACTGGGACATTTCCTGCAAACAGGTGAGCAAAAACGTTTTGGTTATTTGTACGATTTTTAAAGAATATCTTTAGTTTTCAAAACTCCACACTTAGTCGTTTTTTGGAAGGAAAATTGACAATGTTATCCTATAGAGGAAAGTCAGGTTATCTGTTTGCAGGTAAGTAAACGACTGTGGGAGTTTAGGTTCTGGGGTTAGACTCTGGGGTCTGCACCCTCAGCGACACTAAGGCGGCCGGTGTGAGAAGTTGGCCTGATATATATAGTGCTCACTATTCTAGTGATCACTTTGTATCATACCAAACAACCCTTATTGATGATTGGTTGTAAGTCAACCTTATTAGACCAGCTATCCTAGTAGCGTGGACAAGAGCAGTCTTTAGGCTAAACTCTAGAGGGCGTGTTAAGCCAGCTGCTTTACCATCACATATACCCCTTGAACACCAAGTGAAAGGACACCACACAAGTTGTTATAAAAATATAGGATATTTATTAATAACAAGTCTACCCTGAACTCTTTGAGTCAGGGAGCTAAGCACAATACAAAACTCTTATGAAAATACTTAAAGTTGCACAATTTACACAAATGCCCGAGGGGCACGAAAAACCATACACATAAAAAGTGGAATGCGAAATACTAGCAGGTAAATAACAAGATCCAGAGGCTTCAGGATCGATAGGACTACACTACTGAACCCTGGGGTGGGTACACCCCCTATTTTGCCACTCTCCAGTGAGAGGGGGGCAGAAGCCTGTCCCTGGTTGGCTGGGTCCCCCAATCCTCAAGATGGCTGGGACTCAAGGTTGTGCTTCACCTCGCCTCCCCCACCTGAGGGTTGGAGTTGACAGAGATGGGCACACCTCCCTTCCTCACTTATTTTTCCTGCCGGTTCCCCTGCCCAACGTGGGGGTAGAACCAGTGGGGACCGGTTGCTGAAAGCAGCAATTGGTCTGGAGAGGCTCACAAAGGCGGCATGCCTTTAAAACTTTTCCCTTGTGAACCCTGCCCATCCTGGGGGTGGAGGCTTGGCACCTCATCCCAGGATGTGCATTGTTTCAGGCTCTCGACCCAGGGGTCCAGAAACCTGTCTGGTGGTGGCAGCCTAAGCAGCCACTCAGTCATGTCACTAGAAGTTGGTCATATTTCAGGGTGCATCTCTAAGATGCCCTCTGTTGTGCATTTTACATCTGATAGAGACTACTAGCCGCAGATTCCTTAACGTAGAATTATCCCTAGGCGTGTGACTGGATCCGGAAAAAATTTCTTGCCACAGCATCTCTGCACGCCGGGAGGCTTTACCACGTGACTCCGCCCTGACGTCGTCCGCGGGTGTGACGTTAGCAAGGTCACGTAAGCCCCACCCAGGTGCGCCAACGTCCTTTTTTCTCTTTTCCACGTGCTACGCGGATCTGGATCGTGTCCTGGACTGTTTTCAGGCCTCCTTTTCACGTTTTGTTTCGTGGAACAGTGTGAGAATGCCTTCGGGCTTCAAGTTGTGTACTGATTGTGCACATCAGATGTCGGCGACGGACCCTCACCCGATATGTATGTGGTGTTTGGCCGAGCACCATGAATCTACGGACTGCGAAGCTTGTCAGCACCTCAAACCGAAGTCCCGGCGGGAGCACTGGATGAAATTGCTGTCGGCCCGCTTGTCCAGGTCGGTGTCGTCCCAGCATCCGTCCCCTACCTTGGAGGCCAGGAACTGCCGATTCCGTCTGCGGCATCCCCCTATACCATGGCCCCAAGGGCGTCCCTCGCCAGCTGGTAGGTCCTGTAGTTTGTCTCCGAGGTCTTGTCCTCGTGGGGCGGAGAGCGCAGGTTCCCCTCGGGACGTGTGCCCCCGCCAGTCGCCACCCTACCCACCGTTTCTCGGCATCGGGGCGACTAGGGCTCAAATGAAATCCTACACTGCGGCTCTGCAGGCTTCTTTGGCCCCTCCTCCACCTCCTGAGACGTCCGCGGATCCCTTGCCTCACGCGGGGCCTTCCGCTGAGTTGCCGGCGGCTTTGGCCCCGAAGGTTTCGGCTTCAAGTTGTAGGAGTGTGGTGTCGTCGAGGGGTAGTCCTTCGGGGCTCTGCTCTTTGACCTGTGGCGTCCCTGCCTCGCCGCAAATCCCTACAGGGCTGCCTGTGGCATTGCAGGAGGTCGCTGGGACTCTGGGCTTGTCCCTGAGTCCCCCTTCTGCCCTCTGAGCAGGCAGCTGCCTCACCAGAGGGTTGTTTCGGCACTGGAGGCTTTCCTCCCCGGCCCTGGCGGTGCGCAGGTGGAGGCCGGGCCTGGGATGCTTTCCTGAGTCCCCCTCGGTCCTCTCCTCAGGTGGCTGCCCCGAGTGAGGTCGAGCCGGTGCCTTTTCGGCACCGTTCCTTAGCCACACCGGCTCCGACTCCACCCCATTCTCCTAGGGAGCACGTGGTGGAGGAGGTCGACTCTGCATGCCGTCTGCGGTGTTGTGCTGTGGTGTTTCCACCCTTTTTTGTCCGGCGTTTCAGGCTGGTCCTCTTGTCTGGTGTTCCAGGGGGGATAATTTCCTGTGTTCTGGTTGATGGCTTGGTCCGTCCTACGTATTTCTCCTCTTCTCTTCCGGCTGGTCCCATTTCTTTTCTTGGGTCGGTTTCTGTCGAACGGTTTCCTTTAGGGGTCGTTCTGTTTTTTCTTGGCCTTGCCTTCGGCTTGAGCTCTGCTTGGTCGGGGTGCTCGGCTTTGTGGTGCTTGCCAGCTGCCAGCAGCGCCCGCCTGGTCTTTCTAGTCCACGGCCAGGGGCCGTGGCGCTGGCCCTTGTCCTCCTACCTCTTGTTCTGATGGAGCCTTGCAAGACTATGACTTTCTTCTCACGCCTGCCTTTCTTGATTGTGGAGCCGTTTCTGCCATGCCTGTTGTTTCAAGGCTGTGGCCAGTTCAGCTGTCCACTTCACTGTGTGTGGGTCTTCCGCTGGAGGGCTTTGCCTCTTCTCCTTGGTGTCTTGGGGTGATTCTTTTTTCCTCAGTACTTCTCTGTCGTTATCTGTCCCTCCGGGGCTTTCTTGCGGATGTCCCTGGTACCTGGGCTGGGCTTGGGGTGTCCTGACCTCCCTTCACCTAGTCCTTGCTTCCTCCTGCTTGGTGAGGGTTGGGGGCGCCCTTTTTGTCCCTAATATACATCTCTTGCTGGGGCTCTGTTTCTTCCTACTGGGAAGCTCTCTCGCAGGCCCCTCCTCCCTTCTGGGTATGGCATGGGTATCTATTCTACGTTAAGGAATCTGTGGCTAGTAGTCTCTATCAGATGTACGAGTTACTTACCTTGGGTAGCGATGTATCTGATAGAGACGATTCTAGCTGCAGATTCCTTCACGACCGGCCCTTCCTCCCCGTTCTGCGAGGACCCTTAGCTTGGTCTTTTGCACTCGCCTGCCTCGGGGTGGTTTTGTCTTATGCTAGTGCCTTCTCTCGCTTCCTCCCTAGTGTGATGCTTTGTTCTGTTTGTTCCACTCCTTCCTTTCTGGTGATTGGTTGGTGGTTTCATGGGTACTTCTGCGTTCCTGCACCCTGGTCTTTCAGTGTGGGGCCTATTCGTGCCCTTCTTTTTTTTCATTGCTTGAACTTTCTGACTCCTCTGCAGTCCTCGGAGTTGGGGTCTCTTGGCTGCCTCGGCCCTTGGCTCTTTACAGGAGATACCTCTACTTGCTGGTGTTGTCTTGGGGTAAATTGTCGTTACTCTTCTGTTTTGGCCTTGGTGTCCTTCACTGTTCTGGACTGTGGTTTCTGCCCCCAGGGAGGCTGTCGCATTTGTTTGCAGGGTTTCTTCGCAGTAGCTGTGCTCTGCTCTTTCCTTCTATGACTTTTTGGTGCTATAGAGCCTGGCACTCCTCCGGATGGTGCTGTTCCTCCTACAGGTGGTGCTGTTCTTCACCATTAGTTTCTTCCCTGTCTGTTTGGCTCATTTTTTCGCACACTGTTCCGTATTTTCACAGTTTTTGTTTGTGATGGCTCCGCGTTGTGGCACGGGAAAGTTCTCCGAAGAAAACGGACATCGCGCGCCGGGGTAGGGCTTATGGGACCTTGCTGCCGTCATGCCCGCGGACGATGTCAGAGCGGAGTCACGTGGTACTGCACCCCGGTGTGCAGAGATGCTGTAGCAAGAAACATTTTCTGGATCCAGTCTCAATCCTGGGGATAGATAATTCTACGTTAAAGAATCAACTGCTAGAATTGTCTCTACCAGATACATCGTTACCGAAGGTAAGTAACTCATACATTAAATCCCACACTGGCATCAGTGTGGTTTTAATGTGCTGAGAAGTTTGATACCAAGCTTCCCAGTATTAAGTGTAGCCGTCATGGTGCTGTGGAGTTCGTAATGACAAGATCCCAGCACCATATACTCTTGATGGCAGCTTTGCACTTACAGTGCCCAGGAATGGACTTGGGCACTGTAGGGGTACAGGGCTCATGAACCTGTACCTTCACCACTGGCATAGGGCACCCAGCCAGAGGAGTGACTGACGTATACCAGGGCAGTGGTTTGTGGGCATGTCACAGATGTGTGCCATGTTGAGTCGTCACATTGCTTATGCACCTAGACACGCAGCCTGTAAAGGCAGTGTGTGTCTGTCAGGGTACAGGACCTCTAAGGGTGGCACAATAAGTACTACAGCCCTTCGAGGCCTTTTCTGGCCACAGTGCCCTGGGTACCTGCGGTACCATTTACCAGGGGCTGACGTGGCCTGAGATGCCAATTGAGTTTAGGCGTCAATGCAGTTTTAGGGAAGGAACACAGGACCTGGGTACCTGATTAGCAGGAGCCCAGGGCACACTCAGTCAAAGAACATCAGCAATTCAGCAAAAAGTGGGGACATACCTTGCAAGAAAGAGGGCACTTTCTTACAACCACTTCCCCTGATACAAAGAGTACTACAAAAAGCAAGGGAACCAGGAACAAATATGATTCTTAGTGCCCCCCGTTGGCCAACACAGACATGGTACTCAACTCTCCTAGAACTCTCCAAAGGAGAGATGATCAGGACCAAAGCAGAAAAGGACCTGCTAATAATGCAACAGGGCCAAATCTTTCACCCAGAACCAGCGAGGCTACAACTAGCGGCCTGGCGCCTGAATACATAGAATTTGGACACCTCAAACTGCCGTCCAGAACCATGGAGATTCTAAAGGAGGCAAGAAAACAGTCAACAAGGAAATGGTATGCAGCTAAATGGAAACTATATACCACATGGTGGCACCGCAAACAATACCAATACAATAAACGCACAGAAAACAGTAGTCACATATCTTACCTACCTTTTAGACAGCAACATCAATTTTTCAAGCCTAAAGGTACACCCTGCGGTCATAGTGGCATACACAAGAGGAAAAACATGCATAAGCTTCTTTACTAGACCACTCTTCAAAAGATTTTTGGAAGGAGCAAAAAGAATGGCTCCACCCAGAACTGCTCCTGTACCAACATGGTTAAATACAGTGCTGTCGCAGTTAATGGGAAAACCATTTGAACCCATGCATACTGCGGATATCAAACGTATTACTCTCAAAACAGCATTTCCCATTGCAATATCATCACTACGGAGAGTAAGTGAACTACTTCTGGATTCACATGCGACCCACCCAGCCTTCCCCTAGAAGGAACACAAACAGGTGGGGAAGCAAAGTACAACGTTAAGAACTATAAATAAGGACCATCACAAGGATTAAACAGCATAAAAACAGAAAAAAGAATCCGAAGATGGCCACCGCGCACGTCGACCTCCAGGATGCTGTCTGACTTCATACAGGGGACGTACCTGACACCAAATGGTGGTCGACAGAGACCAAAACAAGAAAAAAAAACAAGAAAAATTCTGGACCCAACCACTAGATGGCGGAATGATGCACAGCATGTGAATCCAGAAAACTCTTCAAGCTTCAAAACTACTCCTACTGGTAAGTAAACCTTTCGATACAGTTGTCAAATTATCAGGAAAAACTGATGCCGAAGCATATATGAACTTGAAGCCATATGACTTGCAAGGGTTGTTAACTCCTCTTTGTATGACAGGGCTCTCTGTTTTGTCTGAGATAAAAACAGAGTGGAGTTCACAAATGTTGGTTGTGGGTTTTTAAATAATTTTTTCCCCCTCATTCTAAACTTCAGTTAAATTTTTTTAGAGAATGTATGTAAAGTAATCATGATTATTATCATATTGTTTTGTCTCGTCTAAAACCTCGAACTTCTTTTCTTATTGCAGTTGGAAGGAAAAATACCTGATGTCGCCTTTCTGAAGTGATGTTGTATTTGACAGTTTCCAGCAAGCAACATGAGGCTGCGACTCAACCCTTGCTTTTTTTTATATTTCAATCTAACACCTGCCAGTGCGGGGGTGTACTGAACTCTGGGACATGTGGCATCCACCTGTGAATGATCCAGGTGGGCTGCGAAGTGCACCCTCTGTCAAGTGTGGAAGATACATAGAGGGCAGATTATTTTTGTAAAATTTGTTGTGTTTTGAGATAGTGTCATCTTCATTTATCAGATCTCTCCCCTGCATCACGCCATTTTTTTGTATTTTTAAAATATTTTATTTTATGAGGTTAGCAGGGTGGGGGTCTGTTTTAAACAGAGCTTCACCTTTCAGAACGTACTGTGACGGACCCCATGGGTCGACAAGGGTGGGTGGGGATGAATTAGGGAGTTGTTTAATTTCCACATAAGCAGGTCTGGATGCTACCATGGGCAGATCTTATCCTCTCCCCTTCCCATCCTCTTTAATCCGTGATTTTCTTTCTCCTGTTGTCCCCATTCATTTTTGTCTGGTTTTTTTCCCAATTGCATCTTTTTTCTGAGGGAAATATTTGTGCTATCACATTTTCTCAATTTTTTCCCCCTTTGGTACTATCATGTTTTTATGACCTTGCAATTTCTTTCCTTTAATCTGAACACACAGTTGATGTGTATCTGGTTTTTTGCTAGAATGTTGCTCAGTTTTTAATAGTTGTGAGCCATGGTAGTGTTTTGCATTTTAAATCGCTCTGCAACTGCTGCCTACTTCTGAACTCTTGCCCAAAAAGATCTGCCTATTGTCTCTGTCCTGCTAAATTATGGATAGAAATAGCTGCCAGTCAGAAAGTTAACAGATTCCTTGTCTCCAGGATTGCTCATACCAAACTTGTCCAAAATACAAACAAAACTCCAATATCATGAGAGTTCCTTAAAACTCCCGGCTTCCAAAATTATAAGACCTAAAATACCATTTTACATCAAATGCTTCGAGGAAATTGATAACAAAGTATTAGGCTCCAGCCAGTATGTGTTTTGGCCTTTGGCTTAGCCCTCAAGGAGTAAAGCAAATGTTTAGCTAAATTTTGGAGTTCTAAGGAAGAGTAAAGTTTCCTTTGTATTTTGCACCAGTGTGGTGTGAGTAACCCTGGAGTCAAGAGATCTATTGCTTTGTTAGCAGGTATCCATGCCCTCAGTTTGTTGCTAGCACCACTGGACAAACAAAATTCATATCTGTAGATTTGAAAGGTGCAAAGTATTGGAGTGATAATGGAATGGATAGAAAAAAAGATTTGTTCTGGAGCTGGGGAGGGAGTTCTCAGGTTGGGTATTGGTTTATGCAAAGGTCCTGCAGTAGGATACAATTTGAGAGGGAGTTCTTGGGCTGGGAGTCGTGTGGGAGGTGGGTTGGGAGGATGTGCTTTGGGATGGTGGTTTTAGAGATGGTAGGTTGGGAGATGGTGGGTGGGAGAGAATTGCAATGGGTTTGGTGGGGCTTGGGTACAGGGTGGGGTTTGGGGAGGAGAGGGATAGGGAACAAGGTGGTTTGTGGGAGGGAGGTGACAGGGGAGGTGGATTGCTTGTAAATGTATGCCTGCTTCATCATGTGCAGCCTCGTCTTATTCTTAATCCTATACGCTCTGTACCATGTTGAAAGGCGAGTTAAGTAGGACTTCGACACCACATCTGCATACTCCGGTGGATCAGAATTTGGGTCTTCCATGGACTACCCCCTCTTCCCCATTCAGATGTTTCAATATTGTGGTCTCCACACCCCCGCCCTCATTCCCCCACCACCGCCTCCTAAAAAAAAAAAAAAAAAATCCTACTGGCTCAATATACCTAAAAAAAAAAAAAAACTACTGGCTCAACCTACTGTGCACTTCCACCTTCCCAGCATGGCTCTCACACATACCCACAACCGCCTACTAGTATACAACTCCCGATTACAGGTTTTGAGCTCTTCATAGCAGTTTTTCGGAGACTTGATGGGTATGCTATTTGATGGTCACGTGGGAGAAAGTGTTCAGTCACTGGTGATTTCTGAGCATCCTCCACCCTTTTTATTACTTTTCATTCTGCCAAAGCTCTAACATCAGGTTGTGGATGTTAGTTCCTCAGTGCTTCTACTCCAATGCGAATGTAAAAGTATACGTTTTCCCCTAAACCCTGCATGTTATTTCTGTTTGGAGACTTGAGGCTGGAAGGTTGTATACTAGGTTTACTGGCCTACCTCACTACTTTATTCTTCCAATTTAGCTGTCAGGCTGCCTGGTTGTGGACTTCAGCTGTAGCAGCACATGCTCTGCATTGTGTTACAGTGCTTCAGCTGGTGTTGTGTACATGTGAGTTGGTTCTAGCAAATGTACTTGCTCTGCTCCTGTCATAGGGGTGCTCGAATGAGTAGGTTCTACAAGCAGGCGACATAGAATGTCTGCTTGCACAGCAGCATTTGATGAACAGCTTTCCTAGTCATGTGTGCCGTCCCCCCCGCCCCCCTCATTTTACTCTTACTACCTTTTTGGAAAACAGTTTCCATACACCACACATTTCCTACTAGTTGAGGATGTTAATTTTCAGTCCGAGTGCTCCATTCAGGTAACTTTAGTGCTGGGGCCTTGAGATGCCTAGTGGTGGCCTTCTGTGATCTGGGAAATTCAGATTTGAAATCTGAGATGTGCTGTTGGCAAACATGTGCCTGGTTTGCAGGATCCTTCCCCAAAGACACTCAATTCCCACTCCTTTCAATTCCCTGTTCCTCTCTCTCTCCCCTTGCTTGCCAGTAAGCAGATTCCCTTTTTCATGTGGCAGACCTGTCTTCATTTCAAGGCCCAATTAGGTTGCTGTTTGTGAAGTGTCTTGCATGCCAATTACCCCCTACCTGAACTCTTCAAGCGTTTCACTAACCCACCCCTCTTGCAGAGATCCTTTAAGAAAACTCTTGGTAGAAAAGGGTAGGACTGACTTAGAAACCATAGTATGCATACTCATCCAGACAATAAGCATGCAGGATAGAAGCAAACCAAGCTGCAACGATGTCCTCACCATGGGGGAGGGAGGGTGGAAGGGCAAGAATTTTGCATCTTTGAAAGAGACTACCACCCGCTACTCATTGCCCCATTGCACCACAGAGTTTTGAGGTGCCATTCTGCAGCTGAGAACTATGCTGCTCACAGCCAACGAGGATCAGACAATTGCACGAAGGATACATTTCTCATTAACCTGTGGACACTTGGAGAACATCAACGGAGAAGACTGGGCACTGTGTCTTCCTGCGGTAAAAATAGCACTACTGCAAGGCACTTTGTCTGGTGCCAGTTCATTTTAATGCCACTTCAACATCCAGTAGAGTGGTGTCATCAGCAGGGTCTCGATTCTCTCTTCAGTCAGGAGACTGGATATCTGTTCCCAGAGCCCCCTGCCATTGGCACTGGACAGCCTCAAGAAGATTCATCTGAATGATTCATCGCATCAAGGGTGGGCTAGAAAAGGCGATTTATTTGAATGTCTCTTTAAATGGAAATCCACTGTGAATAGCCACTTCCATGGAGGATAAATTAAATCTGCAGTTGCCATGGTAGCGGCGATCCTTCCATGGTGGATTTCTAAGCCACAAAATTTACTTAGAAGGATATCCTTGTTTTTATGGGAGGTCAGTTGAAAAGCAAGTATTTTCTCATCTGACCAAAAGGACAACCCTTTCTTCGGGCGTTGCTTCTCTTTGCTTTGTTGCTGTGTCTTTGTTGGATGTGTATGCAGACTATGAAACTCTGAGCCTTCCTTACCCTACTCCTTTCCCCACAACCCCAAATGTCCAATCTGATCCACCAGAGCTGTGCTGCTGCCAATCATGTAATTTTCTGATTGCCAGTTAGATCACCTATTGGGTTAAGGATACCGATCTGTAAGGAATTATGAATTTATGCCTCTTTACTCCACTGTCCGTTCCAGCTTTCTCTTGCCAGTCCCTTCAAAAGATTTACTTGCTAAAGATTCAGGGGCTGTTGCCTGAACCCTGGCAAGAATTAAGGAATCCGGCATTGCATACCTTCCTGTGAAATATCTGCACTTCATGTTAAGAAAAAGCTTCACAGAGCTTGTGACATTTCTAGGTTGCTTTGATGCTCTTTAACTGGTCTAACTGCTTATGTTAGGATTATCCACCATGTTAGGAAACATTGTATTGTACTGTCAAATAAATTTTCTTTGTTAAGATGTTGTGTCTGGAATGTTTCTAGAATCTTTCTAAAATGTTTCTATAAAGTATTACTCTGCAACTGTTAATTTGTAGCATGGCATAGCTGTCACAGAAAGCATAAATCTCCTGGTCTGTGCAAGTTAAAAATGTTAGGTGGCTTGGTCACTAAAAGCTTACTAGAAGACCTGGGATGTGGGCATCATTCCCATGCCCTCCTGTATATAGGAAGTTGCTTTTAATTTTTGGGACAATGGAACTTTTTTAGGTGCACATGCCCGAACTTTTCTTCACTGTATGCCTTATAAACTAGCATGCTTGCGAGTACAGCAGTGTCTATTCAGAAACACTTTCTCTTGTAAATGCTTCAACATTAGCCAATAAACTTAATGTCCTTTGAACATTATTGTCCCTATAGGTTGCCGTAAATCTGTCTTCTGTAGTAGGGGATCTCTGTGTATAGTCATAATCTAGTGAATAGTCCCGCCCATGTGCGTGGACCCCGGAGCAATCAAAAATGATCTCTTAAGGTGTCGAAAAGTGCAGAACTGCACAGACACTTAAGAGAGAATTTAAAGACAGATAATGCAGCCTATATACACAGGCTACACTGTCCAGTACTTCAACTAGAAATTCCACAAAAAATCCACAAACAGCAAAGCCTGTCCAGATTTCCCTTGCTTTAACAGCAAAAAAAAACCTTCTGGAATGATAGAGAGAAAGGCCTGGACAGACAAGCCCCATAGGCTGCCATTATGTGGCTCAAAACAGGATACTGTGCCTTTAAGAGAACCTTCCAGAACTTCACAGTATCCCAGAATGCACTGCAGGTCCCTTTTACTTTCAGTTCTTTTTTCCGGCTCCTGCTAGCAGGACCCTGTAGCATTAAGCTCTCCCTTCTGATAGATACATCTGCCGTGTGGATTCCTCACCTTGTGAATATCCCCCTTGCGCCAGCAACGTTCGGAAATTTTCTTCGTAGTACGCCGACGTGGGCGACGTCACAGGAGCACGGCATCGCGCGCGACTCCGTCTGACGTCACCGACCCCATATCAGGCCCACGCCGGCGTGATGACGTCAGTTCCCTTTTTTCCGCGTCTTCGACGCTAACGGTTTTCGGGATCTTCTGAGATACTTAGTATCTTTCTGTTAATTAATTGCCAATGTTTCTCTCTTACGACTTGATTCTTCTCCGAAGATGTCGTCGAGGAAAACAGGCTTTAAGCCATGTAGGTCTTGTGCCCGCACGATGTCCATCACTGACCCACATAAGGATTGTTTGTGGTGTCTTGGTTCGAGTCACGACGTCAAGAACTGCAATTCCTGTTTTAAGATGAATCCGAAAGCACTTCGAGAGCGTGAGGCTAAATTACTTTTAGCGAAGGTAAAACAGGATTCTGGACGTTATTCAAGATCGATGTCACGGAGATCGAAGTCGAAGCAAAGGTCTCGATCGAAGTCGAGATCGGCGTCGAGATCCAGAGCGGGTTCGAGATCTGGTGAGGATACGAGATCTAAAGAGAAATCAAAATCCAGGGAAAGATCTAGGTCTAGATCTAAATCGGCTTCCGGTCACGCTTCGAGCTCCTCGAGGAGAAAGCATAAGAGGAGAAAGCACAGTTCGAAACATCATTCGGAGAAGGAATCCTCTGACTCGAAGAGAAGGTCTCATAAACATCGTAAAGACTTTGTCTCTCCTTCGCCTGCTTTATCGAAAGAAGGTTCTCCGGCCCCGGAGCCAGAACCGGAGCCGGATCCGATGTCCTCGGAACATGAAGAGGAAGAAGAAGTGATTCCTCAAGAACCGGCTCCAGCGGAGACTCCTACGGATCCGGAAGGTCAGAGTGAGAGTGTGTCGGGGCGACCTCCATTGGATCCGGTAGGTCCGTACCCTCCCTTTCCTGGTCCTGGACAGGATCCTTCGCATTTTTTAAATGCAATGTTCGGAGTATATTCCAGGGCAATGTACCCCACTGGAGCACCTGTTGGTCCCATGGGTCCATTATCATACAATCTGGGTATTCCTCAGTCGTACGCCCCAGCTCCATTTATGCCGTTCATGCCGGCGCCTCTTCCACCATGGCTCGGTACGGCTCCACCGAGGTCTTCGACTCCGCATACGGCTTCGCCGACTCCGGATCGACCTCGCAGTCGAGATCGAGGTACCACACCTGTTCATGACTCTCGTCCTGTTGCTCCGGCTCCTCGATCGACGTCGGAACCGGCTCCGTCGGAGTCGTTACCGGATCCGTCGACTTCGATTCGATTGGAGTGGTCGAGACGAAGAGCTCAGCGTCTTCTAGAACAAAAAGATGATGAAAGTTCTGATGTGGAAGAAGGCGAGCTTCCTGATCATGACGATGATTTCGATGAGCTTCGGGATGCTAGTGGTCTAGAACTCTCTCCCGAGTGGGTTCTACCTTCAGCTTCTGATGCTCCGTCTAGGGATGTGGCACCCTATCACGTGGTCATTAGGAAGGCTGCTGACCTTCTTAATTTAAAGCTGCCCACAGTGGAGTACAAACCCAACATCCTCACTGAAGTCTTACATTCTCCTTCTTCAATTGTGGAACCTACATTGCCATTTACTGATGCCTTGACGGATCCAATAAAGGAGATTTGGAAGAAGCCTTTATCTGCTCCTGCAGTTTCAAGGGTTATTGCAAGACGCTATAGGGTGGCTCCTGATGACCCTGCATTTCTTTCTACGCATCCATCTCCGGAAAGTCTTGTGGTTCAGGCGGCTTGCTCTAATAGGGCTGCTGGCTCCTTCCCTCAAGTGCCAGCTGACAAAGAGTCTAAAAAATTAGATCTGTCTGCGAAGAAGACTTTCTCTTCTGGGAGCATGGCTCTTAAATCATCAAATGCTACTTGCCTTTTAGGTAGATACGTGCATGCGCTAATGGACTCAGTGAAGCAATTATCATCAAAACTTCCTGAGGATGATAAGAAGAACTTTAATGAAGTTGTCTCTGACACTCAGGCTGCTGCCCGCATGGTCATTCAAAGCGGTATGGACACTGTGGATTCTGTTGCTAGAATTATGAGTTCATCCATTGCGACCAGGAGAGCCGCATGGCTAAAGTCTTCAGATTTCTCTGCGGATGTGCAATCTACATTGCTGGACTTACCCTTTGATGGAACTGGCCTTTTCGGTAAGAAGGCTGATGTAGCCTTGGAAAGGTTTAAGGACAGCCGTGCCACCGCGAGATCTTTGGGTCTGCAGATGAGAGGGTCGACAACTAAAAAGTTCAAAGGATTTGGCAGATCTTCTTTTCGTCCCTTCAAGCAGGGCCAACAACAACAACAGCAACAGCAGCAAAACCCTCTATATAGATCCTATAGAGGTAAACAGAGGGGTCGTGGACGTCAAGTCTCCTCTTCCTCCACTTCCTCCAATAATGCCCAACCCCCACCCGCATCAGCAAAGCAGCCCTAGATCCACCATTCTGGATCATGTAGGGCCAGTAGGGGGTCGGCTTACTCATTTTCTACGAGATTGGGAATCGGTTACATCAGATCTTTGGGTTCTCAATCTCGTAGAGAATGGGTATGCACTTCCTTTTCAGGAATTCCCTCCCAATTACCCTCCTTGCCAAGGTTATTGTTCGGAGGACCACCTGCTTCTCCTGCAGGAGGAAGTCCTGGCACTGTTTCGAAAGGGTGCGATAGAGGTGGTTCCAGAGCAGGAGAGGGGTCAAGGGTGCTACTCCCGTATTTCTTGATCCCCAAGAAGGATGGCAGGCTTCGGCCGATCCTGGATCTCAGGATTTTGAACCTCTATCTCAAACAGGAGAAGTTCAAAATGCTCACCCTTGCTCAGGTTCTTCAAGCGCTGATGGAAGAAGACTGGATGGTGTCGATCGACTTGCAGGATGCGTACTTTCACATCCCAATCCTGAAGTCGCACAGGAAGTATCTCCGTTTTACGGTGGGATCGCAGCATTACCAGTTTGCGGTCCTTCCGTTTGGACTTACTACTGCGCCTCGAGTCTTCACCAAGGTGATGGCAGTGGTGGCTGCGCATCTCAGAAGGTCGGGGATTCCTGTATTCCCTTATCTAGACGACTGGCTGATCAAAGCAGAGTCGCCGGAGATGGTGCTCCATCATCTGCTGGAGACAACTCAGTTGTTACACAGGTTGGGTTTTTCAATAAATGTACCCAAGTCTCACCTGGTGCCCTCCCAGCGCAACCTGTTCATAGGTGCGGTACTGGACACTTCTGTATGTCGTGCATTCCCTCCACCTCAAAGAATTCACGACATTCAGGAGATGATTCCTTTATTCTACAATGGAGCGGTTGTTCCGGTCCTGAAGGTCCTTCGTCTGCTCGGTCTGATGGCTTCTTGCATTCTGTTGGTCAGTCATGCACGCTGGCACATGAGGGCACTCCAGTGGTGCCTCCGCAGGCAGTGGTATCAGCACAACGGAGATCTCAGGGAGTCAGTGAAGATCTCCGGAGAAGCTGCAGCGGATCTGTCTTGGTGGAGCGTGGAAGGCAATCTGTCACAAGGAAAGCCTTTTCAGCTACCTCCATCAGTGGCCACAGTGATTTCGGATGCATCCACTCTCGGGTGGGGTGCTCATCTGGGAGACCTGGAGGTCAAAGGTCTTTGGTCTCCGGAAGAAAGGTTGTTTCACATCAACCTTCTGGAATTGAGGGCGATACGTTTGGCACTCAAGGCCTTCCTCCCTTCCCTTCGCGGTCGTTCGGTTCAAGTCTTAACGGACAACACGACTGCGATGTGGTACATCAACAAGCAGGGAGGAGTAGGGGCGCAGTGTCTCTGCAGAGAGGCTCTGCGTCTCTGGTCCTGGGTTCAGGACCATCAGATTTGTCTGGTGGCAAATCATCTGGCCGGAGTTCTGAACGTTCGTGCAGACAGTCTCAGTCGGCAGTTCTCTGCCGACCACGAGTGGAGGCTTCACCCGGAGGTTGTTCACGACATCTTTCGGATGTGGGGGACTCCTCGGGTGGATCTATTCGCCACTCGCGAGAATGCTCACTGCCTTTCGTTCTGCAGTCTCCAGTATCCGATGCAAGGAGCATTGGGGGACGCGTTTCAGCTGAGTTGGGGAGATCAACTCCTTTACGCGTTTCCTCCCATACCTTTGATTCCTCGGGTTCTGAGGAAGATTCGTCAAGACCGGGCCCAAGTCATATTGGTCGCCCCGGATTGGCCAAGAAGGGTGTGGTACTCAGACCTTCTCCGCCTCTCCTCTCACCCGCCGCTCCGTCTCCCTCACAGGGCAGACCTCCTCTCTCAGATGGAGGGGCAGGTTTTACACCCCCACCTCCAGACATTACACCTTCATGCCTGGAGATTGAACGGGGCAACTTGAGTTCTTTTTCTCTCCCTCACGAGGTGGTGGATGTCATTCTTTCTGCCAGGCGTGACACCACTAAGTCCATTTACTCCTATAGGTGGTCAAAATGTGTTTCTTGGTGCAGGGAGAGAGATGTTGACCCTTTGAAGGCTCATTTGTCTAATATTTTACAATTTGCCCTTTATCTGGCGCAGCAAGGTTTGGCTGTGGCCACGGTCAAGGGGTATCTTTCTGCCTTATCGGCATTTCTATGTTTGCCGGATCAGCCATCTCTCTTTAAATCTCCGGTGGTTTTGAGATTCTTGAGGGGTCTCATAAATATGTTCCCTCCTACTCCTTTTGTTGTTCCTCATTGGGATTTGAATCTTGTGCTGACCTTCTTAATGGGTTCTCCCTTCGAGCCCTTGCATAAGTGTCCATTGAGGCTTCTCTCTTTTAAAACGATCTTCCTCGTTGCAATCACCTCGGCAAGGAGGGTAAGTGAGCTTCAAGCTCTAAGTTCCAAACCCCCATTCCTGACCATTCATGCTGAAAGGATGGTTCTCAGGACCAGGGCTGCTTTTCTGCCTAAGGTGGTGACTCCTTTCCATCTTGGGCAGTCCATTACCCTTCCTACCTTCTATCCTCCCCCTCACCCGTCTAAGGAGGAAGAGAGACTGCACCGTCTGGACCCTAAGAGGGCGGTGTCGTTCTATCTGGACAGGACTAAAGACTTCCGGATGGATGACCAGCTGTTTGTTGGTTTTGCTGGCTGCAAGAAGGGCAGAGCGGTGCACAAGCGCACACTTTCCAGGTGGATAATCCTGTGCATCAAGATCTGCTACTCTCTTGCTGGTAAGGACCCTCCTGAGGGTATTAGAGCACATTCTACTAGAGCAAAGTCTGCAACATCTGCTTTGTCTAGGGGTGTACCTGTTGAGGATATTTGCAAGGCTGCGACTTGGGCCTCCCTCCACACTTTCGCGAAGCATTACTGCTTGGATACCGAGGTGAGGAGGGATGGCCACTTCGCGCGCTCTGTCCTCCAAGACTTCCTGGTGTAGCAGAGTGGGCACCCTCCTCCGGGAGTGGGGACTGCTGTGGGAATCTATTCACAAGGTGAGGAATCCACACGGCAGATGTATCTATCAGAAGAACAAGTTACTTACCTTCGGTAACGCTTTTTCTGGTAGATACTATATCTGCCTGTGGATTCCTCACTGACCCACCCGCCTCCCCGTTGTCCACTCTGCTATACCTGGTCTTTCTGTATATATGTTTATACTATTGATTTAGTTCTATGTGTACTGTGTACATTGTATATTTGCATATTTGCTGTCGTTGGTCCGTCCGTGTGCCTCGAAGGCACGGAAAAAAGGGCGGAACTGACGTCATCACGCCGGCGTGGGCCTGATATGGGGTCGGTGACGTCAGACGGAGTCGCGCGCGATGCCGTGCTCCTGTGACGTCGCCCACGTCGGCGTACTACGAAGAAAATTTCCGAACGTTGCTGGCGCAAGGGGGATATTCACAAAGTGAGGAATCCACAGGCAGATATAGTATCTACCAGAAAAAGCATTACCGAAGGTAAGTAACTTGTTCTTTTGGGATTTGTTTTTGTGATTTTCTCACTTTTTCAAGGGATTTTGGTGCTTTGTTCAAAGTACTTTGGTTATTTCTTCTTTGGTGTGCTTTTGGGGCAGTCTTTTTGTCGAATATGCCAGCATTATTTGACAAATGCCCGGAGTGTTCCAGGAAGAAGGCCAAGACTGACCCACATGAAGTGTGTATCCTCTGCCTTCCCTCCTCTCATAACCCAGAGGAGTGTGAGATTTGCCAGGGATTTACCACCAGGACCCTGAGAGACAGAAAGAAGATCAGGCTCCAAGGCATGGAGGAGAGAAGACTGCAAGCACGAGGTGGGTCTGGGCAGGTGCCATCTGCCAGTGCTGAGGCCTCTGGGGGGCTCCCCAGAGGCACGAAGTCCAGCAAGCGTCCCCATTCTCCATCGGCGTCTATTGCACCGACTACGGCGTCGAGAGGGGTGACTACAGTCTGTTCCCCGTCTCCCCAGGGCTCTGGGTCGAAGCGGCGTCGACGTTTGACGTAGAGGGATCTGAACAGACCGCCGTCAAGATCACCGGTGACAATTTCGTCGTCGTCGAGGACTCTACGTCGAAAGGTGGCCCGGCGTCGGCGCTCGCCGTTGTGGCGACTTCGCCGTCGGCGAAAAGGAGAAGGTAGTCGTCGAGGGGATCCTCGGCGTCGAAGGGGCTATCGCCGTCGAGGCACAGGAGATCGCCGTCGCGACACAGGAGATCGCCGTCTAGGCGATGGAGGTCACCGTCGAGGAGGAAGCGTTCGCCGTCGAGGGACAGGCGTTCGCCGTCGAGGAAGCGCAGTTCGACGTCAAGGGGCCGACGCTCGCCATCGGGTCGCCGTTCTTCGACGCAGGAGTTTGGACGCCGAGAGTCTGTCTGGCAGGTGTCAAGTGCCTAGGAGAGACTCTCCCACATCCCAGCCTGATAAGGATAGCGGGTCACCGGGCTCGGTGTACTCCGTTGTGTATACCCCTCCTAAGCCGGGGACAGTGACGCCTCCCCCTCCACCTCCTTTGCCGAGAGGACTTCCTCCGCGGGTCCCTACCCCGCCTCCTCTTCCACCTCGGCCCCAGACTCAGCCTCAACCTCAGCTGCCGGTTGACAAGCCTCCACCGCTTCCTCCAAGGTCGGTTTCCCTGCCCAGGTACCCGACTCCTCCGAAGGGGACCCCTCGGCCGAGGGGCCCTTCCAAGCCACAGTCTCCTATCCCGGTGAAACCGGCAGGGCGACCAAAGCCACGGAAGTCGCGATCCCGCTCCGGACGGAGAGGGAGGTCGCGCAGTAGTCACAGATTCTCTACGAGGTCAAGACGGCGCCACAGGAGGCGCGGATCACGGTCCCGCACGGACTCTTCCAGAACCAGGTCCTACTCCCCGACCTTGTCAGACTCCCCGGGGACGAGGGTGTCTCCCGTGGATGACATCAGCACGTTCCAGGATGTTCTCCTGAGGGGTGAAGCGAAATTAGGAATCACGGTGACGGCTCCCACACCTACTACGTCTGTGATTTTTGAGACCCTTCACAAGAAGCATTTGTCTCGCCTTCTACTACCGCTCGTGCCAGACTTGGTAGAGCCAGCGGAGGAGCTGTTCCTCACGCCTGCAGTGACGAGAGCTGCTCCATCCCATATGCTTAAGAAGTATAGGGCTCCGGATTCCGACCCGCCTTTTCGAAGGATTGATCCTGTTCCGTACTCCGTTATAGTGACGGCGGCCAGAAAACAACATTCTACCTTTGTCTTCTACCGTGCCTCCGGATAAGGAGAGCCGATGGATTGACTCTAATGGCAGGAAGGCCTGTGGAACGGCGGCTACGGCCATGAAGACCGCTAGCGATACGGCTCTGCTGGGGCGGTATGATCGTTCCCTGTGGGAATCCCTCCAGCAGTTCACGGAACTCCTGCCACGAGATAAGAGGGAGGATTTCCTAGAAATCCTGAAGGAAGGGATGCTGGTTTCGAAAAAGGTCATCAGCGCGGCTGCGGATGGTTCTCTGTTGGCGGCCCATGGTTACTGTCATGGGGTCAACCAGCGACGCCATGCTTGACTCAGGCTCACATCATTCAAGCCGGAGGCCCAGCAGCGAGTGTCTAATCTGCCCTTCTCGGGGGAGACCCTGTTTGGAAAACATGCGGATGATGAGATGGCCCGCATGAAGGTGGAGGCCGAGACTCTGACGGCTGTGGGCTTGGAGAAGCCCAAAGAAAAGAAAGCCTACCGCCAGTTCCAGAGACGGTTTGGGGCACAGGGCCGTGGGCGAGGACAGGCTTCGGGACAGCAGCAGCAACAACAGCAGCAGTTCCGGAGGCCCTTCCAGAAGCGCCAGAAGGGTAGAGGAGGTCAGCAGTCCTCTACAGCGAACAAGGGCGCGGCCGGGTCTCGACCCTGAGCTGTTACTTCCCCTACATCCGTTACCCGCTCCGGTGGGGGGAAGCGTTCAATTTTTTCTGGCAGAGTGGAGAAAAATTACTCAGGACAAGTGTGTGCTGAATATTGTTTGCTATGGATACAGTCTTCGCTTCACCAGCCCGCCTCCATCAATTCCTCCGGTCAGCTCGCAGTTTCAGCTGCGCGAGCTCCAGGCGGAGGCCGATATCCTGTTAAGGAAAAGGGCGATAGAAGACGTACCTCTGTCTCAAAGAGGAAGAGGTCTGTACTCCCGGTTCTTCCTGGTCCGCAAAAAGGACAAGAACGAGTTCAGGCACATTCTGGATTTGCGACAAGCAAACAAGTGGATTCGCAGAGAGAAGTTTTGCATGCTGTCGTTGCATCAGATTTATCCTCAGCTGCAACAGGGGGACTGGCTGTGTGCTTAGACCTACAGGATGCATACTTCCATGTGCCCATTGCACACGAACACAGGAAGTTCCTGCGATTTCAAGTCGGCGCCAATCATCAGTACACAGTACTGCCATTCGGACTGAAGTCTGCGCCCAGGACATTCTCGAAGTGCATGGCAGTGGTAGCCGCACACCTAAGGAAGAACAAGGTGTTTGTCTACCCGTACCTGGACGATTGGTTGATCAAGGCCTCCTCCTTCTCGGAAACTCAAGTGCACTTCCGGAAGACGTGCGTTCTCTTGAACAAGCTGGGGTTGCACATCAACATGTCCAAGTCTGTCCCGACTCCGGTCCAGTGCATACAGTACTTGGGAGCCTCCATCAATACGCTGTCAGCAAGCGTGTCTCCTTCGGAGGAGAGACGATTATCACTCCTTCGGAAGGCTCAGGCTCCTATGACCGCTCCATCTACAACAGTGAGGACGGTGTCTTCTCTACTTGCGTCGATGGCCTCTTGTATCTTCCTCACGTTACACGCACGGCTGCACATGAGACCATTGCAGGAGTGCTTGAAGGATCAGTGGGATCAGAGGAAAGGATCTTGGGATGACAAGATACGACTGTCTCTGAAGTGGTGGTGTTCAGCCCACGGCTGGGGGGCGCACTCCGGAGACTTACAGATTCAAGGCACCTGGTCCCAGACGGAGTCCACATATCACATCAATTTCCTGGAACTCAGAGCTGTTCACTTGGCACTGAAGGCCTTTCTTCCGTCCTTCCGGACCAACTCTTTGCTTGTTCAGACGGACAATACGACCACGATGTATTACCTCAACAAGCAGGGGGGATCGAGATCGCGCACTCTGTCGCAGGAGGCGCAGGCGATCTGGCACTGGCTTCTGGCCAGAGGACTGACGATAACGGCCACCCATCTACCAGGTGTGTAGAATGTTCAGGCAGACGCACTGAGCAGACTGATTCAGGAAAACCACGAATGGGTCATAAACGACGAAGTGCTAGGAGAAGTCTTCGCACGGTGGGGGACTCCAGACGTAGATCTGTTCGCCACCGCCGAAAACAGCAAATGCCGAGACTTCGCCTCCAGGTACTACCAGCCAGGGACGTTGGGAAATGCGCTATGGATCAGCTGGTCGAACAGCTTTCTGTACGCTTTTCCACCCATTCCCCTGATTCTGGCGGTGCTCATCAAACTGTCCCAGTCCTGGGCGCGGATGATCCTGATTGCCCCGGAATGACCCAGACAGTGGTGGTTCACGGACCTGCTTCACCGGTCTCTCCTTCCTCACATACGGTTGCCGTGCCGGCCGGACCTTCTCACGAAGTTCGGGAGGCAGATGGTGCACCCCAACCTCTCGTCTTTGAGTTTGGCGGCATGGCTCCTGAGAGAGTGCAATATGGCCATCTGAATCTACCTGAAGATTGCATGGACATACTGAAGGAGGCTAAGCGACCTTCCACTAGGACTTCTTATGCTTACAAGTGGAAGAGGTTTTGTATCTGGTGCAAGCCCAAGAACTATGACCCGACGACATGTAAGGAAGATGTCATCCTTCCATATCTTCTTCATCTAGCGCAGTCTGGCCTTAATGTCCATTCCATTAAGGTGCATCTGGCTGCATTGACTGCCTACAGGAAATGCCCTTCACAGACTTCCTTCTTTCAGATCCCTGTGATCAAAGATTTTTTGGAAGGCTTGAAGAAAGTGTTACTTCCTGTCCGGCTTCCTTCGCCTTCATGGGAATTGAATGTGGTGCTGTCCAGATTGATGAAGGAGCCTTTTGAACCTATTCATAAGGCTTCGTTGCAGCACCTGTCCTGGAAGGCGGCGTTCCTCGTGGCCATTACATCGGCCCGCAGGGTGAGTGAAATTCAGGCGTTGTGTTGCCAAGAACCTTATACTTATTTCATGCTGCTAAGGTTGTTATGCATACTCACCCTAAGTTTCTTCCTAAAGTTATATCTGACTTTCATGTTAACCAGACCATAACTTTGCCTACATTTTTTCAGAATCCTTCCTCTCCAGCGGAAAGGTCCCTGCATTCCCTGGATGTTAGGAGGGTGTTGAAATTTTATCTGAATAAGACCAAGGATATTCAAAGGTCTGACCAATTGTTTATCAATTATGGATCAGTCAGGACGGGTCTTGCTACCTCTAAACAGTCCATCTCTAGGTGGATTGTGTTCTCCATACAATTGTGTTACCAAAAAGCTAATAGGACCTTAGGGGGTAAGCCTAAGGCTCCGTAATGTTCCAATTGCAGAAATCTGCAAGGCGGCCACTTGGAAGTCGGTCCATACCTTTGCTAAGCATTACTGTCTGGACACTGATGCCAGGGCAGATGCTCAGGTTGGGCAGGCTTCGCTGCGAAATCTGTTCGCACAGTAGTGGTGTTACTTTCTCTTTTCTCCACCGCCGCTTTGGTGTGGGGATAGGCTTGCCATTCTATTCACTAGATTATGACTATACACAGAGATCCCCTACTACAGAAGGAGTAGTTTCTGTCCTGTAACTCCAGTTCTGTAGTAGGGGTATCTCTGTTATAGTCATAAGCGCCCGCCCTCCTCCCCGGTGGAGAGAGATATTCATGTACGGAATGCTACAGGTCTGGCGTGTTACGCCTTCAAAAAGAACTGAAAGTAAAAGGGACCTGCAGTGCATTCTGGGATACTGTGAAGTTCTGGAAGGTTCTCTTAAAGGCACAGTATCCTGTTTTGAGCCACATAATGGCAGCCTATGGGGCTTGTCTGTCCAGGCCTTTCTATCATTCCAGAGGGTTTTTTTTGCTGTTAAAGCAAGGGAAACCTGGACAGGCTTTGCTGTTTGGATTTTTGGTGGAATTTCTAGTTGAAGTACTGGACAGTGTAGCCTGTGGATATAGGCTGCATTATCTGTCTTTAAATTCTCTCTTAAGTGTCTGTGCAGTTCTGCATTTTTCGACACCTTAAGAGATTATTTTTGATTGCTCCGGGGTCCACGCACATGGGCGGGACTATTCACTAGATTATGACTATAACAGAGATACCCCTACTACAGAACTGGAGTTACAGGACAGAAACTACTCCTTCTGCTGCACATTGTGACTCATCAGTGTTTTTTTTAATCATTGACCACCAAGTCACCATGTATTGAAAACCCTCATTGATTACTAAATCTTTGTCAGTAACTTCTGTCAATCTACAGCTAGATCCTAGTTGGTGGCTCCCACTCCATTGGTGGCAATATCTTTCAGTGGCACTCTTTTCTCCAGCTACAAAACCCTTGTCAATTACCTTGTCAACAGATTAAAAAAAACATTGGATGACTCTTGCTCTACTAGTGCGCTTTTGTCAGTTAGCTATACAGTTGCAGCATGTGCTGCTGTAAATTACATGCTTTCCACACTCCAGCCATTTATCGTTGGGCGTGGAACGTTTTGAAACATTGTCAGCTTCTGAAAGAGACTTCTAGGCACATTTTCATCATCTTTTGAATTTCCCCAGGCGTCAGACTGGGTCAAGGGAATTTCGATAGCAATTCCTTAGCGCTTTGATAGGTGGCATCTTGCAGTTCTGAATCAGATTTGTCGCTCCCCAGATGTGATGTTTAGGCCACTATAGCTCTGCCACTTCCATGTGCTGAAGTCAGTTTTTCTTTCCATGCCTTCCGACCCTTTTCTGTAGCTCTTTTTAAACGGGTCAGCTTGACAGAATTTCTTCCCTCAACTTTTTGAGTGTGCAAAGTACATATCCCCTCCTAAGACCACAGGGATTACATCTTGCAAGGACCACAACAGTTGGATGTCAGACATAATGGGTGTTACTGTCTACTGTGCCTCTGCTCCATGCATGACACTAAGTCGTGTGAAAGCTATGAAAAGATGAATATGAAGGACCTCTGTGACCCCAAAGCCAAACTTGCTGTTGTAAACTTCAGTGGAAAATGAATAAGTCTGTGAAAGCTGCAGTGTGTTCTTGTTCCTAGGGCAGATCTCATGACTGTTTATCTTCTAATTCCAGGAGTTCTGGTAAGTCCAACAAATTAAAAAAGCACCATAAGTCGAGGCATAAATCTCAGTTGTCCTGCCACGCATACATACTGTTCATGGTTGTGCAATTCCCTTAATAACTCCAGGGCCACAGTCGTTCCACATTAATTCCGCAATTGATCCTAATGCACCATGCTTTTCCCAGGCCTCACCAGCTCCATGAGCTTAAACTGGCTGTGGGCAAAATCTTTAGTACCCCACAAGATCCCTCTGGAGCGCGTTCAGGCCCTAAGGATCCAAGGTGGCCTCCAGTCAGATTGTCACCAGAAGATCTGCCCGACTGTATTACTTGACCTCACTTCGAGTGGTCAAGGTCCCACGCTGGCACCACGAATGGTGTTCTGGGATTCAGAAGCTCAGTTCTGCGTATTGAATTATTTTCTGGATCAACATGCTGTGTATCTGTTCCACCATCTAGTGGTTCAGTCGAGAATTGTCTCTTGCTGGACCCCCCCCCCCCCCCCACACACACACATACACACACATTTTGGGCGTTGTCGACTACCATTTGGTGGTAAGTCCATCCCCTGTGTGACCATAGATGTGCAGCTTGGAAGTTCCTGTGTGTGGTCGCCATCTTCAGATTATTTTTTCTGCATTGAGTCTGAAACAATGCGAGGAGCTCTGAAGAACTCTTAGAAAAATGGAGTGTTTAAGGCATGTGAGCTGTAGATCACATGCTTTGCATACTTCTGCAATCTAGTGTTGGGTCCGGATGTTTGCAAGTTGTTTTTCTTCAGTGATAGTGCGCATGAGCATCGACTCCGTTGTTACAGTGTGTTTGAGGCATATGGGCTGCAGACCCCACACTATTGCATTAGATCACCATCTGGTGGTGGGCCCGGATGATTACACTTTGTTGTTGTCTTAGAAAAGTCTTTGTCTGTTGGATGACTCCTCCCTTAGACCGTAGTGCGCATGGGCATCGACTCCATCTTCAGATTTTTTTTTTTCGTCCATCGTGCTTGCATGTGTTCATCGTTCGGTCCCGTTACAGATCTCTTTTCGAATCCATAAATTAATCAAAATACCATTGGCATCGTTGTCGACATTTATTCCGGTTACCAGCGCCGAATAGAGACTTCACTTCTCGATTCCAGCGTTCGTCGGGGCCATCGGGCCCAACTGCGCCATTGGGCCTTTGGCTCATGGAAAGAACACCCTTCAAGAAGTGCCCTGGGTGTGGACACAAATTCCCTCACACCGATCTTCATGAGGTTTGCAATCTCTGCTTACCTCCAGAGCACGAGAGTTGAGACTGTGAGGCCTGCGCTTCGTTCTGGTCCAATAAAACAATCAGGGACCGTCGAGCTCGAAGAGTAATGGCGCAGTCATCTTCATCGACACCAGACCTCATCATAGACGAGGCTCCAATTGAAGTAGACGCCGAAGAACAGCACGAAGACATCGCTTCTGAAGCAGAGGATTCAGCTTCCGGAGTCGAGGATCAATCCGAAGATGAAGAGCTTCCAGCTGGTCAACAGGTCGTGAGTACAGACGTCGACCCTGTTCACCCCACCATACCGGGACAGGCTTCGGTACCAGGTGCACACCGACCAAAACCTTCCGACGCCCCGCCTTCGGGCTGGGCAGCGAAGATTACAAAAAAGCCTCCAGTCGACTCGAGCTCGAGTCAGTCTGTCTGTCCCGAAAAGCAGAAGGTCCTTAAACCCAAATTAACACCAGCACCAAAGCATCCTTCGGTACCGAAAGTGGAAGAACTGAAAGCAAGTTCGGCACCGAAAGAGGTTCCAAACCTACAGAACCAAAAACCACCCTGGTTCTGAAAAAAGTGGACCCGAAGAAGGTTCCGGTACCGAAACATACTTCGGCTCCGAAGGTAGATGAGTCAAAACGTACTCCGGGAACAAAAACTCTGGATCCAAAGAGCACGGATCATAGGAAAAAGTCTTCGGAACCAAAATCAAAACCTGCTCCAAAGACAATGGACACTGTTAAACCTAAGTATTTCGGCTCCATACCATGTAAATCGGTGCCAAAAAAAGATTTGCCAGTTGAAGAGCTTTTTAAACCTGATCCAAAGCAAAAAAACTCTTCATATTAATCCAAAGACTGGACATGGGGCGTTGCTTGGAAGCCGATAGAGCAGGCTGCATGAGCGCCGAGCTCCGCACAGATCCCCACAGTAATCCTGGCATATTAAAGTTTTCTGGCCTGCCCGGCGGCACAGAGCACGGTCGGAGGGGTGCTGACCTGTCCTGGCACTTGCCCGATAGCAAATCGGACGCGGAACAGGGGCATGAGCAGACTTTCAGCCCGAGGTTGCTGGCAGCGGAGCGGCCCAAAATGGCGGCGGCTCCGATGGGGAATGCTCGAGCCTAGGACGGAGGCCGTGCAGAACCACCCGCTGGGGGAGGCAAGACACTGCTGGAGTCGGAGTGGCAACTCACCAGAGGACCCACTGAGGACCGGATCGCCGATGTGCACGAGACGGCCGCGGGCTGTAGCGTCCTGTGTCACGGACGCTTCGCGCAGGAGCGGATTGCCGAACGGGGGGAGCTGTGGCCGGATGTGAGGACCCTGAGGCTCCGGTCCCCTGGGACTGCGCCATATGAGCCAGAGGGTGCGGCGGAGCGAGGACGCCTGGTTGAACGTGGAGGAGCAGCGGCACCATCAATCCTGCCTCGGTGAGTGGGGTGCTGCCTAGCCCGGGGCTCCTGGCTGCAGAGGCAGATGCGGGTCCACGGGAGCGGCCGCGGCCTGCGAGCTGTAGCCTAGGTGGATGAAGTGCGCAAGCAGTAGGACGAGGGCCCATAAAGAGGGGACTGCTGCATGAACACTAACGGCTAGAAGCGGGAGCAGTGGAAAACCAACGGAGACTCGCGCCTCGGTGGTGCGGCCCTTGACTCCGAGAGGTTGACTGTTGGGGTGTAACGTGAGGCACGAAACAGGACTCTCAGCAAGTGTTCTGGCCCCCGGGGCAGGGGAGACTGGTGTGTGCCTAAGGGAGAGTGTCTCCAAAACAGCCCCGGGTGAGGGGGATACACCGCTGGAATTTGGTCCTGAGGTTGCACATGGGGCCAGAACCTTTTGGAAAACGAAAGGGAAGCAAGGTGGGGCACAGCCGGGAGACCCATAGGATTTTTTAAAAATTGTGTTCTGTTTTTACTTGTGCTACCTGTAAGGCGCTTACTTCATCGCGCTCCCCCTCATCTCCTCTCGCTCTCCCGTACAGCCGAGTAGGTGCTGTTGCGGGGGAGAGCTAGTTTGACTGCCATCTTGGGGGAAGCCCAGGATCGCCGCTCTAGTTGTTAGGCCACTCCCACCTCTGCCTTCATATGAGCAACACGCCCTCGAAGGCGAGCCAAAGGCAAGCCCGTTTGTGCCCCTCCGCGCCAGGCCGGGCCCAGGGGCCATAACCCCTGGTCCCTGTACGGGAAGTCCCATAAAATATAGTGGAGCAACTCTATATGGGCTTAGACCAAGAGGTAGGGCAGAATGTCGCCATACCCTAAACCCTGCGAAACCTCCTTTACTTTGCCGCCACTACCATAGGCATTTTAAGTCATACGACCACCGAGACCGTGCATCCACCACACAATATAACATGGCCCTCCTGAACTGCAGATCATTGCCAAAACATTGCACCGAATTAGCACTGTTAATTGGGGAACACAAGCTTGATGCCCTGTTTCTGACGGAAATATGGTTGCAAGCGGGGAATGAGCCCGACATTATCCTGACCCTTCCCGTGGGCTATGGAATCTGTAGAGTGGATCGTAGCTCGGGAAGAGGCGGTGGTTTGGCAAGACATCTATAAGTGCCGGTTGTTACCATCTTCACTCAAAGACTGGGAAAGCCTTGCTTTTTTGATTGAATTTTCCTCCATAGATTCCTTTTCTGGCATTCTGATCTATTTCCCCCCCCCCCCCCCCCCCCCCCCCCCCCCCGAGGCGCTAAAATTATTTATTCCCAAACTCATAGATTTGGCCGCTGAGCAGGTGTTGGCGATGGCCAATTTAACAACCTTGGGCGACTTCAATATACAAAAGGCCTGTCCCTCCTGACACTTTTATTCTCTTCTTTTTCAAGAGTTATAGCGGTATACAACTTTTACTACCACCAGCCCAATGTCTTTAGGCTATTCATAACTGTACATGTGTCAGAAGCTAGCAAGGTACACACAAGATACAAATAAAATTTGTCATGATACCATCACCCACCAAAATTTTAATGGAAAAAATGTGTGGAAAAGAGAGTGAGCCCCTCACGGAAGAACCGCCAATGGGGTTTTCTGGCTAGTAATTGCCAATATACCCATTTATCATCATCGGTGACTCACTCTCGTGATAGTGGGAAGTAAAGACAAACACCAGAAAAAGACCGACAACATAAAACAGTGCTTTTTCTCAACATCAGCTCCACAATCTGCTGATTGTTAATACCATAGCAAGTCAACATGAACCCTTGCTATTCTCATGTGCACATACACCAAAACCCCTAGTGAGAAATGAAAACGTGAATCTCACACAATTAAAATTGAAGAGTTCACTGGCCACTCTGGATTTATTCTGGGCTGTGAATCCTCCAAATTAAAAACGACTCACACCAAGCATAGTCTCGTGTGAATCATAGTCGCCAACATGTTTCGTTGCTCTTATTTTACGCAACTTATTCAGGGCAAATAGGGGTTACCCACTTCAATTTCCACTTTCTTGTAAAACACATGTGATGGTAAAAACGACAAATTGCAAATAAAATGAGCCGGGGGTTCAAGACCCTCACATACCCAATGGCTGGATCAAAATATAGTACACGGCTGTGGTGCTCAAGTCAACTGTAGCATAATCACCTGGGGTTAGCGTCTCTCACGCATACCTGCTACCCCTCTCAATAGATACGTTCGTGTCCTGAAGGATCACGTGTCCCTCTGAAGACCCGCTGTCGTCGGGTGTTCTGCGCACAAAAACAAATACATAGACCGAATTCAATCAAAATACAGCCACATCTCTTTCGGCCCTGTACCCTGTCTACGATGTCAATGACACTCAGTCACACGGGTGAAGGATTAAAAGGGCGAAAGATTAAATAACCGCCCGTCCTCAGAGTGATGCACCTCCACCAATACAGCCATTTACTGGCCGATTATCTTTCAAACACTCCCGGTGGGGGTACTAACTCAATACTCTTACCGCTTAGGGTAGAGCCTCTTACCCACGCCGGATCGCCGGCAATTCTTGATCTCAGCCGCGCCCAGCCCGGACTTCCGCAACAGATTATCAGAAGCCGTGTAGTGACGTGCAGTGCGTCGCGTGTCACATGACAGCAATGCGCCTACCGCGGCCGCCATCTTGAGACGGACCCAATCTCGTATGTTCAGATCTATCGGTCAGACTGTTCTTCATATACGTCCTGATTACTACACCATACAGGCGTCGGGTACCAATATATGAATAATAATATAGTTATATGTAGTCTAGCCTCAACCTAATGGCTTGTTACCAATCACCCATCGTCTAAGGGCTACTAAGTTGATAGAAGTGCCTGAGCTATGTGGCAGACATCTTAGAATGGGGTGGAAATGGACTACTACCCTGTATGTAATGCATAGTACAGCCCTAGTATACCAAAACACTACAATATATGATTGTCCAGAGTGTTGCCCCCCGTTTTGTACAGTCATCGTTTGCTAATCTTATTCCATTCGATCAAGTCATTTAACCCCTCGCGGTCAACCTGTTCCTGGTAGATCCAGCGTGCTTCTTTTCTGGCCAAAATACTTTCAGCATTGACTCTCACAAATTACTCTCTCCAGAACAACCCACTCCAAATCCTAGGGATCATGTCCCATCTCGTTAAAGTGTTGCACCAATCTCGTGGTCAGTTTTTTTGCTCTGAAAGTGCTGAGGTGTTCTTGAATGCGGACTTTCACCTTTCTCGATGTGAGTCCAGTATAATGGAGGCCACATTTACCGGTTAATCTGTAGATCACGTTTACAGTGTTACAATTACTAAACCTAGTAAGGTGCCAGATTCTGCCATTTCTCAGGGTGACTGCCTTGGTAGTAGTTGTCAGATTGCATACTGAACAGCTAGTGCAGGGGCGGCGGCCCGGTGGTAACCTATCTGTATACGAGGTATGTAAGGTCCGAGTATGGACCAGTTTGTCCTTCAAATTAGTGGCTCTTTTGAAGGCAAATCGTGGAGGAGGCATCTTTCCAATACTCGTATCAAGAATCGACCAGTGTTTCCTCACAATTTGTCTCAATTTGGTAGATAAGGGATCGAAGGTCGTGACCACCGGTATGCACTCCTGTTTGGTTCTCACATGTCTTTCAAGGAGTGCCTCGCGGGGCGTGTTCAATGCACGTTTACGGGCTTGCTTCACAACCTTCTTAGGATATGACCTGGCAGACAGTTTCACAGCCAATTCTTCAGACTGTTCCACAAATGCCTCCGTAGTGGAGCAATTGCGCCGATAGCGCAAAAATTGCCCCACGGGAAGATTGTCACGTAGAGATCGTGGGTGGAAAGATTTATAGTGGAGCAATGAGTTCTTGTCAGTCTTTTTATGATGTACAGTCGTGACCAGTTTACGGTCAACTGCCAAGATATCAACATCTAGGTAAACTGCTGTGGTTCTATTGATGGACCAAGTGAACTTCAGGCAATCATCCATCTGATTTAACCATGTTAGAAATTCCAGGAGGTGGTCCTCTGTACCTGTCCAGATACAGAGGACGTCGTCAATATACCTCCTCCACAGGGAGATATGTTCCCTGAAGGGGTTGTTGTTCCGATGGAGGACCGCATTCACCTCAAACTGGCCCACATAAATGCAGGCCAGACTTGGGGCGAATGTGGCCCCCATAGAAGTCCCGGACACTTGCAGGTATAATTGGTTCTTGTACTCAAAAAAGAATTTTGTCAATGCAAGCTCAATACATTGCATGACAAAAGTGACGGGCGTATCATAAAACCACTCCAGCTCCCCCAGGGCCCGTGCTGCGTGGCGTCCTGGGGGATACTGGTGTAGAGTGACTCGATGTCGATAGTCACTAATAGTTGCAATTCGGGATCAAATTGCACTCCGTCAAGGACATTGAAGATGTCGGTCGTGTCCTGAACATAGGACTCCTGGGTGATCACTGCTTCACGTAAAAAGAAGTCAGCGAATTGGGATAAGAGCTCTAGCACTGTTTGGATACCCGAGACTATAGGGCGTCCTGGGGGTGGTCGTTGGGGTTTGTGGATCTTTGGCAAGATATAAAACACCGGAATGCGTGACTTTTTGTTGACAATAAAGTCCGCCTCTTTCGATGTTATCCACTTCTTATCTAGGGCATCTGCCACCATGCTGGTAATCATCTCGAGTAAATCGGGCGTAGGGTCTCTAGCCAAGGGATGGTAATTAGTGCGTACACTCAGTAGTCTCAGCACTTCTGCTTCATAATCGCATGTATTTAACACCACAACCGCACCCCCCTTATCAGCTTGTTTTATAGTTAACAGTGTATTCTCTTGTAGGGTTTTAACAGCTTGCCAGTCCTGTTTGCTCATGTTGCAACCACAATGTAATTGTGGGGCTTGTTCCAGAGTGGCAACATCGCAGAGCACTTTCTGTTCGAACACCGCCACTTCAGGACCCAAAGAACCACTAGGTGGACAGAAATTGGAAGGGCGATGGAGGTTCGTATTGAACACCGACTGGTCAGCTTTTTCTTTATCGGAGAAAAACTTATGCAATTTGACCTTCCTCATCATTTCATGTAATTCTAATCTGCAGGTAAAAGGATCATGTCGTGGAGTCGGGACAAATCCTAGTCCCTTATTTAAAACTCCTATTTCTGCTGATGTTAATACGTGATCAGACAGGTTTACCACGATTTCATTAGGTATTATGTTTTCTCCAGCTGAAATCATTGCTGGCCAGTCCTGCCCCTGTTGCGGGTTATCCGAGGGGAGTACTGTTGCCAGTTGGGCTGGAATTGTGCTCTGCCCCTGCCTCTCCCTCTGAACGTTTGGCTGCCTCCCCCCGTGTTCCTCCCTGATTTTGACCTAAAAAAGACCTGAACAATGCTCCCAGATCCTCGTCTGTCCTTGTTTCTGGTGCAAAATTCACCCTGTTGGTATTTTGAGGGGCCGGATGGGTGGGTGTATCCTCCTCCTCGCTGCTCGTATTATCGAACACCCAATTATTTGGTGTTCGTCGCTGTTGTCTATTCCCCCCTCGTTGAGAATAATGCCCTCTCTTCTGAAAATTGGGTTGTCTAGACTGGTCTGTTTGTGTATCATAGTACTGGTCCTCAGTGTATGGAAATGCCCATGCATGAGTGAACCTATCCAAATTCTTTTTAAGCCCCCGTATTTTCTGATTGACCATATAGGTCTTGTAATCGGTCAAATCACTTTGGATCACTTTGGATGAGTTATTAACTCAGCACTCACTGATGCCAAGGAACAATTAGATAGGATCCAAAGTGATTTGACTGATTACAAGACCTATATGGTCAATCGGAAAAACGCACTGCACGTCACTACGCGGCTTCTGATAATCTGTTGCGGAAGTCCGGGCTGGGCGCGGCTGAGATCAAGAATTGCCAGCGATCCGGCGTGGGTAAGAGGCTCTACCTTTAATAGACAACTGTTTGTAGGGACCTATTCATATTTATTTGGCAATAGACAACTGTTTGTAGGGACCTTTTCATATTTGATTGACATCGTAGACAGGGTACAGGGCCGAAAGAGATGTGGCTGTATTTTGATTGAATTCGGTCTATGTATTTGTTTTTGTGCGCAGAACAACCGACAACAGCGGGTCTTCAGAGGGACACGTGATCCTTCAGGACACGGACGTATCTATTGAGAGGGATAGCAGGTATGCGTGAGAGACGCTAACCCCAGGTGATTATGCTACAGTTGACTTGAGCACCACAGCCATGTACTATATTTTGATCCAGCCATTGGGTATGTGAGGGTCTTGAACCCCTGGCTCATTTTATTTGCAATTTGTCGTTTTTACCATCACAGGTGTGTTTTACAAGAAAGTGGAAATTGAAGTGGGTAACCCCTATTTGCCCTGAAGAAGTTGCGTAAAATAAGAGCAACGAAACATGTTGGTGACTATGATTCACACGAGACTATGCTTGGTGTGAGTCGTTTTTAATTAGGAGGATTCACAGCCCAGAATAAATCCAGAGTGGCCAGTGAACTCTTCAATTTTAATTGTGTGAGATTCACGTTTTCATTTCTCACTAGGGGTTTTGGTGTATGTGCACATGAGAATAGCAATGGTTCATGTTGTCTTGCTATGGTATTAACAATCAGCAGATTGTGGGGCTGATGTTGAGAAAAAGCACTGTTTTATGTTGTCGGTCTTTTTCTGGTGTTTGTCTTCATTTCCCACTATCACGAGAGTGAGTCACCGATGATGATAAATGGGTATACTGGCAATTGCTAGCCAGAAAACCCCATTGGCGGTTCTTCCGTGAGGGGCTCACTCTTTTCCACACATTTTTTCCATTAAAATTTTGGTGGGTGATGGTATCATGACAAATGTTATTTGTATCTTGTGTGTACCTTGCTAGCTTCTGACACATGTACAGTTATGAATAGCCTAAAGACATTGGGCTGGTGGTAGTAAAAGTTGTATACCGCTATAACTCTTGAAAACGAAGAGAATAAAAGTGTCAGGGGGGACAGGCCTTTTGTTGTTTATTACGGTTTGAGTGGGGGGCGGCCTGTACCCTCTTCTTCCCCCTGAGGCTCCAGTTAATTGGACACGACTTCAATATACACCTGAAGGACCCGTCTAATTCTTTAGCTTACAATCTTTTATCTGGCCTTCAGGCGCTTGGTCTGGGTCTAAAGTGCCTCCTCCCTACGCATGATAAAGGCCATCTCCTGGACCCGGTCCTTAGCAATCTAGACAACCTTAGCTCGGGGGATCCCATCCCTCTTCCCTGGTCGGATCATTTCCTGGTTCCCCTATTCTGGGTAACAAGGACTGTCCGGGGTGTCCAACATCCCAGTGTAGTATGGGACTGGTCTAGGCTGCCTTTGGAGGAATGGAAAGCGGCCCTCGAGGCCGCAAAGCCTCTAAAGGGAATCGACACTGAGGAGGCAAATCATAATTTCTATAGATGGATCCAGGAAACTTTAGACCGGACCCTCCCCAAAGTTATCATCCAAAAACAAAGTAGAAAAAATGCGGCCCCCTGGTTTGGCACTCAACTGAGAGTGCTAAAACAATCCTGCCGAAAGCTGGAAAGGTCATGGAAACAGGACCCTTCTCAGCAAACTAAGGAAACTTATAGGAAGGCCATTAGGATCTATAAACATGAGATCAAAACTGCCCAGGCACATTTTTACGAGACCAAAATTAGAATCGCAGCCAATTCTCCTAAAGAGATCTTTCAAATAGCAAAATCTCTAATCACTCTTCCACAAACACTTCCCCTAAGGAAGGGGCCCTTGAACGCTGTAACCAACTAGCAGTGTTTTTTCAAGAGAAGATACAAGCCATTTATACCACTTTACCTCCAATTCAGTCCATGATGGCGGACTGTGGCGCCAAGGACCAGGTTCTAGTTCCAGTGCTGGATCAATTTCATCCTTTGGATACAGAATTGTTAGGTCAGGTCATCAGCAGAGTTTTGTCCGGCTCTCAGCTGGACCCCGCTCCGCCCCAACATCTTAGGGCGGCTATTGACTCAGTCCAATCCACCATTTTAGAGGTCTTAAATTCTTCTATCTCAACCTGTATGGTTCCCCTTGCGTTGAAGTGCGCAATGGTAAAAGCACTACTTAAATAGCCCAGCCTAGATCCATCCATACTCTCGAACTATCGCACAATTTCACTGCTGCCGTGGCTGAGTAAGCTGCTGGAGAAGTATATAAATAACATCTTGGTTGACCCCTTAGAATCCAACAGACTTCTAGCAGTCACGCAGACCGGCTTCCGTCCAAATTATGGGACAGAGACCGCGCTGCTGTTGGTCACCGAAGAGGCAAGGAGGCTGGCGGTTGAGGTGGGAAGGGCCGCCATCATCCTTTTAGATCTAAGTGCAGCATTCGACACAGTCAATCACACCATCTTAACCGACCGACTCAAGAATGTCGGGGTGTCGGGCGCTGCCCTGGCCTGGTTCACCTCCTTCCTCAGCAACCGCCGCTTCCAAGTCTTTGAGGGGGATGTCGTCTCTTCTAGTCTGCCTTTGGATTGTGGGGTACCACAAGGTTCAGCCATAAGTCCGACACTATTTAACGTGTACATGAGGCCACTGGCGAGTATCATCCATCCATTTGGCATCAAGATAGTCAGCTATGCAGACGATACCCAGTTAGTGGTATCCCTGTGCCACGACAAGGGACCGTCTTGCATGCTGACTCCCTGCCTTGAAGCCGTGGCCAAATGGATGGAGTGCTCCTATCTCTGTCTTAACGGTGATAAGACGGAGATTATGCTATTGGGCAATTCCTCGCCTTCCATCTCTGTCCCCATGTGGCCGCCTTATCTGGGCCATGCTCCCTCTCCAAAGCCTCATATAAAGAGCCTAGGCGTATGGCTGGACAACTCCCTTAATTTCGGACACCAGGCCACAGTACTTTCTGCGACCTGTTATGGGCTGCTGAGAATGTTGTGCAAAATTCTTCCTCTACTCCCGTTTGAAGCACGCAGAATAATGGTCCAGGCCCTGATATTGTCTCGGCGGGCTATGTAAATGTGCTGTACTTAGGAGCCCCGCTGGCCACAGTAAATAAACTGAAGGTGGTCCAGAATAGCGCAGCAAGGATGCTCCTGCAGGTCCCCAGGAGGCAATCCGCAAGACCAGCCCTTCGCCAGCTCCACTGGCTACCCATGGGTGCTAGGATACAATTTAAGGCGATGTGCTTAGCCCATAAAGCCATGTGGAAAACGGGCCCTGCCATCGTCCATTCTTTGGTAACGCCCTATCTACCATCGAGATCCCTACGTTCCTGCACCTTAAACCTGGTGACCATAAAGAAAATTAGGAAGGCTAGATAGGGAGGACGCTCTTTTTCATTCACTGCGGCCAAGTTGTGGAACTCTCTCCCACAAGTCGTGCGAGAGAACCGCAATCTGACAACCTTTCGCAAGCATTTAAAAACGCACCTATTTGGACTGTCCTTTTAGGACTAGAAATCTGTATGTGCCTTACTTTCTTTCTACAAGCGCTACAAGGCCTCCGGGTAGGTAGGCACTATAAAAGTACTCTTCATATCACATCAGCCACCGGACAGCGAAACGCCGGCCCAGGCCGAGTTGGATAAGTTGGAGATACCCCAAGACCCCAAGATGCAGCAGCAGTTCGATCGGATATTGGCGGTAATTGCTGACTCACGCACGGCCCTGCAACAAGACATTGCACAGGTGGCAACGGGGGCTTGGCCTCCTGCGAGCGGACCACTTTAAGCTTGCGGATAGGGTAAAGCAGGTGGAGGTAATGCTGCAGGAGATGGTGCCGGCCCAAACTGTACTGGAGAACAAAACGACGGACGCTTTGGAACGGATACAGGCATTGGAGAAACGAGCAGAGGACGCGGAAAGTTGAAATCGGCGAAATAACATTCGCGTGGTGGGCCTGCCCGAAAAAGTGGAGGGGCAGACATGGTGCAATATCTGGAGAACTGGCTAAGAACTGTGTTGGCTGCTGAGGGGCTGTCGCCTTTCTACACCTTAGAACAGGCACACAGAGTACCTGCGAAACCACCACAACCGGTGCATCGGCGCCCGGTGGTAGCCAGACTTCTGCATTATAAGGACCGAGACTTATTACTCCAAAAAGCGCGAAAAGATGGCCCGTATCAAGTTGAAAATGGCAAAGTGTCTATCTTTCCGGATTATACTTTGGAGATCCAGCACCGCCGCGCGTCCTTCCTGGCAGTTAAGAGGGAGCTGAGATCGTAAGGCCTTCAATATTCATTGTTATTCCCAGCCAGACTGAAAATAATGTTAGATGATGGCACTCATTTCCACGATACCCCAGAGGACGCATGGACCTGGTTGGAAACCTATAGGGCTGGAACAGACCGAATGGAGCGGCACCACCAGGAGTCTTCGAGGGAACTTCATCAGCGCAAGTCACAGTGGATTAGGCGTCGACGACAGGCTATGCGGAAACCATCTCCGTCACAGACGGAAATAGAAAGTCAGGGGGTGTTGGAAGCAGTGACGGCGGTGTCCGGTGAAAGGTGTTGCAGTCACTGGAGAGCACGGACTCTGAGAGAGACAAAGCACAATCAGACACTGAGGCCTCAGAAGCGGGAAGTCTACGGATGCCACAGGTCACCCCGGCCACAGCAGACGGAATATTGGACGAGTGAAGTTTTGCAGTTTACAGGGCTGTTACAGGAAACGTGTGAGAGGAGAAGGCTTGTCTACACGCACTATTTAAGCTGAGGGATGTTGGCACAAGGCAGTCCACGGGGTCCTTTGGGGGGCTGCTCCGAGGTGGGAATTTCGAACAGCGTGCAGTAGATCGATAGTCTAAGTGTAGGTGTACGGGTGGGCAAATGAAACTGTATACTTGGGGGGGATAGAAGCGGAGGTACTCATTGTATGTAAGCGGTCGCCCGTTGGCGCTGGACCCCCCATTGCCCATAAGGCACGCCTGCATTGACTACTGGTGGGCTTAGGAGTGTGTTGCCCGTTAGAATAGTTTGGATGGGGACTAGCAGTTTTGTTCTAGGACCTGTTCTGGGGGGGGATTGAGGGAATGGTTGGGACATGGGGATCACCGGTGTGTTCATATTTGTGCAGGGAGGCGCGAGACGGTTACTCTACTACGATGGGGACAATACCTGATTTACGTTGTATCACTTGGAATGTAAGGGGACTACACACAATGACAAGGTGCCATAAGGTCCATGCGTATTTGGAAACAGGGAGGGAGCACACTCCTGACCTCTCAGCCGGGTCGCCCCTTCGCATTCTGGTACATGCAGTTCACACGATTCAGGATAAAGTTCGTAAGTATTACACCAAGGTTGGTGCAAGCAGGTGCTTGGTACAAGGTATCTCTAGACACGAGACATGGCTCGTGTTTTAGGATAGTATCCTTCATCAGTAGAGATCAATCTGGGGTGGCTAAGAGGCTGCCAAACAATCCAGGCTTCGTTGCCTCTCGGGCGCGGAGGTGCTTCACCTATAGCTCGTCAGCTACGGAGGCTCACGGGAGCCCCAAAAACAGGAAACAGGGAGGGAGCACACTCCTGACCTCTCAGCCGGGTCGCCCTTCGCATTCTGGTACATGCAGTTCACACGATTCAGGACAAAGTTCGTAAGTATTACACCAAGGTTGGTGCAAGCAGGTGCTTGGTACAAGGTATCTCCATGCGTATTTGGTCAGGAGAGGGGTTCATATAGCATTGCTCCAAGAAACGCACCTCACTAGAGTAGAGTGTCTAGCATTGCAGCGCAGATGGAGGGGGCAGGTTTTTAGTACATCATACTCAGTATTCGCAAGGGTGGGCATTGATTTGGATTAGAGCGGGGGTCCCCTTTCAGGTAACTAAGCAAACCATAGACTCTGAAGGGAGATTTGTAGCGGTGGAAGGGCATTTATATATCGGGGACGTAGCGTTGTGTAGTATTTATGCACCAAATGTAGACCAGGCGAGATTCCTGGACCGCATGTCTGGCACATTGGCGCATTATTTTACGGGCCCAGTAGTGTTAGGAGGAGATTTTAATTCAATAACGGATGTCTCTCAAGACAGGTGGCACCCCCCCCTTACCAAATTCCCCAGTCCACAGATTATCAAAATATAGACTAGATTGGCAAACCAGATGGAATTTTGTAGATGTGTGGAGAACCCATCACCCGCGAGACTGGGACTATTCCTATTTCTCGGCATTGCATAAACTCCACGTTCGACTAGATGCAATATTATGTTCAACGTCAATAGTGCCTTCCATACCCCACTCTGAGTATCTTGCTAGGACATTGTCCTAACACAACCCGTTGTTGATTACTATGCATTGGATGCTGGATAAGTCCGAAAACCCTACTTGGAGATTGCGTCCTGAAACGCTGGACGACCCGGTTTTCCAAAGAGAAGTCGGAGAAGGGATAGTGCATTATTTTAATAAAAATGCAGGGACGGCTTCCTCAAGGGCAATGGAGTGGGGCGCCTTTAAGGTGGTGGTAAGAGGGTTATATATTAGTAAGTATGCAGGAGTGCGAAAAGTATTACTGCAGGATGTGGAAAGAGCAGAACGCAGGTTAAGATCGGCCGAACGAGCGAGACCTGAGCGCCCGGGAGTACAAAAAGAGGTAGTGGAGGCTAAGGAAGCAGTAGCTACAGAATTAGACTACGGGACTTCGATTATAAGAAATATGTTGTGAAAGCTCACGCGTAAAGAGACAAAGCGGGGATGTTGTTGGCGTGGTTGGCCAACCCCTCTCCACGAGGCTCCCCGATCATGGCACTGAAGGCGCCGGATGGTAGTCCACTATATACTCAAAGAGAGATTATGACTCGGTTCTTGGAGTATTATGAGGTCTTATATGAGAGCACACTGGTGGCGGGGGAGGTAGACATCGACTCCTTTTTAGAGAACGTGCCCCTCCCGCAGCTAGAGGAGGAGCAAGTGAAGCAATTGGGTCGAGATATAACAATTGAAGAAATTAGGAGCACAATTAAACACATGGCTCGCAATAAGACTCCAGGAGTAGACGGATTGCCGTTTTACTCGCAGTATATAAATTTGTTGGCCCGAGGCTGCTAGAGGTCTATAGGAAAGCACGAGAACTTGGCCATCTCCCTATGACTATGCGAGAGGCACTCATTATCCCATTGCTGAAGCCAGGGAGAGAGTACAGACATGGCAACTTATCGCCCATTGTCAATGATGTTGACGGATTATAAGATCTTAAGTCGGATCTTGGCGTCGCGCCTGCTACAGCATATGACTGGTTTGGTTCATGGGGGATCAGGCTGGGTTTATCCCAACTAGAAATACAGCCACAAACATACGGAGATTGATGAGGGTTTTGGGGGAGGACCACCTTGACTCGCCTATGGCCACGGTACTTTCAGTGGACATAGAGAAGGCCTTCGATAGTCTAGAATGGCCCTACCTGTATAAAACAATGGGATGTTTTGGGTTGGGAGAGGCATTCGTAGGATGGACGAAAGTGTTGTATACCTCTACAGTGGCTAGAGTAAAGATGGGAGCGATGAATTCCCCCCGCTATCAAGTAACCCGCGGGACGAGACCGGGCTGCCCACTCTCCCCATTATTATTTGCTTTGGCAATAGAACCTCTGGCAGCACGAGCTCGGTTGGGACAGAGATATGAGGGTTTGACGTTCAGAGGGGAACAGCAATACATCTCGCTATATGCGGATGATTTGCTGATGGTTCTGGCGAATGCTGAAGGAGCCCTGGAGGGGGCGGCAGGATTGCTCTCTGAATTTGGCGACATCTCAGGATTAAGGGTAAATTGGGCTAATACATGCTTGTTTCCAGTGAAATCCAGGGGAGCGGCACCTACGATACCACAGAATATACGCTGGGAGCCTGCTTGTCTAGCATACCTTGGTGTGCATATTTACCACATGGCCAGTGCTATTCTGGAAGGGAAAATTGGGAGATGTGTTCGAGCACTGAAGGGTAGCATGGCATTCTGGAGTATGCTTCCGTTGTCAGTGATGGGAAGGGTTGCCTTATTAAAGATGGTGGCACTACCTAGGCTGCTAGATTTTGTTTAGAACATTACCCATATGGAAACAGAGTTCCATGTTTAAGATGCTGAATTCAAAGATAGTAGGATTCCTCTGGGGATCTGGGAGGCGAAGAGTGGCCCTAAAAACGTTGTTGAGACCGAAAGCAGAGGGCGGGCTAGCGGTTCCTGACCTGGAGCTTTACTATATAGAAGCCCAACTACAGGTCCTTACGCAGTCAGTCGCAATAGAATTTAGGGGCCCTGAGAACTTGAGAGGTAAAGGAATACCGAGACGCATCCTATCCTTTATAATATTACAACAAAGGCTTGACCTTAGAGATCTACGTCTGGAAGAGAAAACATTGAGATTATGCTGGAATCTGAGCCAGCGTAGCGCGGGAGTGCCGCACTCGTATACCCCTGAAATACCACTGGGGATGGCTACAGCATTGCCCCATGGTGGAGACTGGACGTCCTTGCAGGAGTGGGAACAGGCAGGGGTGCACGTACTCGGGGATTTATACGAGAATGGGTAATTACTGACCTATCGGGCATTGCAGGAACGATACGACCTCCCCCGAGGGGGATTCCTTGTGCACGCCGCTCTGATGCCTGCACCTCAGAAACATTGGAAGGAGGTATTGGTAGAGCCCAAAACAACAATGGCATGTCAGTATGTTGTGATGGCAGCAGGGATGTTTAAAGCAGTTACATGCCTCTATTCGCGAATGTTGAATGAGGGGTTAGCTCCACTAGATACATTATGACTGAAATGGGAGACAGGCATCGGGAAGCCCATTCCAGAGATTGCATGGGGACATATTCTACGCAGGGCTTGGAAAAGCACCAGGAATGCACGAATCCCGCTGGTGCACTTTTTTATACTAAACAGAGCATATCTGACACCTGGTAAGATTAAGAAATATTTTAAGGTTGACAATGCTGCATGCCCCAGGTGCGCAAGAGAGGAAGTGGAACTAGAACATATGCTATGGGAATGCCCGAACCTGGGGAGTTATTGGGTTGAAGTGGGAGATCTATTGAACTCAGTTACAGAGCGCCAGATACTTTTTGACATAGCCACGTGTATATTGCATTGGTTCCCTCATACCTCCAAGACAAAGGTGACAAGTAAATTTGTATATATGGGGTTGGTGCTAGCAAAAAGAGAAATAACAATGCACTGGAAATCAAAGGAGGGTCCTAGCAGCAAGAGGTGGAGAGCCGAGCTGATTAAATGGGCTAGCAGCGAAAGTGTTATTCGGTTTCAACAAGCGAGACGCTTGAATAACGAGAAAGCGCTGGATTCGGCGAAAGCATGGGAAGGTCTGGTACAATCAGAATCTGACCGACAATAAGTTGTGGACGCAATGTAGGGTGATCCCCCCCCAAGGCAACCAATTAAACATCCATTGTGGGAAGTCCTGGTTCTCGGCCATCCCGAGATATACGCAGTAATTGTTGTAAATACTTTGAACACACCGGTGAGGGGGGAGGGATTTCCTTGGTTTTGGGGTATTTCATAGTTAGTGATGATTAGGTTTCCTTTCAAGGGTAGATTTTACATGATAATCTGGGTGCAGAATAACTTGACCTCTTTTCCCTTGCGGCAGCGATAGGCCGTCCTATAGCATGTATGTTTGTACAGTTATTCGGGACTATTGGACAATTGAAGGGGCTATGAATATGTAAATGCTGACCGTAAAGTATTTTGAGTGATCATCATAATATAAAACACTAAAATATATTTAAAAAGAAAAAATTACTCCAAAGACTGGACATATCACTTCAGTGCCTGAAAAGAGGAAAATGGACTATCCTAAAACACCGCCAGTTCCTCTAAAAAGCATGCTCAAACTTCACCAATGAGGATCCCTTCACCAGAAAGAGAAGTACCAGTAAATATTACTCCTGTACATTCACCATCTAGTTCACACAGTATTATACCACAAGATGAGGATGATGGCGATAGTTACTCACAGGACATAGAGAGTGAACATCACATAGAAGACATTAATGACCCAGATGATATTCCTGGGCCATCAGGGGACCCATGGAAAGATTATAATGCACCAGATCTACCTCAAGATGATGTATACCCATCTAGAGCATCTCCCCCAGATGACACTATTGGGTTTACGCAGTTCATTCATAGAGCAGCCACTTTCCATGGGGTAGACCTACACACAGATACAATGGAAGAAGATTTCCGAATGGACACTTTAATGTCATCACATAAGACCACAACCACACTTCCAATACTTAGTGGAGTGGTAAGACATGCACCTGAAATATTTAAGGACCCAGTCATAGCAAGGGTAATTAACCTCAGACTAGAAAAAAAGTACAAGGCAGCTCCAACTGATCCAGCATACATTAAAGGACAGTTGCCATTGGACTCACTAGTAGTGTCAAATGCGAGAAAAAGAGCTAATTCGCAGACAACAGGAGATGCTCCACCTCCTGACAAAGAGTCTAAGCTTTTAGATGCTTCGGGAAAACGCACCATTTCACAAGCTGCTAATGTCTGGATGATTGCTAACATAAGCTTTTTTAGCAAGATATGATAGAGCTCATTATGATGAGTTTGAGTCACTCATGCAACACTTGCCAGACCAATACAAGACCAGGGCTTCTGACCTAATACAGGAAGGCAAAGTTATTACAAATACCTCTATAAGATGTGCACTAGACACAGCTTCTAGAGCAATAAACACAGGGGTATTGTTGCGTAGACATGCATGGTTACGCATCTCTGGGTTTAAACCAGGAGTACAAGCCAGAATCTTAAACCAGCCATTTGACCAAGAACATCTTTTCGGTCCATCAGTTGATACTGCAGTAGAAAAGATTAAAAAAGATACAGACACAGCAAAATCAATGGGAGCTTTACAAACACAAGCCCATAGACCTTCCTTTCTTCGCTCCTCATACAGGGGCGCCTCTAAGCGTTTCCAAACTGACAATACCTCCTCTTCTTTTAAAGCACCTAAGCAAACCTCGCCTAATAAAGGATATTGTAGAGGAGGTTATAGAGGAAACAACAATAAAGGTAGAGGAAACAACAATCGCAACACCTCTACTCCCAAACAGTGACTTCGCTTCCATCCCCCCAGACCATTCCACTCCTGTCTGGGGAGGTTACAACAGTTTCTACCTGACTGGAACTCCCATCACCACAGACAGGTGGGTAAGATAAATAATTCAGTCAGGTTATTGTCTGGAGCTCACTTCCACTCCTCCAACAGTACCACCCAGACAGTGTCCTATGTCACAGGAACACCTCATACTGCTAAGACAAGAGGTGGAATCTCTATTGCAATAGAACCAGTCCCAAAAGAACATCAAAACACAGGAGTTTATTCTCTATAATTTCTCATACCCAAAAAGGACGGGTCCTTCAGACCTATTTTAGATCTAAGGCCCCTAAACCTGTATATACAATCAGACCACTTCCATATGGTCACACTACAACAGGTTCTACCGTTGCTAAAGAAGGGAGACTTCCTTGCCACATTAGATCTCAAGGACGCCTACTTCCACATTCCCATACATCAATCGCACAGAAAGTACCTAAGGTTCATTCTAGAAGGTCAACACTACCAATTCAAGGTACTCCCCTTCGGAGTAACTACAGCACCTCGAGTGCTAGCAGTAGTAGCAGCACACTTAAGAAGGGACAACATTCATGTCTTCCCATATCTGGACGATTGGTTAATAAAATCCAAGTCATACAACCAATGTGTACAGCACACACATCAAACAATATGTCTGCTACACAAGCTGGGATTCACAGTAAATCAAAAGAAATCCTATCTCCAACCATCCCTGTCTCAGCAGTATCTGGGTGCTACAATAGATACCTCCAAAGCAATAGCGTACCTCAACCCAGCAAGAATGCAAACTATGCCACAACACTCACTACCAGCTCGAGTGTTTATGCAACTAATAGGAATGTTGGCATCTTGCACTTTCATAGTGCCTTATGCAAGACTGCAAATGTGCCCCATTCAAGAGTGCTTGGCAAGTCAGTGGAATCAGGCTCAGCAACAAATAACATCTGGTGATGGTAGACGACCGGACATATCTCTCTTTGCAATGGTAGAACACCAAGAACCTTTCCAAGGGCCGGCCGTTTATAGAACCTGTACCACAGATAATACTAACCACAGACGCATCTCTCACAGAATGGGGAGCGCATTTACAAAATCACACAGTGAGGGTACATGGACAATGCAACAAAAACGACTCCACATAAATCATCTGGAGTTACTAGCGATTTTTCTATCTCTAAAATCGTTTCAGCATTACCTGTCAAACAAAGCTGTACTAGTCCAGACGGACAATATGACAGCAATGTATTACATTAAAAAACAAGGAGGAACACACTCCCTACAGCTCTCCCGGCTGGCACAGAGCATATGGAGATGGGCCATTCCTCAAAACATTTTTCTTTTGGCAGAACATCTGCTAGGAGTTCACAATCAAGTTGCAGATCTATTAAGTCGTCAGAGACAACAGATACACAAATGGGAACTTCATCATCAAGTTCTTCAGCCATTTTTTCAAACGTGGGGTCTACCAGAGATAGATCTGTTTGCTACAAACCACAACTCTAAATGCCCAAGCTTCGCCACCAGATACCCACACCCATTATCCAAAGGCAATGCGGTATGGATGAACTGGTCAAATTTGCGTACGCTTTCCACCTCTCCCGCTAATTCCATTAGTGGTTCGCAAGCTACAGCAACATTCTCTCACACTGATTCTCATAGCACCAACGTGAGCAAGACAACCTTGGTACACCACGCTACTAGAGATGTCAGTAGTACCACATCGCAAACTAAAACTCTCTCCACATCTATTAACACAGAACCAAGGAGAGATTATGCATCCAGACCCAATGTAGCTCAATCTAGCGATTTGGCTCCTGACGTCTTAGAATTTGGATATCTAAATTTACCACCTGATTGTATGAATGTCATAAAAGAAGCAAGACGCCCTATCACTAGAGCATGTTATGCAGCAAAGTGGAAAAGGTTTGTTGTACATTGTACATCAGTTCCTTGGATGTTTCCATACAAAACATTATATGCTATTTGTTGCATCTGCAAAGATCTATCTTAGCGTATTCCTCAATCAGGTTACATCTTGCTGCTATAGCAGCATATCTTCAAAAAAGACAACATTTGTCATTGTTTAGAGTACCTGCAATCAAAGCGTTTATGGAGGGACTTGATAATTCCTCCTAGAATACCACCCTCTCCAGTGTGGAACTTAAATGTTGTCCCGATAAGACTTATGGGTCCTCCTTTCGAACCATTACATAAGTTTGAATTACAATTCCTTACATGGAAAGTTGCTTTTTTAGTAGCTGTGACTTCACTTAGAAGAGTAAGTGAGTTACACGCATTAACAATTCAAGAACCATTTATACAACTTCATCATAATAAAGTGGTTCTTTAAACAAATCCAAAGTTTCTGCCAAAGGTCATTTCACCTTTCCACCTCAATCGATCTATTGAGTTGCCAGTATTTTTTCCCCAACCACAAACAGTGGCAGAAAGAGCTCTACATACATTAGATGTGAAGAGAGCGCTTCTCCACTACATTGATAGGACAAAACCTTTTCGTAAAATTAAACAACTGTGTGAGTCTTTTTCTCCTCCACATAAGGGAAATCCAATTTCAAAATCAGGCATTGCAAGATGGATTGTTAAGTGCATTCAGATTTGTTATCAAAAAGCAAAACGCACTCTATCCATTCCCCCTAGGGCTCATTCTACCCGTAAATTAGGGGCATCTATGGCATTCTTAGGGAACATACCATTAGATGATATAGGTAAAGCAGCTACATGGTCTACTCCGCACACATTTACAAAACACTACTGTGTAGATGTGCAGGCAAAGCAACAAGCAAGTGTGGGCCAGGCTGTACTCAAAACATTATTTCAAACTAATGCAACAGACACAGGTGGTCGCCGCTAAGGGAGAAACTGCTGTACAATCTATGCAATAGTTTGTGGTCTGCAGCCCATATGTCTCGATCGGAAAATGCTACTTAACAGTATGCATCTGTTCTTGGCATATAGGGCTGCAGAACCACAAACGCCCACCCGCATCCCCGGCTACCAGTGTCTGTTCCAGTATTACCTTATTTAGATGCACAATACAAGGTCATCTCTATATGTACTCGTGCAACTCCATCATTTGCCCAATGGCGAAAACAATCTGAAGATGGGGTCGATGCCCATGCTCACTACGGTCTTAGGGAGGAGTCCTCAAACAGACAAAGACTCTTCTAAGACAACAACAAAGTGTAATCATCCGGGCCCACCACCAGATGGTAATCTAATGCAATAGTGTGTGGTTCTGCACCCCTACATGCCAAGAACAGATGCATACTGGTAAGTAGCATTTTCCTTTTTTTCTGCCAATGGGTTCGAACGTGAATTGCAGCGCTCCGGTTCCCTTCGATGCACAATCCACTATACTCACGTCGGTATTGTTTCGTATACGTATCTCACTTCTCTGCATATCGATCAAAGAAAATTTTAATCGGAAAACTTGTGGAAGGCCGTCGAGCCTAACCGCTTTGGGCCACCTTGCAGTCGATGGGACGGACTCAATTTAAATTCTGTCCTCGGTGCCACACAAAATATACCAATCCGTCTTGCGAACTTGTGCTAATCTCCAGAGCACAATAAACAAGACTGCTCCGCATGCAGATCCTTCTGTTCCAAGAAAACCTCTCTACGATCGTTGGGCTCGACATCATGAAATGCAAAGTCAGAACATCGAATACAGGCCAGACATCTTCGGCGAAGGATCTGAGCAAGAAGAATTCGATGCACAAGGGGCTGAAGAGGAACAGGAAGAGCAGCCCTTACCGATTCCTGAATCGGACTTGAGATGGAAGAGGACGTACCGCAGGGTCAAGGTCCTGTGAGTGCACAACACCCCTTGCCCGGAAATCCGAATCAAACAAAGCAAAAGGCTTTGGATCCACCTCCGTCTACTGGCCAAAGTCTGCACCAAGATGATGCTTCTGACACCCCGCCTTGGCACTAAAACCCATTGTCGAGCCTTCCGGCTCTGGATCGAGTCGGCCAAAGTCTTGCACCTAGCAGAAACCTTCGAGCTCAAAGACTGCTTCGAAGCTGAAACCCTAGCTGGCAAAATCGAAAATAGCTTCAGATCCCAAACCTTCCGTGCCTAAAGGTCGTTCCAATCTGGCACCGAAGTCCTCTGCGCCGAAACTGAAAAATGCACCTTCAAAGCCACAGGATCTGGTTCTTGACTTACCACCCCCCAAATCTAATGCTAAACAAAAGGAACTTTACCTCAACCCTGAAACAAGACATCTTCTTACCAAACTGCCTCACAAACACAAATATGAGTCAGAGGACATACATTAGAAGATTCCTTTAAAGAGGAAGAATGTTGGTACTAACCCTTCTCTTTCACGAGGTTCCCCTACACCTTCACCACCTTCTTCAGTATTGGAACATTTACCTATCGTACCACTCAATCCTCCACCCTCACAGCATGATGAAGAAGATATTAAATTACCTGTAGATCCCTGGAAAGACTACACTATTGATCCACCTGCAGATAATGGCCCAGACCTTTACTTTGCAAAACTTTCCCCTCCTGACGACAATGTAGGTTATTTAGAGTTGCTAGCTAGAGCTGCACAATATCACGGGGTGCAACTACACAAAGAATCCCTTGAAGATTTCTTGTTCGAAACTTTCAGTAGTACACACAGATCTAGTCAGACTCTCACTATGCTCATGATGAGACATGCCGGTGACCTCTTCAAAGACCATGTTTGTGCTCACATTCTGACTCCCAGAATAGATAAAAAGTATAAGCCTGCTCCCTCTGATCCAGTTTTTATTTAGGAACAGTTACCCCAGGACTTGTTATCTCTAATGCCCGTAAACGGGCTAACTCTCAAACTTCGGGGAATGCCCCCCCACCCCCCTCCGTACAGGGAGTCATGTTTAATAGACTCCTCTGGCAAACGAATAGCTGTCCATGCGTCTAATCATTGGTGCATTGCAAACACCCAGGCCCTCTTAGCCAGGTATGAAAGAGTGCACTGGGACGAAATGGAGCAGTTGCGCCAATATCTCCCAGATGAGCACAAAGCTAAAGCATAGGATTTAGTACAAGAAGGAAAGCTCATCTCCAATTCCTCTATTAGAAGTGCTTTATATGCTGTCGACACTGCAGCTTGAGAGACTCAGACACGCCTGGTTAAGGATTTCCGGTTTTAAACTTGAAGTTCAGCAATTCATATTAAACACTCTGTTTGATAAAGAGTATCTTTTCAGGCCTAAAGTTGATTTGGCATTAGAGAAAATGAAAAAAGACACTGAGGTAGCTAAGTCTATGGGAGCTCTACAGTCTCCTAACCGGGACTCTTTTCGTCGCTACTTTTATTGATAAGGGTCTCAGACCACACCCTCGGACACCAATATTTCCTCCTATAAAGGCAACAATCAACCTTCCTCCACAAGAAGTTTTTTTAAAAGAGGATATAGTGGAAACAGCAAAGGTAAAGAAAAGGCTTCCACACCCTGCAACTCTCCTTCCTCTAACAAGCAGTGACTTACCTTCCTTTCCCCTGATCATCTAACACCTGTCAGGGGGCGTCTTCTACAATTACTCCCCATTTGGCAATCTATAACAGACAAAGGGGTGTTGGGAATTATCCAACATGGTTATTGCCTGGCGCTTACCACCAATCCTCCAAACCTTCCACCTCGTTTTCACAAACTGTTACCAGAACATTTGCACCTCCTCAAACAAGAAGCCCAGTCTCCCTTGCTAAAATGAGCCATAGAGCCAGTACCATTACAGTATCAGGAGTCATGCGTTTACTCCCTGCATTTTCTAATTTCCAAAAAGGACGGCTCGTTAAGACCTATTTTGGACCTCCGAGTACTGAACCTCTACATACTGTCAGAACATTTCCACATGGTGACACTTCAACAAGTGCTCCCACTTTAACAACGACTTTGTTTACTCTAGACTTAAGGGATGCATATTTCAACATTCAAATCAACCCGCTCATCGCAAATATCTCAGATTTGTAATAGCTGGTCAAGATTACAAATTCAAAGTTCTACTATTTGGAGTCACAACTCCTCCCAGAGTGTTTACTAAATGCCTGGCAGTAGTCGCAGCTCATCAGAGAAGACCGCATATCCACGTCTTCCCCTATCTGGACAACTGGCTCATCAAAGCAATCACTTACCAGAAGTGTCTCCAACACACTCTAGCCACAATTCACTAACTAGGATTTACAATGAATGCTCTGAAGTCTTATCTGCAGCCTTCAAACACACACTTATTTGGGAGCCACCATAGACACTCCAAAAGCTCTAGCCTCTCCCAATGCAGCCAGAATTCAGTTTTCAGTCTCTTCTCACTCAGTTTCAGCCCATCCACTCATTACCAGCCCGAGTCTTCTTGCAATGGCTGGTAATGCTGGCGTCTTGCATCATAATCGTACCCAATGCAAGACTTCACATCCGTCCCTTCAAGAATGCTTAGCAGGTCATTGGAACCAGTCACAAGGTCAATTAACCGATCTAGTATTAGTAGACTGCTGCACCCATCGCTCTTTCCGGTGGTGCAACCCACAAAATGTATCCAAAGGGCGGCACTTCCTCAACCCTGTTCCACAGACGGTGCTAACAGCAGACTCATGGCTCACTGGTTAGGATGCTCACTTGCATGATCACACAATCCCAGGATTGTGGAGTCTAAAGCACGAAAATCTTTATATAAATCACCTAGAGCTACTAGCAGTGTTTCTAGCGCTCCAAGTCTTTCAAACTCACCTCGTAGGGATAGCTGTCCTAGTGCGCACGGACCGCTTTGTACTATATACAAAAACGGGGGGACACACCATCTGTCACGTCTAGCACAAACCATTTGGAAATGGGCTATACACCACAAGGTTTTTCTCCTGGCAGAGCACCTTCCAGGAGTAAACAATATGATTGCAGACCTTCTTGGCAGACAGAAGCAGCAAATCCACGAGTGGGAACTTCATTCTCATGTTCTCCTCCTCTACTTTCAGAAATGGGGGTTCGAGGCATATGAGCTGCAGAAATCATACTTTTGCATAGATCGCCATCTGGTGTTGGGCTCGGATGATTGCAGTCTGTTATCTTGGATTAAGTCTTTGTAGTATCGAGATAGGTGACTCCTCCCTTGGACGATAGTGCACATGGGCATCGACTCCATCCTCAGATTGATTTTTTCCGCCATCGGGTTCGGATGTAACTTCGGCGTTCGGGTTCGGTACCATGTTTCCACACCTTTTCGACGCGCAAACCATCACAACTCAACAGTATTGTTTTCGTTCACGTGCCCTTCGGTGCGCTGACTCAAAAAGACTTTATTCGGTTCGTCGACGCGGGCCGCCGGCCCTATCGACTCCATTTGGGCCTAGGGCTTATGGAAAGGACTCCATTTAAAAAATGCCCCCCGTGTGGAGCTAAATTTCCACACAGCGACCACCACAAGGTCTGCAACCTTTGTCTCTCGCCGGAACACGAGGAAAAAATTGACAAGCCTGCGCCTCCGTTCGATCCAAAAAGACTATCCGTGATCGCCGGGCTCGACGACCCGTATGGCGCAACAGGCTGCACAGGTGCCAGAAGACATCTTCGATGAAGGCCCGCAACAGGCTACACCGGTGCCAGAAGACATCTTCGATGAAGGCCTGACATTCCAGAGACCGAGGATTCGGAGGAGCTCGACATTATATCTGAAGCTGATGACTCTGATGACCACATCACTCCCGGTCAACAAATGAGTACAACAAGCCCCTGCCCCTAAGCCACCGGAAAAAGGAAGGCTTCGGTCAAAACTTCGGCTCCGAAGACAAAGGAAAAACCTTCCTTCGGGACCGAGCAAGCCGCATATCGGTGCCCAAAAGCACAGTCCGTACCGAAATCGGGAATACATCCTACTCCTGTTACCTCTAAAAAGGCCTCTGCTTGGAGCTCTTCGGCACCAAAAGACCAAAAGGCCTCTTTCTGATAGATACATCTGCCTTGTGGATTCCTCACCTTGTGAATATCCCCCTTGCGTCAGCAACGTTCGGAAAATTCTTTGTAGCACGCCGGCGTGGACGACGTCATAGGAGCACGGTATCGCGCGCGACTCCGTCTGACGTCACCGACTCCTTATAAGACCCACGTCGGCGTGATGACGTCAGTTCCCTTTTTTCCGCGTCATCGACGCTAACGGTTTCTGGGATCTTCTGTGATTCAGATAGTACCTTGTTGCTATTTTGTGTTACTGTTTCTCTGTCGAGTGTCTCTTCTTCGCCGAGGATGTCGTCGAGGAAGACGGGGTTCAAGCAGTGCGGGTCGTGTGCCCGGATGATGTCAATTACCGATCCGCATGACGATTGTTTGTGGTGTCTTGGATCTGACCATGATGTTAAAAACTGTCGATCCTGCTTCAAGATGAGCCCTAAGGCCTTGCGAGAGCGGGAGGCTAAGCTTCTGCTTGCGAAGGTGAAAGGAAGAGAGGCTGGAAGGTCTTCGAGGTCGACGTCTAGACGTTCGAGGCAGAAGTTGCGATCGAAGTCGAGGTCGGGGTCGGCTTCGAGATCGAGGTCCAGAGCGAGGTCGAGGTTCAGAGAGAGGTCGAGGTCCGGATCCAAGTCGGCTTCGGGTCATGCTTCGGGCTCCTCGAAGAAAAAGCACAAAAGGAGGAAGCATAGCTCAAGACATCACTCTGGCAAGGAGTCTTCGGATTCGAAGAGGAATTCTCGAAAGCATCACAAAGACTTTGTTTCTCCTTCTCCTTTGCAGTCTCTTGGAGGTTCCCCTGTTCCGGAGCAAGAACCGGATCCGGTGTCGCACCATTATTCGGAGCATGAAGGAGATGAGGAGATTCCTCGGGCTCCGACTCCGGTGGAAGAACCTGAGAATCTAGAGGGCCAGGATGAACCGATGCCGGATCAGCCTCCTTCGGAGCGGCCGACGGGTTCGTACCCTCCTTTTCCTGGTCCTGGACAGGACCCCTCGCATTTCCTTAATGCGATGTTTGGCGTTTATGCGAGGGCAATGTACCCCACTGGTGCACCAGCTGGTCCCATGGGTCCATTGTCTTATAACTTGGGCGTCCCTCATGCTTACGCTCCGGCGCCTTTTATGCCTTTCATGCCGACGCCATATCCATCTTGGCTTGGTACGGCGCCGCCGAGGTAGTCTACTCCACATATGGCTTCGCCGACTCCAGATCGACCTCATGAGTTGGATCGAAGTGCCACGCCGGTTCGTGAGTCTCGTCCTCCAGCTGCCCCGGCTCCTCATTCGACGCCGGTTCCGGCTCCGTCAGAGTCTTTACCGGATCCGTCGACTTCGGTTCGTCTGGAGTGGTCGAGGCGCAGGGCTCAGCGCCTCTTGGAAGAAAGAGTATGAAGACCCTGAAGTGGAGGAAGGAGAACTTCTGGATCAAGGGGACTGTTTTGAGGACCTGCATAATGCTAGTGGCCTGGAACTCTCTCCTAAGTGGGGTTTGCCATCAGTTACTGATGCACCATCTAAGGATGTGGCACCCTACCATGTTGTAATTAGGAAGGCTGCGGATCTGCTCAATCTGTCTTTGCCTACTGTTGAGTACAAGCCTAACATCCTCACGGAGGTTTTGCATTCTCCTTCTTCTGTGATAGAGCCTACACTCCCATTCACTGAGGCTTTGACTAAGCCAATAATGGAGGTCTGCAAGAGACCTTTGACTGCTCCTGCGGTTTCCAGGTCGGTGGCAAGACGTTACAGGGTGGCACCTGGTGACCCTGAGTTTCTCTCTTCACATCCTTCTCCGAAAAGTCTGGTTGTGCAGGCCGCTTGTTCCAACAGGTCTGCAGGTTCTTTTCCTCAGGTGCCAGCGGATAAAGAGTCTAAAAAATTGGATCAGTCTGCAAAAAAGATTTTCTCCTCGGATAGCATGGCTCTAAAATCTACCAATGCTACTTGCCTGCTGGGAAGATATGTTCATGCATTGATGGACTCTGTGAAGTAGTTGTCAGCTAAGCTTCCAGAGGAAGATAGAAAGAACTTCAATTAGGTAGTCTCTGATACTCAGGCTGCAGCCGCATGGTAATTCAGAGTGGCATGGACATGGCGGACTCTGTAGCCAGGATTATGGGCTCTACTGTTGCCACCAGAAGGGCCACATGGCTGAAATCTTCTGATTTTTCGGCAGATGTACAATCTACTTTATTGGACTTGCCATTTGACGGGACAGGCCTCTTTGGGAAAAAGGGGGATGTAGCCTTGGAGAGGTTCAAAGATAGCCGGGCAACGGCAAGGTCTTTCAGCTTGCAGGCTAGAGGTTCTGCCACCAGGAAGTTTAGGGGATTTGGTAGATCCACTTTTCGTCCCTATAAACAAGGCCAGCAGCAGCAGCAGCAGAACCCTTTGTATAGATCATACAGAGGTAAACCGAGGGGTCGTGCTCGTGGACGCCAAGCCTCCTCCTCCTCTACTTCCTTCTCCAACAATCAACCCCCACCCTCAGCAGCAAAGCAGCCCTAGATCCGCCATTCCGGATCATGCGGGTCCGGTAGGGGGTCGGCTTACTCATTTTATACGGGATTGGGAATCGGTTACATCAGATCTTTGGGTTCTCAATCTCGTAGAAAATGGGTATGCACTTCCTTTTCAGGAGTTCCCTCCCAATTACCCTCCTTGCCAAGGTTATTGTTCGGAGGACCACCTGCTTCTCCTGCAGGAAGAAGTCCTGGCACTGTTCCGAAAAGGTGCGATAGAGGTGGTTCCAGAGCAGGAAAGGGGTCAGGGGTGCTACTCCCGGTATTTCCTGATTCCCAAGAAGGATGGCAGGCTTCGTCCAATCCTGGACCTCAGGATTTTGAACCTCTATCTCAAGCAGGAGAAGTTCAAAATGCTCACACTTGCACAGGTTCTTCAGGCGCTGATGGAAGAAGACTGGATGGTGTCGATCGACTTGCAGGATGCGTATTTTCACATCCCCATTCTGAAGTCGCACAGAAAGTATCTCGTTTTACGGTGGGATCGCATCGCAGCACTACCAGTTTGCGGTCCTTCCGTTTGGGCTTACTACTGCGCCTCGAGTCTTCACCAAGGTTATGGCAGTGGTGGCTGCGCATCTCAGGAGGTCGGGAATACCTGTATTCCTGTATCTGGACGACTGGTTGATCAAGGCGGAGTCGCCAGAGAAGGTGCTCCATCATCTGCAAGAGACAACTCTGTTGTTGCACAGGTTGGGTTTTTCGGTAGATGTACCCAAGTCTCACCTGGTGCCCTCCCAGCGCAACCTGTTCATAGGTGCGCTACTGGACACTTCTGTATGTCGTGCATTCCCTCCACCTCAAAGGATTTGCGACATACAGGAAATGATTCCTTTATTCTACAATGGAGCGGTTGTTCCAGTCCTGAAGGACCTTCGTCTGCTTGGTCTGATGGCTTCCTGCATTCTGTTGGTCAACCATGCACGCTGGCACATGAGGGCACTCCAGTGGTGCCTCCGCAGGCAGTGGTATCAACACAACGGAGATCTCGGGGAGTCTGTGAGGATCTCCAGAGAAACTGCAGCGGATCTGTCTTGGTGGTGAGTGGAAGGCAATCTGTCTCAAGGAAAGCCTTTCCAGCTACCTCCATCGGTTGCCACAGTGATAACGGATGCATCCACTCTTGGGTGGGGTGCTCATCTGGGGGATCTGGAGGACAAGGGTCTTTGGTCTCCAGAGAAAAGGTTGCTTCACATCAACCTTCTGGAATTGCGGGCCATACGTCTGGCGCTCAAGGCCTTCCTCCCTTCCCTTCGCGGTCGGTCGGTTCAAGTCCTGACGGACAACACGACTGCGATGTGGTATATCAACAAACAGGGAGGAGTGGGGTCGCAGTGTCTCTGCAGAGAGGCTCTGCGCCTCTGGTCCTGGGTTCAGGACCATCAGATTTGTTTGATGGCAAATCATCTGGCCGGAGTTCTGAACGTACGTGCAGACGTTCTCAGTCGGCAGTTTTCTGCCGATCACGAGTGGAGGCTCCATTCGGGGGTTGTTCACAACATCTTTCAGATGTGGGGGACTCCTAGGGTGGATCTGTTCGCCACTCGCGAGAATGCTCATTGCCCGTCATTCTGCAGTCTCCAGTATCCGATGCAAGGAGCCTTGGGGGACGTGTTTCAATTGAGTTGGGCAAATCCTCTCCTTTACGCGTTTCCTCCCATACCCTTGATTCCTCGGGTTCTGAGGAAGATTCGCCAGGACCGGGCCCAAGTCATATTGGTCGCCCTGGATTGGCCAAGAAGGGTGTGGTACACGGACCTTCTCCACCTCTCCTCTCACCCGCCGCTCTGTCTCCCTCTCAGGGCAGACCTCCTCTCTCAGATGGAGGGGCAAGTTCTACACCCCCACCTCCAGACATTACACCTTCATGCCTGGAGATTGAACGGGGCAACTTGAATTCCTTTTCTCTCCCTCATGATGTAGTTGATGTCATTCTTTCTGCCAGGCGTGACTCCACTAAGTCCATCTATTCTTATAGGTGGTCTAAATTTGTCTCTTGGTGTGGGGAGAGGGCTGTTAACCCTTTGAAGGCTCATTTGTCTGACATTTTACAGTTTGCTCTTTCTCTGGCGCAGCAAGGATTTGCTGTTGCCACAGTCAAGGGGTATCATTCGGCTTTATCGGCATTTCTCTGTTTGCCGGATCAGCCTTCTCTTTTTAAGTCTCCTGTGGTTTTAAGATTTTTGTAGGGTCTCACTAATAGGTTCCCTCCTACTCCTTTTGTTGTTCCTCATTGGGATTTGAATCTTGTGTTAACCTATTTGATGGGTTCTACCTTCGAACCCTTACACAAGTGTCCCATGAGGCTTCTTTCTTTTAAAACGGTCTTCTTGGTTGCAATTACCTCGGCAAGGAGGGTAAGTGAGCTTCAGGCTCTTAGTTCCAAGCCCCTATTCTTGACCATTCATGCTGAAAGAATGGTTCTCAGGACCAGGGCTGCTTTTCTTCCTATGGTGGTAACTCCCTTCCATCTAGGACAATCCATTACCTTCCCTACCTTTTATCCTCCCCCTCACCCTTCCAAGGAGGAGGAGAGACTTCGTCGCTTGGACCCAAAGAGCAGTCAGTTTCTATCTCGATAGGACTAGAGACTATTGTGTTGATGATCAGCTCTTCGTGGGTTTTGCTGGCTGCAAAAAAGGCAGAGCGGTGCACAAGCGCACACTTTCCAGATGGATAATCCTGTGCATCAAGATTTGCTACTCTCTGGCCGGTAAGGACCCTCCTGAGGGTGTTAGAGCACAGTCAACTAGAGCAAAGTCTACAACATCCGCATTGTCTAGAGGTGTTCCTGTTGAGGACATTTGCAGAGCCGCGACTTGGGCCTCCCTCCACACTTTTGCGAAGCGCTACTGCTTGGATACCGAGGTGAGGAGGGACGGCCACTTCGCTCGCCCTGTCCTCCAAGATTTCCTGGTATAGCAGAGTGGACACCCTCCGGGAGTGGGGACTGCTGTGGGACTCTATTCACAAGGTGAGGAATCCACAAGGCAGATGTATCTATCAGAAGAACAAGTTACTTACCTTCGGTAACGCTTTTTCTGGTAGATACAGTATCTGCCTGTGGATTCCTCACTGACTCACCCGCCTCCCCGTTGTCCGCTCTGCTATACCTGGGTTTATGTATTTATATTTCTGGTTTTTGATACCTTTGCTACGCACTTTGTGTGCAGTTTTTGATTTGTGTGTACTGTGTACACTGTATATATGTATGTTTACTGTCGTTGGTCTGTCCGGGTGCCTCGAAGGCACGGAAAAAAGGGCGGAACTGACGTCATCACGCCAACGTGGGTCTTTTAAGGAGGCGGTGATGTCAGACGGAGTCGCGCGTGATGCCGTGCTCCTATGATGTCGTCCACGCCGGCGTGCTACAAAGAATTTTCCGAACGTTGCTGACGCAAGGGGGATATTCACAAGGTGAGGAATCCACAGGCATATACTGTATCTACCAGAAAAAAGCGTTACCGAAGGTAAGTAACTTGTTCGATCCGAACAAACCCCGAAAACCTTCGGATCCGAAAAAGATTTCTGACTCGACATTGAAGCCAAAGGAGCAAAAAAAACCTTTTAAGGCTTCAGAACAAAAATCAAAACCACGTTCGGAACCGAAAAAATCAGCACCGAAAGGAGACGACAACCAGGAAGAACTGTTTCAGCCAGATCCTATCGATCCAAAACAAAAGACATTGCATGTGGACCCTAAAACAGGCCATATTGTCAGTCTCCCAACAAAGAAGAGGAAATTAGATACCTCACACTACCCTGAGGTGCCTGTGAAGAATAGAGACTTTGCAGCTTCACCCCTGAGACCCTCTTCTCCTGTTCTTCCTACTAAGCTTTTGTCTCCTACAAAGTCTCCCATACACGCTCCTAGACTCTCCATACTCACCACAACATGATGATGACCTAGGGGACGGGGTGGACATAATGACCCTTTAGATGACCCTGATGATGACACTGCTATACCACAGGACACATGGGCAGATTACAATGATCCTGCAGATCCTCCAGACCTTCTTGATCGTATGCATACCCAACACGGCCATCTCCCACAGATGACAACATAGGGTTTAGTCAGCTTATTGATAGGGCTGCCCAACATCATGGCGTACGAATGCATTCAGACCCCATGTTGTGTTATGGGACATTTGTATAGCGCATTATCACCGAAGAGGTCTCTAAGCGCTGTCCGAGAGGGCCCAATAAAGAGAGGCAGGAGGAGTGCTTTACATAGGGCTCCAAGCTTCCAGGAAGAGAACAGTTTTTAATCTCCTCCTGAAAGTGAGCAGGTTGGTCTCTTTGCGCAGGCTTTCCGGGAGTCTGTTCCATAGTGGTGGCATCATAATTGAAAAGGCTCTCCCCACCAGCGTTGAACGCTTGAACCGTGAACATAACAGGAGACAAGCTTCTGAAGATCGCAGCCTCCTGCTGGGAGCGTAAAGGATCAATTTATCCTTGATAAAGTTCGGGGCCGAGCCATAGATGGCTTTGTGAGTGATACAGAGACTTTTAAACTTCACTCTCTGGGATATTGGTAGCCAGTGTAGGTCCTGCAACAATGAAGTGACATGTGTCCTCCTGGGTTTTTTGAAAATCAGCCTGGCTGCGTCGTTCATAACGCCTTGAAGCCTGGCCAGGGATTTTTTTGGTAGCCCGGCCAGGGATTTTTTTGGTAGCCCACCGTAGAGGGAGTTACCATAATCTAGGTGGGCCAGGATCAGAGCTGAAACCGCTGTGCGGATAGTAGAGCAGGATAGGAGCGATGACAGTTTCCGGAGTTGTCGCAGCAGTCCTACACAAGTTCCTACCACTGCTGCGACTTGTTGGGACATTGATAGCATGACATCAATTTTTATCCCTAGGCTTTTTACTACAGAAGCAGGTTTTGGAGGCTGTCCCAGTTCATTAGGCCAGAACAGCTCATTCCAGGGGTTTGCTACTGTAGTGACTGTCAGCACCTCAGTTTTATCCGGGTTTAGTTTTAGAGAATTTGCCGACATTCAGTTCACTGTGAATTTCAGAATGTCTTGCATATTCACCTGCGATGCGGGCAACTGATCTATTTGAAACAGAATTTGGGTGTCATCGGCATAGTTATATACCCTGCAGTCCAGCTAATTTAGCGCGGCGATTAAAGGCTGCAAGTAAACATTGAAGAGCAAATGGGACAGAGCTGATCCTTGCGGTACTCCACATGTCAAGGTCCCGCGATGAGATACCAGGTCTGTCAATTGGACTCTTTGGGAGCGATCTCTAAGGAAGGAAGCTAGCCAAGCGCTGGCAGTGCCCTGGATCCCCAGGTCAGCAATCAGCGACATAAGTTGACTATGATTCACGGTATCAAAAGCCGCGGATAGATCCAACAGGACCAGAGCACATGGCGCCTTCCTATCCGCTCTCATTCTCATCTCGTCCAATACGGAAAGCATGACCAATTCCATACTATGGTGTGGCCTGAAACACGCCTGGTTGGGTTCAAGAAGATGGTTGGTCTCCAAGTAACAGGCAAGGGACTGCAGCGCATGTTGTTCTAATACTTTTGCTAAAAATGGCAGTTGCGAGATAGGTCTGAAATTCTTCAGATCCTTCTCATCCGCGCCTGGGTTTTTTTAACAGCGGGATCACCCGTGCCTCCTTGAAATTGCTCGGTACCTGTCCGGTAGCCAAAGAATGATTAAGGAGCGGGAGCACCCAGTCCTTTATACTTGGTAAAGCCAGTCTAAAAATCCTAGGGGGGCAGGGATCAGAGGGGGAGCATGATTTCACCCTCCCCGCTAGCACAGTCAGTTGTTCATCTGTAAGAGCAGGGAAAGAGAACAGAGTAGCATCCACCCCAGGAAGGAGAAATGTTGGCTCGATTGCGCAGGGGAAAGTTGGAGTGTTCTGGATAATCACCAGCAAATCGCTGATCTTTCCCATAAAATACGTCTGGAATTTTTGACAGTCAATTTGCGTGAAAACCGTTTTTTTTTCTCTCTCTTTCCTCAGTTCATTTAGAACCTTAAAGACCTCCTTCTGTGGATTGTCCGCTTCAGTAATCCTAGTCTCATAGAAAGCAGCTTTCCAAATTAGAATAGCTTTTTTATAGGTGGCAAATTTGTGGTGTAAGCTGCGTGTGTGGTAGTCCTATGTTTTACGCCATGCTCTTTCATATTGGCGGAGTGATTGCTTATGCTGCTGCAGCGCCTCGTTAAACCAGGGGGCCGCCTTGTTCTTGTCAGCCACTCTAACCTTGCGCGCGTGCGCTACAGTCTCCACCGCCTCCTTAAGTATTTGCATGACGGCGGCACTTTCCATATCTATAGTGCTAATCTTGGGTGGGGCCTGGTAGGAAAAGAAGGTCAAAAGATCACTGGCATTAACTTTGTTCCAGCTACGCCGCATATTCCACTTCGAAGGGCCCTGTGTAGTTTGTGTAATGAAAGAAAAATGGCCTTGCAACAGGAAATGATCCGACCACGGGCAAGGGGAGATGGTCAGGCGATTCGACAACATAGGTGTTGCCCATATTAGGTCCAGAGTGTGCCCTTTCTCATGAGTGGCGCCCAACCGCCAGTTGCTTCAAACCTAATGCAATTAGGGTATCCTCTAATTGTTGCACCTGGCCTTCCTTGGGAATAATTTCCCAATGGAAGTTGAAAACGCCGAGTACTATCATTTCCTTGTACCGAGCACGCAGGTCCTGTACCAGCTCCACGAGAGGTTCCATAAAACCCACTGGTGTGTGTGGGGGCGGTACACTATCAATACAACTAAGCAGTCCTGCGGAGAGCAGAGCTTAACCCCTAAGACCTCAGCCCCCGCAATGTGTTCTAGGCATAGAGTTTCTGTTTTCAATGCTTGATTAGACAGAAAAGCGACCCCCCCACCCCTAGTGTTACTTGTTCTGTTACAGTAGATAGCAGTATAATCTGGCGGCAACGCAGCTACCAGGTCAGGTGTAGAGTGCTCATCTATCCAGGTTTCTGTGACACACAGAAATTCCAGGCTGTCTTTTTTGCAGGAGTGAAAAGACCTCTAAACTGTGTTTGTTCAACAAACGTGTATTTAACAGTGCAAACCTACAGTTCGTGTAACCGGTTGGCTTCTCCTGCTTCCCACTAGGGAGCTTCACCAGTCCAGCCGGCTGGTTACAACTGATGTGTGGTCTCAACAGCCCATGTTGTTTGAGTTTCAAAAGGGTAGGAGGCTGCAATACGTAGTTGTCTTTCTTCGCGGAATACAGCTTTTGCTTAGAATAGCGAAGGATGGGTCCAGGGGTCCTGGCCCCTGGTCCCGGACAGGCGCAGACGGGCTTTCCTTTGGCGCGCCCGCTGCACACTTGCACCATCCGGGGATTAAGTAACCCAAATCTCCTCCCCACCCACCACACGGCCCTGCTGTGGAGCGGTCGAACGAAACGACTAGTCCGCCGACTGCCGCTAATGCAGTGGGCGGAAGCCACGACTCTTAGGTACTGTGGGGCAAAGGCGGCGAGAATGGCACCAACAACACGGAGTAGCAGGATTAAAACAGTAGCAGCAAATTCAGGTATTTTTAAAATAGCTTCAGTGCAAAGATGTGCAGCGCATCCTTTCAAGCAGCCCTCAGTTAATGGGCTTACCTCTCAGAACGCGCGCCAGACCATCCGGGGATTAAGTAACCCATAACTCCTCCCCACCCACCACACGGCCCTGCTGTGCAGCGGCCGAAACAACTAGACTGCTGACTGCCGCTAATGCAGTGGGCGAAAGCCGCGACTCTCCGGTACTGTGGGGCAAAGGTGACGAAAATGGCACCAACAACACGGAGTAGCAGGATTAAAAACAGTAGCAGCAAATTCAGGTATTTTTAAAATTGTTTCAGTGCAAAGATGTGCAGCGCATCCTTTCGAGCAGCCCTCAGTTACTGGGCTTGCCTCTAGGAGGAAGGATGGAGGAAGACTTCCTGGTAGATACTTTTGCCCTGTCACAAAGGACAATACAAACATTGCCCATGCTCAAAGCTGTCATTAAACACGCACCAGACGTCATGAAAGACCCTGTCAGGACCAGGATTCTCAATCCTCGCATTGATGAAAAATATAAACCCACCCCAATGATCCCACGTCCATTAAAGGACAACTCCCTTAGATTTTTTGGGGAGTGTCCAATGCAAAGAAACGTGCCAATTCTCAAACCTCCTGTGATGCTCCTCCTCCAGATAAAGAGTCTGTACTGCTCGATGCATCAGGCAAACGAGTTGCCTCCCAAGCAGCTAATCACTGTAGGATAGCTAATGCACAAGCACTACTTGCCAGGTGTGATAGGGCTCACTAAGATGAGCTTGAGGACTTAATTCAGCATTTACCTGACCAATACAAGGCCAAATCCCATGATCTGGTCCAGGAGGGCAAGTTAATTACAAATGCATCCATTAAATGTGCCCTTGATGCAGCAGACACCGCATCTAGATCTGTCAACACCAGTGTCTTACTAGGCAGACATGCATGGTTGCGCATTTCTGGGTTTAAACAAGAAGTGCAAACTACTATCCTAAATCAGCCATTCAACCAAAAACACCTGTTTGGCCCAGCTGTAGACACAGCTTTAGAAAAAAATAAAAAAGACACTTGCACTGCAAAATCTATGGGAGCATTCCAGTCTCCATGAACACGAGGTTCCTTTCAGTCGCTCCATTTATAGGGGCACATCCAAAAAATCAGCGCAGGCACTGGGTCTTCCTCCTACAAAAGCCCTACACAAACATCTCCCACCAAGGGATATTTCAGAGGGTGGGTACAGGGGAAATAATAACAAAGGGAGAGGCCGCAGGAACAACAATGGGACCTCCCCCACTACCAAACAATGACTTCCCTACACTCCCTCCAGACCACTCCACTCCGGTCGGAGGAAGACTCACAGTTCCTACGTGTCTGGAACTCCATCACTACAGACAGGTGGGTATGACAAATTATCCAGTATGGTTACTGCCTGGAACTTACCGCAACTCCCCCAACACACCGCCCAAACAGCGTCCAATGTCCACGGAACATCTAATGCTCCTCAAACAGGAAGTTCTCTCTCTCCTTCAAAAGCATGCAATAGAACCAGTTCCCCTACTGCATCAAGGGACAGGGATTTACTCCCTTTACTTTCTAATCCCCAAAAAGGACGGTACTCTCAGACCAATACTGGACCTCAGACCTCTCAATTTCTATTAAGTCTGATCACTTTCACATGATCACTCTTCAACAAGTCCTTCCACTGCTTCAACAAGGCGACTTCTTTGCCACTTTAGATCTCAAGGACGCCTACTTCCATATTCCTATACACCCTGCTCACAGGAAATATCGAAGGTTTAGAGTGGACGGCCAACACTATCAGTTCAAGGTTCTCCCATTCGGAGTATCCACAGCACCCAGGGTCTTCACAAAGTGTCTTGCCGTAGTAGCCGCACACTTGCGGAGACAACCGATTCATGTGTTTCCATACCTGGATGACTGGCTGATAAAAGCCAAGTCACACAGCCAGTGTGTTCACCACATTTACCCAACAATTCAACTGCTCCACGACTAGGGGTTCACAATAAACCTCGCCAAGTCACATCTCCAGCCCTCCTACTGGAGAACCAGGCCTTATGGGCCCAGCGGCGCAGGGCACGCCTAAAATCCCCAGGTTCACCTGCCTTGTCAGACAGAGACAAGAGACACTCTGTTAGGCGTAGAAAATCAAGTTTATTAGCTGCAGCTAAGCACAGTTGTCCTAGAAGTACACCGATGGTAAATTCTCAGGAGACTGCTACTTAACTCCGTGGCTCACAGTCTCTTATAGTACACATATTTACAATGGCTACTCCCAACATATACAAAACTGACAAATAGGAAGAGTTCGAAAACAAGCTATCAAGTATCTTAAACACACCCTTCTTTCAGACCCCGTGTGCTCTCCTCCCCTCAAGTTAATCAACACTAGTGCCCGTAATTCAATTTGCAGGTGGTCGAACATGTTTGCGTGTTTCAAAGGATAGTTTGTGTAATAAGAGAATACACGAAGAGAATAGCGAAGGCCAGTCAAATAAGACCCAAACAGTGGAGTAAGACAAGGATTAATCAGTCTAGACAAGGATTAACGAACTCGGCCAGACCCTGACATCGGTTTCGTAAACAAGGACAAGGGTTTACTCTTTAACTAGGGAGACGCAAAGCAGCTGAAAAAGCAAAAATACTCTGTGCGCCGTGCTGTCTGAGTAAAAGGCAACACAAAATGGCGCCGGATACAAAATGGCGGCTAGATACGAAGCGAAGTTGAAAATCACAGAACCTCAGACCCTCCTTTTGCCATTTCTCAGGCAAAGCACAAAGGACTCATGTTAGTCTGAGTCGATGTCAATGGTCATGAGGTCATTGAATTGTTGCTGCAACATCATTTTAATGTTCTCCGTTTGCTGCGACACTGGCTTTGGGACACATAAGGTGGCACAAAGTCCACATATAGCGGGCCCACACTGCAAACAGAGACAACAAGAAAAAATTATCGCTAGAATTGCTCCAAGGAAAGTTAACACTTTCCATCCCCATGTGGACAGTAGTCCCCAAAACCATCCCATCACTGACCAATCTCCAGTGTCCTGATGAATAGACTCGGAAATCACATGTAACTTAGAGATGGCTTGGTATACTGTAGGGGCGTTATCAGGGACATAAACGCAGCAACTAGACCCAATTAATTTACAGACTCCTCCTCTTTCTGCAAGGACAATGTCTAAAACCATTCGGTTTTGCAAAGTCATAAGACGATCCGCCTGTAGTTCAGCTGTCAGATTACTCAGGGCTCCAGAAGTCACATTTATCGTAGCGTCAACCACACAAACTAGTTGTCTAATGTTTCTGCTATTGACCATTGGACCCCAAAAAGGAAGAAACCCTTTCAGAAAGTCTCCTCCCTCCTGTCCAGCTGTGTCTCCAGAGTCAATAACCCCTCTACCATATGTTTTTCTGTGATGATCTGAAGGAGCAGCGTATGTCGGGGGAAGAAGGAAAGCCACAGAACATGTTCCTGAAAAATAAGTGGGAAGCCATGTGTAGGCTCTATCGTGGCAGATAAAATATGTACCTTGAGATGGTACCAACGGTGAAGAAATCAGGGGCGTATAGATGTATGTATGGGAGCAAACACTCTTTTCCTGTTTATTCTTAGTGTTCTGACCATTTATTTGCAGACATAGGTTACCTTTATGAGGTAGGGTCCAAATTGGTGAAGCTCTTCTTTGTCTAGCCTTATCAGTGAGACTGGTAACGTAACAAGTCACATTCCAACCATCATATGCTCATTTCTCATTGATGGGAATCTCATTAATATCGGCAATTGTTTAGCCATTGTCACTATTCCCTTTATTAACGGACTATGACTAAAGTCCGCTCCACCATTATATGGACCACCAGGAGGATATCGAAGTTGGTTCTGGTATGCATTAGAAAACATAGCCAGATAAGCCCAAGCAGAACCTTCATATGAAAACGGAAGGACTAAATACGGCATCCCTCTTTCTGTGTTATGGGGCATGAGCCCACAAACCCAACAGTCGGTAGTGTTGACTATCAGTGATGCTGATGTAACAACTGGATGAACGAATTGTTGAGATATTCTGTTCTCCTAATTTGCTCATGGTTTGGGAGTGCATAGAATACATGCGGGGAAACAGTAGTAGGAGAAAGCAAAGAAACAGAAGTAGGAACAGGTGCTTGCTGCATAGTGTGGACAATCCATCCTACACAAGCTAATAGACCACATAAGCATACTAAAATACATAATGCTACGCCACATCGACTAAACAATAATTTTTTTAACTTATTTCTTTTTACAATTGTAATATCATCCCCTTCCACTTGGTTACCCATTCTCTAAAGGCGTTGCTCACGATAATCTTCCTGGATCACTTAGGTGTGATTATTAGCCGTCCTATGACACTGCAAGTCCTGTTGACCTAGTCACTATTCAGGTCACAGCCTAAAACTCATACCGTGACCCTGCAACTTGATGGATAGTGGAAAAAGGAATGTCTTTTTACTAAGAGTAATCAAAAAGGAAAAAAAGAAAAACACACAAAGTTCAATTATCCTTTAACAACCTAGGTCTTAGGTTGTACCGTGTCTTGCCAGGTATCGTTTGGTCTTGAAACAAAGTCTCTGTGTTCGTCGTGTTTAGTCGCAAAGGTGGTGGTACAGCTTCCTGCAACACGTCGTCGTCTTCTTTCTCAGAACTTGTCCAGTCCAGGCGTGCACTACTAAAAGGTACAAATTGGGGTACTTTCTCACATTCACTATCGCCAACACCTTCTTGGACCCACTGGTCATAGGGTAAAGGCAAGGGTACCCTCTTACAGTGCACACCGTGAACCCAGTTCTTCTTCCCAACGACTTTCACAGCTGTACGTGTCGTCAAAAGCACTTGTCGCGGTGGCCCCCAACGAGGTTCCAGATTCTTTTTCCTCTGGAAGTTCTTGACGCAAACGTAGTCGCCAGGTTGAATGGAATGACCTGGATCTGAGGAAGCCTCCGGCAAAGCGTTTTGAACCTGTTGATGAATAACACGTAATTTAGTGGTGAGGTCATGCAAGTAATCAACCAACAATGGGTATGGGATATCGGAATACTTTTTAGGTCGAGGGACTCCCCAAACATTGGCTGGGCGTCCAAAAACGACCTCATAAGGACTAAGTCCTAAACGAGAATGGACAGTCGTTCTTGTTGAGAGAAGTGCCAAAGGCAAAGCATCAGGCCAAGAAAGGCCTGTGCTGGCCTGAATCTTTGCTAATTTGAGCTTGAGTGCCATTATAGCACTCTACCAAACCCGTTTACTGAGGATGGTTTCTGCCTAATACCAAGACCCGCAAACACCTTCTCCATAATTTGGCCTACAAATTCACTTCCATTGTCACTCCAGACAATGCGCGGCAAACCAAACCTCGGGAAGAATTCCTTCAAGAGGACTTTGGCCGTGGACAAGGCAGTATTGTCCTTTAGGGAGTAGGCCTCTATCCATCTGGAAAAGGCACACACCACCACCAGGACATACTTAAGGTTATTAGAACGTTCCATATGAATGAAATCAATTTGCAATACCTCAAAAAGATACGTAGGGGGAGCAAAATGACCTGCCGGAGTTGGGGTTCCCTTTCCTGGATTATGCATCAAACAAACAATGCAATGCTTTACCACATTTTTCGCAAATTTAGGGATGCCTTCATTCTGCCACACAGGAGCCAGAAGCTTGCATATTCCTTTCGCACTGATGTGAGCTGGACCATGCGCCATAGTAACAACGGGCAGTACATAGGCATCCGGTAACAACCAACGTTGGTGTTCTGACAATTCCGTCCAACATCCTGTCGCATCCAACATTCCCGTACTCTCTCTCCACTTACTCAATTCCTTCTCTGTTGCTTCTTCTTGAATCATTTTCACACTTTCTACTGTGTCCTCACACATACCTGCTTCTCTGACCCATCTTGCAGGACCTGCAACATACATATGACTCTTGACATCTTTTGCTGTTTCTTTCGCTACCTCGTCCGCAAAAGCATTCCCGCGACCCACATCATCAGTAATCCTTTTGTGTGCACTACACTTCACAATCGCTATCTGAGTAGGCAAAGCAAGTGATTCGAGGAGGTCAGTCACCAACTGACCATGCTGTATTTTAGTCCCATGAGAAGTAAAGAATCCTCTTTCCTTCCACAAGCGACCAAAACTATGAGCCACACCAAAGGCGTATTGGCTATCAGTGTAAACAGTCACTCTCTTTCCCTAAGCCAACACACACGCTCTCGTCAGTGCAATCAACTCAGCTGCTTGTGCTTGCTGAATTCTACTGTATGCAAAGTAGTAACAGCATAAGCTGCAGTTGTTTCGTCATTAGGAAGCTTGAAACAAGACCCATCTACCCATAGGATCCCATCCGGGTCCACGAGTGGTGTATCTTTTAAATCTATTCTGCCTTTAGTTTCTTCTTCTGTACGAAGAAAACAATCATGCTGTTCATGTGTATTTTTCTCTTCTGGAATGGGTAACAAAGTTGCTGGATTTAAAAAACATTACATCTCTAGATATGTATGTGGCTAGCTAAAAGTGTTAACTCATACCCAGACAAACGAGCAGTAGTGAGATGCTGCGTCTTTGTTCTGTTCAAGAGAGTATCCACTGCATGTGGTACCATGACAACAAGAGTATGATCCAACACCAATCCAGCAGATTGACGAATGGAGATCGCCGCTGCCGCTGCTGCTCTGAGACAACTAGGCAATGCCTTGGCTACTTGATCCAAATTAGCCAAAAAATAGGCACATGGCCTTTGTTTGTCTCCAAAAAATGGTGTCAAAACTGACAACGCGCAACCTTCTCTTTCATGTACATAGAGTGTGAAAGGCTTACTATAATCTGGAGTACCCAACACAGGAGCAGAACACAAAGCAGTACGTAAAGCTGAAAAACTCCTCTGACATTCATCTGTCCATGGGAGAGGTTGGGGTGTGTCTTTCAGAGTAAGTACCAACAAAGGTTTAGCCAAAAAGGAAAAATTCGGAATCCACTGTCTACAATAAGAGGTAATGCCCAAAAAGGCACGCACCTCCCTTTGTGTGGATGGTACAGACATTCGTGCAATTGCATGGATACGTTCCGGGGTCAATCGCCTTCCCTCCTTCGACAAGAGATGACCTAAATAGGTAACCTCTTGGCGGCAATATTGTAATTTAGAAGGTGACACCTTATGATGTAAATCAGACAAATGACACAAAAGCGAAACAGTTGTATTTTTACAAACATCCTCCGAATCGGCAGCCACTAACAAATCGTCCACATACTGAATAAGAGTAGCACCAGGAGGCACAGAAAAAGCATCAAGCTGAGATTTCAAAGCCTGACTATAGATGGAGGGACTCTCACAATAGCCTTGAGGTGCACGCTTAAATCGAAAACTGCAGCCTCCGAGAGATAAACCAAAGAGATCCCTACTCTCCTCAGCAATAGGAATGCTAAAGAAAGCATTTTTAAGATCGATAACCGAGAACCAACTAGCTGAAGCAGGGATCAGCGTGAGTAAGGCAGTAATATCCGGAACAACAGGAAACTGAGGGACAACAATTTTGTTGACCTCTCGAAAATCTATCACAAAACGATATACAGGAGGCTTAGAAGGATCAGTACGTTTAAGAATAGGCAAAACAGGGCTATTGCAAACATTTCCTCTTGTTTCTTCAATCACATCCTTCTGAACTAAATCATTGGCAATAGCCAACAGAGCTCTTTCGCCATCATTAGAGATCTTATATTGAGGAATGCGAGGCAACTTAACATCAGGCTTGACAGTAATCACATAAGGTGGAATTTTGAGCAAACCAACATCATTCGGACCCGCAGCCCAGAGCGTAGCAGGAAGTGAACGCAACTCAAGTGGCAGCTGATCTTTAGACAAATACATTGGAGAAACCAACTTGTCACCCAAAGTGAGATGTACATCAGAGGGGGAACAATACAGCGTTGCATGTAGACGTTTCAATAAATCCAAACCAACAAATTCTCGCCACAACCAGTCGTTAAAATGAGCGGGGCTTCCAAGTCATAAGGACCAATGGAAAGAGGCAAAGGAGAAGAAACCGGATTGCGAACTGGGGCGCCAGAGAATTCTACAGAAACATTCGTTAAGCCAGACAAAGGTGCCCCAGGGAGTTTGGAGTGAATAATAGAACTCCTCATCGCGCCAGTATCCAAAAGAAATGGCTCTAAAACACCCAATGCAACAACGTTAACATAAGGCCCATTCTGATCAACTGGAACTGATACCACTCCCTTGCTTTGTCCATGGCTGTCCTAGCTAGTATGAAAATCCTGATTTTCACCTTCAGTACAATAATCATCATTGTAATATTGGGCAGACTGTGAATGTTGTTGATCAAAATAATTCATAGTATTCTGAGGAGGAAAAGAACGCTGTTCCTGAGACAACGCACCTCGTCCTCTACCCTAGGTGTTGACTGAAAACCACCACGGCCTCGTGGCTCTGGCAGTCCACCATTACGCTGCAATAAAACCGGACAACTACTTTTAAAATGCCTTTTCTCTTTACAATAGACACATTGATTAGGACTCAGCAAAAGTCGCGGAACAAAAGGTGTAGGTTTCTGTAACAATCTTTGGAACTGCGGAGGCTGTTGCATTTGACGCTGAGCAGAAAGAGGGGGATTAGCTTGTTGCAAAAGAACCTTCGTTTTCAATTCTTTAGTCTTTTTCTCCGCTCTATCCTTTTCTTCCTTATCCCTATTCTCATAGTACTGAGCAGTGGCTAATATCTGAGCGGACGAAGAAAAGGCACACGGACTTTCAGAATCTTTCAATTTATGCGACAATTCTGGAAGTAAATTAAATACAAATTTATCCACAAATAACCGCTGTCCACCTTCAGTACTCCTATCCTGACCACTATGGTCGATAAACGTCTCCTCAAAATGCGTAAAGAAATCAGAGACACTCTCATCTTTCTTCTGTTTACACGCGGCCAACTTATCCCAGTTAACACGCAAGGCAGGTATCAACGTTTTCATTAACGTAATGATCCTACCAGGCAATTCTGTAATCAAAGCATCAGGTTTAGCACCACCTACTTGTGCTGCATCTGCGGCAACAATAGCAGCCCAATTACCACCTAAATCTGGATCGTGGTCTTCCGTACGAATCCGAGCCCACAACGCTTGAGGGACTACATTTCCCATCAGCAAATCAATATCTGCTAAATTCATGATACATGCATCAACAGTCTGGGACAGCTCTTTATAATACCCAGCAGGATTCTTACGAGGGTCCGGTAAAGACTGTTTAAGCGCTAAAACTTCCGATCGTTTCCAGGGGACATGTACCCATATACGCTGAAAATGAGCTGGGATAGCCGGATTAACACCTGCTTGTGGAACCGCATCTCTCCATACCGGAGGAACTTCTCGCATAAGATAGTGTTTCATTTTACGCCGAACCGCAGGATCAGGTTCGAGGGAGGCTTGAGAGAAAAAGGAAGACCTAAAATTAACAAGTGTCTGGCCAGCATCCTCAACATCGGAACCCAAAATAAGTCCTTTATCAAATTTAACCTGTACGTCAAACAAACCCTGGGGAGGTAAATCCAAATCCATATCTCCCCATTCTTTAGCAAGAACATGGCACATAGCATTAAAAACATATCTCTGCGTGGGCGCATTCCACTGAAGAAAAGTATCCAAAATATCGCGCACACTATATTGTGGACCACGCACGATCCAATTGTGAGCAAGAGAGTCTAACCTAACTCGCTCATCAGAATCTGGAATTTGACTACAGGATTGCCTTCGGGATGGACCAGGCGTGAAATTAAGAGACCCAAAGAGAGGTGAGAGAAAACCAGAAACCGTATCGACTAGTCGTTTACGAGCTGTAGGAGAATCTGTCAATAAGACAGGAGACAATATATTAGGCGCGGCAAAAGAAGGGCTAGTAGATAGAAGAGGAACAGACGATAAGGGAGACTGAGGTACAGAAGTCGGTGGCAAAGGAGGTGGAGGCGGAATCACTGGCAGAGGCAATTGTGGAAGAATCAGAACAACTGGTTGAGCAACTGGCGGCTGAACAATAGGTAGTAATGGGAGTGCATTAGCACCCAATACATAAGGCGGAGGTAATCTCAACAAATGAGACATTAAAGGATCTTCATCAAGATCTTTAACATGTGGGGAAGTAGGCAATACGGGATAACATTTATCTATTGCCATACGATGCTGTCTATCTGACTCTTCATTTTTGTAAAACAACAAAAGAATGTCGTGAGAGAAGTGTGTAAGCACTAGACACAGAGAAGAAATCTCCCTGAAGAAGTCACAGTGGAAATCAGCGTTTTTTTTTTTAGGAAGCCCTCACTCACCACCCTGGGTGGTGACATGCTTCATCATCGGGCCCACCAGGAGAAGCCGAATGCCTCCCTGGTGTGCTACAACGCCAGATTACTGCGGAGCAGGTTCTTTGTGGCAAAAGTGTCAAAAAGATGTGAATTAAAAATGTCAGAAACTGTACCATACGGAATTTTTTTTATTCAATGGTCAGTTTGACATAAGTAAAATATGTGTGGGAAACTTACCAGTTAATGACTCGGTTGTTTCCACATAAAGTGGGGTCAACATGTTTCTGCCCGTCTATGTGTCATTTACTGGGCTTTCATCAGGACCGTCAGGTGGTGTACCTCGGCGGTATGGGCGCGCTAAGGCCCACCCTTACCAGAGGACGTGAAAGTTAAAAACAGGTGTGTAAAATAAAGTGCAAAAACCAAACAAAAGTGATGGGAAACCTTCAACTTGAGGTCCCTGTGATAGAGCAAGATTTCGCATCGCGACTTGCTCGAGTCAAGAACCTCGAAAATCTATTATAATCTCGTAACTTCAAGTGTTTGTTTTACTAATTTTATGTATTTTGAATGTGCGTGGGTATCATAGAGATGCTTGCTTATGTGTTTTACTAATACGATTAATTCTTGTCCCTAAAATGGCCGCTGCTTGACTTTCCTCTTCTGCGCATGCGTCAGTCACACTCACGTGACTTTGCGTAGAGATAGTTTTGGAGGGAAAGGGTGCGCATGCGTAATAGCCACAAGATGGCCTTTCCCTGTATTAACGTGGTGAAGCTTGTGCTGTTGCTCTCGTGTCGTTATATATTGCACTAATATTTAAATTGCATAGTATATTTTTATGATGATAAACGTGAAGTACGAAAAAATGACATATAATGCCTTCGTTTATTTCCATGTATTAATTTGTTTTCGCTTACTTTTCATGTATCCTCGGCACTGAGGGGTGATGGGGCTGGGGAGTCCATCTTGGAGGGCACTACTGCGCAGAATCAGTCGATGGTGCGGTGGCATTGAAACCAAGCCAAAGAAGGTTGATGCCAGAGCCTGCATGGGAAGATGCACCTTCACCCAGCGAGAAAGCCTAACTTGTACCCTATTTGAATACATTGTATATCTTTCCATTGTATTCCCTGCGACTTCTCGTGGGAACCCAAAATCTTGCTAGGCGGCACCTTAGGATGCAAAGTAGGCCTTAGAATAGTCTGTTCTGATTGGTGTGTTAACCAAATCCTACCTTAGGACCAATCCAAATTGGGGATTCTGATACTTTGCAACATTTGGGGGGTGGTACCCTGTCCCAAAACAGTATATCTAGCCTAGGTTTAGCTAGAGAAATCGTCCGACTTGTCTGAATAGCTGACCTGTCACTGACCCAACGCACTCAATAGGTGACTTGATACAGAGGTGCTGCGGAGCTCTCTGTCCGAAATTTGACCATAGACTCTGAAGGTTTTACTGAACCTTAAGTGCTGGCGGAGCACTTTGCTGGGGAATTCGCTGACCCAATCGAGGTCCTGACTGATAGCTGCAGAGAGGGTGGAGCGCAGGCGTTGCTTCCGAACTGCGGGTGCTGGTCGTGTCCTGGTGGTCCTGTCCTGATCCGAATCTTGGTTTCCTGTCCTGTCCTGGGGTGTCCATTCTGCACCTGCTGTCCCACTGAGGGTTATCTTTCCTCAAGGGTTTTTCCTGTCCTTAACTGACCCGTGGCCAGGGTTGGTTTTCACACCAGTCTAGGTAAATATCGCTCTGAGTTCTTAAAACTGCATCTTTCTATTTTTCTGTCTTTGCTTCAATAAAGACATACCCTTTGCATATGTTAATTTTCCATGTTTTTCTCTGCAAATCATTGCATCTCATTAAAGTCATTTACAGTTTGCATTTCATAGCGTGTTCCTATGTTCCCCTGTCTTTTTAGTATAAATCTTTCCATACTGTTTATGAATTAAATATGTTTTACAAATTTCTCTTAAATACTAAATCGAAGTAATAACGTTAGAATTGTAGCGTGTTGCAATTTTCTACCCTTCACTAGATGTATAGGTTTCCCAGTGTCTTTTCTCTCGAAATATGACCTAATGATAAAATCCTAAAAACGTGCATAAAATTCCTAGCATTTAGTACCCTCTCTCGAGTTTCATTTCCGTTATTTTCTGAATTCCCTCATTATAGGGTTAGATGGTTACCTGTATACTCTTCCTATATGGTTATGTGCTCTTCGTTATTCTGATTATAGATTGCCTCATTACTATAAACTGTATGATTGCAGAATCTGAAATTTAAGATAAACTTTTAAAACTTCTCAGTTGTCCGTGGTCATTTCATGAAATAAAGTATATAAAAGTTGGGTTTGTATTTTGCTGCCTTTCCTTTTACAGCTAGCTCCCTGACCCATCATGGTCATAGGTACCCATAACAGTGGATGGTAAGTTGGGTACACTGGAATTTATCGAAAGGGAACTCACAATTATTGGTAGTGGATTGCGTGGTCATCTGATCAATGTATATGATAAAGTAAAGTATATGGGCCCGAAGCCAGAAGTGGCAAAATTATTGGTTGGGTGACCCGTGATCTCTAGCAGTAATTTTCTGGTAGCATCGAGGATGGTTAGGAATAGTTAAAGGATAGGTAGGACTAGTTAGTCTAGCTAAGTCGGATGCTGCTACAAGAGTAGGCGCTTCAAGGGAATTGATCACTCGCTTGAAAATCGTTTACTTTGAAAAATTATGAAATGTTTTAAAATTGTTATTCTTGTTATTATACTGTTATATGTATTAATTCACTCGTACGTAAAACGTCTTTTATGTTGTAAGGAATCCCCGGGGAATTGAATAGCGAGTGGTGAATAGAATCCACTTGCTTTGAGGTCATTTGCTCTAAGGAAAGTTGGTGCAGGTTAGGCAGAACTGGAAGCACTAACTAGGGTTTTTTCTGAATGTATGATTGAATAAATGTTAGTAACGAGGTTCATTGGCAAAATTCCTACTGTGGCATAACCTAGTGAGGGTCACACCGGAAGAGTAGCAGGTTCATCGGAGCTTGAGTGAAAGCAAAAGGGCTCGCTGGTGAAACTTTAGGCTCGGATATATCCCGGAAAAGTGGATGAGTCTAGGGAAGTAGCAGGTGCCCCAATGCTAGAGTGAAGGGTAGGCAGAAGAGATCTACTCGTAGTGAGTGAAAAGTAAATGGAAGTAGTTTACTTGCAGTGAAAAAAAAAACATTCTTTCCTGTCTAGACACTTGAGCACAGTGGCGAATGTGTATTCGTTGTTAAATAACCAGGCACTAAGCACTTTTAGAAAGAAAGAAAGTTTCCGTTACCTTGTGAAGGAGGGAGTCAGTCGCGAAGCTGCTCCGACGTCACTCCGTGCCGCGCTGGGATAGGTAGACACAGCGGGTTGGTAGCGGAGCTGAAAATTGTAAAGGAGGGGCGAGCGCCGGAGCGTGGGAACTGTCTCGCGAAAGGGCCGCGCACCCATTGGTCGAAATATTTGAACTCGTGCATTTCATTGGTCGCACGAAAATAAGACGCACTCGGATTGGAAGTGATTTGTAAACAAGTCACTCGTAAAAATCGTATGTGGCATTCGTATAGACCGCATACCAGACCTGATCCACGGCATATGGGATTTGAGAACGATCAGTGGAAAGGAGTTAAAAAACGACATTATGTACGGAACTAAGAGAAAAGTGTCTCTTGTAAACAAAGTGAAGAATTATTTCAAAAAGGACAAGCCGATTAAAACTAGAGAAGGTGTTGTCATACCGCAACCCAACACTCCCGCATCTTTCATGATGTTCGATAAAGGGTACAACACATGTGTATGGTTGGAAAATTGGGTGGAATACACGAAAGATGACGGAGTATTGGCTTTCCCGTTAGATGGAACATTTAACAGCAGAATTCTATTTAATTTGAGAACCCGAATGAATGATTTACATCCCAGACCTAGATTAACGCAGTATGAAGCGCTAGAGGAATGGGAAATCGAGGCTTTCGAAAGGGATAAGCCACGGATGGATAAAGGGTTAACTAAATTTTATCCAAAATTGAAGCAGGAAGCACGAGCTAAAAAGATGAAACAGTGGAGGCAGAACATGATAGTGGAGGGATTGTTTCCCATGATGCCAGCAGATGATTCTTCTGGGGGGAAGAAACGGTTGGAAAAATCTAAACATTGGGTACCCATCGGAGAGTCGGATGATGAATTATTAGATGACCTGTGTATGAGAAGTCCGCCTCCTTATAATGAAGGACATCGACCTTCCAGTGCAGGAGATATTTCCCGAAGACTTCCTCCCCAGGAAGAAGTTAGGTCCGCAAGTGTAGGAGGGGGTTACCAAATACCTCCCTATATTGAGAGTTTAGGACCAGTAGATACCAGAAACATTTACCCCAGAATGTCAGCTAGTGGGGAGACAGGATATTCCCGTGAAGGAGATTTTTGTTCTCGACCTCCCTACGGAGGCGAGATGAGACCCTCAAGTTCAGGAATGTCGTTATTACAGCCACAGTATGAGGAAGAACGAAGATCCCTAGGTACAGGAAGTTTGTTCCCAAGACCAAATTATGGTGAAGGACCTAGTGAGACTCATCCCACTGCCCCAAGTTATGCTCCCACACTGACCCCGCAGGTGTTACATGACAAATCCATAGAGAGATTACTGGAAGAAAAGGAGCGGGAGGTTCTAGCAAAACAGAGAGCTGAGATCATTCAGAAAATGTCCCAGTTAAATACCAGTCCTGAAGCATTGACAATCCCAGTAACAATCGGACCCGTGGTTTCATTGTACGGGGATCGGCATGAAAGTCCAAAACCTCCAGTCATTACTCCCGTTATAGCACAGCCCAGATCAGAACCCTTAATTGTAGATGAACAGACAAGTGAGTGTGAATCTGAAGTCTCACTAATGGATCTACCCCATAGAAATACAGGGAAAAGGATGCAGAAAAGACATAATCCTTTCAATGCGAGGGAGATTCAAATGGAATCGACTTCAGGTACTAGAAGTGTCACTTTGGTTACACCTGAGGAAATTGAAAGATGGAGTCAAGAATTAGAGAAACAAACTTCGCAAACGAAAACTTTAGACCTCTACAAACTGAGAGTAGAAATAGAAGAATTAATGGCAGGAAACGTAGGATTAGACAGATTAAATACCTTCTCTGAAGAAGAGCTGTTGTTTATGTGCAAAAGTCTTACCCGCAATGTCCGAGTACTTCATGAAAAATTGACAGATACTGCTGCTAGTATGGGAATAGACATTTCAAAATCGAAACCCTTGCAAAAACCATACCGAGCAGAATTTTCAGACAAAGATTTGGAAAACCTGAATGTGTCAGGGAAAAAGGCGCAGGTCAAGGAATTATTGACAGTGTTACAGAAATGGGGAGATGTAGAAAGGTGGAAAGCCAGGTGGGCCCGAAAGAAAGATGAGGCCAGGTCTAAGCAAGTAACTCCCGAATTTGTCCTAAAGGAAGCAGACAAACCAGAACAGTTATGCCCTATGCGCGAAGTGCCAGGTGGAAAATATGTACACGTTCCATGGTCCCGACAGGATATTGTGTCCTTTACCAATGACTTCCCAAAATTACGAGAAAAGCCAGTCGATTGGTACCGGCAGGTAGAAAGATTCGTAAAAGTGCAGAAATGCCTATGGAAAGACCTGGATGGGTTCTTCGACATAGTGGTCCCTGTAGATCTGTGGACTGAGTGTAAGATAGCCATAGCCTGGCCTAGTGAGGAATACCCGAGAGATGACAAAACAGGGGAACCATCGAAGGAAGTGATGAGGAAGTATGAACAAGTAATTCAACATTTGAAAATAAAAGTACCTGCAAAGGAAACTGATTGGACCAAGATAGATAGAACCACGCAGGAAAGGGACGAGACAGTGCATTCCTTTTATGAAAGGCTGTTGCAGGTATTTAAAACATACAGTGGTATAGATAACATCGAGATGAAGGACATGACCCACTTCATTTACAGGTTTGTAAACGGTTTAAGACCAGAAATTTGTCAGTGGATAAAGGATAATAAAATCTGTTGGCATACCAAAAAGATGGATGAGGTCCTACGGTACGCAAAGTACTGTGAGGACGAAATGGCAGAAAAGAAAAAGGCCCTGAAGGAGAAGGTGATGTGGGCACAAGTAAAGCTCGCAGAACAGCAGGAAAAGCAATTGAGTAAGTTAAACAAAACTACTCAGAACCAAGGCCCTGGGGGTGGGGGTGGAGGAAAACCTAGAGCTAAAATGAGTAGAGAGGAAGCGAAAAAGAAATTTCCCTGCCACCAGTGCGGAGAAATTGGACATTGGCGAGACGAGTGTCCGTATTTACAAGCTGATAATGCCCAAACACCTGATTTAATTCCACAGACGCAGAATGAAAAACAAAGAAAGACCCAGCAGCAGGTAAAAACGATTCAAGTGCCCCGAGCGCCAAAACCTATTTTTAAAGGGAAGTCACCACAGGGTGATGATGTAGAAATCTGGGGAGGCAATGAGGATAGAAATACAGCAACTTCGCAGTATTTGTTGAACGACACCTTTTTCTGTGATGATCAGTACTGACGGGGCCTGAGAGGGGAGGACGAGGAGTGCGTACTTGGCGCCTCTTTGCCGGTAGACCAGTCAGGGCCATACATTGAAGGAAAGGTTGATGGAAATGATGTCACCTTTCTATTGGACACTGGTGCTACCCGTTCTACTGTGAGAACAGTGGACGTTCCAAACCTACCCCTCTCGGGAGAAGCAATCCAAGTAGTAGGAGTATCTAATCAATTGATTAGTACACCTGTTACCGAACCCATGGAGATCTCAATTGGAAATTTTAAACAAATGCATAGATTTGTTGTCTGCGATACCAGTCCGGTAAATTTACTGGGACGTGATTTGCTGTGCAAAATTAATTGTACCATCTTTTGCACACCAAAGGGCGTCGAAATTCAAACCCCAGATGAAGACTGTATCTACAAGCTAATGTTAATTAGACCTGACTCAGAAATAAAACGAATGACTATACAGGACTTACCTGAAGAACTCCAGCAGACAGTGAAACAAGAAGTGTGGGACTTTACAGGAAAAGATGTGGGATTAATGAAAAACATAGACCCCATACAAATAGCTATGAGGGAAAATGCAGTATACCCCAATACCAAGCCTTACAGAATGAGTGCAGAAGTGAAAGCAGGTGTTGCCATTGAAATACAGAAATTGCTAGAAGCAAACATCATACAGGAAGTAATGAGTAGCCCGTCCAACTCACCCATTATGGGCATCAAAAAGCCTAATGGCAAGTACAGAGTAGTGCAGGACCTGAGACAGGTAAACAAGATAGTGGTCCCTTGCTGCCCTATTGTCCCGAACCCAGCAGTGATTCTGTATCAGATCCCCTGGGATGCTGAATGGTTCCCAGTGATAGACCTATGTCATGCTTTCTTTTCGATCCCATTGCATCCAGATAGCAAATTTCTTTTCTCATTTGCTTTCAACAGTAACGTGTATGTCTGGAACAGTGTCCCCCAGGGGTACACAGAAAGCCCCTCTATCTTTAATCAGATCTTAAAAAAATGCCTTGAAACTTTAGTCTTACCTGGAAAATCTGTTTTGGTACAGTACATAGACGACCTATTGGTGGCGTCTAAAAGCCATAAGGATTGCGTTGTTGACACCATTGCCCTACTGAATAACCTGAGTGAAAAGGGACATAAAGTGGCCCCTGAGAAATTACAGTTCTGTTCGAAATCAGTGAAATATCTGGGACACCAGATAGAAAAAGTTATCAGAAAAGTCACCTCAGAGAGAGTCAGAATAATTCAGAATATGCAGTTACCCCGTACTCAGAAAGAAATCAGAATGTTCCTCGGAGTTGTAGGTTATTGCAGGCAATGGATTGTGGGATTCGCAGTCCTTGCAAAGCCTTTGATACAAATGACAAAGAAAGGAGCAAAGGACCCAGTTGAATGGAATGACGAGAGCTTAACAGCTTTCACACAGTTGCGAAATTGCCTGTGTACAGCCCCTGCTCTGGGAATGCCTGACTACTCCAAGGAGTTTGGCTTATTCTGTGACACTCGTGACAATTGTGCATTGTCAGTCCTGACCCAGGAGCATGGTTTGACCAGAAGGCCTGTGGCATATTTTTCTACCACTTTGGATCCAGTGGCTGCTGGACTACCTGGATGTCTAAAAGCAGTAGCTGCAACTTGCACCAGTTTAGAACAAAGTGAGTCTATTATTATGGGACATCCTGTAACTGTATATGTTCCACATGCAGTTGTGATCCTATTGACTCGTACAAAAACTCAGTATCTCACCCCTAGTCGGCTGACTAAATATGAGAGGATTCTCATGGGTGCCGCAAATATAGTCATTACCCGATGTAACATTTTAAACCCTGCCACTCTACTCCCTGACTCAATGGTAATGGAAGATAAGGGAGATAATGAGCATGACTGCATCGACCTGACAGAGTTCAGTACTAAACCTCGCCCAGACATTAAAGAAACTCCTTTGCCTGTACATGATGAGGAATGGTTCGTGGATGGTTCATGCCTAAGGCATGAACTCGGAGGCCTAAGTGCTGCCTATGCTGTGGTCACGTTTAACAAAATTGAAGAAGCATCTTATCTATTTGGAGTAAAGTCTGCACAAGTAGCCGAATTGATCGCCCTGATAAGAGCTTGCAAATTGGGAAAAGACAAAAAAGTAACAGTGTATACTGATAGTCAGTACTGTTACGGGGTTGTGCATGACTTTGGCCAATTATGGCTACAAAGAGAATTCCTGACTTCTTCAGGTACCCCATTCGGAATGGAAAAGTTGTCCAAGACCTTTTAGAGGCAATCCAATTACCAAAAGAATTGGCAGTGGTCAAATGTGTTGCTCATAAGAAGGGCCTTGACCCTGTATCTTTGGGAAATGATTTTGCTGATCGGGTGGCAAAACAATGTGCTATGGAACAAATGAGAATAAATCCCAAGCGGGGTGGGGTTGGAAACAGCTGCCAACTTAGAATGTTTGAAGAAGTGCCTACATGGGATGAAGTGAGAGAATGGCAGCATGTGACGCCCTGGGAAGAGAAATGGAAAGAACAAGGTTGTAAACCAAGACGTGAGGATGGTGTCATTGTGGGCCCAAATGGTATGCCTGTGTTACCCAGACACCTGCTTGCCCCAATGGCTCGATTGATACATGAGGGATCACACATTGGGAGGGACGCCATGGTTCTGGTATTTCAACAGACTTGGTACAACAAGAAATTCAGGAAGGTAGCAGAATCTCTCTGCCAGAGGTGCTTGACCTGTCAGCAGTTCAACGCTGGCAAAGGAACAGTAGTTGAACTGATGAAAATTGGGAGATCAGGGGGTCCCTTTGTGAGAATACAAATTGATTTCATTACCATGCCTCGTTGTGAGGGAAAAAGGTATGTCCTTGTCATTGTCTGCCTATTTTCAAAGTGGGTGGAAGCTTACCCTGCCACACAGAATGACGCCATAACAGTAGCTAAGCTCCTACTAAAAGAATTGATACCTAGATTCGGGGTTCCAGTCTTTATTGACTCAGATAGAGGCGGACATTTTCAGAATGAAATTATGGCCCAGCTTTGCAAAGCATTCGGGATCACACAAAAGCTGCACTGTGCATATCATCCAGAGGCTTCTGGAGTGGTAGAACAAATAAATGGCACTATAAAAAATAGATTGGCAAAAATGTGTGATTCTACTGGCTTGAACTGGATAAATGCCTTGCCTCTTGTTCTGATGGGACTCAGAAGCATTCCAGATCGAAGAACAGGCCTGAGCCCCCATGAGATATTGATGGGAAGAGTGATGAGACAAGCGTGGGTACCAGGATACAAACTGTTAAGCATTTCTGATGATTTGGTACTTGAATACTGCAAGCAACTGGGTGACCAAGTGCGTTCTATCTCTCGCCAGATTGGGGCAGACGCCGTCGCCAACCCGACAGCCCCAGTTCACAAATTGGTTCCTGGTGACTGGGTTAAGATAAAGAAGCATACTCGTTCAAGTTGCCTTGAGCCAAGGTGGGGAAAAAAGCGCCAAGTAATCCTGGTAACAACGACCGCTGTGAAGTGTGCAGGGGTGCCCAAGTGGATCCATGCCAGCCATACCCAGAAGGTGATACCCGACGAGGAACCTGGAGCCGAAGGTTGTTCAGCTGAGGGGTCTACAGACGTTGGTCCTGAAGTAGCTGACATCAGACGGCCGAGCACAGTCCCGTTGAGGGTCCTGTAAGCGTTGGTCCAGAGGTAGCTGATGACGTATGGCCAAGCACTAGTACTGCTGAGGATCCCACAGATGTTGGTCCGAAAGTAGCTGATGACGAGCTGCAGAGGATTTGGCCAGAAGATTGGATACCCATAATCGACCTTCCTGGAGACCCACTCAGAACAAGAGAGCGAATAAGAGAAGACGGAGAGTGGAATAGAGAGGTCGAGCAAGGCACAGGCGAAGACCCTCAGATCATTGAGATTCACATCAAATCTGAGGACGAAGAAGAAGGTCAGACAGGGACAGAACAAGTGATCGATACTCCTCCACTGACTCCTGATATCGAAAAGGGACAGACTAGACATAGTGTAATAGTTCGAGCAGAAGAAAATCAAGGGATCGAAGTGCTCGAGCAGGATCAGGCAGAACTAGGAGAACATGTTCAGGACATAGAAACAGAGACATTTGAAAGCGAAACGCAAAATATACCTGAACAAGGCCAGCTTAGTAACCAGGCAGAAGAAATAGATACAAGACCTGGGACTAGTCAGACAGAAAGGGAGAAGGCAGAAATCGAAGTGCCACAAACAAGTGAAAATAAAAGGACATTAGAAGAAAGCCAAATAACAGTGCCAGCTAAAAGACTCAAGAAAAAGAAGCACATTGAGCCAAGGTATATTAAGAGACTAAAATTAAGAATAAAAACAGTCCAAGAGAAGCTTGCAGACATAAGAAGAAGTCCCCGAATTGCAGAAATACCTGAAGATAGCTCCAAGAGAAGGAGTGAGCGAATAAAAAGACAAAACGAAAAATACAAGGATCCGGAGTGGACCTGCTTAATCTTGGAAAACTTTGAGGATCTTGATATTACTGACGAAAGCGACGGAGAACAGATTACTGATTACTCTGCAGAGGAAGAGGAAGAACCGCCGTGAAATTGCTCAGCATAAAAATACCTGGGCAAAGCCACAAAGAGGGGTTAAAATTTCCTTCTGAGACAAAATGTCTGATTCAAACGTGAGTGGTAGACCTAGCCGCAGTTGTTGCAAAACATGCTGCAAGGTGTGTATATGTAGTATAGTTATAGTAATATTAATTTGGATAGGATTAACAGTTTTCATTCCTTTTATGGTAAGCAAAAATACTAATATTGACCCTACCCAGACTACTGACACTGAAGAACTGACAACACGAAGTGTAGAAAGACGTGAAAAAGCACTCAGACAGACAAAAAGAGACTTAGAAGCATCAGATGAGGAAGGACTACATTACCACGAAGTTAGAAACCAGACACACTTAAATGTTTTCGCAAACCTGTTAGTGCATTATGTAGAAACTATGGAAATAGAAGATTGCTATGTCTGCATGAAGTTACCTACTTCTGTGGCTGAAGGCGTGACATATCATCATCTACCTCTGACCTATGGAATCTCCTGTAGTATTTTAGCAAGCTTATTTTACAAAAGAGGACCGTTACAGTACTATTACTCTAACAATGACGTGATCTTTTCTGAACTTCCTATACGTGGAAATCTGAATCCTGTACATACCAAAAGTGACGTTACACGTTATATGGGAGAATACTTTCTGACTATAGGTACAATAGATTTAAATGAAGCACACAGAGACAACTTGACCTGTTCATTACATGAACAAGAAAAGATATTTTTGAACATGGCAGAGAAGAGAAGGGAGAGTTTCCAAAGGAAGGCAAATGACAAAAGGCAGAAAACACCTAAATGGGCTGAGAACATGGAAAGCACCTCAAATGGCGGGGCAGGGCCTGCTTTGTTGCTGGATTTCGAGAAGAAAGGGAAACTCTGTCTTCATCGCGAGAAGACTAGTTATTATAATAACATTTTCATTGGTTCCAGTCAATGTGAGCACAATTACAAGGTAATTGGAGGTTGGGGATTCAAAAATGGGTCAGAGCCTGTGTTTCCTGGAATTTATTATATATGTGGAGACAAGGCTTATTTCAAATTGCCGGATCACTGGTATGGAAGCTGCTATTTTGACATTGTTTTCCCGAGAATATACCATGTGAATGAAATTGCTGGAAGCAGTGAAAACACTAATGGCTTAGTGCGTAGCAAAAGAGAAAGCGTAGGTGAAATCATGGGTAGTATTTTTAGTGCACTGATACCTGGAGTGGGAGTGGTTCTGAACACTCACAGAATTTGCAAATTGTCCACAATAGTGGATGTGTTGTCTACTGACACGGCTCATGGATTTCTGCTGGTCAATACCGAAATGGTTGCGATCAGATCAATGGTTTTGCAGAACAGACTTGCTCTTGACACCTTATTAGCAAAAGAGGGCGGAGTCTGCCGGATGTTGAAGGCGCAACATTGTTGCACTTACATTCCGGACAAAAGTGTACAGCTTAAAAGATATGTGAAAAACATTACTAATTTGGAAAAGGAACTCAAACCACTGGAGGTTGACAGTGCCTGTAAGAGACTGGTTGATGGTCTCTCCAATGTAGGTAATTGGTTTGCTAGCTTAGGTAAGAGCTTATTACTTAAGGTACTGATGCCAATTGGAGTGATAGGTCTTATCCTATTTCTCATATTCGTCTGTTGCAAATGTCGCAAACACACAAAGAAATACCAAGTGAATGCGAGAGGAGTGAAACGGAGTGCGGATGAACTTGAATTGGAAGAAATGAATAATCAGATTTATAAAAAGGTGAAAAATTCTCACCCTACCAAAACTGAGAAAGAGAAGCTGAATCGACTGTTGGAAGAGATAGAAATGTACAAAGTGTGAAAGAAAGTTGGCATCTGGTTCCATTTTTTGTGATGATAGTAAATATCATCAAAGAGGGGATTGATAGAGCAAGATTTCGCATCGCGACTTGCTCGAGTCAAGAACCTCGAAAATCTATTATAATCTCGTAACTTCAAGTGTTTGTTTTACTAATTTTATGTATTTTGAATGTGCGTGGGTATCATAGAGATACTTGCTTATGTGTTTTACTAATACGATTAATTCTTGTCCCTAAAATGGCCGCTGCTTGACTTTCCTCTTCTGCGCATGCGTCAGTCACACTCACGTGACTTTGCGTAGAGATAGTTTTGGAGGGAAAGGGTGCGCATGCGTAATAGCCACAAGATGGCCTTTCCCTGTATTAACGTGGTGAAGCTTGTGCTGTTGCTCTCGTGTCGTTATATATTGCACTAATATTTAAATTGCATAGTATATTTTTATGATGATAAACGTGAATTACGAAAATATGACATATGATGCCTTCGTTTATTTCCATGTATTAATTTGTTTTCGCTTACTTTTCATGTATCCTCTGCACTGAGGGGTGATGGGGCTGGGGAGTCCATCTTGGAGGGCACTACTGCGCAGAATCAGTCGATGGTGCGGTGGCATTGAAACCAAGCCAAAGAAGGTTGATGCCAGAGCCTGCATGGGAAGATGCACCTTCACCCAGCGAGAAAGCCTAACTTGTACCCTATTTGAATACATTGTATATTTTTCCATTGTATTCCCTGCGACTTCTCGTGGGAACCCAAAATCTTGCTAGGCGGCACCTTAGGATGCAAAGTAGGCCTTAGAATAGTCTGTTCTGATTGGTGTGTTAACCAAATCCTACCTTAGGACCAATCCAAATTGGGGATTCTGATACTTTGCAACATTTGGGGGGTGGTACCCTGTCCCAAAACAGTATATCTAGCCTAGGTTTAGCTAGAGAAATTGTCCGACTTGTCTGAATAGCTGACCTGTCACTGACCCAACGCACTCAATAGGTGACTTGATACAGAGGTGCTGCGGAGCTCTCTGTCCGAAATTTGACCATAGACTCTGAAGGTTTTACTGAACCTTAAGTGCTGGCGGAGCACTTTGCTGGGGAATTCGCTGACCCAATCGGGGTCCTGACTGATAGCTGCAGAGAGGGTGGAGCGCAGGCGTTGCTTCCGAACTGCGGGTGCTGGTCGTGTCCTGGTGGTCCTGTCCTGATCCGAATCTTGGTTTCCTGTCCTGTCCTGGGGTGTCCATTCTGCACCTGCTGTCCCACTGAGGATTATCTTTCCTCAAGGGTTTTTCCTGTCCTTAACTGACCCGTGGCCACGGTTGGTTTTCACACCAGTCTAGGTAAATATCGCTCTGAGTTCTTAAAACTGCATCTTTCTATTTTTCTGTCTTTGCTTCAATAAAGACATACCCTTTGCATATGTTAATTTTCCATGTTTTTCTCTGCAAATCATTGCATCTCATTAAAGTCATTTACAGTTTGCATTTCATAGCGTGTTCCTATGTTCCCCTGTCTTTTTAGTATAAATCTTTCCATACTGTTTATGAATTAAATATGTTTTACAAATTTCTCTTAAATACTGAATCGAAGTAATAACGTTAGAATTGTAGCGTGTTGCAATTTTCTACCCTTCACTAGATGTATAGGTTTCCCAGTGTCTTTTCTCTCGAAATATGACCTAATGATAAAATCCTAAAAACGTGCATAAAATTCCTAGCATTTAGTACCCTCTCTCGAGTTTCATTTCCGTTATTTTCTGAATTCCCTCATTATAGGGTTAGATGGTTACCTGTATACTCTTCCTATATGGTTATGTGCTCTTCGTTATTCTGATTATAGATTGCCTCATTACTATAAACTGTATGATTGCAGAATCTGAAATTTAAGATAAACTTTTAAAACTTCTCAGTTGTCCGTGGTCATTTCATGAAATAAAGTATATAAAAGTTGGGTTTGTATTTTGCTGCCTTTCCTTTTACAGCTAGCTCCCTGACCCATCATGGTCATAGGTACCCATAACAGTGGGTGGTAAGTTGGGTACACTGGAATTTATCGAAAGGGAACTCACAATTATTGGTAGTGGATTGCGTGGTCATCTGATCAATGTATATGATAAAGTAAAGTATATGGGCCCGAAGCCAGAATTGGCAAAATTATTGGTTGGGTGACCCGCGATCTCTAGCACCTGTACTGTTTGTAATGCACAAGATCCACACCCCATGGGTCTCGGGAGGGGGTGGAAAGCGACAATGGCACACCGCCCGCAACGCCTGCCACCCGTTTTGCACCTAGCGTCTCCTGCTACCGGACCCCTAGCAGGAGACGCTAGGTGCAAAACGGGTTGCGGGCGGTGTGCCATTGTCGCTTTCCCCCCCCTCCGGAGACCCATGGGGTGTGGATCTTGTGCATTACAAACAGTACAGGGACCTCAAGTTGAAGGTCAAAAAAGGATTCGTTCAGCATTGTTGGTCTTTGTCATGAATCTTCCCAGAACTACCCAGTTCAGGTCATCCGCACTGTGGTTACTCTCTATGTAGTGTTTGCTCATCCTCGTAGTAGATCTTTTACAGTTGACGTTACTTTTGTGTTCACATATGCTCTGCTTTATTTTGCGGCATGTCATCCCAATGTATCTCAGGTTTCAGGGACATACAATCATGTATACCACATGTGTGGTGTTGCAGTTTGTATGCTGGCGCAATGTCCAGGTTAGCTTTGGTAGGAGTTGTAAGGTTTTACTTACTCTTGACGATTTGCAGACCGAGCAGAAGCCACATGGGTGGTGTCCAACGACTGGGTTCATATTCCAGGCTGCCGTTATCGTGTCTCTCTTCACGATTGGTGCTGTTCTGGTATGTACTAGAAAATCCTTAATGTTCCCAAAACTAGGTTTAGGCCATTTCAAGTTATTGGATGAGAGGATCCTCCAGTTCCTGTTTATGATTTTTTTCACTGTGTTTGATGATGTACCATATGTGGTAACACAGGTCAGTAGGTCATTAGGTGTCTCCAGTGGAATTGTTTCAAGTAGACATTCCCTGGGCTGATTGCAAGCTCTTTTCTGGCATTTCCCTAGGATCTTCTTGGGGTAATCTCTCATCTCAAGTTTGTGTTCCAGTTCTTTGGCTTGTGCCTTATAGACCTCGAACGAGCTACAGTTCTGTTTCAAGCGTAAGAACTGACTGTACGGCAAGTTTTCCCTTAGGGGGCGGGGATGGAAGCTGTTGTAAGAAAGTATGCGGTTGCCTGCTGTAGGTTTATAGAAAGTTTTGGTCATGAGGGTGGTGTTCTCAGTGTAAATAGTGACGTCCAGGAAGTCTAGTTGCTTTTTGACTGATGTGCATGTGAATCTCAGACAATTGTCTCTGGTATTGATGCAATCTGAAAGAAACAGGTTAGTGTTAGATTCCTTACCTTAGAATATCCCCAGGCGTCAGACTGGATCCGGAAAGTTTTGCGTAGCAGTACCCCTGCGCGTTGGTATGCGTAGTCTGCGGCTCCGCGTCCGTCGTCGGTGTCGTTGGCGCCGGGATGATGTCGTCAGAGTACTTAGACGCCGCCCTCGCGCGCTGACGTCAGTTCTTCTTTTTTCCGTGCCAGGAAGCGCAGATCCGGAAAAAGCAGTACTCCTTAGTCACTTTTTGACTAACTTTTTCGATCTTTTTGATCCTGCTTTGAGGCGTAAGACTATCGGTGCCGGTAGGGATGCCCAGATTCAAGCCCTGTGCCGATTGCAACCGACTGATGTCGGTTACCGACCCCCATCGCCGGTGCCTGTATTGCCTTGGGGCCGACCATGACGACAAGTCGTGCCCCGACTGAGGGGCCTTGACGTCGAAGGCTAGGCGGGAGCGGTCCCATAAGCGCCTCGAGCTCCGGCAGTCGGCCCGCGTCGTTCACGGTCCAGGTCGAGGAGGAGGTCGAAGGACTGGTCGCGGGGCCACAGTCATCGCAGCTCGGTGAGTCAACACCATTCGTCGGGCTCCAAGTCCTCAGGTAAGAGGCACAGACATCGCTCTTCCGACTACCCTCGACGCTCGCGTGATGCGGCCGGGGGTTCGGGCGACACCGCCCACGCGGCAGGCGCCGCTGCCAGCCCCATACCTACCGGTCCCTGGACTGAAAACGATGCCGGAGGAGATCGATGCCTTCCTCATAGCCATGAGGTCGCTCTCTCCTCCGTCGGGTTCCGCTGTGGTGCCTTCGGGCCCCGCGGCCCCGGCTGTGAGCCCAAGCTGGCTGGAGGCTTCGGCCCCGGCCCCGTCGGGTTCTTCGGCCCCGGCGACTTCAGTCCTGACGCCGCAGGGCCCCACCGGGTCCGGATCCGGGTCACCGCTGGTCGACCTTATGACCCCTCCGCCGGCGCCGACCACCAGGGAATCGCCCCTGACGTCGTCCCCGGAACCTCCCTCGGTCCGGATCCGGCTCGACGCCGCATTCGACGCAGAGAGAAGAGCAATTCTTCTATGATCCGGCCCCATCCTTTGCACCGGACTATCAGGAGATGGGCGATGAGGAGGATTGGGAGGGGTCTGATGAGAGTGCCAGTAGTATCCGGACTGGGCAGTGGATCTAGGGGAGGCCAGTGGTTTGGACACTTCGCCCGACACTTGCTTTGTCTCCCCTCCTACCGTGGCTACGGAGGAGGGGGCTGCTTACAGCGTGGTGCTGACGAGGGCGGCCAAGGCCTTGAGCCTTGAGCTCCCCGTCGCGGCGTGAGGACTAACCTCCTCACCGAGGTCCTTAAACCGCAGGCAAGCTCTTCGGAGCCTCTACTGCCGTTTAAAGAGGCCCTTTCTGACGTTCTGTTCGTCACTTGGTCCAGGCCCGCTACAGGTCTGCCTGTAGATTGGAACGTGGCCAGGCGCCACCGCCCGGCCACAGCCAGGGGGCAGCCAGGGGACAGCGGCGAGGCCAGTCCACATCCACCCCTGCAGCATCCGCCTCAAAGCCTTCCTAGTCCGAGCTTTCAGGCCCATGCGATGCCAGTGGGGGGCAGGGTTCGCCATCACCTCCTCCACTGGCGCTCCATCACTTCGGACAGGTGGATGCTGCAAATCGTCCGAAGGGGCTACTCCCTCCCCTTCAAGGCGACCCCTCCAGCCATGCCACCGCAGTACCATCGCGTGTCGGGGGATCACTTGCAACTTCTGCAAGAGGAAGTAACTTATTATTTTACTGTTTCACTGGGTTTTCCCCATGTGTGAGGGGGGTGAGGTGTGTGTGGGGGTGTCTGTGAGGTGTGTGTGTGTGTGTGGGGGGGGTGAGGTGTGTGTGTGGGTGTAGGTGTGTGGGGTGTGTGGGTGGGGGTGTGGGTGTGTAAGGTGTGTGTGTGGGTGTGTGGGGTGTTTGGGTGTAGGTGGAGGTGTGGGTGTGTGAGGCGTGTGTGGGGGAAGCGCATTCCTGGGCCAAAAGTAGGGTGTGGTTGTTACTCCCACTGCTTTCTGGTTCCCAAGAGGGCAAAGGGGGCCTACGCCCGATCTTGAACCTGCGGAACGTTAACTGCTTCCTCCGGAAGGAGAAGTTCAAAATGCTGACACTGGCTCAGGTCCTAGCTGCCCTAGACCCAGAAGACTGGATGGTAGCGTTGGACTTGCAGGACGCATATTTTCACATCCCCGTCCTGCCGGCCCACAGGCGTTACCTGCGGCTCACGGTAGGACGCGAGCACTTCCAGTTTACCGTGCTCCCCTTCGGCCTTACCAGCGCCCCTCGGGTGTTCGCGAAAGTGATGGCGGTGGTCGCAGCTCATCTGCGCAGATTAGGGGTGTCCATCTTCCCCTATCTCGACGACTGATTGTTGAAGGCGGGCATGCCCCAGACAGTCGTCAGCCACCTCCAGACTACAGCCGACCTCCTGCACCTGCTGGGGTTCTCCATCAATGTGCCAAAGTCACACCTGTGTCCCTCTCAGAAGCTCCTCTTCATCGGAGCGGTTCTGGACTCAGCGCAGTTTAGGGTTTATCCTCCCGAGCAGCGTGTTCGGGATATTCAGGTTCTGATTCTGATCTTTCAGCCTTTATCCCGAGTTTCGGTCAGGTTGACGCTGCGGCTTCTGGGGCTGATGGGCTCCTGCATCCTTCTGGTGCATCACGCCAGGTGGCGGATGCGGGCTCTGCAGTGGGACCTGAAGTTTCAGTGGGCCCAGCATCAGGGCAACCTGTCCGACCACGTCCTGATCTCGGAGGGCACTGCGAGACAGTTGCAGTGGTGGCTCACGGACCGCGATTGGGTCAGCGGCAGATCCCTCTCCCTACTCCAACCAGAGCACGTAGTAGTGACGGATGCGTCTCTCCTGGGTTGGGGGGGGGCCACATGGGAGAGGCGGAGATCAGAGGCCTCTGGTCTCCGGCGGAGTCCCGGCTCCATATCAACCTTCTGGAGCTGCGGGCGATCTGGCTTGCACTGAAGGCATTCCTTCCCTCTGTCAGGGAAAGTGTAGTGCAGGTGTTCACGGACAACACCACCGCCATGTAGTACTGCAACAAACAGGGTGGGGTGGGGTCGTGGACCCTTTGTCAGGAGGCTCTGCGCCTCTGGCAATGGTTGGAACACCAAGGCGTCACCCTGGTGGTTCAACACCTGGCAGGTTCCCTGAACGCCAGGGCGGACGAACTCAGCCGCCGGTACATGATGGATCACGAATGGCGTCTGAGCTCGAACTTGGCGCAAGGCGTCTTTCAGCGATGGGGAGAGCTTTGGTTAGATCTATTCGCCACCGAAGAGAACGCGCAATGTCATCAGTTATGCGCGTTGGAATTTCCAAGGCGGCACTCGCTCGGAGACACTTTTCATCACGAGTGGAGCTGCTGTCTATTGTACGCCTTTCCGCCTATACCACTTCTGCCCAGAGTGCTGAAGATCAGGTGCGACCGGGCCCAAGTCATCCTTGTGGCTCTGGGCTGGGCATGAAGATACTGGTATCCCGAGCTACTCAGCATGTCAGTCGATCCCCTGATTCGTCTTCCTCTTCAGGAGGACCTTCTGTCGCAGCAGCAGGAGACGGTCCTCCACCTGAACCTGTCCAGCCTCCACCTCCATGCGTGGAGATTGAGCGGCTGCAGTTGAGGTCATTTGACTTGCCTCCTGAAGTCTGTGATGTTATTCTGGCAGCCAGGCGTCCCTCCACAAAAACGGTATACGCCTGCAGGTGGAACAAATTTGTGGCATGGTGCACAGCAAAGGCTGTGGATCCACTCTCTGCCCCCCTTTCAGAGGTTCTCCTCTTCCTTCTTTCTCTTGCCCAGCAGGGCTCTGCTCTGGGCACTGTCAAAGGCTACCTCTTTGCCATTTCAGCCTTCTTAAGGCTTCCTGATCAGCCTTCTCTTTTCAAGTCCCCTGTTGTAAGTAGATTCTTGAAGGGCATTACTCACATGTTTCCTCCTGTCCCTTTCGTGATGCCTCAGAGGGACTTGAATCTTGTTCTGACTTATCTGATGTGCCTTCCTGGTTGCCGTCACCTCTGCCAGGAGGGTGAGTGAGCTCCAGGCTCTATTTTCTAAGCCTCCTTTCCTTTCTGTCCATCCGGACAAAGTTGTCTTGAGAACACGTCCCTCTTTTCTGCCCAAAGTAGTCACAGCCTTCCACATCGGGCAGTCTATCACCTTGCCCACCTTCTTTCCGCCTCCGCATCCCTCGAAAGAGGGAGAGGCTCCGCAGTCTGGACCCAAAACGTGCAATCTCATTCTATCTGGACCGCACTCGCCAGTTCCGGGTGGATGACCAGCTCTTTGTTGGTTACGTGGTCACTAAGAAAGGTCGTACGGTGCGCAAACATACCATTTCTCGATGGGTCGTTTTGTGCATTAAGGCTTGTTATTCACTGGCTAAAAAGGAGCCTCCTGTGGGGCTGCGTGCCCATTCCACTCGGGCCATGGTGGCTACTACTGCCCTGGGTCGGGGAGTACCCTTGCAGGACATCTGTCAGCCAGCTATGTGGGCCTCGCTGCACACGTTCGCTAGACACTACTGCCTGGACAGCCAAGTCCGGAGAGATGGCTTTTTTGGCCGTTCTGTTCTCCAGGACTTTCTGGTGTGATCATTGGTTCGCAGACCCACCACCAGGGTAGGTATTGCTGGGGTATCTATTCTAAGGTAAGGAATCTAACACTAACCTGTTTCTTTCAGATGCACAAGTTACTTACCTTTGGTAACAATATATCTGTAAGAAACAGTAGTTAGTGTTAGATTCCTTACCGCCCCACCCATGCTCCCCGTTCTGCGAACCGATATCTGGGGTTAAGGTATCTCCCTTTGAGGGCCCTAGTTTCATGGCACCAGTATCTGAAAGAGACACGTTAGTGATAGATTCCTTACCTTAGAATATCCCCAGGCATCAGACTGGATCCGGATTTTTTTGCGTAGCAGTACCCTTGCGCGTCGGTAGGCGTCGTCTGCGGCTCCGCGTCTGTCGTCAGCGTCGTGGGCGCCGTGATGACGTCGTCAGAGTACTTAGACGCCGCCTCCGCGTGCTGACGTCAGTTCTTCTTTCTTCCGCGTCAGCAGCGCAGATCCGGAAAAAGTGGTACCTTAGTCTTTTTTTGACTAAACTTTTTTGATCTCTTTTGATCGTTCTTTTTCGAGTCTTCGACTCCGAAACGGTTCCTGTAGGGATGCCCGGTTTTAAGCCTTGTGAGGATTGCGACCGGCTGATGTCAGTCACCGATCCTCACCGTCGGTGTCTCCACTGTCTCGGCGTCGACCACGACGACAAGACCTGTTCCGACTGCCGGGCCTTGACTTCGAAAGCTAGACGGGAGCGGTCCCGCAAGCGACTCGAGCTCCGGCAGTCGGCCCCGCGCCGTGAGAGGTCCCTGTCTGGACGGAGGTCGAGGGACCGGTCACTGGAGCGGAGCCATCATAGCTCCGGGAGTCGATATCACTCCTCTGGGTCAAAGTCGTCAGGTAAGCATAAGAAGTTGAAGAGACGTCATCGCTCTTCCGACGCCCCCCGACGCTCGCTCGACGCGCCGGGGGTTCAGGTGGCACCGCCTGAGTCGCAGGCGCCGCGTCCGGCCCCCTACCCTCTGGTCCATGGGCCGTGCGCGACGCAGGAGGAGATCGAGCCATTCCTCATGGCCATGAGGTCCCTCACTCCCCCGGCGGGCTCCACGGCGCCTTCGGGCCCAGCGGACCCGCCTGGGGGCCCTAGCGGGTCGGGGGCTCCGGCCCGATGCCGTCGAGTGCTTCGGCCTCGGCGCCTTCAGGCCTGGCGCCGCAGTGCCCCACTGGATCCAGTTCCAGATCCGGGTCGCCACCGGTGGACCTAACGACCTCCCCGGCGCCGACCCCTCGGGTGTCGCCCCCGGCGCAGTCTTCGGGCGGCGCCGTCCCCAAGGCCTCCCTCGAACTGGCTCCGGCGCCGCTTCAGACGCCGTTCGGAGAGTTTCTTTCATGAGCCCGCCCCATCATTTGACACCCCTGAATACCAGGAGATGGGTGATGAGGGGGATTGGGAGGGGTCTGAGGACCCTCTGACACGGGAGTGTCAGTCTCAAGAGGACTGGACAGGTGGACTTGGGGATGCCAGTGGTCTGGAAACATCACCAGATACTGGCTTTGTCTCCCCCCCCCCTACCGTGGCTACGGAGGAGGGGGCAACCTATAGTGTGGTGCTGACGCGGGCGGCCAAAGCCTTGGGCCTTGAGCTCCCCGTCGCGGCCGTGAGGACTAACCTCCTCACTGAGGTCCTTAAACCGCAGTCAAGCTCGGCCGAGCCTCTGCTGCCGTTAAATGAGGCCTTGACCGACGTTCTTTTGGGCACTTGGTCCAGGCCCGCTACAGGTTCGCCTGTAGATAGGAACGTGGCCAGACGCCACCGCCCGGCCCCAGGCGACCCTTGTTTCCTGTCCACCCACCCCACCCCTGAGAGCCTGGTGATCCAGGCCTCCAATTCCCAGACCCCATTCCCATCGGCTCCGCCTGACAGGGAATTCAAGAGGTATGAGCAATACGGCAAGAAGGTATTCTCTTCCCTCAGTTTGGGACTGCGGTCTTCCAACACCGCATGCCTCTTGGGCCGCTATACCCACTCCCTGTGAGATACGGTCGCGGACGTGCTGCCAGAATGCCCGTTGGAGGTACGGGCTAAACTCGGCCAAGCCGTTGTGGAAGGCCAAGATGCGGCACGTTATTCTATTTGGTGTGGACTGGATACCACCGACTCACTGGGTAGAGCGATGGCAACGACGGTGGCGATTCGTCGCCACGCCTGGGTCAGATCCACCAACTTCTCGGCTGATGTCCAGAATACACTCATGGACATGCCGTTTGATGGCCGTCACCTGTTTGGCGACAAGGCAGACCATGCGCTTGAGCGCTTTAAGGACTCCAGGGCTACGGCCAAGTCCTTGGGCCTCTCGGCCCCGCGCCAGCAATCGGCTGCTTTTCACTCCTTTCGTGGCCACGGAAGGGGTGTACCCACACGTGCTGCCAGCCACGCGCCACAAGGTAATACCCAACGTGGTGGCAGCCGTGGAAACCGCCGTGGCGGCGGTCAGGGAACTTCGGACAGGTGGGTGCTGCAAATCGTCCGAAGGGGCTACTCCCTCCCCTTCGAGACGACCCCTCCAGCCATGCCACCACAATACCACTAGTATCGGGGGATCATTTGCGACTTCTGCAGGAGGAAGTTACGGCCCTCTTGGCCAAGGGGGCCATCGAGCGCGTTCCTGGGCCAGAAGTAGGGTGTGGTTGTTACTCCCACTACTTTCTGGTACCCAAGAAGGGCAAAGGGGGCCTACGCCCTATCTTGGACCTCCAGAACGTCAACGGCTTCCCCGGAAGGAGAAGTTCAAAATGCTGACACTGGCTCAGGTCCTAGCTGCCCTGGACCCAGAAGACTGGATGGTAGCGTTGGACTTGCAGGACGCTTATTTCCACATCCCCGTCCTGCCGGCCCACCGGCGCTACCTGCGGTTCACGGTTGGCCAAGAGCACTTTCAGTTTACCGTGCTCCCCTTCGGCCTTACCAGCGCCCCACGGGTGTTCACAAAGGTGATGGCGGTGGTCGCAGCTCATCTGCGCAGGTTAGGGGTTTGTCTTTCCCTACCTCGACGGCTGGTTGTTGAAGGCGGGCTCGCCCCAGACAGTCGTCAGCCACCTCCAGACGACGACAGACCTCCTGCATCAGCTGGGGTTCTCCATCAATGTGCCGAAGTCACACCTGTGCCCCTCTCAGAAGCTCCTCTTCATCGGAGCGGTTTTTGACTCAGCGCAGTTTCGGGTTTTTCCTCCCGAACAGCGGGTCCGGGATATTCAGGCTCTGATTCCACTCTTTCGGCCTTTATCCTGGGTCTCGGTCAGGTTGACGCTGCGGCTTCTGGGACTGATGGCCTCCTGCATCCTTCTGGTGCATCACGCTCGGTGGCGGATGCGGGCTCTGCAGTGGGACCTGAAGTTTCAGTGGGCCCAGCATCAGGGCAACCTTTCCGACCATGTCCTGATCTCGGAGGGCATTGCGAGACAGCTGCAGTGGTGGCTTACGGACCGCGATTGGGTCAGCAGCAGATCTCTCTCCCTTCCCCAACCGAGGCACGTAGTTGTGACGGACGCGTCCCTCCAGGGCTGGGGTGGCCACATGGGAGAGGCGGAGATCAGAGGCTTCTGGTCTCTGGCGGAGTCCCAGCTCCATATCAACCTTTTGGAGCTGCGGGCGATTCGTCTAGCACTGAAGGCATTCCTCCCCTCTGTCCGGGGGAGTGTAGTGCAGGTGTTCACGGACAACACCACCGCCATGTGGTACTGCAACAAACAGGGCGGGGTGGGGTCGTGGATCCTTTGCCGGGAGGCTCTGCGCCTCTGGCAGTGGCTGGAACATCAGGGCGTGACCCTGGTGGTTCAACACCTGGCAGGTTCTCTGAACGCCAGGGCGGATGAATTCAGCCGTCGGTGCATGATGGATCACGAATGGCGTCTGAACTCGGACGTGGCGCAAGGCCTCTTTCAGCGATGGGGAGAGCCTTGGTTAGATCTATTCGCCACCGAAGAGAACGCGCAATGTCATCAGTTCTGCGTGTTGGAATTTCCAAGGCGGCACTCGCTCTGCGACGCTTTTCGTCGCGTGTGGAGTTGCGGTCTGTTGTACGCCTTTCCGCCTATACCACTTCTGCCCAGAGTGCTGAAGAAGATCAAGCGCGACCGGGCACAAGTCACCCTTGTGGCTCCGGACTGGGCACGAAGGTACTGGTATCCAGAGCTACTCAGTATGTCAGTCGATCTCCCAGTTCGTCTGCCTCTTCAGGAGGACCTTCTGTCGCAGCAGCAGGGGACGGTCCTCCACCCGAACCTGTCCAGTCTCCGCCTCCGCCTCCATGCTTGGAGATTGAGCGGCGACAGTTGAGGCCATTTGACTTGCCTCCTGAAGTCTGTAATGTCATTCTGGCAGCCAGGCGTCCCTCCACAAAGTCGGTATACACCTGCAGGTGGAACAGATTTGTGGCATGGTGCACAGCAAAGGCTGTGGATCCTCTTTCTGAGGTTCTTCTCTTTCTGAGGTTCTTCTCTTTCTGAGGTTCTTCTCTTTCTGAGGTTCTTCTCTTCCTGAGGTTCTTCTCTTCCTTCTTTCTCTTGCCCAGCAGGGCTCTGCTCTGGGCACTATCAAGGGCTACTTTTCTGCCCTTTCAGCCTTTCTCAGGCTGCCTGATCAACCTTCCTTGTTCAAGTCCCCTATTGTAAATAGATTTCTAAAGGGCATCACACACACGTTCCCTCCTGTTCCGTTTGTGATGCCTCAGTGGGACTTGAACCTTGTTCTTACATTTCTGATGTGCGCTCCCTTTCAGCCACTTCACAACTGTCCTCTACGCCATCTTACTCTGAAGACTGCTTTCCTGGTTGCCATCACCTCTGCCCGGAGAGTGAGTGAGCTCCAGGCCCTTTCTTGTACTCCTCCTTTCTTTTCTGTCCATCCGGACAAGGTTGTGTTGCGTACTAAGCCATCTTTCCTGCCCAAGGTTGTCACAGCCTTCCACATCGGGCAGTCTATCACCTTGCCAACCTTCTTTCCGCCACCGCACCCCTCTAAAGAGGAAGAGTGGCTCCACTGTCTGGACCCAAAAGGTGCGCTTTCATTCTATTTGGATCGCACACGCCAGTTCCGGGTGGATGACCAACTCTTTGTTGGTTACGTGGGCACAAAAAAGGGGAAAGCGGTGCACAAGAGGACCATCTCCCGGTGGATCATCTTGTGTATCCAGGCTTGTTACTCCTTGGATTGTGGGCTCATTCCACCCGAGCCACGGCGACTACAACTGCCCTGGGCCGGGGAGTGCCCTTACAAGACATCTGTCAGGCAGCTACGTGGCCATCACTGCACACGTTTGCAAGACACTGTTGCCTGGACAGCCAAGTCCGGAGGGATGGCTTCTTTGGCTGTTCTGTCCTCCAGGACTTTCTGGTGTGATTATTGGTTTGCAGACCCACCACCGGGGTTGGTATTGCTGGGGTATCTATTCTAAGGTAAGGAATCTATCACTAACGTGTCTCTTTCAGATGCACAAGTTACTACTTGTGTAACGATATATCTGTAAGAGACATTAGTTAGTGATAGATTCCTTACCGCCCACCCATCCTCCCCGTTCTGCAAACCGTTATCTAGGGTTAGGGTTTTTCCCCTTTCAGGGCCCTAGTTTCAATGGCACCAGTGTTGGTTTTTAACATGGCTCAGCGCTGGGGGGCGTGGTTTGGACGCCGAGAGGAATGGCGGCTCCTTGATTTCCTCCTCCTGTGGTGCGAATTTAATCACGGATTTAGAACACATATGACCGTTCCGATGCCACAACGAATGCAAGAATTGGCAATCGGAAGGTGAGGAGACTACGACGAGTGATCGTTCACGTTCGTAGGAGGCCGAGAGACGGAGTTACGGCTAAATTTCCCCGAGTGCTCCCACGCCTGTGAAAATGAGAGTGTGACAAAAATGGCTGCCCTGGCCGCATACTGACGGCGCTGTAACCGGTCTACTCGTGCGCTGAGCCAGCGCGATCTAAATCCCATGGCCGAGGGCCGGACAAGCGTGGACTACTGTGGCTGATCGGGAGTACTACCTGCCCTTCGTAGCGCCAGTGGAGTTGGAACGGGCTGAGCCCGGGATCAACTCAGCGATAACCATTATGGAGAACTAACTATCTCCTGTTCGGATCTCGGCCCCATAAGCTGTTCACAAACTTGAATCGGGACTATATTATGTGATGGAGATACCGCACTGTAGACTCATTTATCGTTTATTGGCTAGCTAGGCAAAGTAAAAGCAAAGTAGAAGCGTAAGCCTGTCTGCGCAGTGCCTTCACCTGATACTGCCCTACTCAACATGGCGGCCTGATTTCTCTCTTAGCCGTAAACGGACACCGTGAAATCCCGTATAATCCCCGCAGATCCGAAGCAACACTATGATACTAAGTCCTGTCCACAACAAATGCGGCGGAATTGTTGATTGATGTAATTGACTGCAGTGTGAATCTACCTCCGTTACTTATCACTAGCGCCTGTATAATACCGCTTGTAGAACCCTGATCACAAGCACCCTACACCAAAATGGTGACGCCGTTTTTTCGAGACGAGTGTGAGAAGTTGGCCTGATATATAATGTTCACTATTCTAGTGAGCACTTTGTATCAGTCCAAACAACCCTTATTGATGATTGGTTGTAAGTCAACCTTATAGACCAGCTATCCTAGTAGCATGGATACGAGCAGTCTAAGGCTAAGACTCTAGAGGGCGTGTTAAGCCAGCTGTTTTACCATCACATTACCCCTTGAACACCAAGTGAAAGGACACCACACAAGTTGTTATGAAAATAAACAGATATTTATTTATAACAAGACTACCCTGGCTCTTTATGAGACAGGGAGCTAAGCACACAACAAAACTCTTATAAAAATACTTCAAGTCGCACAATTTACACAAATGCCCGAGGGGCACGAAAAACCATATACTACAAAAGTGGAATGCGAAATTACTAGCAGGTAAGTACTACTCTCATAGGCTTTGGGATCGCTAGGACTGGGCTACTGAACCTTTAGATTACTAGCAGGAGACCTAGGGACGTCGTGTGCAGAGTGGGAACTCTCACGCGTAATGCGGAACAAAGTCTATGGATCCTAGTAAATGCAAAGTTAGTGTTTTCGGGCGAACCCGACTAGGTAGGTCAAAAACAAAAGTGGATCTAGACACTTAGAGAGTGGGCCTACGCTGGAGCACCGGAGTACTCGGTTTACCTAGCCCAGGGGCTGCGGCTGCATAGGGTTCAAGTGTCGTCGGGTTTCTTCGTTGATGAACCAGGAGCCTGAAGAAAGAGTTGCTGGCAGGCGGCCAGTGAAGAAAGTTCGGAGTGATCCAAGCCTGGATCAGGGAAGAAGAAACCTGTAAGCAGAGGGGACCAAGTTCTGAATCACTAGCCAGTGATTTGAGTGGGCACCAGGATGGCACCGGACGAAGTCACCTCAGCCAGGTGAGTGGGCGCTGCTGGGCTCTGCAGTCTCTCGGACCAGGAGGCGTTGTCGGCGACCAGGATGGAGGTGCGAGCTGTCCCACGAAGGTTCTTGCTGTCGACGTCGCTGGACCCAGGATTGGGCAACAAGTCTTGGCAAATGCAAGGCCCACGCGGTGGACCTAAAATGGCGTCTTGAGTGGACCAGGAGGGTCCAGGGTGCTTCTCTGATGGAGGGAAGCAAGGGCCAGTCTGGAGCAACCAGACCAGCAGTGTTTGTCGTCGTGGAGCGTCGTGAAGGGGCCACTAGCCAACGGGCAAGCGACCTGGACAACGCGGTGAGCAGCAAAGAGCAGAAGGGCCCCACGCAGATCTCGTGGATGCAGGGGGGCTGGACTTCGGTGCTGGAGCTGCTCAGGGTCGGGGCTTCTCTTACCCCAAAGCACTCAGTCGAGGGTCACTCGGGAGTCGTGCTGGACAAGCGTCGTGCAGTTCTGAAGATGGCCGGTCCCTCGAGGTCTCGTCACACCCACGGATCACAGCTGGGCTGATGATGTAGGTTGAGGTCAGAGGTGCCAGGGAAGCCGGTTCTCGTCGTGCTGGAGCAGTCTTGATCCAAAGGAGAGACTGGCAACAAACCGCGATGCTTGGTTGGTGCCTGCTGCTGCAGGGTGACTACTCCTTAGTCACAAGGGAGAAATCTTGAGAAGAGTCTTGAGTTCCTTCTTGCAGAAAGTAGTTTCAGGATTCAAAGATGATCTGATTTGGAAGGGGGCCAGTTCCTACCTTTATCCTGCAAAAAGGGGCTGGCACGCAACTAAGTCCTGCCCTATGGGTGGGACTAGGAGGGGGGTGGTTACACCCCTCTCCTTTGGCGGGCTTTCCCCAGGCCAGGGGCTGGAGTGCCCCTGGAACTGGTTTCAGCCGGCCTATGCACAGTGAGCACCGGGGTGCCACTTGCAGTCACCTTCCTCTAAAGCCCTGCCTACCTAGGATACACAAAATCCTGTCTGGGACGGTGCTGGCACCGCCCCTGACAGAAAACCCTTTGTCCTTGCCTCCTGCTCTGGGAGGACTCCCAGCAGCAGGAGGGCAGACTTGTGTCTCGGTGGCAGCATCCATTTTGTGGAGCTAAGGCTATGTCTGACTTTAACCGGGGTTACCGGTTACATACATGTCGTGTCCCTCTAGAAGGGTGGAATGCTAACCCCGTCGCCAGAATTGGCGAGGGGTTAGTATTCCAGTTCGTATGACACCTTACTCGACATGTTTTGATAAAGCGATACCAGAGTTGGCATATAACCGCGAGGATTATAATGCACTTAAGAGTATATGGTATGCGATATCATGGAAACGGCTAAGGGATGGATCCTGAAAGCCGCAGACAGGCTCAGCTCATGCCAGAGCACTATCTCACACGATTCCAAGCACTCTGCCTTCAGGATTGTCAAGGCCTGCTATAGGAGTGACTGATAGGAGATCTGTGTGCCCATTTAGGTTTAGATATAGGAATACTATATCTATAGCAGAGGGTGGGTACACCACTCTGCCCCAGCTGTCAAGCAGCCAGTTGTGTCTGATTTAGTTAGTCAGCCCAGGGGTGGCACAATGCATGCTGCAGCCCCTGGGAGACTTCTGGGTGCACCTCAGCCCTGGGTACAGGGACTTGAGAGGGCCCAGGGCCAATTCAGTACCTGGGTACAATTTGGATTAGAGAGAACAGCTAGGCTGTGGGTCTGATTAGCAGGCCCACAGCCAGGGAAAGTCGTAAACCAGTGAAGCAAAAAGCAAAAATCTGGGTGATCATAGGATTGCAGACCCTACTCTCCTACATGACCCCCCCCAAACTTTGGGACAATAAACTAACCTTGACCAGGTGAGTCTTCTTGCTCTAAGTGGAAATACTTGGAGAGTCCATCGGCATTGCCATGATCAGTACCAGGTCTGTGCTCCACTGTAAAATCCATCCCCTGTAGGGAAATGGACCACCTAAGTAGTTTGGGGTTTTCACCCTTCATCTGACTTAGCCATAAGAGGGGCTTATGGTCGGTCTGAACTGTGAAGTGAGTTCCAAACAAGTAGGACCTCAACTTCTTCAGGGCCCATACCACAGCAAAGGCCTCCCTCTCAATAGCTGACCAATTTTTCTCTCTGGGGGTCAGCCTTCTGCTAATGAAAGCAATTGGCTGGTCGTTGCCATCAAAATTCAGCTGAGATAGAACAGCTCCCACACCCAACTCAGAAGCATCTGTTTGGACAATGAATGGTTTGGAGAAGTCTGGACTCTTTAGGATAGGTGCTGTGCACATGGCCTGCTTTAGGTCATCGAATGCTTTCTGACAGCTTGCTGTCCACTGAACTTTCTTTGGCATCTTCTTGCTTGTCAGGTCATTAAGGGGGGTCACTATGGACCCATAATTTCTGACAAACTTCCTATAGTACCCAGTCAGGCCCAAGAAAGTTCGAACCTGAGTCTGGGTGATTGGAGGAGCCCAGTCCTTGATGGCCTGTATCTTACTCTCCAGTGGCTGAACCTGGCCTCCACCTACAAGGTGGCCCAGGTATACAACCTGTGTCTGCCCTATCTGGCACTTAGTGGCCTTGATAGTGAGGCCTGCCTTTTGCAGGGCCTCTAACACTTTCCTCAGGTGGACCAGGTGATCCTCCCAGGTGGAGCTAAAGACAGCAATATCGTCCAGATATGCTGCACAGAAGTCATCCATCCCAGTGAGAACTTGATTCACCAACCTTTGGAAGGTGGCAGGGGCATTCTTCAACCCAAAGGGCATTACCACAAACTGATAATGACCACCAGGGGTAGAAAATGCTGTCTTGGGCCTGGCTTCCTCAGCTAACCCGATTTGCCAATACCCAGCTGTCAGGTTAAATGTGCTTAAGTAGTTGGCAGAAGCCAATCTATCTATAAGTTCATCTGCCCTTGGTATTGGGTGGGCATCAGTCTTAGTGACTGCATTGAGGCCTCTGTAGTCTACGCAAAACCTCATCTCTCTCTTACCACCCTGGGTGTGAGGCTTTGGCACTAGAACTACTGGGCTAGCCCAAGGGCTATCTGAGGGCTCAATGACTCCCAACTCCAACATTTTCTGCACTTCTGTTTTGATGCAGTCTCTGACATGATCAGGCTGCCTGTAGATTTTACTCTTGACAGGCAGACTGTCTCCAGTGTCAACCTCATGGGTACACCAATCAGTTTGGCTGGGTGTCAGAGAGAACATATGTCTGAAGGATTGCAGAACTTGCCTGCAATCCTGCTGCTGATGTTCAGAGAGGCTGCCACAAAAGACAACACCATCTACTGATCCATCATCAGGATTCTGAGTGAGCAGGTCTGGGAGAGGGTCACTCTCTTCCTCCTGTCCCTCATCTGTGGCCATGAGCAAGCTCATGTCCTTCCTGTCGACATATGCCTTGAGCCTGTTCACATGGAGCACCCTGAGGGGGCTCCTGGGGGTTCCAAGGTCCACCAGGTAGGTGACCTCTCCCTTTTGCTCAATGATGGTGTGGGGCCCAGACCATTTGTCTTTGAGGGCTGCTGGGGCCACTGGCTCCAGTACCCACACCTTCTGTCCAGGCTGGTATACAGTCAGGACAGCCTTTTGGTCATGCGAAGCTTTTTGGAGTTCTTGGCTGGCCTCTAGGTTTTTGGATGCCTTCTCCATGTATTCAGCCATCCTGGAGCGGAGACCAAGTACATAGTCCACTATGTTGGTTGCAGGCTTTTTGAGAGGTCTCTCCCATCCTTCCTTCACCAAACACAGGGGTCCTCTTACAGGATGCCCATACAGAAGTTCAAAAGGGCTGTAGCCAACCCCCTTCTGTGGGACCTCTCTGTAAGCAAACAGGAGGCAGGGTATCAGGACATCCCATCTACGCCTGAGCTTTTCAGGTAGTCCATGAATCATCCCTTTGAGGGTCCTGTTGAATCTCTCAACAAGCCCATTGCACTGTGGATGATAGGGTGTGGTGAACTTGTAGTTAACACCACATTCCTTCCACATTGCAGTCAGATATCCTGACATGAAGTTTGCACCTCTGTCAGAAACAACCTCCTTAGGGAAGCCCACTCTGGAGAACACTCCAACTAGGGCTCTTGCCACTACAGGGGCTGTAGTGGTCCTAAGTGGAATAGCTTCAGGGTACCTGGTGGCATGGTCCACCACCACCAGTATAAACTTGTGCCCTGATGCTGTCTGGGGTTCCATTGGACCAACAATGTCAATCCCCACTCTTTCAAAGGGAACCCCCACCACAGGTAGTGGTATGAGGGGGGCCTTTGTTGTGCCACCTGACTTACCACTGGCTTGGCAAGTGACACAGGAGCGACAAAACTCCTTGGTATTCTCATTCATGTGGGGCCAGTGAAAGTGTGAGACAAGTCTGTCCCAAGTCTTTGTCTGACCTAAGTGACCTGCAAGGGGAATCTCATGGGCCAAGGTGAGAAGGAAACCTCTCAGAGACAAGGGGATAACCAGCCTCCTGGTTGCACCAGGCTTGGGGTCTCTTGACTCAGAGTACAGGAGTCCATCTTCCCAGTATACCCTGTGGGCACCTGTGGCATTCCCTGCAGCCTCAGCAGCAGCCTGCTGTCTGAGGGGTTCAAGGGAAGGGCAGTCTAACTGTGCCTTCCCCAGGTCTTCTCTGGAGGGTCCCCCTGAGCCCAGAAACTCAACTTGATCAAGTTCAAGCTCTTTAGGCTCAGTTTCCCTCAGCTCTCTCAGATCAGCCTCCTCAGAGACTTGATCCTCAACCTGGGGCAAGGGGGAAGGCAAAGCCTTACCCTTACTGCTCTTCTTCTTGGAAGGTGTCTGGTCCTTTCTTCCAGGATCCAGCACCTGTTCAGTGGGGCATCTTCTGGCCTGTGACCTAGTCACAGCAAGCACATGTGCTGGCAAGCCTAACATTTCCATGTGAGTCCTCTGCTCCACTTCTGACCATAGGGATGACTCCAAATCATTGCCCAACAAACAATCCACTGGGAGGTCTGAACTAACCACAACTTTCTTTTGGCCACTTACCCCTCCCCAGGAGAAAGCAACAATCGCCATACTATGACTGGTAGTGACGTTGCTGGCATTGGTCACCAGGAAATCTGTACCTGGCATGATCTGTCCAGGGTCCACAAAGTTAGGTGTCACCATGGTGACACTGGCACAAGTGTCCCTATAGGCCTGAGCCATTTTGCCATTTATTAAAGGTGTCTGCCTGTATTTGCCCAAAGTATTGGGACTTACATCAGGGGACATATCCATATCCCCTGTACAGACAAGGACAGCCTGAGTGAGTGTGCCAACTAAGTTGTCAGACTCCTCAGTTCCCAAGGTTAACCCAACTAATCCCTTGGGAGGTGCACTACCACTACTGACTGTACTAGGGGGTGCAGTTGCCTTAGGGGCTGTGGTGGTAGAGGTTTGCCCTCCTCTTTTGGTGCACTCACTAAACCAGTGAGACTTACTTTTACAGTACTGGCACCACCTTTTTGACTGGCCTTCTTGAGTCTTCTTTTTCTGCTGTGAAGCCTGACCCCCACCCTCTTTGGTTTGTTGGGGACCTGTTGAAGACTTCTGGTCATTTTGTTCACTCTTAGTGTTACCCTTCTGGTCTGCTTTCTTCTGACCACCCTGGTTCTGGTTCTGCTTGATCCTTGTTCTGACCCATTTGTCTGCCTTCTTTCCCAATTCTTGGGGAGAGGTCAGATCTGAATCAACAAGGTGCTGGTGCAACAACTGGTTCTGACAATTATTTAAAATTTGTTCTCTCATCATCAGATTATACAATCCTGTGTAATCAGTAACCTTGCTACCCAGCAACCAGCCCTCCAAAGCCTTAGTGGCACTATCCACAAAGTCAGACCAGTCCTGAGACTGAGTTTTCTGGGTGTCTCTGAACAGCAACCTGTACTGCTCAGTGGTTAAACCAAACCCATCAACCAGTGTATTCTTCAGGACCTGGTAATTGTTAGCATCCTCCACTCTTGTAGTGAGGAGCTTATCTCTACCTTTGCCATCAAAGGAGAGCCACAGTATAGCTGCCCACTGACTCTGGGGAATGCCCTGCACAGTGCAGGCCCTCTCCAAAGCAGCCATCCATTTCTGGATGTCATCCCCTTGCTTAAAGGGGGGCACTATTTTTGTCAGATGTTTAGTATCTAAACCCTTCTCTCTATCTCTTGGGAGATTGCTGCCACCAGTGGGAGCTAACCCACTCATCTGCTGCTCTCTAGCAAATGCAAGCTTTTCTTTGGCCAGGGCAAGTGCTTCCCTTTCAATCCTCAGAGCAGCTTGTCTCATTCTGGCTTCATGCTCTATTCTCTGAGGGGAAGTCAATCTCCTCTGGGGAGAGTTCCTTCTCCTCTGAGAAGAGGCATTAGAGTGCAGAGCTCTATTGGAGTCCCTAGAAAGAGATCTATCTCTCCTAACTCCAAGGTTAGGCCTACTCAGGGTCAGTACTGGGGGTCCCCCAGATCCTAGCCCAAGCAAGTCTATGTTGGCCCTAGTTAGCCTTCTGACTACCTCAAGACCTTTGTCTACCTCATCCCCAGAGAGTTCCTCAGGATCCTCCTCCCCAACTGCATTTACAGTGTTGTGGAGGTCTGGATCCCCAGTGGTACCCTCTAAGGCTGGCATATTCCCATCTAGCTGAGAAATCTTTATCGCATCATATGTCTCTAAGAGACCTATCAGAAAGGGAATGGTGGGGTTAGACCCCTGTTTCAGTTTTCTGGAGGTACACACTTGTCTCATCTCCTGGAAACTGAGAGCTGCATATCTTGAAGTGACCTGTGGAGGGTCAATAACCACAAGGGGAGTCTCTGAAGACTCTCCATGGGTAGACATGCTTTTCTAGTGAGGTGTAAGTGGTGCACTTACCTACACTATTTGTTTGCCTACTGATCCCTTGCTAGAGTTGTAGTTTAGGGTGTGCTAGGCCCTAGGAGCTACAACAGCTGGTTCAGTAGAACTCAGAGTATTCTAAGCTAAGTTATATGTACCTTTAGTACTTATGTGATCTTTCACAAGATATTCTTAGGATATGTGTGGTAAAACAACAGCAAGCTCAAATCCCAACCGCTGCTCACCAATGTGAGAAGTTGGCCTGATATATAATGTTCACTATTCTAGTGAGCACTTTGTATCAGTCCAAACAACCCTTATTGATGATTGGTTGTAAGTCAACCTTATAGACCAGCTATCCTAGTAGCATGGATACGAGCAGTCTAAGGCTAAGACTCTAGAGGGCGTGTTAAGCCAGCTGTTTTACCATCACATTACCCCTTGAACACCAAGTGAAAGGACACCACACAAGTTGTTATGAAAATAAACAGATATTTATTTATAACAAGACTACCCTGGCTCTTTATGAGACAGGGAGCTAAGCACACAACAAAACTCTTATAAAAATACTTCAAGTCGCACAATTTACACAAATGCCCGAGGGGCACGAAAAACCATATACTACAAAAGTGGAATGCGAAATTACTAGCAGGTAAGTACTACTCTCATAGGCTTTGGGATCGCTAGGACTGGGCTACTGAACCTTTAGATTACTAGCAGGAGACCTAGGGACGTCGTGTGCAGAGTGGGAACTCTCACGCGTAATGCGGAACAAAGTCTATGGATCCTAGTAAATGCAAAGTTAGTGTTTTCGGGCGAACCCGACTAGGTAGGTCAAAAACGAAAGTGGATCTAGACACTTAGAGAGTGGGCCTACGCTGGAGCACCGGAGTACTCGGTTTACCTAGCCCAGGGGCGGCGGCTGCATAGGGTTCAAGTGTCGTCGGGTTTCTTCGTTGATGAACCAGGAGCCTGAAGAAAGAGTTGCTGGCAGGCGGCCAGTGAAGAAAGTTCGGAGTGATCCAAGCCTGGATCAGGGAAGAAGAAACCTGTAAGCAGAGGGGACCAAGTTCTGAATCACTAGCCAGTGATTTGAGTGGGCACCAGGATGGCACCGGACGAAGTCACCTCAGCCAGGTGAGTGGGCGCTGCTGGGCTCTGCAGTCTCTCGGACCAGGAGGCGTTGTCGGCGACCAGGATGGAGGTGCGAGCTGTCCCACGAAGGTTCTTGCTGTCGACGTCGCTGGACCCAGGATTGGGCAACAAGTCTTGGCAAATGCAAGGCCCACGCGGTGGACCTAAAATGGCGTCTTGAGTGGACCAGGAGGGTCCAGGGTGCTTCTCTGATGGAGGGAAGCAAGGGCCAGTCTGGAGCAACCAGACCAGCAGTGTTTGTCGTCGTGGAGCGTCGTGAAGGGGCCACTAGCCAACGGGCAAGCGACCTGGACAACGCGGTGAGCAGCAAAGAGCAGAAGGGCCCCACGCAGATCTCGTGGATGCAGGGGGGCTGGACTTCGGTGCTGGAGCTGCTCAGGGTCGGGGCTTCTCTTACCCCAAAGCACTCAGTCGAGGGTCACTCGGGAGTCTTGCTGGACAAGCGTCGTGCAGTTCTGAAGATGGCCGGTCCCTCGAGGTCTCGTCACACCCACGGATCACAGCTGGGCTGATGATGTAGGTTGAGGTCAGAGGTGCCAGGGAAGCCGGTTCTCGTCGTGCTGGAGCAGTCTTGATCCGAAGGAGAGACTGGCAACAAACCGCGATGCTTGGTTGGTGCCTGCTGCTGCAGGGTGACTACTCCTTAGTCACAAGGGAGAAATCTTGAGAAGAGTCTTGAGTTCCTTCTTGCAGAAAGTAGTTTCAGTATTCAAAGATGATCTGATTTGGAAGGGGGCCAGTTCCTACCTTTATCCTGCAAAAAGGGGCTGGCACACGACTAAGTCCTGCCCTATGGGTGGGACTAGGAGGGGGGTGGTTACACCCCTCTCCTTTGGCAGGCTTTCCCCAGGCCAGGGGCTGGAGTGCCCCTGGAACTGGTTTCAGCCGGCCTATGCACAGTGAGCACCGGGGTGCCACTTGCAGTCACCTTCCTCTAAAGCCCTGCCTACCTAGGATACACAAAATCCTGTCTGGGACGGTGCTGGCACCGCCCCTGACAGGAAACCCTTTGTCCTTGCCTCCTGCTCTGGGAGGACTCCCAGCAGCAGGAGGGCAGACTTGTGTCTCGGTGGCAGCATCCATTTTGTGGAGCTAAGGCTATGTCTGACTTTAACCGGGGTTACCGGTTACATACATGTCGTGTCCCTCTAGAAGGGTGGAATGCTAACCCCGTCACCAGAATTGGCGAGGGGTTAGTATTCCAATTCGTATGACACCTTACTCGACATGTTTTGATAAAGCGATACCAGAGTTGGCATATAACCGCGAGGATTATAATGCACTTAAGAGTATATGGTATGCGATATCATGGAAACGGCTAAGGGATGGATCCCGAAAGCCGCAGACAGGCTCAGCTCATGCCAGAGCACTATCTCACACGATTCCAAGCACTCTGCCTTCAGGATTGTCAAGGCCTGCTATAGGAGTGACTGATAGGAGATCTGTGTGCCCATTTAGGTTTAGATATAGGAATACTATATCTATAGCAGAGGGTGGGTACACCACTCTGCCCCAGCTGTCAAGCAGCCAGTTGTGTCTGATTTAGTTAGTCAGCCCAGGGGTGGCACAACGCATGCTGCAGCCCCTGGGAGACTTCTGGGTGCACCTCAGCCCTGGGTACAGGGACTTGAGAGGGCCCAGGGCCAATTCAGTACCTGGGTACAATTTGGATTAGAGAGAACAGCTAGGCTGTGGGTCTGATTAGCAGGCCCACAGCCAGGGAAAGTCGTAAACCAGTGAAGCAAAAAGCAAAAATCTGGGTGATCATAGGATTGCAGACCCTACTCTCCTACAACGAGTTCCTGCAGGGCGATACACGTGGCTGTGCGAAAGTCTGAATGGTGTGAGGAGTGGCGCCGAACGTCAAAATGAGGGCCCTGTGTCTATATGAACAAAGAGGTGGAAACACATGAGTATTGCTGGTAAGGCTCTGTAACACCTGATGATACTCGGCACTCAGCAATCTGCAGCAGAATGCTATGCATTACCATGTCTATGTACTAGTTATGATTGCCCGTGTTGGAACTCACACCACCACCTGAATTGGAGCTGTTGACTGCTGGGTGTTCGGGTGTGCGATACGATCGATCCACTGGCGTGGCGCACCATATTCCGGCTTCTCCAACGAGCAGGAGATAAGGTCCACAAATTCATCCTACCGATTGTCTCACTCTGTCCTTCATTCTCTGCAATACTGTGAGGTGCTTGTCTATAATCTGTGGGCTTGCGGCTGACTCAATACACCCGCTTGGCTCAACTCAGTGCCTGGTGTTGGCACGATCAGGATACAATGAATATGGACAGCAAGGAGATAGCTAAGAACCTGAAAAGGCTCAAATCAGATCACTCAAATCCAAACTCGCCTGTCAAAGGGAAAAAAGACAACGCTGATGCGATGGAAATGATATTAAGCAGGCTCGACGAGGTTAGGGACCTGGCTAAGTCAACTAAGGAAGAGGTGGTGGCAATCAGACAAGACATTTGTGATACCAATGCAAGGCTGGACGAAACAGAGTCTAGAATCAGCAGATTGGAAGATACTGAAATCAAGACTTGTGGCGCTCTCAAGTGCCTGACCATAGCTTCAGACCAAGTAACAAGGAAGCTGGCTGAATTGGAGGACCGAAATCGAAGGGGGAACCTTCGCATCTTTGGTATTCCGGAGGGATCCGAGGAGTCTCTGGGCTCCTGTGTGCCGTTTCTAGAGTCATGGTTCGCCCAAGCTACCAGCATGACCTTAGATCAACCCTTGGAATTTGACAGGGTGCATAGAGTGCCTGCGAGGATCTCCAAAAACCAGAAAGGTCCTAGGTCTATTGTCTGCAAACCACTACGCTATCAGCACGTGAAACAAATCCTTAACTTTGTCCGGAAGCATAAGCACATCCTATGGAAGAATGCCAAAATATATATATCGCAAGATTATTGCAAGGAAACTGTAGACGTACGGAAGGCATTCCTGGTGCTACGCCCACAACTGAAGTCCATGGGCTACCAGCATGGCTTTGTAGGTCCGGCGAGATATAGAGTGGTGATCCAGGGCTATACACACATCTTCTCTGACCCTATGAAACTCAAAAGAATGCTGGATGGGCCCGAAGATCTGGTCATGGACACTCACAACTCGGACAGCACGACAGCCTCTTCATCCGGCGTCAAATGAGTATCCTTTTCTTTCATACTAACTGTATGGCTTTTTCTCATTGTCAGATGGCTGATTTATATACCGGGTGCTATGATCACTGTGTAGCTACCGGATCTTGTCTGACCAATTGTAGGTACCAGTTCGCCTCCCTCTGTCAAGTTGCCATTCCGAATCTGCTACAAAGACTTATCCATGTTGTTCCTATGCTCGTCACATGGTCTGATGGCTCCATTATGCCACGCTGGACTGTTCTAGTGTTGCACTAATCGCTTTGTGTTGTTGCTTCTGTTAATGTTTATTGCGACTACCACAACCAGAATAGACCAATTACCTCTCCAAGGCTGTGTTATGTTCTAAGGTCGAATATTTAGTTGTTACCCATACCAAGACCTACATCTCAATCATACTGATATGTCATTAATGGAGGTAACAGTTGGGTCATCGATATATAGATCAGGCTAATATAGGTTATCCTTGCCTGCGATATGGGGTAACCCTACCTGGATATGCAAGTGTCTAATTTGCTAATCTCAGTATTCATCTACTGTTATACTCTGCAATAGTCTGTTAGTTCGCTGAAATAGTTCAAAATTTTTCACTAAAAGGATTGGTTGCTGTTTCTCTCCAGTCACCATGTCTACTATTTACTGGTGGGGAGGGGTGGGTGGGGGGCTAAGGGGTTGGGGGTATGTGTGTTATTTGTACTATGTTCCCTTTCATTTAATTTTGTATTCTATGTGCGTGTACGGATAATATTGAACAGTTATACGTCGACTCGATAATTACTGGTGTTGCCTACCATCTAGGTTGGTCTGTCACGGTACTTAGCAAGATATTTAGGCATATCTAATGGCGCAAGACAAATTTACTACACCACTGAGAGTGGCCTCTATAGATAAACTGAAAATATTGTCCCTGAATGTAAAAGGCCTTAACCAACCTGTTAAGAGACAAAAGATACTAGACTATGTGCACAGACAACGGGGGGATAGTGTCTTGTTACAGGAGACCAAAATAGATGCCAAACAGTTTTACCATCTAAGGAATACATTTTACACTGAGGTAGTGGGGGCAGAAGCGACGGGGAAAAAGAATGGTGTCTTGTTGTTAATAGCGAAAAAATCAAAGGTTGAAATCCTATCATCAGAGGCAGATGTAAATGGCAGGTGGGTCACAGCCAAACTAAGCAGAGACAACACGGAATTCTACATCACAAATATATACGAACCTAACACCACTGACCTTAAATTCTGGGAAGGCCTAAGTAAACAAATTGAGTCCATTCCTGACTCGGCCGTACACATACTGGCCGGGGATTTCAATCTCCCCATGGATGCTACCCTAGACAGGGACTCACGTTGCCCCTTTTGACCGAATAAATCGCACAAAACACTGCTCAATCTATGTAAACGCTTTAATCTTGTAGACGCATGGAGACTAGAAAACCCCACGGATAGGGACTATACATTTTATTCCGCACCACATGACTCTTACTCCCGAATCTATTACATTCTTATATCACAGAATGGGGTAACAAGGATAGAAGACACATCTATAGAGCCGAGAGTTATGTCCGATCACTCATGCATTTCTCTATCCATCACCAACGTGAAGCCCTCGTCTCGTCAAACGTCGTGGCGTTTAAATGACGAAATACTGGACAAAGAGCAACATAGGTCTACTATTGACTCCGCTATTTGCTCATACTTACAACACAACAAGAGCGGTGACACTTCTGACCTAGTAAGGTGGGAGGCCCTAAAGAGTACCGTTAGGGGGGTTTGTATTAAAATTCGATCAGCAATGAATAAAGACCACAACCGTAAATTGGACGACTTAGAAAGTGAAATAGTGGCCCTAGACAGCAAACACCAGAGATAGGGACGGTACGACCATGAACACACTGGCCAACAAAAAGTATGAATACAACAAAATAGTGAGTGAGAGGGCAGGGGTATGGTTAGACAAGAGGAAGAGGTTCAAACTCTGTGTTTCAAATAAAGCGGGCAAGAGCCTGGCCTCTTACTTAAAATTCAAGGTACAGAGGAATACTAATAATGTCATCAAAGATGTTTCAGGGATCGCTCATTCAGAACCGGACAAGATAGCGGAGGTATTTAAGGATTTTTACGAAACCCTATACGCCAAAAATAAATCGGTGGAAGAAGACAAGATACAGAACTATTTAAATGAATGCGATCTACCAAGACTATCAACAGATGAACAGCTAAGCCTTAATGCACCAATCACGGCCATAGAAATAGAACAAGCAATTAAATTACTAAAGAGCGGGAAAGCCCCTGGCCCTGATGGGTTTACAGCTAGATTTTATAAATCCTTCCCATCTCTACTGGTGGAACCTCTACTGAACCTATTCCGGCAAATAAACGAGTCAGGCGAAGTTAAGGGCACCCTGTCTGAGGCTATAATTTCAGTACTTCCAAAAGATGGGAAAGATCCCTCTCTCCCGAAAAATTATAGGCCCATTTCCCTCATTAATCTTGACTGCAAGATCTTGGCAGTGATCCTCTCAGTTCGCCTCCAGAGAGTACTCCCCCCAATTGATCCATCCCACTCAAGCTGGATTCCTGAAGAATAGACTGTCTAGCGACAACACCAGAATACTAGCGCACGTCCTGGAGAAGGCAAAACTCCTAGATACACCCACGGCGGCAATAACATTAGATGCCGAAAAAGCTTTTGACAAGGTCGATTGGTCCTTCCTGAAGGCGGTTCTACATAAATTCAATTTGGGTGAAACATTTACAAAGCTAGTGATGTCCCTATATTTCTGTCCCTCCGCAAGAGTAAGGGCGGGTGGCTCCTTTTCCTCCTCTTTAAATCTTCAACAGGGAACAAGACAAGGATGCCCCCTATCGCCTTCTTTATTTCTTTTGACCATAGAACCATTCCTGTGCCACATAAGAAACAATGACACAATCGCTGGTATTCCTTTTGAGGGCTGTACAGTTAAACTCACTGCGTATGCAGATGATGTACTGATTGTATCAGAAAGAGCTGGGGATGCCATCCCTGCACTCATGGCTACCATTGATGAGTTTCCCGTGTTTCAGGGTACAAGTTGAACAAGGATAAGACGGAGATAAAACTCCTGAATAATACAGGCAGTAAAGATATTCTTGGGGATTCTGGCCTAACCTGGCAACCACACTGTTTTAAATACTTGATTCTCGACTTTGATAGAGATCTGATTTCCACTCTGAAAGTAAATGAAGACATAACCTTGAAAAAGATCTCCGCTTTATTGGATGGGTGGTCACCCAAGTTCCTCTCTTGGTGGGGCAGGGCAGAAACCCTTAAAATGATGTGTACTCCGTTAGTGAATTATCTGGCCAGTATGCTCCCCATGACGTTCTCGGATGACTTTATCAATAAAGTAGATAAGCTGTTTGGCGGGTTCCTGTGGCGGGGTAAGAAAGCCAGGATATCACTGAAAAAGCTGCAACTAGCAAAAGACAAAGGTGGCCTGGGTCTTCCCTCGTTTGGGAACTACCAAACAGCATTCCTCTGCAAACAAGGATCACAGTGGTTGACGAACTCTCCAACCTATGTTCCTTTGTGGTTACAAATTGAAAAATCAATCATTGGCCACGCACCTCTACCAGCCCTGCTTACCATGGACCTGTCCCATCTCCCTCACTCTAAGTATATTATGCTTAATACCAGGCGGGCCCTGTTAAGACTCGACCAGACACATAGAACTGAACTGGTAGTTAAAAAAATTTACCTTTATGGCCTTTTGGAGAAACCCCTACTTTAAGTATGATGGTAAAACCCTCTACTGGGACTCATGGTCCAGGAAAGGCATTAATTTAGTGGGGGACCTCTGACCGCACACTACCACTCCTGTTCTCGAACTTACAGGCAGCATATGACCTCACACCGATGGACTTCTACGAGTTCTTGAAATTGAAGGCCATCATATCAGCTCGTGGCTTCACCCCTCACGTGCCTTGATTGGCGACCCATGTGCCACACCTCTTGTCCGCAGGACACTTAGTCTCTAGAGTATATAAGATGCTACTCCCATTGTCCAAGAAAACACACAGACAGGTTGAGTTCAAGTGGGAAGCTGAACCCATCTCCACTGGGATAGAGTTTGACTGGGATGTGATACATAGATCTGCTCTATCTAATAAGGTGTCGCCCATCCTTTTTCAAACTAAATATATGATATTGAATAGGGCGTTCTGGACTCCTGATAGACTTTTTAAGTGTCACCTGCGGGATACGCCCACGTGTTGGAACTGCCAATCAGGTAATGGCGACCTCGCCCATATGCTCTTCCACTGCCCTTCTTTGCAAACCTACTGGGGAAGAATCTTCAGTTGCATCCACCACACGTTCAATCTGAAGCCCGCCAGGGATTTTGTATATATTATATTGGGAGTCCTTGATCCAAACTTGTCAAATACACATGATCGCCAGCTCCTAGACCTGATGTTAACACTTGCCTGTAAGGTAATCTTGTGCAAATGAAAAAATACGTCAGAGGTGAATTTTAAAATTTGGCAGGAATGGCTTTCATTCCTGAGAGGGGCTGACAATTCGGCTTTACAATCGGCTACGTGGCGCCCTTCCAACAAGAAACTCTGGAATTCGCTTGACATGTCTTCCTTCCACTTTGATCCACCATGATATTTTTATTATACTGTTTACCCTGGTTACTGCGTAGTCCGATGCCGGACCTTATGGATGGTAGTTTGACTTGTAGTGTAACTGTAATTTCACTGATTACGTGTATATGGTTCCTTTTTGTGTAATATTCATCATGTAGCTCTGTCCGCAGATGACACTTGCAAGCACTATGTGATTTGATTTTCTTTTAGTTTTCTGTATTGTATTCAAGCAACACAATTGCTCTCATCTCTATACTGGAAGATTTTCTGTTTGTCTTTTTTTTCCTTTCTCATTAATAAAAACGATTTGAAATAAAAAAAAAACCATGGCTCAGCGCTTCTGGCACAGAAAAGCTGTGTCTAAGAACTGACGTTAGCACGCGGAGGCGGCGTCTAAGTACTCCGACGACGTCATCACGGCGCCCACGACGCCCACGACGGACACGGAGCCGCAGACGACGCCTACCGACGCGCAAGGGTACTGCTACGCAAAAAAAATTCGGATCCAGTCTGACGCCTGGGGATATTCTAAGGTAAGGAATCTATCACTAACTAATGTCTCTTACAGATATATCGTTACACAAGTAGTAACTTGTGCGTTGGTTTTTATCATGGCTCTGCGTTTCTGGTGCGGAAAAGCTGTTTATAAGAACTGACGTCAGGGCGCGAGGGCGGCGTCTAAGTACTCCGACGTCATCCCGGCACCAACGACGGATGCGGAGCCGCAGACAACGCCTACCAACGCGCAGGGGTACTGCTACGCAAAACTTTCCGGATCCAGTCTGACGCCTGGGGATATTCCAAGGTAAGGAATCTAACACTAACTACTGTTTCTTACAGATATAGCGTTACCGAAGGTAAGTAACTTGTGCTTCGAGAAACTGTTTCTGTTTCTTGGGTGTCCGCCCAGATCATAAAGACGTTGTCAATATAGCACCGCCAGAGTATCACTTGAGTCAGATAGGGATTGTTTTGATTCTGTATATGTTGCTGTTCAAAATCGCTCACGTATAGTCCGGCCACACTAGGGGCGAATGTGCTGCCCATAGAAGTGCAGTGGCATTGTTCATACAGTGTGCCTTCGTATTCAAAATCGTTCTCAGTGAGAGCTAGTCTGTAGCATTGTAATACAAAGTGTCTCGGTGTCCTGTGGTTCCAGTCCTCAGAAAATAGAATATCTTCTATGGTATTGAGGGTTTTTTGCTGTGGCAAGCTCGTTCACTATTTTACACTGAGAACAACACCCTCATGACCAAAACGTTCTATAAACCTACAGCAGGAAACAGCATACTTTCTTACAACAGCTTTCATTGCGCCCCCTGAGGGAAAACTTGCCCTCCAGTCAGTTTTTACGCTTGAAACAGAACTGTAGCTCGCTCGAGGTCTATAAGGCACAAGCCAAAGAACTGGAACACAAACTTGAGATGAGAGAGTACCCCAAGAAGATCATAAGGAAATGCCAGAAAAGAGCACGCAATCAGCCCAGGGAATGTCTACTTGAAACAATTCCACGGGAGACAACTAATGACCTACTGACCTGTGTTTCCACATATGGTACATCATCAAACACAGTGACAGGAACTGGGGGATTCTCGCATCCAATAACTTAAAATGGCCTAAACCTCGATTTGCGAACAAGAGGACGCGAAACATTAAGGATTTTCTAGTACATACCAGACCAGCACCAATCGTGAAGAGAGACACGATAACAGCAGCCTGGAATATGAACCCAGTCGTTGGACTCCACGCATGTGGCTCCTGCTCGGTCTGCAAATCGACAAGAGTAACTAAAACCTTACAACTCCTACCAAATCTAACCTGGACATTGCGCCAGCATACAAACCAACACCACACATGTAGTATACATGGTTGTATGTCCTCGTAACCTGAGATACATTGTGATGACATGCCGCAAAGTAAAGCAGCGCATATGTGAACACAAAAGTAACGTCAACTGTAAAAGATCAACTACGAGGATGAGCAAACACTACATAGAGAGTAACCACAGTGCGGATGACCTGAACTGGGTAGTTCTGGAAACATTACTGACTACGACCAACAATACGAAACGAATCCTTTTCGAAAAGGAACAACGTTGGATCCATCGTCTTAAGACAGATGTGGATGGATTTAACGCTAACATCCCCTGGCATACCTTAACATGAACCAATCAAAAATGGGACCCCCGAGAACTAATACTAGGCAAGTAGCAAAGGGGAGTTAAATAGAACAGACCAAGCAAAAAAAGCTACTGCCTAGATTTCAAGGTAAACCTTCGCGCCACATCGTGAGGCACAGAACATCCCTTCCCGAACAGACGTTACAGAGGAAATAGAAGTGATTATTTTCGCAGTACTCTGGGAATGGGCTTGACTGCCCGCTGCTGTAAACCTTGCGCTGAGGCGTCTGACCGGACCTCTGGCCCCGTGAGCGGAGCGGTCTCGGAGCTACATACAATTTCTATGAGGCTGGAAGTCTTCACGCTTGCACCTACGACAGTGATGGATTGTTTGTATCAACATTGAGGCCTTTGAAGTCCCTGCTGACATAGGACTTGATATATTGATTGATCTTCATTTCCTCCTGTGGATGAAGGATCTCTCGCCGGTTTCCCTTATGAACTCCTCTTAGGGAATTCCAGCCAATATCATTATTTAGTGTGTTTGTTGTCCCACCTATATCTACAGTTCGCCCTGATGAAAGGTGTGGCTCTGTTTTGTGCTATACACCGAAATGCGCGTTGGCGTTTGAAATTTGTTCCGTGTCTGTAGGATCTTGTTCTCTTACCATCGGGTGTGTGAGAAGTTGGCCTGATATATAGTGCTCACTATTCTAGTGATCACTTTGTATCATACCAAACAACCCTTATTGATGATTGGTTGTAAGTCAACCATATTAGACCAGCTATACTAGTAGCGTGGACAAGAGCAGTCTTTTGGCTAAACTCTAGAGGGCGTGTTAAGCCAGCTGTTTTACCATCACATATACCCCTTGAACACCAAGTGAAAGGACACCACACAAGTTGTTATGAAAATAAAGGATATTTATTTATAACAAGACTACCCTGAACTCTTTATGAGTCAGGGAGCTAAGCACAATACAAAACTCTTACGAAAATACTTCAAGTTGCACAATTTACACAAATGCCCGAGGGGCACAAAAAACCATATACACAATAAGTGGAATGCGAAATACTAGCAGGTAAGTAACGAGATCCAGAGGCTTCAGGATCGCTAGGACTACACTACTGAACTCTAAGGTTAGGAGCAGGAGGCCTAGGGAGATCGGGTGCAGAGTGTGCACTCTCACGCGGGATGCGGGACGAAGTCTATGGATGCTAGCATTTCTAAAGTTACTGTTTCCGGACGAATCCGACTAGGTAGACTGAAAACGACAAAGGATCTGGACACTTGGATAGTGAACCTGTGCTGGAGTACCGAAATACTCAAATTACCTAGCCCAGGGGCCGCGGCTGCATAGGGTTCAAAAGACGTCGGGAATCCTCGTTGAAGTCTATAGAGCCTGAAAGAAGAAGTTGCTGGCAGGCGACCAGTGAAGAAGTTCGGTGTGATCCAAGGCTGGATCAGTGAAGGAGACGACCTGAAAGCAGAGGGGACTTAGTTCTTAATCACTAGCCAGTGATTATGTGGGCACCAGGAGGGCACCGGATGAAGTAACCTCGACCAGGTGAGTGGGCGATGCTGGACTCTGCAGTCACACGGGCTAGGAGGCATTGTCGGCGTCCAGGCTTGAGGTGCGAGCTGTCCCACGAGGCTGTCGGCTGTCGGCGATGCTGGACTCAGGATTTGAGCAGCAAACCTTGGCAAAGGCAAGCCCACGCGGTGGAGTCAAGATGGCGTCTGGAGTGGACCAGGAGGGTCCAGGGCACTTCTTGTTGGACAGGAAGCAAGGGCCAGTCTAGGGGACCTAGACCAGCGGTGAAAACGTCATGGTACGTCGTCAAGAGGGTCACTAGCCAACGGGCAAGTGACCGGACAACGTGGCAAGCAGCAAAGAAGCAGAAGGGCCCCACGCAGATCTCTTGGATGCTGGGAGGCTGGACTTCGGTGCTGGAGCTGCTTAGGGTTAGGGCTTCTCAAACCCCAATGCACTTACTCGAGGGTCTCTCGGGGGTCGTGCTGGTGAAGCGTCGTGCAGGTCTTGAAGATGGCCGGTACCACGGGTCTCATCACACCCACGAATCTCAGCTGGGCTGGATGATGTAGGTAGAGGTCAGAGATGGCAGGGAATCTAGGTCTCGTCGAGCTGGGCAGTCTTGATCCTGAGGATGGACGTGCAGCAAACCGCAAGAGCTTCGATGGTGCCTGCTGGTGCAGGGTGGCTACTCCTTAGCCACAAGGGAGAGTCTTCAGAGAAAGTCAAGAGTTCCTTTCGTGGAAAGTAGTTCAAGATTCAAGATTATCTAATTTGGGAAGGGGCCTGCTCCTACTTTTATCCTAAGAAAAGGGGCTGGCACGCGACTAGGTCCTGCCCTGTGGGTGGGACCAGGAGGGGGGTGGTTACAAGCCTCTCCTTTGTCCGGTCTCTCCCCAGCTCAAGGGCTGGGGTGCCCCAGGAACTGGTTTGAGCCGGCATATGCACAGTGAGCACCGGGGTGCCACTTGCAGTCACCTTCCTTTCAGCCCTGCCTACCTGGGATACACAAAATCCTGTCTGGGATGGTGCTAGCATCGCCCCTGACAGGAATCCCTTGGTCCAGGCCTCCGTTGCTGGAAGGACTCCCAGCAGCAGGAGGGCAGACTTGTGTCTCGGTGGCAGCATCCATTTTGTGGAGCTGAGGCTGTGTCTGACTTTAACCGGGGTTCACAGTTACATACGTGTCGTGTCCCTCTAGAAGGGTGGAATGCTAACCCCGTCGCCAGAATTGGCGAGGGGTTAGTATTCCAATTCGTATGACACCTTACTCGACATGTTTTGATAATGCTATACCAAAGTTAGCATTTAACCGCGAGGATTCTAATGCACTTAAGAGTATATGGTATAGCGTTATCATGGAACAGCTATTTGGACTTGGTTCCGCAAGCTGCAAACGGGCTCAGCTCATGCCAGAGCACCATCTCACATAATTCCAAGCACTCTGCCTTCAGGATTGATAAGGCCTGCCATAGGAGTGACTGATAGGAATATATGTGTCCATTTTAGGTTTAGATATAGGTATACTATATCTAAAGCAAAGGGTGATTATACCACCTTGCCCCAGCTGTCGTGCAGCCAGTTGTGTCTGTTTGGGTGGCCAGCCAGGGGTGGCATAATACATGCTTCAGCCCCTGGTAGGCCCTGGGTACACCTATGCCCTGGATACCTAAGGTATGCTGTACAGGGACTGATAAGGTGGCCCAGTACCAATTGGTAAAATGCACCTAAGGTACATGGTTGTAATTTAGAGAGAGAACAGCTAGGCTGTGGGTCTGATTAGCAGGCCCACAGCCAGGGAAAGTCGTAAATCAGTGAAGCAAAAAGCAAAAATCTGGGGTGGCCATGGGATTGCAGACCCCACTCTCCTACATAACCCCCCCCCCAAACTTAGGGACATTAAACTAACCTTGACCAGGTGAGTCTTCTTGCTCTAAGTGGAAGTACCTGGAGAGACCATCTGCATTACCATGGTCAGTTCCTGGGCGGTGCTCCACTGTAAAGTCCGTCCCCTGTAGGGAAATGGACCACCTAAGAAGTTTGGGGTTTTCACCCTTCATTTGATTTAGCCATAAGAGGGGCTTATGGTCGGCCTGAACTTTGAAGTGGGTACCAAACAAGTATGGCCTCAACTTCTTCAGGGCCCAAACCACAGCAAAGGCCTCCCTCTCAATAGCTGACCAACGTTTCTCTCTAGGGGTCAGCCTTCTACTTATAAAAGCAATGGGCTGGTCATGACCATCAATATTCAGCTGAGATAGAACAGCTCCCACACCCAACTCAGAAGCATCTGTTTGGACAATGAAAGGTTTGGAGTAGTCTGGACTCTTGAGAATAGGTGCAGTGCACATGGCCTGCTTTAGGTCATCGAATGCCTTCTGACAGCTAACTGTCCACTGAACTTTCTTTGGCATTTTCTTACTTGTCAGGTCATTAAGTGGAGTCACAATGGTTCCATAATTTCTGACAAATTTCCTTTAATAACCAGACAGGCCCAAGAAAGCTCTGACCTGTGTCTGGGTGGTTGGAGGAGCCCAGTCCTTTATGGCCTGTATCTTGCTCTCCAGAGGTTGAACTTGGCCTCCACCTACAAGGTGGCCCAAGTACACAACTTGACTCTGCCCTATCTGGCACTTAGTAGCCTTGATAGTGAGGCCTGCCTTTTGCAGGGCCTCTAAAACTTTCCTCAGGTGATCCTCCCAGGTGGAGCTAAAGACAGCAATATCGTCTAGATATGCTGCACAAAAGTCATCCAACCCAGTGAGAACTTGGTTCACCAACCTTTGAAAAGTGGCAGGGGCATTTTTCAAACCAAAGGGCATCACCACAAACTGGTAATGACCTCCTGGGGTAGAAAATGCTGTCTTGGCCTTGGCATCCTCAGCTAACCTGATTTGCCAATAACCAGCTGTTAGGTCAATTGTACTTAAGAAAGTTGCAGAAGCCAACTTATCTATCAGTTCATCTGCCCTGGGTATTGGATGGGCATCTGTCTTAGTGACAGCATTGAGACCCCTGTAGTCTACGCAAAACCTCATCTCTTTCTTACCATCCTGGGTGTGAGGTTTAGGCACTAGAACTACAGGACTAGCCCAAGGGCTCTCTGAGGGTTCAATGACTCTCAATTCCAACATCTTTTGTACTTCAGTTTTTATGCAGTCCCTGACGTGGTCAGGTTGCCTGTAGATTTTACTCTTTATAGGCAGACTGTCTCCAGTGTCAACCTCATGTGTGCACCAGTTTGTCTGACTGGGGGTCAGAGAAAACATTTGTCTGAAGGATTGAAGGACTTGCCTACAATCCTGTTGCTGATGCTCAGAGAGGCTGTCAGAAAAGACTACACCATCCACTGACCCATCATCAGGGTTCTGAGTGAGCAGGTCTGGGAGAGGGTCACTCTCTTCCTCCTGTCCCTCATCTGTGGCCATGAGCAAGCCCATGTCCTCCCTGTCAACAAATGTTTTGAGCCTATTCACATGAAGTACTCTGTGAGGGCTCCTGGGAGTTCCCATGTCCACCAAATAGGTGACTTCTCCTTTTTGTTCAATGATGATGTGGGGTCCAGACCATTTGTCTTGGAGAGCTGCTGGGGCCACTGGCTCCAACACCCACACCTTCTGTCCTGCATGGTATACAGTTAGGACAGCCTTTTGGTCATGCCAAGCTTTCTGAAGTTCCTGGCTGGCCTCAAGGTTTTTAGATGCCTTCTCCATGTACTCTGCCATCCTGGAGCGGAGAACAAGTACATAGTCCACTATGTCAAGTTTAGGCTTTTTGAGAGGTAACTCCCATCCTTCCTTCACAAGACATAGGGGTCCTCTTACAGGATGTCCAAACAAAAGTTCAAAAGGGCTGTAATCAACCCCCTTCTGTGGGACCTCTCTGTAAGCAAACAGAAGGCAGGGTAAAAGGATGTCCCATCTTCGCCTAAGCTTTTCTGGTAACCCTTTGATCATCCCTTTGAGGGTCTTGTTGAATCTTTCAACAAGCCCATTGCATTGTGGGTGATAGGGTGTGGTGAATTTGTAATTGACACCACATTCCTTCCACATAGCAGTCAAGTATCCTGACATGAAGTTTGCACCTCTGTCAGAGATCACCTCCTTAGGGAACCCCACTCTGGAGAAAACTCCAACCAGGGCCCTTGCCACAACAGGAGCTGTAGTGGTTCTAAGGGGAATAGCTTCTGGATACCTGGTGGCATGATCCACTACCACCAGTATAAATCTGTGCCCAGATGCTGTTGGGGGGTCCATTGGTCCAACAATGTCAATCCCCACTCTCTCAAAGGGAACCCCCACCACAGGTAGTGGTATAAGGGGGGCCTCTGTTGTGCCACCTGATTTGCCACTGGCTTGGCAGGTGATTCATGAACGACAAAAGTTCTTAGTGTCCACAGAAATATGAGGCAAGTGAAAGTGTGGGGCAAGCCTGTCCCAAGTCTTATTCTGGCCTAAGTGACCTGCAAGGGGAATTTCATGGGCCAAGGTGAGAAGGAAACCTCTCAGAGACAAGGGGAGGACCAGCCTCCTGGTAGCACCAGGCTTGGGGTCTCTTGCCTCAGAGTAAAGGAGTCCATCGTCCCAGTACACTTTATGGGCACCTGTGGCATTCCCTGCAGCCTCAGCAGCAGCCTGCTGTCTGAGGGGTTCAAGAGAGGAACAGTCTAACTGTGCCTGCCTCAAGTCTGCCCTGGAAGGGCCCCCTGTCCCAAGAAACTCAACCTGTTCAGGCTCAAGCTCTTCTAGGACAGTTCCTTCTGGGGTGTTGGGGTCAGTCTCCTGAGAGAGCTGGTCCATCACCTGAGGCAGGGGGGAAGAGTCAATCTTACCCCTACTGCTCTTTCTCTTGGGTAGTGTCTGGTCCATTGTTCCAGGACCCAGCACTAGTTCAGCTGGGCATTTCTTGGCCTGTGACCTAGTCACAGCAAGGACATGTGCTGACAAACCTAACATTTCCACATGAGTCCTATACTCCACATCTGACCATAAGGAGGATTCCAAATCATTGCCCAAAAGACAGTCCACAGGGAGGTCTGAACTAACAACAACCCTTTTGAGGCCATTTACCCCTCCCCAGGAGAAGTTAACAAGTGCCATACTATGGGAGGTAGTGGCATTGCTAGCATTGGTCACCAGGTAGTCTGCTCCCAGTATTACCTGGTCAGGGTCCACAAAGTTAGGTGTCACCATGGTGACACTGGCACAAGTGTCCCTGTAGGCCTGAGCCATTTTTCCATTAATCAAAGGCGTCTGCCTGTACTTGCCCAGAGTACTGGGACTTATTGTAGGGGTCATATCCATGTCCCCAGTACAAACAAGAACAGCCTGAGTAGGTGTTCTGACTAAGTCAGAGCCCGCCTCAGTTCCCAGGGTTAACCCCACTATAGCCTTAGGAGGATTACTACCACTACTAACTGTACTAGGGGGTGCAGATGCCTTAGGGGCAGTAGTGGTAGGAGTTGGGCCTTTCTTGGTGCACTCACTAAACCAGTGAGTATTACTTTTGCAGTATTGGCACCATGGTTTCTTCTGACCATTCTTCTTCTTTTGGGAATTTTGGGAACTCTGGGGCCCACCCTCTTTAGATTGTTGGGGCCTTGTTGAAGACTTCTGGTCATTTTGCTTATTCTCATTACCCTTGGGGTCTGCTTTCTTCTGGCCACCACCCTGGTTCTGGTTCTGCTGCTTGACCCTTGTCCTGACCCATCTGTCTGCCTTCTTTCCCAATTCTTGGGGAGAGGTCAGATCTGAGTCAATAAGGTGCTGATGCAACAACTGATTTTGACAATCACTTAAGATTTGTTCTCTCATAATTAGATTATACAATCCTGTGTAATCAGTAACTTTACTTCCCAGTAACCAGCCTTCAAAAGCCTTAGTGGCACAATCTACAAAGTCAGCCCAATCTTGAGACTGAATTTTCTGGGTGTCTCTGAACAGCAACCTGTACTGTTCAGTGGTTAAGCCAAACCCATCAATCAGTGTATTTTTCAAGACTTGGTAATTGTTAGCATCCTCAGCTCTAGTAGTGAGGAGCTTATCTCTACCTTTACCTTCAAAGGAGAGCCACAAAATAGCTGCCCACTGACTCTGGGGGATGCACTGGACAGTGCAGGCCCTCTCCAAAGCAGTCATCCATTTGTGGATGTCATCCCCTTGTTTAAAGGGGGGCACTATTTTACTCAGGTGTCTAGTATCAAAACTCCAGTCTTTATCCTTAGGGATATTGCTGCCACCAGTGGGGACTACCCCACTTAAATGTTGCTCTCTAGTAAAGGCAAGCTTCTCCTTGGCAAGGGCAAGTTCTTCCCTCTGAATCCTCAGATTAGCCTGTTTCATCCTTGCTTCATGTTCTCTCCTCTGAGGGGAAGTTATTCTCCTCTGAGCAGAGCCATGAGAGTGCACAGATCTATTGTAGTCCCTAGAATGAGACCTATCTCTTCTAACTCCAAAGTTAGGCCTGCTTAGGGTCAGTACTGGGGGTCCCCCAGATCCTTCCCTATGTAGGTCTAAGTTGGCCCTAGTAAGTCTGCTGACTAGCTCAGGACCATTGTCTGCCTCATCCCCAGAGATAACCTCTTCATCCTCTTCCTCCTCTACTTCCTCAGTTTCAGGGAGGTCAGGATCACCAAGGGTACCTTCTAAGGGGGGCATGCTCCCATCTGTATGAGAAACCTTTCTAGCATCATAAGTCTCTAAGAGACCTAACAGGAAGGGAGTGGTAGGGTTAGAACCCTGTTTTAGTTTCCTGGAGGTACACAATTGTCATCTCCTGGAAGCTAAGGGCTGCATATCTGGAAGTGACCTGTGGAGGGTCAACAACCACAAGGGGAGTCTCTGAAGACTCTCCATGGGTAGACATGCTTCTAGTGTGGTGTAAGTGATGCACCTACCTACACTATGGGTTTACCTACTGATCCCTTGCTAAGAGTTGTACTCAGGGTGTGCTAAGCCCTGTTGCACTACAACAGCTGGTTCAGTAGAACTCCGAGTATTCTAACTTAAGTTATATGTACCTGGGTACTTATGTGATCTTTCAATTGATATTCTTAGGATACGTGTGAGGTAAAACAGCAAGCTCAAATCCCAACCGCTGCACACCAATGTGAGAAGTTGGCCTGATATATAGTGCTCACTATTCTAGTGATCACTTTGTATCATACCAAACAACCCTTATTGATGATTGGTTGTAAGTCAACCTTATTAGACCAGCTATCCTAGTAGCGTGGACTAGAGCAGTCTTTTGGCTAAACTCTAGAGGGCGTGTTAAGCCAGCTGTATTACCATCACATATACCCCTTGAACACCAAGTGAAAGGACACCACACAAGTTGTTATGAAAATAAAGGATATGTATTTATAACAAGACTACCCTGAACTCTTTGAGTCAGGGAGCTAAGCACAATACAAAACTCTTACGAAAATACTGCAAGTTGCACAATTTACACAAATGCCCGAGGGGCACGAAAAACCATATACACAATAGGTGGAATGCGAAATACTAGCAGGTAAGTAACGAGATCCAGAGGCTTCAGGATCGCTAGGACTACACTACTGAACCCTAAGGTTAGGAGCAGGAGGCCTAGGGAGATCGGGTGCAGAGTGTGCACTCTCACGCGGGATGCGGGAAGAAGTCTATGGATGCTAGCGTTTCTAAAGTTACTGTTTCCGGACGAATCCGACTAGGTAGACTGAAAATGACAAAGGATCTGGACACTTGGATAGTGAACCTGTGCTGGAGTACCGAAATACTCAAATTACCTAGCCCAGGGGCCGCGGCTGCATAGGGTTCAAAAGACGTCGGGAATCCTCGTTGAAGTCTATGGAGCCTGAAAGAAGAAGTTGCTGGCAGGCGACCAGTGAAGAAGTTCGGTGTGATCCAAGGCTGGATCAGTGAAGGAGACGACCTGAAAGCAGAGGGGACTTAGTTCTTAATCACTAGCCAGTGATTATGTGGGCACCAGGAGGGCACCGGATGAAGTCACCTCGACCAGGTGAGTGTGCGACGCTGGACTCTGCAGTCACACGGGCTAGGAGGCGTTGTCGGCGTCCAGGCTGGAGGTGCGAGCTGTCCCATGAGGCTGTCGGGGATGCTGGACTCAGGATTTGAGCAACAAACCTTGGCAAAGGCAAGCCCACGCGGTGGAGTCAAGATGGCATCTGGAGTGGACCAGGAGGGTCCAGGGCACTTCTTGTTGGACAGGAAGCAAGGGCCAGTCTAGGGGACCTAGACCAGCGGTGAAAACGTTGTGGTACGTCGTCAAGAGGGTCACTAGCCAACGGGCAAGTGACCGGACAACGTGGCAAGCAGCAAGAAGCAGAAGGGCCGCACTCAGATCTCGTGGATGCTGGGAGGCTGGACTTCGGTGCTGGAGCTGCTTAGGGTTAGGGCTTCTCAAACCCCAATGCACTTACTCGAGGGTCTCTCGGGGGTCGTGCTGGTGAAGCGTCGTGCAGGTCTTGAAGATGGCCGGTCCCACGGGTCTCGTCACACCCACGAATCTCAGCTGGGCTGGATGATGTAGGTAGAGGTCAGAGATGGCAGGGAATCCGGGTCTCGTCGAGCTGGGCAGTCTTGATCCTGAGGATGGACGTGCAGCAAACCGCAAGAGCTTTGATGGTGCCTTCTGGTGAAGGGTGGCTACTCCTTAGCCACAAGGGAGAGTCTTCAGAGAAAGTCAAGAGTTCCTTTCGTGGAAAGTAGTTCAAGATTCAAGATTATCTAATTTGGGAAGGGGGCCTGCTCCTACCTTTTATCCTAAGAAAAGGGGCTGGCACGCGACTAGGTCCTGCCCTGTGGGTGGGACCAGGAGGGGGGGGGGTTACATCCCTCTCCTTTGTCCGGTCTCTCCCCAGCTCAGGGGCTGGGGTGCCCCAGGAACTGGTTTGAGCCGGCATATGCACAGTGAGCACCGGGGTGCCACTTGCAGTCACCTTCCTTTCAGCCCTGCCTACCTGGGATACACAAAATCCTGTCTGGGATGGTGCTAGCACCGCCCCTGACAGGAAACCCTTTGTCCAGGCCTCCGTTGCTGGAAGGACTCCCAGCAGCAGGAGGGCAGACTTGTGTCTCGGTGGCAGCATCCATTTTGTGGAGCTGAGGCTGTGTCTGACTTTAACCGGGGTTCACAGTTACATACATGTCGTGTCCCTCTAGAAGGGTGGAATGCTAACCCCTTCGCAAGAATTGGCGAGGGGTTAGTATTCCAATTCGTATGACACCTTACTCGACATGTTTTGATAATGCTATACCAAAGTTAGCATTTAACCGCGAGGATTATAATGCACTTAAGAGTATATGGTATAGAGTTATCATGGAACAGCTATTTGGACTTGGTTCCGCAAGCTGCAAACGGGCTCAGCTCATGCCAGAGCACCATCTCACATAATTCCAAGCACTCTGCCTTCAGGATTGATAAGGCCTGCCATAGGAGTGACTGATAGGAATATATGTGTCCATTTTAGGTTTAGATATAGGTATACTATATCTAAAGCAAAGGGTGATTACACCACCTTGCCCCAGCTGTCGTGCAGCCAGTTGTGTCTGTTTGGGTGGCCAGCCAGGGGTGGCATAATACATGCTTCAGCCCCTGGTAGGCCCTGGGTACACCTATGCCCTGGATACCTAAGGTATGCTGTACAGGGACTGATAAGGTGGCCCAGTACCAATTGGAAAAATGCACCTAAGGTACATGGTTGTAATTTAGAGAGAGAACAGCTAGGCTGTGGGTCTGATTAGCAGGCCCACAGCCAGGGAAAGTCGTAAATCAGTGAAGCAAAAAGCAAAAATCTGGGGTGGCCATGGGATTGCAGACCCCACTCTCCTACAGGGTGAACTCACGGGATATTTGTCATCTTACCATCAGTTGGCAGTCTTACCACCTTGAGTGAAGTGTGATGTTTTAGGGTTGATGAATGCTTATATGAATTAGATTGGTAGTATGAATGAAGTGATGTGTGGGACACTATTGATTATGGATGATGTCGATTTATGATATATTTGTGAATTTTTTAGTCTGTTTTGATATTATGAAAATACATTTTTTTATTTTTTGCTAATTTTGTCTGTGGTCATATGGCATAAAAAATATGTCTGGGTCAGCTTCAGCTAGCGATGTATAATCTTGGGACTCTGCTCTAGGGCCCATGGTATTTTGAAATCTAGGCAGTAGCTTTTTTCGCTTGGTCTGTAATACCTTAACATGAAGATTGCGTAATTAAGAATTTACACCAACCATCCCAACTGGACGATGTATTATGCATTCGACACATTAGCTCCATTAACTCTGCTCAGCAACCAGATGGATATTTATTCACACCTCCATAGGTTAAAAATAGCCCTGACGCAACATTATGCGAATACACTAATGATAACATGAACCTTAAACAGACTTATGCAGTACAATCCTGTGCAAGTCTTTACACTATATCAACCACTACCATTGCCATCCATCAGCGACAACCAATAACACTCTAGATGTGTTCCCCACAAGAGAACTATTTTTAATATCACTCTGTGTTAATTAGAGACATCAGATAACAGTATAGATGTATAACTACTATAATTGTCATTCTTACATGGAAGTCTTTCCTATGTTCAGCACACCGTCAATGCCAACCATTGCTGCCGACCATTACACACAGGACAATCCTTGCTCTATTTTTACCGAATGTCATATGTAAATAGGAGCTCAACACGGGCCTGCGTCACCTGGGACACCGTATGCAGAGCTAGAACAAGCAAGTGACTTGATCAAACAGGTGAACGGCCACGAGGAGCAAAGACCGATGCAGAGTGCACAAGTAAGACGTGACTAACCCATGTATTGTTTCCACAGAATGTGGTTTAGATTCGCTCCACGGCATCCCGAGGAGGCCAAGCACATAAAAAAAGAGGTAATGATTGTGTCAATTGTTACAAACGCATTATCTCGCTCGGGGCCACACTCGACGCATGATTTAATTAGCGCGTTGCCGTTTTTGATCTTTTACCTGTAAAACGAGCACATTAACAATGGTTCACAACACTCCTAGAACTCTCAGTAATTCAACACCAAAAACGATGGCTCTCCCCAAGGCTGCTTATGCAGAATCATGGAGAGATACGGCATCCGGATCCAAACTCAACTGAATCTAGCAATCTAACTCCTGAAGTCCTAGAGTTCGGTTACCTCAACCTCCCACCTGACTTTATGAACATTATTAAAGAAGCCAGACACCCTACTACTAGAGCTTGCTATGCAGCCAAATAGAAAAGATTTGTCATTTACTGCAATAACAATAGAATTGACCCGCTAGATGCTTCAATTCAGAACATTATTTGCTATTTGCTGCATCTACAAAGATGTAATCTAGCATACACATCCATACGATGACATCTTGCTGTCCTTGCCACCTATCTGCAAAACAGACATTTGTCATTGTTAGGGTACCCGCTATCAAAGCGTTTATGGAAGGCCTTAAAAGGATAATTCCTCCCAGAAGACAACCCTCTCCGGTGTGGAATTTAAACATTGTCCTTTAGAGGCTCATGGGTCCTCCATTTGAACCTCTACACAAATGCGAACTGCAGTTCCTTACATGGAAAGTAGCTTTCCTTGTCGCAATCACCTCTCTCAGAGTAAGTGATATCCAGCCTTTAACCCTACAAGAACCATTCTTACTAATACATCGCAATAAGGTAGTACTTAGAACAAATCCAAAATTCGTTCCCAAAGTAACCTCTGCTTTATTAAATTGACAGAACTATACCTTTTAGAAAGAAAAAACAACTGTTTGTAGATTTCTCTCCAGCTCATAAAGGAAACCCCATCTCCAAAGCTGGAATTGCCAGGTGGATAGTCAAATGCATTCAAATATGCTACCAGAAGGCAAAACGCACATTACCAATTCCCCCTAGAGCGCACTCAACATCATAGACCTGTTCACCACAGCAGAAAACACAAAATGACCACACTTCGCATCCAGGTTCACACCCCTGCTCCCCAAAGGCAATGCCTTATGAATGAACTGGTCCAGGATATTTGCCTACGCTTTTCCGCCTCCCCCACACGTTCCACTAGTACTTAGGAAGTTCAGGTAAACATCCCTCACACTAATTCTCATAGCTCCAACATGGGCACGTTAACCCTGGTTTATCACCCTGTTGGAGATGTCAGTGGTTCCACACCAAGAGCTGCATCTCACCTCCAGTCCCCTCACTCAGAGCCATGGAGAAATCAGGCATCCAAATCCCAAAGAACTTAACCTGGCTATCTGGCTCCTGAAGTCGTAGAGTTTGGTTATTTACACTTACCATGAAAACAGCAAGAGATGTCTGGTCACAGTGACAGATGTGTGCTGTTCTGAAACTAAAGACAAGAAGGGATCATGTAACAACAACATGAAATAACACTGGGCTGAGAAATTCCCATCAGCCCACCCTTATGGCGGAATATCATCACGTGGGATACGGATGGTAGATCCAAAACTCGCCCAACCCATCTAATGATGGTGCAGAGATGGATTTCCGAGATAAACCTCTAGCCACAGTGTATTTCAAATGATGCTGATGGTGTGCAGTGCTGTGAAAAAAAAGTGAGTGAGAATATATAAAATTGGCTACTAGGGCAAAAAAAATTGTTTAATAGAGATTGTCCTAGTGTCAAAATTAAAATGACGCCTAATAGTCTGAAAATATGACTATATAATGGCGCTGTGCAGTGAGGTCAACATGTTTCAGCTGTATGGAACAAACTGTCCAGCTTTCTTTAGGACCTAGTTCTAATAGCTACTACAAATGGTGCTAGTGAGATACACGTGAAAAATAATAATAATAATACTGTGCAATATTCATTCAATTTCTCCTACCAGGAACTTGGATCCCCAATGTGGACTGGTGGAATTGAATTACTTGTCCTTTCCTACAAGAGAGGAAAACAGTGCACAGAATATATAATAAAGTTGTATACAATGATCCCTAAGTGACAAAGAAAACCGTACAGACAACACATAAAATAGCGGAGAAGAATCTCAACGCTTCACAGAAGGCTACAGTCCTCCTGACTCTCGTGATATTATTCACAATGATGGTTTTTGGAATATCATACTCACCCAGCATTATGTGGGAAGTAAACTCACCTCGCCAGGCACCCGCTCGGGGAAAAATGAGGCCCCGCTCTGTTAAAAGGAAATTAAAAAATGAGAAACCACCGTCAAAATGATATTTGCAGTGTGCAGCTAACTTGCTCCATCATTTCCATGTAATATTAACGCACCCCAGTTGTTTATAAAAAGACACTCCCTCTCCAAACTACATGGCCAAGACTCAGCGTGCTGTAGACAGCGATTGAACAGGAAACCATATGGAAGAATTATTAAAATAATGTAATAGACTAGGCACAATTCTGGATGTGCAATATACTGGAAAAAACTCAGTACCAAATCCTATTAGCCAGAGATATACAAAGTTCGTGAGGGTTCCCAGTATACACAGCTTACTTGATATCGAGTGCTACACCTCGAAAATGTTACCAGGAATCATCAGGAGCCTACCTGACCGTCGGTACCTCTTCACCGGCGTCCGAGAGGGAGTGGAGGTACCGGAAGGTGCTTCAGCGCGCCTTTTTATACCTTGTTTAATTGAATAATCACCTCAATAAGCACACTCATTAGGTGGTAAAGTGCCGGCCGCTAACGCTTCCTGCGGTCGAGTAATAGTAGGACCGCTTATCAAGTGGCGCATGCGCCGTTTACCAATCTATCCGTGCATGCGCGGCAATATAGTGGGCTACTAGTAACACTTCTAAAGAGGACTGATTTCCTTTCTTGGTGCAGCACGTCACTGCCAGGGTGTACTAACTGTGATAGGTCAGTGACTGCATTTCTGAGGTGAATGCAGCAATATGGGACAGTGAGTGTCCACTTTATTTATTTTAAACATTTGCCAACCCGTTTGCAGCAATGCGGTGTGTGGGCTCAGGCATTTTTTGTTTGCTTTTTATAAAGAATGACTGATCTTTGCAGCGATCTGGTGCAACTGCAAGATTTGTGTGCCCTTTGGGGTGAGTTGTTCTGCCATAAGGGTGCACTCACTGAATAGTTCTCGAAAAAGGAGTGTCTGAATTTCTCAGTTCATTGAGGAAAAAAAGGCCCCTAATAATAATTTTTTTTTTAAAACAGAAGACCAGTTAGGTTTCTCCTGAGTGAGGCAATGTATGTTTTGCCAATTAGTTATGCTGTGTATGTATTCTCTAATGAGTTCTGGAAAAGGCCCGAGTAATCCTTTCGCTGAAATATAGCGAAGGCTCTCCGCCTCCTCCTGCCCCCTGCTCACCACATGACCTAGATGTCCACCTGGATTCCAGGTTGATGCATGTAACCTCTGAGGGGTGATGATGGCTCATGGCTGGCTAAGTTACATGGAGGATCGGGGTCCGAGATAGCCGCTCCTTGAGTCATCAATCAGAGCCTGCCTGGCCTAGAGCCTGAGGCCTGCCACCACCTCGCTCCAACCCTGCTCACAACAAACAAAACCACTACACTGCTGAACCGGGCCGGGGTCTAGCCCTGCTGCCCCTAGCCCCTTTAGGCCCTTTTTGCTCCCTTTTGCTTTTAATTCATTTCTCAGGCCAGGTCGCGACGCCCCCATACAGTGCCACCCAGCTCCCACCACCCACTGGTCGAAGTGGAGGAAAAAAAGTAGGGAAACTGTGGGCGGAGAATCAGAGGGCGGGAATAACCCGTGGATTGGGTCAGTGGACGGAGTCAGAGGTGTGGCAGAAAGAGCAAAATATCCCTGTTTTTAGTATTTGTTTCCCATTTCACTAACCGGTTACAGCTTATTACGTTATTTAATTTAACCAATGGATACACATGTTTATTTAAGGTTTAATATTCGTTATTGACATTAAAATATTTTCACAAAGTGGAATGTTTTCAATCATAGAATGTCCTAAATATCCTAAAAAGTGGAATCGCAAGCCTTTTGTCTCCCAGCCATGGAGTTTCTGTCATTAGCACTTCTCCCTTTTCCACAAGAGCAGTTCAAACATGAATGGCAAAATATCCTAGTTTGCAAATGTTTTCCACATAATTATGGCTCTGTCATATTTGCCAGATAATACATCATCTGCTGCATAATCTGACGATTTTAACTAATAAATTGTTTATACCTCAAACGTATCAAAAGTTACTAAGAAATGTGTCTTGTGCTGCTGTAAAGTGGAGGGTCCCATGAAAAGATTGACTGGTCACCTTTCTCACTGCTGCAGTTGTATGTTCCACTGGTACTAATAATTAAAAATCTTTGCAGAGGCTGTTCGCATGTGTAAAAATGTCAAAATAATAAAGTATCAGAAAATTTACAGCACCTCTTTTACCCGTGTAGGGTATCTGAGCGCTTTACATCACACATATTACACAGAGACAATCAATCATATGTGTGTAAATCACTGTATAGGAAATGTTACATAAGAAAAAGGACTACAAGGTGTAGAAGTCACATGACAACCATACTGGTAAGCAGCATAGCTTAATAGTGATTGGTCTGGAGAAACACAAACTCAATTTAAAATAATACCATGGTTGGGGTTCTCTTTAATAATCAGAATTGATTTCTACCCCAATGAACCCTTTTTTGTAACAGTAGGACAATAAAAGACGGGGGGGAAAAAATCACACTAATTTATACCTTGCAGTTTGCATGCAGCTCTTACAGGACAGTTAAGAGCTCACTGTTCTATGTTAGGATTTTAACTTAATAACAGCAAGTAACAATAGGGCCTCTCTCGCTAAAGCAGGAACCCACTGACCTATTTGATGAACAGAATGCAGAACAATGTCATGCATTCACCCCAGTACAGAGATCTGGGCCTAAATCCATGGTTTTTTGCTCACCATGCCATTGCGGTTTGAACCCAGCTATATGCAAATCAGTCTTGACCCTGCACCCAATGGGAACAGTCCAGCCCGAACTGCTAGGTCAGGTCCTCCCTGAACTGGAAACAAGCATTCTAGGACCAGTTTCATTTGTTGCAGTTACACTATTTACATTATGTGCACTTTGTGATCTGTATGGTACATGTTCTTAGCAGCAGGCACATTAACCCTTTTTCCATGAGTCAAAACGTCCACTAGACTAAACAACTTCTGTCTCTACTAAGAATATGAATCACTGGAGTTATAATGACATTTTTATTGTTGCTGAAAATTGTTGGATGCCAGGAAGGAGGCAGCAAGTGCTAGCTGAAAGAAACAGGTTAGTGTTAGATTCCTTACCTTAGAATATCCCCAGGCGTCAGACTGGATCTGGAAAGTTTTCGTCAGCAGTACCCCTGCGCGTCGGTAGGCATCATCTGCGGCTCCGCATCAGTCATCGGCGTCGTGATCGCTGGGATGACGTCGTCGGAGTACTTAGACGCCGCCCTCGCGCGCTGACGTAAATTCTTCTTTTTTCCGCGCCAGCAAGCGCAGATCCGGGAAGAACAGTACTCTAGTAATTTTTTTTACTAACTTTTTTGATCTATTTTGATCACTTTTCGAATCGACCTTCGACTCGCGGTGCCGCTAGGGATGCCTGCTTTTAAACCTTGCGCGGACTGTCACCGACTGATGTCGGTGACCGACCCCCACCGTCGGTCCCTTTATTGCCTCGGGCCGACCATGATGACAAGTCGTGCCCCAACTGCCGGGCCTTGACCTCGAAGGCTAGACTGGAGCAGTCCCATAGGCTGCTCTAGCTCCGGCAGTCGGCTCCTCGAGGTCCCGGTCGAGGAGGAAGTAGAGGGACCGGTCGCAGAGCCGCAGTCATCGCTGCTCAACGAGTCACCACCACTCGTCGGGCTCCAAGTCCTCAGGTAAGTTGAGTCATTCGAAAAAGAAGTCGAAGAGGCGTCATCGCTCTTCCGACTCCCCCCGACGCTCGGGCGACACCGCCAGTGCGGCTCCATCGGAGCCACAGGAGCCACGTCCAGCTCCATACCCGCCGGTCCCTGGTCTGCACGCAACGCCAGAGGAGATAAGTGCTTTTCTCATGGCCATGAGGTCGCACTTCCCTCCGTCAGAACCTGCCGAGGCACCTTCAGGCCCGCAGGTCCGACTAGGAACCCTAGCGGGCTGGCGCCGCCGAGTGCTTCGGCGCCGTCGTCGACTCCGGTCCCGACGCTGCAGGGCCCTGCAGGATCCAGGCCTGGATCCGGGTCGTCGCCAGTCAACCTCACGACTCCTCCACTGGCGCCGACCCCAAGGGTGTCGCTCCTGGCACTGTCCTCGGACGACGTCGACCCCAGTTTCAGTCCGGGTCCGGCGCCGGACGGGCGCCCCTCTGCGCTGTCTCCAACGTCGATGGGTGAGGCCTTCACCTACGACCCTGCTCCATCATTTTTGCCTGTTTATCAGGAGATGGATGACGAGGAGGACTGGGAGGGGTCTAAGGACCCTCTGGCAGAGCAGTGCCAGTGGAGCCAGGACTGGGCAGAAGAGCTGGGGACACTTCGCCCGACACTGGATTTGTCTCTCCTCCCTCCGTGGCTTCGGAGGAGGGGGCTGATTACAGCGTGGTGTTGAACAGGGCGGCCAAGGCCTTGGCTCTTGACCTCCCTGTTGCGGCCGTGAGGACTAACCTCCTCACTTAGGTGCTCAAACCGCAGGCAAGCTCTTCGGAGCCTCTACTGCCATTTAACGAAGCCCTCACCAACGTTCTGATGGGCACCTGGTCCAAGCCCTCCTCAGGCCTCCCTGTGGATCGGAACGTGGCCTGACGCCACCGCCCCGCTCTGGGCGACCCCTGCTTTCTGTCCACCCACCCCACCCCCGAGAGCCTGGTAATTCAGACCTCTACGTCCCAGACCGCATTCCCGACCGCTCCACCGGATCGGGAATCCAAAAGGTATGATCAGTTTGGGAAGAAACTGTTCTCCTCTCTGAGTTTGGGGCTGCGGTCTGTCAACATCGCTTGCCTTTTGGGCCATTTCACCCACTCTCTGCGGGATACGGTTGCCCAAGTGCTGCCGCAGTGTCCGTAGGAGGCCCGAACACGGCTCGCCCAAACCCTGGTGGAGAGGCCGGATGCAGCACGGTACTCGATCAGGTGTGGACTTGACACCACGGACTCGCCGGGTAGGGCGATTGCAACGACAGTGGCGGTTTGCCGTGACACCTGGCTGAGGTCTGCCAACTTTTCGGGGGATGTCTAAGCCACGCTCATGGACATGCCCTTCGATGGCCGTCGCCTCTTTGGCGACAAAGCGGATAGTGCGCTGGAGCGTTTTAAGGACTCCAGGGCTATGGCCAAGTCCTTGGGCCTAGGCCAACGCCAGCAAACTATTGCTTCTAGCCCCTTTCGTGGCCAAGGAAGGGGCGCCCCCACCCGTCCAGCAAGCCACAAGCCGCAGAACCAGCCTCAACGCGGTCGCGGACGTGGTTACTGCCTGGCGGTTCTGGGGGACACTGAAGAGGTCAGTCCACACCCGCTCCATCTGCCTCTAAGCCTTCCTAGTCCACCATTTCAGGCCCATTCAATGCCAGTGGGGGGCAGGGCTCGCCATCATCTCCTCCACTGGCGCACCATCACGTCGGACAGGTGGATGCTGCAAATCATCAGAAGGGGCTACTCCCTCCCCTTCGAGGTGACCCCGCCAGCCATGCCACCGCAGGACCACCGCATGTCGGGGGATCACTTGCAACTTCTGCAGGAGGAAGTTGTGGCCCTCTTGGCCAAGGGGGCCATCAAGCGCGTTCCTGGGCCAGAAGTAGGATGTGGTTGCTATTCCCACTACTTTCTGGTACCCAAGAAGGGTAAAGGAGGCCTACGCCCTATCTTGGACCTACGGAGCGTCAACGGCTTCCTCCGGAATGAGAAGTTCAAGATGCTGACTTTGGCTCAGGTCCTAGCTGCCCATGACCCGGGAGACTGGATGGTGGCGTTGGACTTGCAGGACGCATATTTTCACATCCTCGTCCTGCCGTCCCACCGGAGCTACCTGCGGTTCACGCTAGGCCATGAGCACTTTCAGTTTACCGTGCTCCCCTCCGGCCTTACCAGCGCCCCTCGGGTGTTCACGAAAGTGATGGCGGTGGTCTCAGCTCATCTGCGCAGATCAGGGGTTTCAGTCTTCCCCTATTTCGACGATTGGTTGTTGAAGGCGGGCTCGCCCCAGACAGTCGTCTCCCACCTCCAGACTACGGCCGACCTCCTGCAATCGCTGGGGTTCTCCATCAACTGCCGAAGTTACACCTGTGCCCCTCTCAGAAGGGGCGGTTCTGGACTGGGCGCAGTTTCGGCTTCATCCCCCCGAACAGCGGGTTCAGGATATTCAGGCACTGATTCCGATCTTTCAGCCTTTATCCCGAGTTTCGGTCAGGTTGACGCTGCGGCTCCTGGGACTGATGGCCTCTTGCATCCTTCTGGTGCATCACGCCAGGTGATGGATGCGGGCTCTGCAGTGGAACCTGAAGTTTGTGGGCACAGCATCAGGGCAACCTGTCTGACCACATCCTGATCTCAGAGGGCACTGCGAGTCAGTAGCAGTGGTGGCTCACGACCCGCGATTGGTCAGCAGATCCCTCTCCCTACCCCAACCGGAGCACGTAGTGGTGACAGATGCGTCCCTCCTGGGATGAGGGGGCCACATGGGAGAGGGGGAGATCAGAGGCCTCTGATATGGAGCCGGGACTCCACCGGAGACCAACCTTCTGGAGCTGCGGGCGATCTGACTTGCACTGAAGGCATTCCTTCCCTCTGTCAGGGGAAGTGTAGTGCAGGTGTTCACGGACAACACTACTGCCATGTGGTACTGCAACAAACAAGGCGGGTGGGGTCTTGGATCCTTTGTCAGGAGGCTCTTCGCCTCTGGCAATGGCTGGAACACCAGGGCGACACCCTGGTGGTTCAACACCTGGCAGGTTTTCTGAACGCCAGGGCGGACGAACTCAGCTGCCGGTGCACGATGGATCATGAATGGCGTCCGAAGAGAACGCACAATATCATCAGTTCTGCGCGTTGGAATTTCCAAGGCGGGACTCGCTCGGTGCCGCTTTTTGTCACGAGTGGAGCTGAGGTCTGTTGTACGCCTTTCCGCCTATACCACTTCTGCCCAGAGTGCTGAAGAAGATCAGGCGAGACCGGGCCCAAGTCATCCTCGTGGCTCGGGACTGGGCACGAAGATACTGGTATCCTGAGCTACTCAGCATGTCAGTCGATCCCCGATTCGTCTGCCTTTCCAGAAGGACCTTCTGTCGCAGCAGCAGGGCACGGTCCTCCACCCGAACCTGTCCAGTCTCCACCTACATGCGTGGAGATTGAGCAGTGGCAGTTGAGGCCATTTGACTTGCCTCCTGAAGTCTGTTCTCCTCTTTCTTCTTTCTCTTGCCCAGCAGGGCTCTGCTCTGGACACTATCAAGGGCTACCTCTCGGCCATTTCAGCCTTCTTAAGGCTTCCTGATCAGCCTTCTCTTTTCAAGTCCCCTGTTGTAAATAGATTCTTGAAAGGCATCACGCACGTTTCCTCCTGTTCCCTTCGTGATGCCTCAGTGGGACTTGAATCCTGTTCTAACGTATCTGATGTGCGCTCCCCTTGAGCCACTTCATAACTGTCCTCTTCGTCTTCTGACTCTTTAAGACTGCATTCCTGGTTGCCATCACCTCTGCCAGGAGAGTGAGTGAGCTCATATAGGTACAGGTTAGCCACTGCTTTGGGAGTATACAGCTGTATAGTCTATGCAAAGTTTGTACTACACCCATTTTTAACATGAACATTCAACTACTGCGCCCATTACTCCACGAGTTCTGCAGTAGTTGTCACAAAGGCCTATTTCAGACACACCCTGACGAAAGACCACCAAATTAGCAAAATGCTAAATACTCCAAAGTCTCTTTCCCCAGCGCACCACCCGATAGGTAATCCAAAAACCTGGACTATCATGGGAAAAAAATGTTTTCTTCCTCCAGCTTGTGACTGCGGTCGGTAAACATTGCATGTCTGTTGGGCTGTTACACCCATTCTGTGTGGGATACGGTAGTGTCGGTGCTGCCCCAGAGCCCGGAAGAGGCCAAGGCCGTGCTCTCCCATGTAGTTGCCGAGGGGAGAGACACAGCAAAGTTTACTATCTGCTGTGGGCTGGATACCTCACTAGGCAGGATGATTGCCACACCAGTAGCCTTTGAACGCTATGCCTGGTTGAGGTTGACTGTTTTTTTCAGGGGATGTAAAATCCACTCTTATGGACATGTCCTTTGATGGCCGTCACCTTTTCGGCGACAAGGCAGACTACGCGCTAGAGCAATTTTGGGACTCTCGAGCTACGGCCAGGTCCTTGGGCCTCTCCACCACCCGCCCCGCGCAGTCTGCCTTTCGCTCCTTTCGTGGCTACGGAAGGGGTGCCTGCCACGTCCCAGCCAGGGCCACAGGCCGGCACAAGCTGCTCAGCGTCTGTATGGCTGGGGACGTGGGAACCAGCGCCGTGGTTCTGGGGGCCACCGGGCGGGTCAGTCCACCACAGCCCCCTCTGCAGCAGCTTCCAAACCCTCCTAGTCTGACCTTTCAAGGCCACCAAACTCCAGTGGGCAATAGGATCGCCATCATCGCCCCCACTGGTGCACCATCATGTCGGACAGGTGCGTTTTGCAGATAGTCCGAAGAGGCTACTCTCTTCCCTTTGAGACTGTCCCTCTATTCATGCCACTTCAGTACCATCGCATGTCGGAGGATCATCTGGCCCTTCTGCAACAGAACGTTTCGGCACTCTAAGCCAAGGGAGCCATCAAGCACCTTCCTGTCCCAGAACTAGGTTGTGGTATTTATTCCCACAACTTTCTGGTGCCCAAGAAGGACAAAGGCCTGCGTCCTATCTTGGATCTCAGGAACGTCAACCGCTTTCTCCGGAAGGAGAAGTTCAAAATGTTGATGCTCACTCAGGTCCTGTCTGCCCTCGACCCTGGAGACTGGATGGTAGCGTTGGACTTGCAGGATGCTTACTTTCACATCCCTGTGCTGCCAGCCCACTGGTGCTACCTGCGATTCACGGTAGGCCACGAACATTTTCAGTTTATCGTGCTCCCTTCAGCCTGACCAGGGCCCCTCTGGTGTTCACGAAAGTGATGGCAGTGGTCGCAGTTCATCTGCACAGATCAGGGGTTCCAGTTTTCCCCCTATCTCGACCACTGGTTGTTGAAGGCTGGCTCGCCCTTGGCTGTTGTCTCCCACCTCCAGGCTTTGGCAGACCTCCTGCATTTGCTGGGGTATTCCATCTACGTGCGGAATCACACCTCATTCCCTGTCAGAAGCTCCTCTTCATGGGAGCGGTTCTGGACACAACGTCGTTTTTGGTCTATCCTCAGAACAGTGAGTCCAGAATATTCGGGCTATGATTCCGATCTTTCAGCCTCTATCCCGGGTTTCGGTCCATCAGTATACTGGGTCTGAAGGCCTCCTGCTGGTGAACCATGCTAGATGGCATATGCGGGCTTGCAGTGGGAATGAAGTTCCAGTGGGCCCAAAATCGGGAGAACCTGTCCAATTTTGTCCAGATCTTGGAGGGCACTGCACACCAGTTCCAGTGGTGGCTGACGAACTAGGATTGGAACGACGGCAGATCCCACTCCCTTCCTCTACCAGAGTTCACAGTGGTGACCGATGCATCACTTCTGGGATTGGGCGGCCACATGGGGAGGCGGAGGTCAGAGGCCTCTGATGTCCGGCGGAGTCCGGGCTCCATATCAACTTTCTGGAGCTTCGGGCGATTCGTCTTGCACTCGAAGAATTCCTTCCCTCTGGCAAGGAAGAGTAGTACAGGTGTTCATGGACAACACCACCGCCATGTGGTACTGCAACAAACCGGGTGCGGTGGGGTCCTGGACCCTGTCAGGAGGCCCTCTGCCTCTGGACATGGCTGGAACATTAGGGCATATCCCTGGTGGTTCAACACCTGGCAGGTTCCCTGAACGCCAGGGCGGACGAACTCAGCCGCAGGTGCATGATGGATCACAAATGGCGTCTTCACTCCGGAGGTGGTGCAAGGTCTCTTTCAGCAGTGGGGAGAGCCTTGGTTAGATCTATTTACCACCGAAGAGATCGTGCAATGTCCGCAGTTCTGCGCATTGGAATTTCCAAGGCGGCACTCGCTAGGCGCCGCTTTGCGTCGCGAGTGGAGTTGCGGTCTTCTATACGCCTTTCCGCCTATACCACTTCTGCCCAGAGTGCTGAAGAAGATCAAGCGCGACCAAGTCATTCTTGTGGCTCTGGATTGGGTACGAAGAGTCTGGCATCCTGAGCTGCTCAACATGGCCATTGATCCTACGATCCGACTGCCTCTTCGGGAGGATCTTCTGTAGCAGCAGCAGGGGACGGTCATCCACCCGAACCTGTCCAGTCTCCACCTCCTTGCGTGGAGATTGAGCGGCGGCAATTGACGTCGTTTGACCTGCCTCCCAAAGTCTGCGATGTTATCTTGGCAGCCAAACGTCCCTCCACTAAGACGGTATACGCCTGCAGATGGAATTAATGTGTGGCGTGGTGCACAGCAAATTCCGTGGATCCCCTTTCTGCCCCTCTTTTTAAGGTTCTCTTGTACCTCCTTTCATTGGCCCAGCAGGGCTCCGCTCTGGGCACTCTAAAGGGCTACCTCTCCGCCATTTCAGCCTTCCTTAGGCTTCCTGATCAGCCTTCTCTTTTCAAGTCCCCTGTTGTAAATAGATTCCTTAAGGGCATTACTCTTCTTTTTCCTCCTGTTCCCTTCGTAATGTCCTAGTGGGACTTGAACTTGGTCCTTGCATATCTTATGTGCGCTCCCTTTGAGCCGCTACATAACTGTCCTCTCAGACTTCTCTCTTTGAAAACTGCCTTTCTTGGGGCCATCACCTCGCCACGCAGTGAGTGAGCTGCAAGCTCTTTCTTCCAAGCCTACTTTTCTGGCTGTGTCCGGACAAGGTCGTCCTTAGAACTAGACCTTCCTTTCTTCCCAAGGTGGTTACTTCTTTCCACATTGGCCAAACCATCACTTTGCTCACCTTCTTTCCACCTCCGCATCCTTTGGAAAGGGGAAGAGAGGCTTCATTGTCTGGATCCAAAACGTGCGCTTTCCTCCTACTTGGATCGCACCAAACAATTCCGGGTGGAGGACCAGCTCTTTGTTGGTTACGTGGGCGCTAAGAAAGGTCGGGACGTGCACAAATGGACCAACTCCAGGTGGGTCGTTCTGTGCACCAAAGCCTGCTACTCTTTGGCAAAGAAGGAGACTCCAGTGGGGCTGGATGCCCATTCCACCAGTGCGACGGCAGCTACTACTGCTTTGGGACAAGGAGTCCCCCTAAATGACATCTGTCAGGCAGCTACGTGGGCCTCGCTGTACACGTTCACCAAACACTACTGCCTGGTCAGCCAAGTCCGGAGAGACGGCTTCTTTGGCTATTCTGTTCTCCAGGACTTTCTGGTGTAAACTTAGTTCGCAGACCCATCTCCGGGTTGGTATTGCTGGGGTATTTATTCTAAGGTAAGGAATCTACAACTGTTTCTTTCAGATGAACAAGTGACTTGCCTCCGGTAACAACATATCTGTAAGAAACATAGGTTGGTTATAGATTCCTTACCGCCCCACCCATCCTCCCTGTTCTGCGAAATGACTTCTAGGATTAAGGATTTCCTTTCAGGGCCCTAGTTTTGTGCACCAGTGGTCAGTGTCTTGCATGGCTCTGTGCTTCTGGCGTGGAAAGTCATGTACAGAACTGGCACGCAGGGGTACTGCTGACGAAAAAACGTTCTGGATCCAGTCTGACGCCTGGAGGTAATTCTAAGGTAAGGAATCTATAACTAACCTATGTTTCTAACCGATATATCATTACCAAAGGTAAGTAACTTGTTCTTTAATTTACATGTGGACTTGCACTTAAGTGGAGGGACGTTTAGCGGGTGAAAGCTAAAATTAAGCCCCCAACCCCGCATAAAATGGGACCATCATCCCCAAATCAGGAATGTGCAAGATTATAATTTTTTTTTTTTACGATACACATCCGTGGTAGGCAAACGTATAAATCAGCGTTTGTGAACACTATGGGAAGCCAGCACGAGAATATGTATGCCAAGAAAGTGACATCACTGCTAATGACTTTGCTTGGGTGCACATGAGACATGACAATCTGCAGTGGCAAAGGTGGAAAAGCTGCTTGGGCAGACTACTTACCGTAAGCGCTCCAGGCCCTGTTAATACATCCCACCCAGGGGTTTTTTAGTCCACCATTTAGCAACACGTCCATCTCTCTCTCACATGGCGGCACCTAACAATGAGGTCAAGGCACGCGGCCAGACGGGGTGACATTACACCCTTAGCATTGAGACGATGCTGGGAAGCCTGCGCCCATACCACGAAGAGCCAGCGCTTCAGAGGCCAATGCTTGAACAAAATATGGCATTGTTTGTATTACTGAATAACCAGCCTGCGCAGTACAAGTGGTAATAATGCCAACAAACATAGTGATTCTCCCTGGCAAATGGCGCCCACACACAAATGTTCCCTCTAATTTTTTTCCCCTGTGTGCGGCAGTGTAAGGTCTCTGTGCACTGCAACCAAGACTATGTGCGCCAATACCCAGACCGCACGTGGGGGTGCGTGCAGCGCCAAATATCATTCCAAACTTTTGCTTAAAGAAGTGAACAGAGTGCATTTCCACACATGCAGCGCCACATGAATCGTCTTAAAGCAGCTTTTCAAATTAGATACATATTCCATAACAGGAATTGGTTACACATTTGCACTTTCCTTACATTTAAATTATGAAATTTAAAATTCGGACCAGATTTGCCTACATTTTCTTTCAACAGCAATAGTTCTATATACTTTTAGTAGCAGATCTCAGTGAACTACTGTTGACAGAATGTCGAGAATGTGAACATTTGGCTTCTAGTGCCCTATGGACCACAGTTCCCAGAATCCCGAGTCCAAAAATATTCCGCCTCCAGTGTCAAAGAGCTAATAAATTCACAGGCTCAGAGATTGCCTTTGGTACAATTAACATCCTTTTTGTGCTATGGCAGCTGGTCTAAACAATGCAATGCACCCCCATCTTGGAAAAAAACCTACAGAAAGGTGTGTTTTATAAAGAAACAACCTGCTGCTTGCTTGCTTGTTAGTAAGTGAAAACCTCTCTGATGGGGAACTGGGGCTGGTATCACAGAATGTTCTTCTAAATCTCGCTCCAGAGTTGTGTTTGGTTACTTAAGCATTGCGATTGACATCTTTCCTCTCGCTCTCTCTCTTTGAACCACCACGGACTGCCTGATTTTCTCTCGTAGAAGCCAGTGTGTCTGTCCTTTTACCCTCTCCTTGCCAGTTTATCTGCAGAAGACTGGATCCTAGGTTGACCAAAAACATTTGACTAAATGCAACTATTATTAGTCTGTCTTGGGGAATAGCTATTGGCTATAAGTTAACTAAATATTCCCAATTAACTGCATGCCTATTAAACCATGTTTAGCTGAGTGAGCACAAGCACTTTAGCACTGGTTAGCAGTGGCAAACTGCAGAGTCCTAAGGCCAACAAAAGCAAAAATCCAGTACAAATTGAGGGTAAGTAGACAAAACATTGTGGGGAAGACCAACCTAAGGTGGACAGGTGTAAAATGCAGTAATTCACAAATCCTTGGCAAAATCCCCCAGTTTGTAGAATTGTATCAATTTTTCCATTGACAATAGTAATGATCAACCCTGTTCCTATCACGTTTTATGAAATCTATATTTGATGTTTTGTAACAACATTTTCATTGAAAAATATTTCATCAACTGGGAGGATGAGGGAGCCTGCTGCTGTACCCAGACACTCAGTGTCCCATATTGCCTTGCTGCACAGATGAAAGGAGGAGGGGCCACATCTGATTCCCCATGCTGCACGCTTTCTAGGTCTCTTCCTCCTCCTGCAGCACGGGACATGCACGGGCCACACTAGTGCAAAGGGCTGGCCTGCCGGGCAAGACCACCCCACTTGGCTCTATTATCAGACATCTACTGTTGTTCTTGGTAAGAGTGTTTAGTATCCTTTGGGTTTAGTTCTATGATCGCATATGTCTGATGGCCCGTCTGACAAGAGGTTCATGCATCCTCTGAATCGGAGAGATTGCTGTGTGCTTCTGGGTGAGCGTGGGCCAGTGATCTGTTGTTGTGCGGTAACCCTCGACCCAGACCCTTTTCCTCATGGCTTTTTATCAGACTAATCCTTGTTCTTCAGACTGTTGGTTTGGACAAGAGCTATTGTAAGGTGTACTCCAGACACTTGGATCTTTGCAGTTGGTCCCCTATTTAATTGAAGTGAAATGAACCAGGGTGTTGCTGTATGGCTGTGGATTTTTTCACTTGCATCACTTGGGGGGGGGTACAGTAACAATTGTGCCGGAAGGTGCCAACGCTGAGGATGGGATTGAAGTTATCCCTAACATCATGCCCACAGCACTGTGGTCAACCTGTGGCACAGGCCATTGGTACCATTTCTATCATTTGAGGGGGACTCTGGGCCCCAGTGACACTTGCGTTATGAGGCGCCAATACTGACGAGGGGATGGTGTTCTCCCTTACAATGTGTTTACAGCACCACCAATTTGTGGTGCCAAAAGTGGCCTAATGAATTTTAAACTCTGTGTGTGGCCATTAATCACTAAATTGCTATGCAAATTAACCAGAGTGCCTTTTGAGTCCATTGATTTTAAACTAGCCCTCTTTTGCAAAACTGCTTAAGACTTCATTCCAAAAGGGGCACATCATATTACGTGAAAGAGTAATTTCTAATAATATTCCACTTAGGCGTATTTTGAGTGTTTCAAGTTGACCCACTTGCAGTATGCCCAGTCGAAATCTCAGTGCCTCGCAGCTGTGCACTGCTAAGAAAAGAAAACAAGCATTGGCATAGTCAATAGGTCTCGCATTTGGGGCCTTATACGTATTTCGGTATACAGCACAATATCCTTGGTGCAACAACATCAACTGTTGCATGGCTAAACACTTATAAGGTCCCAAAGGCGAGACAGACCTATTGGCTATGCCAATGCTTGTGCTATTTGCTCTTGACTAAACTGAGCAGAGACGTTTTAAGGCATGGGCAAAGAGGGCCCGGCCCAGGGTCCCAGGCTTTCAGGGGTCACCCAGATTGAGCATGCTCTGTTAAGTAGAGATTCTTGCCTCAGTGACCTTAAATAACTCTAAAACATTGTTTTAAATATCTTTCCCCTTTAATTTACGTTAGTGTGGGTGGTGTAGTCTATTACAGGCATTTTGCAGAGTAATGCTTCTGTTTTTTAGCACCATGCAACATCCATTAAAAAATACTTTGGATTAAAACAGGACCTCACAAATGTTATTTGCAATTAATATTAGTTAGCTTCTACTGTTTTATAATATTAAAACTGCACACCACTATCCCTGAATGTTAGATGGAACACATTTAGAATTTGCACTAGTGTGCCTGTGCACTAACAGTGACCAGGCCAAAGAGGAAATGTAAGAGCTGAAATTGGATCAGAAATTCAAAGCTATTCTGAACAGGGGCCAAGAAAATACGCTTAGACCAGCCTCCGCACCCTCCCCCCTCCCGAAATCCTGAAGATGTCCCTGACTGTGCAAAAAACGCCAATTCTTACATTCATTTCTTTTGAAGTGTCCCCGCAATTATTACATTTATCTCTTTTAAAGAAAAAAGTTATCAAGTTTAATTATTGCTGTTATTAACAATTTAAGTACCAAGAACGGTATACTAATGTCACTTGTATGGCGAAGAGATGGGGTAGAGTTTTTTTGGCCTTAGGCGCTAGTTTCAACATTTTTTCCTTGCCTGGTGAGAAAGTGTCTCTTTAAATGCCTCACGGTGTGAGCCTGTGCTCACGGGACGCAGCTTTAAGTGTTTATACAACCTATTCCATTCACATAGCTGCCAAGCGTGAGCTGCTCATTCAGGGAAATTATCAGCCCCATTAAGGGCCCCGTTTTAGCAGGGTAACACCTGGAAAAGAGCTGTCCTCGCCGCTGCATTACAAAGGGAAGGGATTCCTGTCTGCAAAGAAGGCCGGGCGAGGAAGGGCGTGGATGTGAGCCAGTCCCATAGTTAGGAAGTTCTCAATTACCACACCAGAGACCAGATCATTTTATGTTCGTGACGTTTGACAGTGTGAAATGTAAGATGCTGTGAAAAAGATGAAGGTGTTTTTGTTCACCTGAAAAGGGAAAAGTTTGTAACAATTTACGCATATTAAGGATGTCACTTACCATAATGCAGGCTTGGAAAATGCCCCCTTGTTAAAAGTATAAGGCAGTCGTAATCTCCGGAAAGTCGGCTGCTCGCACTCTTGGGTCCCCTCTGTGTCACTGCACCTGTCGCACAGTGGCTACGCACCTGAATATATTGTTGCTGCTTGATATTAATAAAGCGAATGCACTGTAAGTAGTATGACACGGGTAATGTTTTTATAATTTGAAAGACAAACTAATATAAAATGGAATGCACACTTGGCTATGAATGAATGAGAATTCACAATTAAAAATCCTCTGCCTTGGCCATGGGGCGTTCCTCACCGATCGAACCTTTTTTAAACGTGTGCCACTATACTGCAGATGATCTGCAAGCCCATAAAGACAAGCTGAGAAGGCGGGGCAGGTCGGATATTTTGGCATCCTTCTTCTTTCTCTCTATCTTGAATAATGCAGAGTGGGGGCCGGGCTGGCGCCTGAGTGCCCTTACCTGCAATTAAGTGCGGTCAGGTCTCTGCTGCCAATGGTCTGGGCTCCCGCAGGACTGCTCCACTCCGGTCTATTGTCTGTCGCTTCAACGCCTGCGGTGCTGATTGTAGGCCTTTGAATTAGTATTCATGTTAAATGCAGCGCACGTGTGCGCTGCAATTAACAAGAATACGGTCTCGCAGGATCAGATGTTGTGTGCGCGCTAAATATGGCACACTGCGCGCTTGGTTTGACTTCCGTGAGCGCGCGCCCTGGCGCGCGGCTTATTGGGAACAGTGCTCAGATCCCATCCCGATCTATAGAGGCACCAGACAGGGCTGTCCACTCTCACCACTATTATTTGCAATAACTTTAGAGCTGCTTGCCTGTATAATTCGACAACACCAAAGAGCAGCAGCGCTGCAATTTGCCCACCATCCTGTGATCATCTCACTGTATGCAGACAATCTGCTCCTGTTTGTGAGGGAGCCACAGACGTTCCTGTCTCCGATACTGCGAGAATACATTTGCTTCGGTCGATTCTCCGGACTTAACATCAACTGGTCTAAGTCAATGATCATCCCGCTTATCAAGTTCACCTCTCCCCATCCACTGGAATTTCCGCTGGAGTGTTCCACAGAGCCTGTAAAGTATCTTGGTGTATTGGTCCATCGAGACCCGGAAACTGTGTTTTGCGCAAATTACAGTGTTGCCTGCACAAAACTAGAATAACAAATTGACCGATGGATAAGACTGCCACTATCGCTGGCTGACCGCATTGCACTTCTAAAAATGGTTCTACTGCCCAAATTTCTCTACCTGGGGGCGTGGCTAGCCAACATGGCCGGTCAGACGTGATCGCGATCGGCTCCATCCCAGGCCCGAGTCTTGAACAGCCTATGGCGACTATATACTTGCCCCAACCGCTCCTGAACGGGGGTGACCCTGCCGAATGCACGAGGGCTTGCCCAGAGCCTCCTGAACCCCTCCGACGAGACGATGTCTTACAACTGAGGCTATGTGAGGAAACGGAGCGAAAATGGCGCCTAATACAGTGGAGTATCCCGCAACAGTCACCTTGCCGGCATAGCTAAGGTACACGCCCGCATTGGCGCACACCGCCTTGCACCTGTTATTTCCACTCGGACGGCCGGCAAACCACTGGGATAACCCTACCTGCAATCAGAATCCCGGCAAAGTCGGGTGATGCCCGCAAACACGGAGCAGCGTTGTTCGGCAATGGCCGAAACCCCTACCTTACACAAGACGGCGATCGCGAGGAGGAAAAGAGCCGACATACTGTCCCCCTGCCAATGCACAATTGAATACAGCACGTGGTCCTGAGCGTCTATGCAGCCCCGAACGGAGGTGTCATTATATGGCATTCAGACTTGCCGGCAGCCACGAGATGAGCACCAATGAGCGCACTTGTTGTGGAGGGCTGAGAACACCTGGGCCCGCAAGCCCGTTGATTGACTAGTGCCATAGTAGTGACGGGGGCTGCTGGGACACACTACAAAGACTATGTGCATCACTAGGCAGACTATTGCCTGATCCTAAGATGGCCGCTGCACAGGACATCCCACAGGGAAAGTGAGAACAGTACAGCACCTACAAGAAGAGCCCTGCAAAGGGTTACAGAGGCTAGATGAGAGACCCAGGGTCGCCCCATTAAGCTTCATGCTCTATACGTCTTAGGAAGAAGAAAGCAACGCCCCATGTTCGGGGAACCCCCTAGCATTTGAGATTGGATCACGAGGACCCCATACCATTGCAATACTATAGGGGACCCACACGCCCCTTCAAAGAGAGCATCTTTGTCCCACTGGACACGGGAGGCGGCCAGAGGCTGACCGGACGGAGCTCCCCCTATGCCACCCAGAAGAGCCACAAACAACAAGGTCTTGCAGTTCTTCGTGGTTACAGGCACTAGGAAGTCTGGAGAGGGGGCGACGCAACAATCACCGATAATGGCACTTACGAGAGACGACCTCATGGCTTCCCTCCGAGAATTCCGACAAGACCTCCGTGCAGACATTAAAGCTGATATGGAAGCCTCATTCGAATCATTTCGCACAGAGATGAGAGAGAAAATGGTAGCCAAGCAAACGGACGTAGACTCGGTGGGCACATGGACTCTTGACCTTGAAGCAAAATACCAAGAGGTGACTGACCGCCTCAAGCCCTTGGAGGAAGGTGCAGCTGACCTGTGCAACCAACTCCGGGCAGCCCCACTTAAGTGTGAAGGTCTGGAGAATCGCTCCAGACGCGATAACATCCGCATCCGAGAACTGCGAGGGCCCAGACCTAGAGGCATTCATGGTCGGACTCTTTTCCTCCGTTCTGGGGAAGGGGGACTGTAGGTCAGCCTGGAGAGAGTCCACAGAGTGGGGCCGTGACTCCCGGGTGAGACCAGAAAACCACGTGACATCCTGGCAAAGTTCAGCTCTTTTAAGATGAAGTAAAAGGTTCTGCAAAAGGCGAGGCTTTTGGACAAGATCTCTTTTTAAAATTTCAACTGCACGCTCTACCAAGATGAGGCCCAGGCCACGCCTATGAGACAATTCAACAAAAAGACCAGTTCCTGATATGCCTATTATATTTTTTCTTAAAAAATGTACATCATATCAAATTCGTTAGATTATTTTATCTCCCATCATTTAAGTGATAATCGCGGTAGAGAGTACACTTTTTATAGGCAAATTAAAAAAAAAACACACCAACATCTCACAATAACAATCAACAGACCATGACAGTAATTTTACTTGTGCCTAAAAAATATGTGAAAAAGCGAGATGACCCCTCACAGGCGCACCACCATCGGGATATCTGGTTGGTACTTGTAGGAGAGTAGGGTCTGCAATCCTATGATCACCCAGATTTTTTGCTTTTTGCTTCACTGGTTTACGACTTTCCCTGGCTGTGGGCTTGCTAATCAGACCCACAGCCTAGCTGTTCTCTCTACTCCAAATTGTACCCAGGTACTGAATTGGCGCTGGGCCCTCTCTTGTGTCCCTGTAACCAGGGCAGAGGTGTACCCAGGAGTCTCCCAGGGGCTGCAGCATGTATTATGCCACCCCTGAGTTGACTAACTAAACCAGACACAACTGGCTGCTTGACAGCTGGGGCAAGGTGGTGTAATCACCCTTTGCTTTAGATATAGTATTCCTATATCTAAACCTAAAATGGACACATATATTCCTATCAGTCACTCCTATGGCAGGCCTTAACAATCCTGAAGGCAGAGTGCGTGGAATAATGTGAAATGGTGCTCTGGCATGAGCTGAGCCCGTTTGCAGCTTGCGGAACCAAGTCCTAATAGCTGTTCCATGATAACGCTATACCATATACTCTTAAGTGCATTATGTACCTCGCGGTCATATGCTAACTTTGGTATAACATTATCAAAACATGTCGAGTAAGGTGTCATACGAATTGGAATACTAACCCCTCGCCAATTCTGGCGACGGGGTTAGCATTCCACCCTTCTAGAGGGACACGACATGTTGGTAACCTGTAACCCCGGTTAAAGTCAGACATATCCTCAGCTCCACAAAATGGATGCTGCCACCGAGACACAAGTCTGCCCTCCTGCTGCTGGGAGTCCTCCCAGCACAGGAGGCAAGGACAAAGGGTTTCCTGCCAGGGGCGGTGCCAGCACCGTCCCAGACAGGATTTTGTGTATCCTAGGTAGGCAGGGCTTTAGAGGAAGGTGACTGCAAGTGGCACCCCGGTGCTCACTGTGCATAGGCCGGCTTGAACCAGTTCCAGGGGCACTCCAGCCCCTGATCTGGGGAAAGCCCGCCAAAGGAGAGGGGTGTAACCACCCCCCTCCTAGTCCCACCCATAGGGCAGGACTTAGTCGCGTGCCAGCCCCCTTTTGCAGGATAAAGGTAGGAGCAGGCCCCCTTCCAAATCAGATCATCTTTGAATCCTGAACCAACTTTCCACGAAAGGAACTCAAGACTCTTCTCAAGATTTCTCCCTTGTGGCTAAGGAGTAGTCACCCTGCAGCAGCAGGCACCAACTAAGTATCTTGCGGTTTGCTGAAACGTCCTTCCTCCGGAACCAGACTGACCAGCACGACGAGACCCGGACTCCCTGCCCTCTCTGACCTCAACCTGCCTCTACAGCACAGCTGAGAACCGTGGGTGCGACGAGACCAGCGGACCCGGCGACCATCAGAACCAGCACGACACTGACCCAGCACGACTGCAGCAGCAGGCACCATCCAAGCATCGCGGTCTGCTGTAAGTCTCTCCTCCGGATCAAGACTGCCCAGCTCGACGAGAACCGGCTTCCCTGGCACCTCTGACCTCTACCTGCATCATCAGCCCAGCTGTGACCCGTGGGTGTGACGAGACCTCGAGGGACCGGCCATCTTCCAAGACTGCACGACGCTTGCCCAGCACGACTCCCGAGTGATCCTCGACCGAGTGCTTTGGGGTAAGAGAAGCCCCAACCCTGAGCAGCTCCAGCACCGAAGTTCAGCCCCCTTGCATCCACGAGATCTGCGTGGGGCCCTTCTGCTCTTTGCTGCTCACCGCGTTGTCCAGGTCGCTTGCCCGTTGGCTAGTGGCCCTCTGACGACGAATTTCGACAACAACCACCGCTGGCCTGGTTGCTCCAGACTGGCCCTTGCTCCCCTCCAACAGAGGAGCACCCTGGACCCTCCTGGTCCACTCCAGACGCCATTTTAAGTCCACCGCGTGGGCTTGCATTTGCCAAGACTTGTTGCCCCAATCCTGGGTCCAGCGACGTCGACAGCAGATACCTTCGTGGGACAGCTCGCATCTCCATCCTGGTCGCCGACAACGCCTCCTGGTCCGAGAGACTGCAGAGCCCCCCTCACCTGGTTGAGGTGACTTCGTCCGGTGCCACTCTGGTGCCCACCTAATCACTGGCTAGTGATTCAGAACTTGGTCCCCTCTGCTTACAGGTCTCCTTCTTCATCGATCCAGGCTTGGATCACCACAAACTTCTTCACTGGTCGCCTGTCAGCAACTTCTTTCTTCAGGCTCCTGGTTCATCAACGAAGAAACCCGACGACACTTGAACCCTATGCAGCCGCAGCCCCTGGGCTAGGTAAACTGAGTACTCCGGTGCTCCAGCGTAGTCCAGCTCTCTAAGTGTCTAGATCCACTTTCGTTTTTGACCTACCTAGTCGGGTTCGCCCGAAAACACTAACTTTGCTTTTACTAGCCTCCATAGACTTTTTCCCGCCTTACGCGTGAGAGTTCCCACTCTGCACACGACGTCCCTAGGCCTCCTGCTTGTAATCTAAAGGTTCAGTAGTCCAGTCCTAGCGATCCTAAAGCCTATGAGAATAGTTACTTACCTGCTAGTAATTCGCATTCCACTTGTATAGTATATGGTTTTTCGTGCCCCTCGGGCATTTGTGTAAATTGTGCGACTTTAAGTATTTCTTTAAGAGTTTTGTTGTGTGCTTAGCTCCCTGTCTCATAAAGAGCCAGGGTAGTCTTGTTATAAATAAATATACTTTATTTTTCATAACAACTTGTGTGGTGTCCTTTCACTTGGTGTTCAAGGGGTACTTGTGATGGTAAAACAGCTGGCTTAACACGCCCTCTAGAGTTTAGCCTAAAGACTGCACGTGTCCATGCTACTAGGATAGCTGGTCTATCAGGTTGACTTACAACCAAACACCAATAAGGGTTGTTTGGACTGATACAAAGTGTTCACTAGAATAGTGAACATTATATATCAGGCCAACTTCTCACAGTACTCACCAGAAATGCCATGGTATCATCATCGGCAGTCATCAAGCTTTGAAAAGAAAGGTGTCCAAACACAAAAGTAAAGTGGGTGCAAGTGCAGTGAAAGAAAAGAGAAGAAAAACCAAGAAAAAGGTATTTTATAAAGTTAGGGATGCACGTAACTGGTCATTTTATTCTTTAAACTTAGTGCAGCCTAACTGGTTAAAAGGGGAAGAGGAATAGGTTGCTACTCATACAGCCCAGACCCTCAAGCCAACATGTTTCATTGCCTTTCACCTTTTGAGGCAATTTCATCAGGGCGTATATTCTCTTGCCACTGCATCAATGCCGGACACAACGTTTGCACGAGACTGTCAAAAAAGAGGAAAACAGACATAGAAACGGCTTCATCATATGCTCGTCTATCTATTACATCCATATACATCTTATGTTGACACCACGGACCACACTCAGCAATTCATATTTACCCCTGCTAGGCCAAGGTGACTCCTACCGGCTGCAAGGGTCGATTAAAACCGAGAAACGGCCCCTCCTTTGAACCGTCCTCCGTGTCCCTTCAATTTCTGTATCTTAAAGAAAAACCACCGGATAGGGTCAGTTTCTCTCGAAAGACCTTTTTTTCCCCCAATTTTTCAAATATCAAAGGTCCTGCTCGAAACAGGATACCACTACTCCTGTCATAGGTGTTTAACAAGACCCCCCTCTCTCCATCTCCTTACCGATAGGGTACACGAGCCACGTCTTGGCTCAACCGGTAGCCGGTATTCGGCACAGACTTCCTTATTTACAGACCGCAAAGAAGGGGAAAACGCGACTGCAGCACTTGCTATCGCGCGATTTCGACCCCGATCTGCCGCCATCTTGGAACGGGATAGTTTACACACTACTCTATACATATTCATGTATTCTTGTTTTAAATTTTCAATATCCTTATTACACACCATTTAACGGGTATTCGCAGGTAATACATGTATTCATATCTTTATGCCTACCCTTATACTCGTGTTCACTGACTCTCAATATGGCAAATAACAAGCATTATTATGGCTCACAATTATCGCCGTGTTGGGGCAGATTAAGTCAAACGTTACTCTAAAAATTATTATTCATATGGTTTACAGGTGTATTTCGCATTTTGTACTTCCCAACACCCTCAGAGAACGTGCATACCGCATCCATTTGTTATTTATCGAACGAGCCTGTGTTTCACAATTATCTCCTTCCGATACCCATTATTAATCTTGTTATGTAACGCGTATCTTCATGCGTTTAGATCTGCACTTACACTCTTTTTTTCTTTTCTTTCTCTTTTACTCGTCACTTTGAGACTGACAAGGTACATAGCCAGAGGCCGTTTTAGACTCATCACATCAATTAAAACCAAATCATTGGAAAAGCAGCCATCGGGCAGCCAACAGAGTTTCAGGGAATAGTGGGAGGCAGATTTTGGCATTAAAAGGCAGCACCCACAATGTCCCTCACCAATACCAAGTTATATATCCAAAAGGAGACTCACAAGCACAGATACCAGTATTATTCATATGGTTTACAGGTGTATTTCGCATTTTGTACTTCACAACACCCTCAGAGAACGTGCATACCGCATCCATTTGTTATTTATCGAACGAGCCTGTGTTTCACAATTATCTCCTTCCGATACCCATTATTAATCTTGGCAGGGTATTTTCTTTCTTGTAGCTTGCCACTAAGATCATTTGCCTGATCCAGGTAAACTTCTGTGGATGGACAGTTTCTGCGGTATCTCAGAAACTGACCCACCGGCAGGTTGTCCCTTAATGCTCTCGGGTGGTATGATTCATACAATAACAGGGAGTTCCTGTCTGTGGGTTTCTGATGCACTCTAGTGGACAACCGTCCATCAGTTGCCTCGATATCAAGATCCAGATACACCGCTGATATACAGCTGTAAGTCCAGGTGAAACGCAGACTGGGATCTTGTTTATTTAACCAATCAAGATACGCAGGGAGGGTGGACTCCTCACCTGTCCAGACACAGAGCACGTCGTCTATATATCTCTTCCAGAGGTGGATGTTCCTCTGGAAGGGGTTGGTGGAAGGGTAGACGACGTGCTCTTCGAATTGGCCCACATAAATACACGCCAAACTCAATCCAATGGTAGCCCCCATAGAGGTGCCCGTGGTTTGTAGGAACAAATTATCCTTGTAACTAAAGAAATGTCTAGTCAAGGCCAACTCCACACACTGGAGAACGAAGGTTTGGGATACATCATAGAACCACTCCTGCTCCCCAAGGGCGCGCGCTGCTGCCACCAGCGTCGCGTCCTGGGGGATACAGGAGTGGAGAGATTCCACATCAATGGTGACCAGAAACTCATTGACTGGATCAAACTCCATCACTCCCAAGATATTTAAGATGTCCATTGTGTCTTTAACAAAAGATTTCTGGTTCAACACTGACTCGCGGAGAAAGAAGTCAGCGTACTGGGACAGTGGTTCTAAGACCAACTGGATCCCGGAAACAATGGGACGTCCCGGCGGGGGATGTGTTTGCTTATGTATTTTTGGGAGGATATAAAAAGCGGGGATCCTGGGGTTGTTACTCACCAAGAACTCCGCCTCCCTCACTGTGATCCATTTATTTTCCTTAGCCACACTAACCATCTCTTTTATAGTTTTGAGTAGTTCTTGGGTAGGGTCTTTCTTCAGAGGTTGATAATTAGTGCGGACATTGAGGAGAGGATTGACTTCATTGTCCTAGTCAGTGGTATTAAGCACCACTACCGCTCCTCCTTTGTCTGCACTTTTTATTGTTAAGGCTGAATTGCTCTGCAGGTTCTTCACCGCTTCCCAGTCGTCTTTTAACATATTTTTGTGTTTAGTGATGGTATTACTTAATTTGAAATTTTCAATATCTTGTAGCACCTTAGATTCGAATACTGCTACTTCAGGACCCACCGAACCAGTAGGCGGGCAGAATTTCAATGGTTTCCTAAGATTGGTGCTGAATATACACCAGGCTTCATCAGTTTTATTTGCGAAGAACTTCTTTAATTTTATTTTCCTGACAGTGTCATAAAATTCCAACTTGCACTTGAAACTGTCATGAGTAGGCGTTGGGACAAAGCCCAAACCTTTATTCAGGACTCTCTCTTCATTGCGTGTTAAGGTGTAATCAGATAGGTTAACCACAATGTTGTTTATAATTGCTGTCTCCCTCTGCTGCGGGTCAGGCGTGGGGAGTATGTCTGCCATTGGGGTGGGTGATTGCCTCGTCCTCGTCCCCTTCCCGCTTGGCTGTTCCCCCTCTTGTTCTGCTGGCCCTGCCCTAAAAAAGAGCGTAGGAGTACTCCGAGGTCTTCGTTAGTTTGTGTCTGTGGATTAAACCTCACTCTGTTGGTCTGTGGACCTTCCTGTTCCTCTTCACTAGAGGTATTGTCAAAATTCCAGTTTGTTGGGGTGCGTTTATGTTGTTGTCTACCACCCCTTCCTCTATTCTGGCCCCCTGAATTTAGTTGTTCCGTACCTGTTTGGTAGTAGGTATCGCTAATGTAAGGAAAAGCCCACTCGTGAGTGTATCTTTGTAAGTTACGTTGGAGACCTTTGATTTTTTTGGTTCACCATGTAATTTTTGTAATCGCTGAGATCGTCTTGTATCCTACTTAGATGTTCCTTGGTATTGTTGAAAGAGGTGTCACGTTTGATGCTTTCCTCCAATTCCAAAATTTCTTTTAATAACTCTTCACTTAGCCTTTGTGCCGTGCTAATAATCAGTATTAACCAATCTCTGGTACACTTATTTGAAATGTAACTCCAGTCCAACCTGAACTTACTATCATCAAGAAAGATTCTTGGTTCGATTCTAACTAGTAAGCTGGCCTGGGATGCTCCTGCCCTATAATATTCGGACATCAAAGCTCCATGTAGGGCAATTCTAACCTGTTTTTTCTTTAAATTACTGAGTTTTTCCCATTCCTCTCTAGCAGATGTACTACCTAGTAGGGGAGTGTCAGTGAATAGCGATGGTCTTGCTAAGATGGCCGCAATCTGTTCATCCGTGAATGCAAGACAATTTTTATCCATTCTCCACGGAGAAAGACTGTCCAGAATAAATAGCTGATGTGTTGTGTGGTGTCAACTGAGCATAGAACAAGAAGTGAAACCGTAATAAAAAATATAAGCGAGATGCGGTGTTATGTAATGCTCTCACGGCTGAGCCGCCGTCCAATTCATACAAACACAGAGGAGCACAGAGGAAAAAGGAAAACTGGTCGCCCTCCACTCAAAGAGTAAATTCAACAAAAAGACCAGATCCTGATATGCCTATTATATTTTTTCTTAAAAAATTTACATCATATCAAATTAGTTCGATTATTTTATCTCCCCACATTTAAGTGATAATCGCGGTAGAGAGTACACTTTTTATAGGCAAATTTAAAAAAAAACACCAACATCTCACAATAACAATCAACAGACCATGACAGTAATTTTACTTGTGCCTAAAAAATATGTGAAAAAGCGAGATGACCCCTCACGGGCTCACCACCATCGGGATATCTGGTTGGTACTCACCAGAAATGCCCTGTTATCATCATCGGCAGTCATCAAGCTTTGAAAAGAAAGGTGTCCAAACACAAAAGTAAAGTGGGTGCAAGTGCAGTGAAAGAAAAGAGAAGAAAAAACAAGAAAAAGGTATTTTATAAAGTTAGGGATGCAAGTAACTTGTCATTTTATTCTTTAAACTTAGTGCAGCCTAACTGGTTAAAAGGGGAAGAGGAATAGGTTGCTAGTCATACAGACCAGACCCTCAAGCCAACATGTTTCATTGCCTTTCACCTTTTGAGGCAATTTTATCAGGGCGTATATTCTCTTGCCACTGCATCAATGCCGGACACAACGTTTGCACAAGACTGTTAATAAAGAGGAAAACAGACATAGAAATGGCTTCATCATATGCTCGTCTATCTATTACATCCATATACATCTTATGTTGACACCACGGACCACACTCAGCAATTCATATTTACCCCTGCTAGGCCAAGGTGACTCCTACCGGCTGCAAGGGTCGATTAAAACCGAGAAACGGCCCTCCTTTGAACTGTCCTCCGTGTCCCTTCAATTTCTGTATCTTAAAGAAAAAACACCGGATAGGGTCAGTTTCTCCCAAAAGACCTTTTTTTTCCTTTTTTTCCCAATTTTTCAAATATCAAAGGTCCTGCTCGAAACAGGATACCACTACTCCTGTTATAGGTGTTTCACAAGACCCCCCTCTCTCCATCTCCTTACCGATAGGGTACACGAGCCACGTCTTGACTCAACCGGTAGCCGGTATTCGGCACAGACTTCCTTATTTACAGACCGCAAACAAGGGGAAAACGTGACTGCAGCACTTGCTATCGCGCGATTTCGACCCCGATCTGCTGCCATCTTGGAACGGGATAGTTTACACACTACTCTATACATATTCATGTATTCTTGTTTCGAATTTTCAATATCCTTATTACACACCATTTAACGGGTATTCGCAGGTAATACATGTATTCATATCTTTATGCCTACCCTTATACTCGTGTTCACTGACTCTCAATATGGCAAATAACAAGCATTATTACGGCTCCCAATTACTGACTTTGACAGTGAAGTCAATCGTCTCCTCAATGTCCGCTCTAATTATCAACCTCTGAAGAAAGACCCTACCCAAGAACTACTCAAAACTATAAAAGAGATGGTTAGTGTGGCTAAGGAAAAGAAATGGATCACAGTGAGGGAGGCGGAGTTCTTGGTGAGTAACAACCCCAGGATCCCCGCTTTTTATATCCTCCCAAAAATACATAAGCAAACACGTCCCCCGCCGGGACGTCCCATTGTTTCCGGGATCCAGTCGGTCTTAGAACCACTGTCCCAGTTCGCTGACTTCTTTTTCCGCGAGTCAGTGTTGAACCAGAAATCTTTTGTTAAAGACACAATGGACATCTTAAATATCTTGGGAGTGATGGAGTTTGATCCAGTCAATGAGTTTCTGGTCACCATTGATGTGGAATCTCTCTACTCCTGTATCCCCCAGGACGCGACGCTGGTGGCAGCAGCTCGCGCCCTCGGGGAGCAGGAGTGGTTCTATGATGTACCCCAAACCTTCATCCTCCAGTGTGTGGAGTTGGCCTTGACTAGACATTTCTTTAGTTACAAGGATAATTTGTTCCTACAAACCACGGGCACCTCTATGGGGGCTACCATGGCACCGAGTTTGGCGTGTATTTATGTGGGCCAATTCAAAGAGCACGTCGTCTACCCTTCCACCAACCCCTTCCAGAGGAACATCCACCTCTGGAAGAGATATATAGACGACGTGCTCTGTGTCTGGACAGGTGAGGAGTCCACCCTCCCTGCGTATCTTGATTGGTTAAATAAACAAGATCCCAGTCTGCGTTTCACCTGGACTTACAGCTGTATATCAGCGGTGTATCTGGATCTTGATATCGAGGCAACTGATGGACGGTAGTCAAGTAGAGTGCATCAGAAATCCACCAACAGGAACTCCCTGTTATTGTATGAATCATACCACCCGAGAGCATTAAGGGATAACCTGCCGGTGGGTCAGTTTCTGAGATACCGCAGAAACTGTTCATCCACAGAAGTTTACCTGGATCAGGCAAATTATCTTAGTGGCAAGCTACAAGATAGAAAATACCCTGCCAAGGTCATCAGGCAGGTGAAAAAGAGAGCACTTAACACTCCTAGAAGTGCTCTCACAGAAGTAAATCAGAAAGAGAGAGACCAATGCATTCCAGTAGTTATGACCTATGATCCTTTGGCTACAAAGATAAGGCAGTCCATTCGTAAACATTGGTCCCTTTTGTCTACCAATGAGTTCAAAATGCCACCTTCAAGGTTCGCTTTTAAAAGGTCATGTAACCTGAAAGATAAACTAGTACACACCAGGCCTTTACCAATTAAAACAGCTACAGGTGGATCAATCCCAAAAGGACATTTCCCATGTGGGACGTGTTCAGTGTGTCCACTGACACAAAAAGCAACCAGTGTGACACTAAGATCAGGAAAGGAGTGGTTCCTGGGAAATTTTTGCAACTGTAACACCACAAATGTGGTGTACAGGCTGCAATGTGAGTGCGGGTTACAATATATTGGCCTCACATCAAGAAAGGTGAAGACTAGAATCCAGGAGCACCAGAGTCCAATAAGGGCGGGTAAACTAACCACCAAATTAGTACAACACTGCCATAGCAACAAGCATAGTTTTACTTGGACTGTCTTAGAGAAAATGACAGGAGACCCGTACACTGTGGAACGATTATTGGTATCAAAGGAGGCAAAATGGATTTTCCAGGAGAAAAGCGAACAGCTAGGACTGAATGAACTTCTTGAATGGAACAAGATCCAGTGAAATCCTTGAAGTATACTGGTATCTGTGCTTGTGAGTCTCCTTTTGGATATATGACTTGGTATTGGTGAGGGACATTGTGGGTGCTGCCTTTTAATGCCAAAATCTGCCTCCCACTATTCCCTGAAACTCTGTTGGCTGCCCGATGGCTGCTTTTCCAATGATTTGGTTTTAATTGATGTGATGAGTCTAAAACGGCCTCTGGCTATGTACCTTGTCAGTCTCAAAGTGACTAGTAAAAGAGAAAGAAAAGAAAAAAAGAGTGTAAGTGCAGATCTAAACGCATGAAGATACGCGTTACATACCAAGATTAATAATGGGTATCGGAAGGAGATAATTGTGAAACACAGGCTCGTTCGATAAATAACAAATGGATGCGGTATGCACGTTCTCTGAGGGTGTTGGGAAGTACAAAATGCGAAATACACCTGTAAACCATATGAATAATAATTTTTAGAGTAACGTTTGACTTAATCTGCCCCAACACGGCGATAATTGTGAGCCATAATAATGCTTGTTATTTGCCATATTGAGAGTCAGTGAACACGAGTATAAGGGTAGGCATAAAGATATGAATACATGTATTACCTGCGAATACCCGTTAAATGGTGTGTAATAAGGATATTGAAAATTTAAAACAAGAATACATGAATATGTATAGAGTAGTGTGTAAACTATCCCGTTCCAAGATGGCGGCAGATCGGGGTCGAAATCGCGCAATAGCAAGTGCTGCGGTCGCGTTTTCCCCTTTGCGGTCTGTAAATAAGGAAGTCTGTGCCGAATACCGGCTACCGGTTGAGCCAAGACGTGGCTCGTGTACCCTATCGGTAAGGAGATGGAGAGAGGGGGGTCTTGTTAAACACCTATGACAGGAGTAGTGGTATCCTGTTTCGAGCAGGACCTTTGATATTTGAAAAATTGGGAAAAAAGGAAAAAAAGGTCTTTTGGGAGAAACTGACCCTATCCGGTGGTTTTTCTTTAAGATACAGAAATTGAAGGGACACGGAGGACGGTTCAAAGGAGGGGCTGTTTCTCGGTTTTAATCGACCCTTGCAGCCGGTAGGAGTCACCTTGGCCTAGCAGGGGTAAATATGAATTGCTGAGTGTGGTCCGTGGTGTCAACATAAGATGTATATGGATGTAATAGATAGACGAGCATATGATGAAGCCGTTTCTATGTCTGTTTTCCTCTTTTTTTACAGTCTCGTGCAAACGTTGTGTCCGGCATTGATGCAGTGGCAAGAGAATATACGCCCTGATGAAATTGCCTCAAAAGGTGAAAGGCTATGAAACATGTTGGCTTGAGGGTCTGGGCTGTATGACTAGCAACCTATTCCTCTTCCCCTTTTAACCAGTTAGGCTGCACTAAGTTTAAAGAATGAAATGACCAGTTACGTGCATCCCTAACTTTATAAAATACCTTTTTCTTGGTTTTTCTTCTCTTTTCTTTCACTGCACTTGCACCCACTTTACTTTTGTGTTTGGACACCTTTCTTTTCAAATCTTGATGACTGCCGATAATGATAACAGGGCATTTCTGGTGAGTACCAACCAGATATCCCGATGGTGGTGCGCCCGTGAGGGGTCATCTCGGTTTTTCACATATTTTTTAGGCACAAGTAAAATTACTGTCATGGTCTGTTGATTGTTATTGTGAGATGTTGGTAGTTTTTTAAAAAATTTGCCTATAAAAAGTGTACTCCCTACTGCGATTATCACTTAAATGTGGGGAGATAAAATTATCGAACGAATTTGATATGATGAACATTTTTTAAGAAAAAATATAATAGGCATATCAGGATCTGGTCTTTTTGTTGAATTTACTCTCTGAGTGGAGGGCGACCAGTTTTCCTTTTCCCTCTGTGCTCCTCTGTGTTTGCACGCTTATGAGACACCAACAATTCCGCCCTATCACTGACTTCTTGAGAGAAAAGAACATCAGATGCCGCTGGACCTACCCCTTTGGGATTGTGTTTCGCTGGAACGACAAAAATTCCCACTGCGAGGAGCTATCGGAGGCGGCGGACCTACTAGGCCTATAGATAACTGGGTCTCCTCTGGAAGACCCCGGGAGCAAGCAAGGATCTGATCACCCAGGAGGAGACCAGTGGTGTCGTATGGGCAGACGAAGCACAAGAACTCCAGAATGACACCCAGCACTAACAAGATCCCAAGGAGGAACTTCCCCACCCTAACGAACAGGCCGGCTGGATGGAGAGATGGATGGAGCGGAGGACTTGCACTGTACAGCTGCGGGAGGTCCTGCAGACTGAGTCTCCCTCTTATTGCTTCCCCTCTAGGGTGCTTGGCTTAGGACGGTGTGCCTCAGCGTCCCATGGGTGTGCATGGGAGGAGGCCTGGCCGATTGAGAGCACTGGAGGTGTGATAAGGAGGGGAAGAGGGGAAGGGGGGACCAGGACGACTGCCTAGCACCCGGGCGGATAAAGACTCGCCAGCATATATGTCAAGCTATCATTGCGAATGGGATACTGAACAATAACTCAATGCACATAGGCTCCATAATGTTTTTTGCATAGTTGCCTTACAGCCTTTATTGTCAGAGGGGCCTGGGAACCAGAAATGGCTACGTTCTTCGAGTGTGCTCTAACACGGAGGTTCCCATCTATACTCGTTTTTTTGGTTTATGTAGTTTGGTTAAGTTAGTTCGGTGTCATGGTGCCTTTTTTATTTTTATTTTTGTCAGGGAGGGGTGGGATGGGAAAAAGACAAATGGAGGCAGGACCAATACAGGGGCAAGAGAAGGAACACAATACTGTTATTAAATCTCCATGGCTGTTAGGTCCATAACTTGGAATGTCCGGGGACTTAATTCCCCTCATAAGCGTCAACGCATGTGGAAATATTTAACAGATCATAATGTTCAAGTAGCAGCCCTGCAGGAAACGCACCTCAAAAAGTCCGAAGGGCACCGCTTGAAACACAAGGCATACCCACAAATATACCAATCGTCTCACGCTAACAAACACAACGGGGTGGCACTGCTCTTCCACACAGGGGTCCCATTCCAGATGCAAGACACTAAAGCAGACAGACAGGGGCGATACATAATGGTCAAGGGAGAACTGAGGGGCAGGCTCTGCACGTTTGCAGTTCTATATGCACCCAACCAGGGGCAACACGATTTTCTACTTTCCTTTCTCACTGTGGTGGAGAATTTTGCGGGGGGGACGTCCTCATCCTTGGGGATTTTAACCTTGTATGGGACCCAGACCTGGACACTTCCACCTCCCGTAGGACAGCAGTGGGGACCTTTGGTAAGGCACTTAAAGCGCAGCTCCAGCATATGGGGCTGGTAGATGTCTGGAGAGACGGCAACCCCACTGTGCGCGACTATACTTTTTTCTCTCACGCACACAGAACGTATTCCCGTATAGATTATGTATTCCTCAGACAATTGCTGCTCTCCTCTGTACTGCAAACACGTCTACATCCGATCTGTCTGTCGGATCACGCCCCACTAGAACTGCCCCTTAACTGGCCGAATCCATGCCCCAAGGAGGCGCGCTGGTGCTTCCCCAACTTCCTGTGTAGGGACCGGTTACTTCAAGATGAGCTTAGAAACACTATTAAACAGTTTTTTTTAACAAAATGTGCCCGAGCACACCTCCCATGCCACTACCTGGGACGCCTTCAAGGCCAACCTCCGAGGGAAGTGCATTGAACTGGCTACCACCCTGAAGACCCAACAGAGGGAGGAACGCCTTCTTTTAGAAACTGAACTGCAGACCGCAGAAACAACACATAAAACCTCCCCTTCGGCCCCAACACTGAGAAAAGTAACAGCCCTTAAGGGGAAACTGCAGGCCATATATACCAATAGGGCGGAAAAGACAATTTTAAGGCTACAAGCTGGAAGCTACACAGAGGGAAATAAAGTGGGATCTCCACTTCCACGCCAATTAGGGGTCAAACAGGAACAGAAGTACATCCGACATATAGTGGATGATGGTGGCGTCACTCACAGCACTGAAGAAGGGAAGGCGCACGCCTTTGAATCTTTTTACCGCAAGCTCTACACCTCGGACAACCCCCAGCCCCACAACCAACTGACTTATCTAGACTCCACAGACCTCCCCCAAGTTCCCAAGACTGTAAATGAAGACCTAGCTCAATCTATCACTCAAGCAGTGGTGCAGAAAGCAATTGATGCACTCAAGCTACGGAAAGCGCTGGGACCCGATGGATTCATGGCTCAATTCTACCGTACCTTTGCTCCTGAGATAGCACCCTTTTTAACCACCTTATTTAATGTTATTGCTTCTACACAGCAGGTCACTCCTTCTATGAGTGAGGCGATAGTAGCAGTGATCCTCAAGCCGGGCAAAGAACTCACAGCATGTTCTTCGTATTGCCCAATCGCCCTCCTGAATCTTGATACCAAGCTCTATACAAAAATCCTGGCCTTCCGCCTCGAGTCAGTGCTCCCCAACCTCATTGACCCAGACCAATCCGGCTTCATTAAAGGTCGACAGACCCATGACAATTTGAGACGCATCACCCATATTATAGAAAAGGCCCGGAGGAAACATATTCCAGTGGCTATTCTCTCGCTAGACGCGGAGAAGGCCTTCGACCGGGTCGCGTGGTCCTACTTGTTTCGAGTCCTCCGAAGATTTGGCTTTCACGAGACCTTCATCGGGATGATACGCGCCAATTATCACTCCCGACCTCGCGGGTACTGGTCAATGGGGTCGATTCCCCTTCTTTCCCTCTGGCTCGCGGAACAAGGTAGGGGTGCCCGCTGTCCCCCCTCCATTTTGCTCTGAGTATTGAGCCACTAGCGCACAAAATCAGACAAAATCCTGCCATCACGGGAGTGCGAATCGGATCAGACGATCATAAAATTTCATTATTTGCAGATGATGTGCTCCTCCCGATTACAAACCCGACGTCTACCCTCCCAGTCATTCAGGGGGAATTGGTGCAGTTTGAGCAGTCCTCCGGTTTTAAAATCAATCTGACCAAGTCTTTCTTACTTAACTTGACCCTTCCCACCGAAGCCTGGCGACAACTGACAAGCACCTCACCGTTCTCTTGTACGACTAAGGAGATCACCTACTTGGGCGTCAAACTCACTCCGCGGACCTTTACAAAGCCAATTACCCTCCACTAGTGCAACAGTTGAGGAGAGACATGATCAGATGGAGCACAGCATATATCTCCTGGCTGGGCAGAATTAACGCTATTAAGATGAAAGCACTCCCCCACCTGCTCTACGTTTTCCAGGGACTCCCCAGCCCAGTGGATAGTGGCCTCTTCAGAGACCCTAAACAGTTGGTAACTAAGTTCATCTAGCAAGGTAAGAGGGCTCGTTTGCCCTATCGCCTGTTAACACGCCCCGTCGGGAGGGAGGTCTGGCTTCGCCTGATTTTCAGGGGAACTACAGGGCGGCCCAGCTGCGGGTGATCACGGAGTGGTCGCTTCGTGAATTGGAGAAGCATTGGCTCCACATAGATCGTCAAATCACTGGCCGCACCATTTGGGATCTGCTTCGGAAACCCAAATCTGACAGACCGCCAATGCATATATCAGCACGCCCACCTCCACTACTCTACGGGTCTTGGACACTCTTACCAAAAGACTGCAACTGACCACCTTCCCGTCACCATACACTCCCATACACTATAATGCGGCCTTCTCCCCGGCACTTCATAAAGGTCCCTTCGACGCATGGAATGAGGGAGGGTGCCACACGATTTCCCATCTCTTTCACAAGGGTGAGCTCCTCACATTCCAAGAATGCAAGCGGCAGTTCGCGTTGGACACTAAGGAACACTTCCACTACTTGCAGCTCAAGCACTGGGTAACGCAGGCCTCGATGCAGCTGGCTGCCACCAGGGACTTGCTCCCCATTGAAAAATTTGCTCGATCCGGGTCTACTTCCCGGGGGTGTATCTCCTTCCTCTACACACTTATACAAGCCCTAAGTCCTCGCACCACCCCAAGATACAGAAGCTTTTGGGACACTCTGGTAGGCACCCCACTCGGGAACAAGCAATGGGAACGTCTCCACAATGAATTCACGAAATTCAACCGTTCAATGTATTTACGGGAAGCACACTATAAGGTTGTGTACGACTGGTATCTATACCCTCAGAAACTGCACAGATTTTTCCCCAATACCTCAGATAGATGTTGGAGGGGATGTGGTCTATTGGGCAACTTTAGGCACATTTGGTGGGACTGCCCCCATATTCAGCCTTTCTGTAAGGAGATCCTGTCCCAAATCAAGCTTATTTTAGGATACCGGATCCCTCAGACCCTAGAACACACCCTGTTAGGAGCACGAGATCCCCTTTTAAAATGCCAAACACAGAGCGATCGCTCTGTTATGTGGCTATGCCAGGGGGCCGCCAAAATGGCACTTGCAGCTGGTTGGAAGCGACCAGAGGCGCCCTCGATGACCCAATGGCATGCAAGGCTGTGGAGGGCACTGGCTCTCGAGCGCATGGCGGACATAGTCGATGACACTAGGAAGGAATTCGAATATACATGGTCCGCACTAGTGAGCTACCTCTCTGAAGGCCTTCCACTAACAGCCTGCTCACCGGGACGAGGTGCTAAGCCTCCTCCCCCAGGATGGGCAGGGTTCACGAAGGGGAAGCTTCAAAGGCCTGCCGCCTTTGCTTCCTCAGACCACTTTCTGCTTTCAGTAACTGATTCCCACTGGTTCTGACTCCACTTTGGGCGGGAGAACCGGCGGGAAAAACAAGTGAGGAAGAGAAGTATGCTCACCTATGCCAACTCCACCCTTCAGGTGGGGGAGGCAAGGTGAAGCACAACTCTCAGTCCCCGCCATCTTGCAAATGGGGGGGGACTCAGCCAACCAGGGACAGGTTCATGCCCCCCCTCTCACTGGAGGGGGGCATAATAGAGGGTGTACCCACCCCAGGGAAGTGACCCATTAGTCTGTCCCTGCCTTTTACCTACCTGTAATGCCCCTAAATCTAGTATTTAGGGCACCTCTAAACCTTGCTTCCTCAGACAAGAAGATACTACAAGAAAAAGAAGGACCGAACAGCCGTGCAGCAGCTAACAAGAGGAAAATGCGCACTGGCTTGGCTCCAGTCCTACCGGCCTGTCTCCCACTCAAACCAACCTGCTCCTACAAAATCCCAGTGTGTCCTGCAGCCAGCATCCTCAAAAACCCCGGAAGACCTGCCTGCCTTCAAGGACAAAGACTTTGTCTCCTGTGAACACCAGATTTGATCATCTACACCCTCTGGCTCCGGCAAGATATCGCAAATCCGCCCCACTCGGCACCCGCCATCCACGGCCCAAGCTCGAGTAGGCAAACACTATGAAGAGGTCACCCCGAGGATCCTGACCCAAGATCCAGCAATCCCTGACCTGCCTCCAGCCGACGGTTGCAGCCTAAATCCGGGTCGTCCCCCTAACTGCGACCAGGAGCTGGTAAGAAGAGCCGACCCCAAAAGGCGCACCCCTGCACCCGACGCCCCACAGCCTTGTGTGCCCAAACCGACGATGCCTAACCAACCCCTAACTTCCCAACTTACCTCTCGAAGTGGTGGTCGCACCCAGAAGACCTTCGTCCCCAAGCCTGCAGTGCCTTTTCAAACCGGAGGTTCCTAATTAAAAACAACAGGGCGCCTGACGTTGAAACAGCACCCTGCACCCAGCCGCTATAGTGCCGCTGAGGGTGCATCTTTGGTGCTCCTTTGTTTTCCCATTTGCCCTGAGCTAAAGTCCAGGAGCTTTACTCCTACAACCAAGTGTCCTGCTTGCCAGCGGCCACCAACCGGAGGCCCACTATCCCCCATTGTATAACATTGGGCTTCAGCACTCTGCACCCGACCGCCATAGTGCCGCTGCGGGTGTAACTAGAGTGCATCCTTGACCCTGGGGGACCCTTGAGTCTACCCCCAGAACCTCAACTCCCACTACCAAATACTTACCTCAAAACCAATAACACTATGTTCCTCCATAGGATAACATTGACTGTTTTTCTTGGAAAAGTTTCTAAGTGTGGAGTTTGAAAACCTTAAGAAATTCTTTAAGATTGCAGTAACTAACAAAAACGATTTTACTTACTTGCTTGCAGGAAATGTCCCAGAGTAGTATCCAGGTATACTACTCTGAGTAAGAAAAGTAATTTCAAAAGTAACTTACCTGTAATTTTACTGAAAAGCCCATTCGAGTCTGTACTGTATTTACAAAGTATTGCATTTCTCTGAAACCATACTGTAAGTCAAAACAAAGTGCATAAACTATTACTAATCCAAACTGTATTACAACTGTATATTTACTGCAAAGTACTTATCACTTACCTGTGCCAGGCTTGCTTGGTTCTACAAAATACAATGACTAAAAGAATATTTTCATACAAAAACAATTGGTCTGAAGTTCAGTCTTTGAGTGTGTGAATTCATTTGCTGACTGAGTGTGTACAACATATGCTTAACACTGTCCTCTAATACTGCCTTACTGCTCGACCACACTACCACAAATAGAGAGGGAGGTGCTATCAAATTTTACCTCTGCCTACCTTTGGGATTCCACTGGACTCTGCGCACACTATACCTCACTTTGATATAGTATATACAGAGCCAGCTTCCTACAGTGTGTTATAGGAAAGGTTCCTTGGAAATTAGGGGTCTTTCACTTGCAAAAGTTTCTCAGTGCTGCTTTGTGAGATTAAACATGTAGACAGACATTTCAGCTTGTACTACTTCCGGCTCAATCTGCCACTTATGTTTACCTAGTGGCACAAATATATTCATTACTCTCCCTGTCACAATCTGATATGGAGTCATGGTAATCTGGCCTAGAGGTGTTTCTTAAGGTGAACAGTGCTAGTGAAAGATTTGCTTTTGGGTGGTTGTCCTTGGAAATGATAAGTTGACAAAGTTTGCGCATTATTCCTAACAGGGTGGTGAGGTGAGAGGAGATATTATTGAGGACGTAGGTGCCACAGTTGGACCTGGTCCCCCTCAGGAACATTCCACTGAGGCATTTACCTCGCGAACCAGAAAATTAGTAGCAGACTTGACATCATAGTGGACACAATGTTCAGCTTCTTAAAAATGGCAGACTTCAACTATATGATAGCGATTATGATTGCATTTGTCAATCATATGCATGCAGTTCCTTAAAGGGTCCTTGTGTTAGGGGTATTATGGAAGCTATTATCTTAAAGGTGGGGCTTGATGAATACTGCTGGCACATAGTACAGATAGGTATGTACATTACAAATTACTCTTGCCATATTTGGAAGAAAATATTGTCTCTGGCAGTATGTGAAGGACGATGTAGCTGGTTTAGGGCTATCAGTAGCAATGCTTAGGGTATGACGGGTTTCCCTGTGGTTATCTATCCACATATTAAATCTGTTCCTGTCAATGTGCACCCTCTGACTTCCCACAACGGTTTCTCGTGCTCTGGTGACCTTTCTTGTATCTCTCTAAAGTGCAGGTAATCTGTCTCAGTGTAATTTCTTGATGCATCGAAAGGGTCGGATGGTGTACATGTTTCACTAACTACCAAAACTGTGGAGTATGTGTCACTAAGGGGGCATTTTGCTGCATCTTTGGCTGCCGAATCAGCCAAGGTGTTTACATGGGATACAAAATCCTGAGTGCTAATGTGGGCTACGCACTTCACCACTACAACTACAGATGTATGACGGTACAATGCGTACCGTTTCAACGCGTGCCTTTACAACGCGTCTTTAACAACGCAAGTCGTTACAACGACTTGCGCTGTTGGGCGCGGATAGTGAATAGTATAATTTACTATTCTAACACCAGTCCCCATGGATAGTAGGGAAGGTGTTGGAATAGTAAATATACTATTCTTTATCCTTTAGCGCCCTCCAGCGCAAGTCGTGGTTACGACTTGCGTTGTAAAGGACGCGTCGTAAAAGCACTGCGGGGTAACATCCGCGTTGAAAAGGATGTTTCCCACGACTACATGCGACAGTGTTAAGGCTTGTATCAAGTCCTCCAAGAGGGGACAGTGCATGGCGAGACTTCCATCTAACTTAATTAATCCACGTCTGCTCCACCTCATGATGCTAGTGTGCACTATTGTGGTGACAGGCTGAATCGGAGTATACTGTTGTTGTTTCTTTTCCCTTGTTTCAGCGCTGCCACTAAAGTTACTAGTTAAGTAGCCTGGGCTAAGAAGTGAAGTGGAAAAATGATTTGCTCTGTTATCTACAATACATCTGAAGAGTCAAGTTACATGACTTTGACCACTACTGCACCTTTGCGTCTCAACTCCTGTCCTAATCTATTGATGAAAACCCATCTACAAAATATGCAACACTAACTGGAATATGGTGTGCAAAGAAGGTAGCATGGTTGACTATATGGCACTTAACTATTTTAAAGGATGGTGATGATAATATTTCACAAATCATGAATGAAAAAGAGGGGGACTAGGAGCCAGATTAAGTCCCTTTACCTGTACGCCTCCCTATAATTGACACGTCTAATCAGTGTGGGTACTTGTTCCTATGTGGAGAGGGTATAGAAAAACTTAAAGAAAAGATGTGGTTGAAATATATGGTTACACAGGGATCTAATTAGGAAGTACTGCCCTCACACACCCATATGGATGTCATGCTTTATCATCGAGCGTTTGGCTCCTCATGGGGCCGGCACTGCAATGGGCCATGGACCCCGCGAGAGGGCTCTTTGTCGGAGATCTTTTCTTGTATCAGCCGTGACGGTGCATGCGGGTGTGTGGGGTATAATGTGTAAGGTGGAGAGTGTGATCCTAAAACTACCTAAAGGAGATCAAATTTTATTCAGAGACCCTTCAGTATGGTTAAAAACTAAGATGTGGTAGTGTGCACAAGGTTATGATATGCCACTACTCAATGAGTGTGTTGTAGTGATCTATTGTGGTTTCATTATTCAGGTCGACATGTTTCACGCTATGTTGGTCCAGTACAGGATCCCTAGAGTTTCTTCAGAACCCAAAGAAGATATGTTTGTGTAATGACCTACGTGTCATCATTTTCTGGATACCTCATTCAGAATGGGTCTGTACATTCTAGAGCCTTCATCCTGTTTGAGTGTAATCAGAACTCCCACTGCTCAGTTCCTGCTGGCGCTGTGTGGATAGGATGTTATCACTGTAGATACCTGATCTTCCTTCAATAAATCATCTCCTGTCAACCTCATCCAGTGTACCATCTTTATTACAATTGGGGGTGGGGTTGCACACTACTCACACACCAGCGGTATCGCTCCCTAAGGACTATGGCAAATGTAGTTACGTGTTCCGCGATGCATCTTCTTTCGATTCTCTGCTATCTTCGCTGTCTTCGCCATCCCTGGACACATGTTTCGGGGTATCACCCCTTGTCAGCAGGGATAGGCCGTGTTCTGGGGTTGCCGGTGGCTGCCAAATATCTGCCAGGTTTAGTACCACTCAGGCGCGTAGGTGCGGGGTTCCAGGCTTGTCAGATAACTGCTCGAGGGAGCTTTAACATTACAATTGGGGGTGGGGTCGCACACTACTCACACACCAGCGGTATCGCCCCTAAGGACTATGGTAAATGTAGTTACGTGTTCCGCGATGCATCTTCTTTCGATTCTCTGCTATCTTCGCTGTCTTCGCCATCCCTGGACACGTGTTTCGGGGTATCACCCCTCGTCAGCAGGGATAGGCCGTGTTCTGGGGTTGCCGGTGGCTGCCAAATATCTGCCAGGTTTTGTACCACTCAGGCGCGTAGGTGCGGGGTCCCAGGCTCGTCAGCCAACTGCTCGAGGGAGCTTTAACATTACAATTGGGGGTGGGGTCGCACACTACTCACACACCAGCGGTATCGCCCCTAAGCACTATGGTAAATGTAGTTACGTGTTCCGCGATGCATCTTCTTTCGATTCTCTGCTATCTTCGCTGTCTTCGCCATCCCTGGACACGTGTTTCGGGGTATCACCCCTCATCAGCCTGATACCCCGAAACACGTGTCCAGGGATGGCGAAGACAGCGAAGATAGCAGAGAATCGAAAGAAGATGCAACGCGGAACATGTAACTACATTTACCATAGTCCTTAGAGACGATACCGCTGGTGTGTGAGTAGTGTGCGACCCCACCCCCAATTGTAATGTTAAAGCTCCCTCGAGCAGTTGGCTGACGAGCCTGGGACCCCGCACCTATGCGCCTGAGTGGTACTAAACCTGGCAGATATTTGGCAGCCACCGGCAACCCCAGAACACGGCTTATCCGTGCTGACGAGGGGTGATACCCCGAAACACGTGTCCAGGGATGGCGAAGACAGCGAAGATAGCAGAGAATCGAAAGAAGATGCATCGCCGAACACGTAACTACATTTACCATAGTCCTTAGGGGCGATACCGCTGGTGTGTGAGTAGTGTGCGACCCCACCCCCAATTGTAATGTTAAAGCTCCCTCGAGCAGTTGGCTGATGAGCCTGGGACCCCGCACCTATGCGCCTGAGTGGTACTAAACCTGGCAGATATTTGGCAGCCACCGGCAACCCCAGAACACGGCCTATCCCTGCTGACGAGGGGTGATACCCCGAAACACGTGTCCAGGCATGGCGAAGACAGCGAAGATAGCAGAGAATCGAAAGAAGATGCATCGCGGAACACGTTACTACATTTACCATAGTCCTTAGGGGCGAGACCGCTGGTGTGTGAGTAGTGTGCGACCCCACCCCCAATTGTAATGTTAAAGCTCCCTCGAGCAGTTGGCTGACGAGCCTGGGACCCCGCACCTATGCGCCTGAGTGGTACTAAACCTGGCAGATATTTGGCAGCCACCGGCAACCCCAGAACACGGCCTATCCCTGCTGACGAGGGGTGATACCCCGAAACATGTGTCCAGGGATGGCGAAGACAGCGAATATAGCAGAGAATCGAAAGAAGATGCATCGCGGAACACGTAACTACATTTACCATAGTCCTTAGGGGCGATACCGCTGGTGTGTGAGTAGTGTGCGACCCCACCCCCAATTACCATCTTTATTACACTGGTGACGCGTGCGAGCGGGAGACGAGGTGCGTGTACGCCTTCCCCAGGGGTCCGCTGGAATTTCTAAATTCTCTCCACCCCATGTGGTGAGGAAACTATTTCAGAATGCAGTAAAGTTGAAGGATGGTCGTATCTGGATTCTGAACAGGATTGCACCCATGCGCACTAAAGTGAGCTCTAAGTTTGCTGTTCCTCCTAATAATCCTCCCACGGTCCAGCCTGCATTGCGAAGGAGTTCTCGCATCGGAAGGGTTCCTGCAAAACGGCTTGATTTCGTTCCTTAATTTTACTTTCTTTACTTCTTATTTGTCCTCCTTTCTCCTTCACTCTTTGGCCCTTCCTTTCTTCTTTCTAATTTTGTTTTTGTTTGTTTTCTGCTCTTCTTGTGAAAAGGGGGAAGGTGTGTAATGACCTGCGTGTCATCATGTTCTGGATACCTCACTCAGAATGAGTTTGTACATTCTAGAGCCTTCATCGTGTTTGAGTGTAATCAGAACTCCCACTGGTCAGTTCCTGCTGGCGCTGTATGAATAGGACGTCATCACTGTAGATACCTGATCTTCCTTCAATAAATCATCTCTTGTCAACCTCATCCAGTGTACCAGCTTTATTACAGTTCCCGACCCCTGAATTAGGGTGGGTATCTAGAGTCTTATTGTACTCAATCTCTAGTAGTGACACAATAGACTTTGGTATCTGTCATGCTCACCCCAGTACGAATCCATCCCAATTCAGGGGTAGGGAACATATATTTTTTGGTCCTGAAGAAACACCATTCCTATGACAAAGATGATGAAGTTTACTTACATTTAGTAGATTGTCATGTTGTCCCTTTAAGTATATTCTCTTAGAATTATCTGTACACTGTGTTCTGTTGTATCTAGGATTCCTTTCTTAGCATCTGTTGCCAGTTGCTGAGGAAGAAGTCCTGTGTAGGATGTTACCTACCTTGCTCCTGTGCTTCTTTCAATAAACTACACTTTAACTCATCCTTTGTGTGTAGTCAACATTACAATTTTGGTGATGATATTTACAAGAAGCACCAGGAAACTCAAGAACCTCATTCTATTTTTGAAAAGAATTCATCGTTTTCCTGATCCTAAGTAAATGGAAGAAAACTTAAAAAGAATTCTTTACGTGTAATTGAAAACCTCCATCTCAACTTTTGAAGAAACCTACTCGACCTCCACTTAAGATTTAAGACAACTTTTTCAACGATTCACAAAGGACTCCTCGTTGTGAGTAAAAAGCTCTTTAATCATCCATTTGTACTCTACCCCTGCGCAACACTAAAGCGACTTGCATTTAATTCCGCTTGCGTTTTTACTCGTAAAATCGTTAAAAGAAAGACATGAAAGCTTTAACAGGCTGTGCGTGCATTTTTTGAATCACGAACAGTTACCTCCAGCGCGCTCCATTCCTCTCGTGCTCCTGAGTTGTTGCATCTACTGTTCAGCGCGCTCCATTCCTCACGCACTTCTTGGTTAATGCACAAACCGCTTATGATGTCACTCCGTCTTCAGGCTGAAACGCAGCGCACCACGTGATGCGCATTAGCGTCTACACGCAGCAACCATTTTGAATCACCATAGCAACAATTTCCGCTTCCTCAACGAGCAGAGAGCGCAAATTTCATCGTTTAGTCCATTTCCTTCACAAAACATTTGTTTTGCTGCCAATTTCAATTGATTTTGTACATTAATTAATTTAAAACGTAACAATTTAATTTTTTTCGTCAAGTTGGAAATATTTGAAAGGAAGATATTACTCCAGATCTTCAAGTCGACTTCAAGTAAGCTTATTCTTCATCCTAAAACAAAAAAAAAACAAAAAAAGTTTTGTTTGTTATTTCAATTAATTAAACTTTATATTCAACATGTCTGCGCAAAACTTTACTATTCAGTCTCCACAACATTTTTGGCCATCGGGTTTGGAACCATGTATGAAATGGCTTCAATGGAAAGCATATTTTATGAACTTTATTGATACCATCGATGAAGACGGTAAAATGAAACCAGAAAAGAAAAAGAAATTATTTTTACACTTGTTAGGTGCTGGTGGACTCAAAATTTATGAAGAAATGTCTAAGAGTAGTGGTGGTGGTGACTCTAATGTTTTTGATAATATTTTAAAAGACTTTGACAGTCACTTTTCTCCTAAAGTATGTATAGGAATTACTCGTTATAAGTTTTTTCACAGGAAACAACGACCTGGAGAAAACATTGATGTATATATTGCTGAACTTAAAAAAATAGCAGAAGATTGTAAGTTCGACCATCTTCAGGAACAGTTTATAAGAGATCAGGTGGTGATGCACGCTTCAGATCCTTCTATTCAAGACAGACTTTGGATAAATGGCGACTCAGACCTTAAAGATATTTTAGCCATTGTTAGGAAGGCTGAACTATCAGGCCGTAGTGCTAAAGCAATTAAAATGGAAGAGAAAACTATCCTTGAACAAAAATCCACCATTGATCAAACTGTTTCAAAAGTTCAAAGCAAATCTAATTATAAACAGAAATTTCAAACGAAATCTAAACCCACTGATATTAAAAAGAAAGATAATTTAAGATGTTTCCGATGTGGTAGCAGCTCACATTTGGCTAACTATAATCTTTGTCCTGCAATTAAGGAGAAATGCTCGAATTGTGGGTTAATTGGACATTATTCAAGAGCTTGTAATAGAGTCAAGAGTAAAAAGGTTAAAGTGGTTTATGATTCTTCTTCAGATGAGGAAGAAGATTTATCTAACAAAGTCATACATTGTTTTGTGGATGATAATTGCATTAAAAATGTAATACCTTGTTCAATGGAGGATGATTGCATCCCTAGACCCATTGAAAAAGTTTACATATTTAATATTAATGATTCTGGTAAAAGAAATATTCTCAAAAAACCAATTTGCAATATGCTTATTGGTGGAGTCCCCATTGATATTTACGCTGATTCTGGTTCTCCATATACCATCATTAATGAAAACGTTTGGAATTCTGATTTTGCCTGTTATCTTGGAAATGATCTCTACACACCTGATATTTCCCCAGAAGGTTTTTCTGGTGGTAAGATTGACATGATTGGCTTCAAACCTTTGAAATTCAGGTTCAAGGGTAGAGAGTCTTTTGGCAAATTATATGTAGCCAAACTTGGACCTTCAGTTCTCGGATGGAGAGACCAGAGGGATTTGGATATTATATTGAACCCTAACAGTCCTGATCCTGTTTTAGTCGTTAATGAAGGTGTGGAGATTGGAGAAGCTATGCTTAAAAAATTTCCAAAAGTATTTTGTGGCAAAATTGGTAATTTTCAGGGATTTTCTCATCGCATTGTCCTAAAAGATGATGCTAATCCTAAAACTTTCAGAGCTAGGAACATTCCTATTTTGATTCGTAGTGATGTTGAAAAAGAATTAGAAAAACTGGTTAAAGAGGACATTATTGAGCCTATTGAGTCCTCTAATTGGATTTCGCCAGTTGTCATTGCAAGGCGTACCAATGGCAAAATCCGTCTTTGTGTTGATCTTCGTCATTTGAATGAGAATATCGTAATAGATAAATTCCCTTTACCTAAAATATCTGAAATGTTATCATCAGTTAATGGTGCACAGTTTTTTTCAACAATAGACCTTTCTGCTGCATATCATCAGATTTCCCTTGATATGAAGAGTAGGCAACTTACAGCGTTTATTACTCCCATGGGGTGTTTCCAATTTAAGAGAATGCCATTTGGCTTAGCGTCTGCTGCTGCCATTTTCCAACGCATAATGCATCAATTATTTAAAAAGCACTCTAAAGTTAAATTTTTTCAAGATGACATTCTTGTTTATGGTGAGGATAAAGAAGAACACAATTCGATCCTAGAAGAGGTGTTAAGTATTCTTGAAGAAAAAGGATTGACCATTGAATTCTCAAAATGCAATTTTGCAGTTAAATCTGTAACTTACCTTGGTCATGTTTTATGCTGTGATGGTGTTGCTACCAAACCTAAACTGGTCGATGACATAAAAGAGGCTCCCCCTCCTACTAGTAAAGATGATGTTAGATCATTTTTGGGAATGGTAGAATTTAATTCAGTTTATTAAGAATTTTTCGAGCAAAGTTTTTAACATTAGGCAGCTTTTAAAGAGTAAAGTCAAATTTGAGTGGTCTGCCTCATGTGAAAATGAATTTAATAGTATCAAGCTAGACATCATCAATGCTCCTGTTTTATCTCCTTTTGATTTAGATCTTGATTCTGTAATCACAGTTGATGCCAGCAACAAAGGGTTGGGCAGTGTTCTCTCTCAAATAGATATTCAAGGAAAAGAACGGATTGTTGCATTCGCCTCAAGAGCACTCTCTGTTCCTGAGAGCAAGTTCTCTGTCATAGAGAAGGAGACTCTAGCAGTAGTCTGGGCTCTTGAACATTTTCGTAGTTTTGTGTGGGGAAAAAAATGTATAGTTAGATCTGACCACAAACCTCTCACCAAACTCCTTACTACTGAAGGTCTTTATAATGCCACAGCCAGAATAGCTAGAATGTCTAGGCGTTTGCAGGATTTTATCATTAAGATTGAATACTTTCCTGGAAAAAGCAACGTTATCGCTGATTTTCTTTCCCGCATGCCTACTGACTTACAAGAGTGTGAGATGAATGAATGGGACTCTTTCCACATTGCCCTTGTTCTTGATTCTAACCCTTTCTGTATTGAAAAAAAAATTGGAGAGAAGAATATTTGAAGGACAAGATTTTAATCTCTGTGATTTCATTCATTAGAGAAGGGTGGATAGTTAAGAAAGAGTTGTTACCTGATTTCAAACCTTTTTGGGAGGTTAGGAATGAGCTTACTGTTTGTGAAGACACTATTTTTCGGGGTGACAGAGCAGTTCCTCCCTCATCCTTAAGGAATAAAATTGTTGAGTTGTGTCACAAAGACCATTGTGGCATTGTTAAGACTAAACAAAATGTCAAACAATGGTATTGGTGGCCAGGTATTGATGTACTTACAGAAAGAATCGTACGAGAGTGTATTACATGCTCTTATTCAGATAAGGTACTCAATACTCTTAAACCTGACATGTGTGAACCCTTGATACCAGAAGGTCCTTGGAATACTGTTGCAATGGATATAATGGGGCCCATTGGGGATAGTCAAAAATTTATAATTTCTATAATTGATATTTTTTCCAGGTGGCCCTGTATTACTATTGTTGACAAAGTTGATTCCTCATCTGTTTTAAATTTTATTGATAAAGTTTTCATCGAAGAAGGCCTCCCTAACCAAATCATTAGTGATAATGGTGTTCAATTTACATCCAAATTAACTCAATCTTATTTTGACAGAGTTGGTATTATCCATAAAACTACCTCTCTATATAACCCCAGTGGTAATGGGCTATGTGAGAGATTCAACAGAGTTCTGAAGAATGCCATTCAATTTGCTAATCAGAAAAATGAAGATTGGGAAACTTCTGTCTTCAAAGCTATTTGGTCTTATAGAACCAACACTCATGATGCTTTAAAAATGTCACCTTTTGAGGTCATGAGAGGTCGTGTTGCAAGAACTAAATGTAATCCCAATTGGTTACATAAGAAAGATTGTTTAGATATATGTATGAATAAAGTCAGAACCAATGTTATTGATAAACATCTTGAATATAAAAGGAACTTCGATAGTAAATGTCGTACTAGCACTGTGAATGTTGATGTTGGAATGTGGGTTAAAGTAAAAAAACCTTGGAAAGTTCGCAAGGGAGATTCCCAATTTTCTGAACCTCTAATGATCAAAAAAATGTTACGGAATGCAGTTCTTTTAAGCGATGGTAAGGTATGGAATCTTAAAAGAATTGCCATTTACAGAGGGAAGAAAAAATTGAAGGAAAATTCAATTGTTCCTTCTCATTTTTCAAACAATATACCTGTTACTCGATCTGTTCATGATGAGAATCATGGTGGTTTTACTGTAACAGAAAACCTTTCCAATTCTGATTTATGTTCCAGTTCGCCTGATGTTGCAAGTGATATTGATGTTATTGGTTCTCCTACCAACATGTCTGATAAGTGCATTCCACATGATGTTGTTCCATCTGATCAAGTTTCCAATTTTACATCCATTGAAGAATCCAATTGTAACAAAGATTCAGTTGTAAGCCAGAAACGGGTTTATGCCAAACCAAAGTGGTTGCAGGATATTGTTTGTTAATTATTTTAATTTTTTCTTTTCAATTATAAAGGGGAAGATGTCATGTTGTCCCTTTAAGTATATTCTCTTAGAATTATCTGTACACTGTGTTCTGTTGTATCTAGGATTCCTTTCTTAGCATCTGTTGCCAGTTGCTGAGGAAGAAGTCCTGTGTAGGATGTTACCTACCTTGCTCCTGTGCTTCTTTCAATAAACTACACTTTAACTCATCCTTTGTGTGTAGTCAACATTACATAGATCTCTTCACACTTTTATATTCTGTGAAATTAAATACATGTACAGATTCATGGGAGTTGTGTTTTTTCCGAATACTTTATTATTATCACTGGTCAAATGGCCATTGAGTGTGCACATTAAAGAAAAGAAAGCATAATCCAAGCCTCCTCTCCTAACTTAGAATTTCGTCATTTCGTAGGTCTAAAATTGGTAAAGCCTATTTTCATTAGGACCTACCCTAAGCGTGACATTCTCCCGTTTAAAGATGGTCGCGACAAAAATGAGTTCCTGCCCGTTCCAAGATGGCAGAACTCTGCCGATTAATTACGTGCACTTCTCTGTTTCTAAGGAAATAGCCGCAATTGCGAAGCTTTTCTATATGTCCACAAGTTTAAGAATTGCGAATGTCTCGTTCACATATTCATTCTAAACTAAAACTGTCTCCACTTTAAAGATAACGCAACAATGCTTTCTTGACATTACTGTACATAACTATTGCTGTGCGGACGTACTGGAGTCTCGGCTTCTTGTCTGTTCTCTGTTTCCACGACCTTCCGCACACCCGACTTGTGCATGCCGCGGCTCTGACTATATTCAACTGAGTTCTTTCAAGCGCTGACAGAAGTCATCATGGGTGCCCTTCTGCGCGCCGAAGCCCGGTTTTCTCTCCTCTGTTGCAAAAGGACTCGCTTAGGATTCACTAGATTATTAGGGGGTCAGCATGGCGCCAGAGGCCACCCTGAAACTCAACCACCTCGGGACTTAGTCCTATTCCAGCACCACCGGCCACGTTTCTTCCGCCTCGTGGGTCTGTTTTGTCTCGGCCAGGGTGGCTTCTGGGCTTACCTCGGCCACTACGGGTTTAGTGCACTCAGGGATACCGAGGGGGGTCGTGTCAAGGCGCCAGGCATTCATGACAGCAGGGCGGAGGAAAACAACCCGCCAGAGGCGAGCAGCGCCAAGGAGACCAGCAACTCTAGCACTGGGGGAAAACAGCTGAACTTGGGTTCCAGGTTATGGCGCTACGGCTTCACTCTCTCCTGTTTCACAATCGGTAAGATGCTTATTTGTCTTATGCTGCGCCCTCAGGGAAGCAGCCCATGGTATTTCTCGAACACCCTAAACTAAAATGTTTCCCCCGTGTTTTACCGTTTGGTAAACTTAAAACTGTCCCATAATTATCCTGGGACGTGAATGATAATATGAAATGTCTTTGCCCTTTTGCAACAACTATGCTACCCTGTGAGCACAGTTGAAGGCAGTAAACTCCATGCATTGTCTGGCGACTACAGAGTATGGTTACAAGATTATGAGAAAGAACAAACTGTGACGTGCTGCTAATTTATAAGGTGCAATACAGGTCAGGAGTTCATTTTGTGCTCACAGAATGACTTAATTGACAGCACCTTGCAACATAGAAGAGGTAGGATGGTGGGCACTGATGTTCGGACTTTGGTATTTTGGGGTGTTATAGCACCTGGTGGTGCACTATCTCTGCTCTGGGACATACACGAAGAACCGGGACTGTCCAGATGAATACGGGACATTTAGTCTCTGACCCGACGTTCGCCTGAATCAATTTCGTACCAAAGATGTTGTGGGCTCTAATGCAGAGCTCTCGAGTTTCATTTACATTTAAGTGCGCATGTCTTTGTTTTGTATTCTAGGACTTCACATGGGGCCCAGTTCATGTTGTAAAATCAAGACTGCTATTACTAGAATGCAAGCGAAAACACACGTCAATTCACCAAAATGCTAGGGTTATCGGAAGTGACATTATACACCCCTCATATGACATCACCGGAAATTATGCCATATGACTTTTGACCCTGATGGAATCACAGAAAGTGACACCACAACAATGAAATAAGTGCAAAATGAAAAAGTAGCAAAGAACCCTACTAATGCAGGTAAAACCTACTTTAGTTACCACTCGTGTTAGCTAAGGTGCATCCATCATATGCCACAGTGCCGCGTTTGGCTGGTGCAGATGGAGGGCCTTTTAGCACGTGGGGCATTTATACATGAACTGTGCATATAGCTAAAAAACATAGCGTTGAAAAGCTGCAGAATAAATTGTTTACCAAGGAAAAAAAGTCTAATTTTACTAGCCAAGAAAATGGCACTGGAATGTTACTGACCCGTCCCGAATCTGACACAATTGCAAAAATAGCTTTAAGAAAGAGGTCTACAATATTTCTTACACAATTAAAATAACATTATGCATTGATACCTATTCTATTCAGAGCTGTAGTGCTTTAGTGCTGTTAAACTGTTCAGAGCCCTATTCCATCCCTAAAGGCATTATGACCTGTTTTTGCATTTATTTTTGCTGTTCTACATGTTCCACTGTAAAGACCTATATGACATAGCCCTAACTACACAATTACTTTTGTGTTTCACTAAATCAGATATCAAAACTCTCATCTCTTCCTAGACTACATCTGAAACGATCAACCTCACCATGCAAGAAAACTTGACAGTCAATGAACAATGCAACAATGCCGATTACACGTGGACACATGTAGTAAGCAATAGTCAGGGCTACTGGACTGCTGCAGGGGAGGGCCAAATTATGAGGCAGAGTTGAGTAAATTATCTGGCAAGAAAAGGCAAAATATGAGTTATTTTGCTCATTTTGTGATAGTATTACTTTATGATTTTGTCCTTTTTAGGTCTCGCTACTATATCCCGCAGGGCTTAATAGGCGAGTATATAGTAGGCAAAACAAACTTGACCAAGCGCGGATTTCGTCTAGTTCATGCGATCCAGTCGCGTGAGACGCGCGTGCACGTCAAACCCATCAGCCTCGCACCAGACTTCAATGGAATGCCTCCCAAGCTGTTCCCCTGCCCCCGCCATCAGACTTCAAAGCAATGCGCTCCTGCCCCCCCACAGCAATGCCAAGAGCTTGTTTACAATAACGACATTCTCGTGTTACTTGCAGCTTCGCGCAACATCTCCTCATGTTGTACTCTCCCTTCCACCACCACCATCTCCTGCCTCGGCTCAGATTGGTTGCACCGACAGGGCAGAGATAAATGCTGGTTTTTTTCTTATTCTTATTACCTCCCTCATGTAAGTTTATTCGATGTTATCTATGTCACCCAGTCACCAGCCTGTTGCGCTCGCCAGTGTGCTTCTTCCCACTGTTTCCTTTTGCGACCCCCCCCAATCTCCCCCATGTTGCTTTTATTTATGTTTTGCAGTTTTATATAGTGCGAACTCGACCCGAAGATATTAAAAGAATTTTACATCAGTACCAGTTACATTATTTATTTTATTTTTTAGACAATGATTTTCCCAGAATGACAGGATGTTGAGCCAACGCAGAGACTCTAACCTGGTTCCTCCCCTTGCAAAGCCAGCAGCTCTGGCCATAACACCACATGCTTTCCCCAAAGTTGCATTCACTTTCAACCTCACAACCTCTCTCATTTTGCTTCGGCGTGCTCCCCCCCCCTCGTTACTCCCCTCCACCACCATTATCTGCATTCACCCCACATTGCTCCAGGAACAATACATTGCTGTCGGAAATGAACGCTGTAAATAATAAGATATGTCGGCCTAATGTAAACGTTACGCTGTGAATGTCCGTTCCAGTACAAAATGCCCAGCTTTGCCAAACTACTCGCAGAAATAGTTAGCTGTTGACATCTGTTTCTGAAGTGATTGTTTTTCACGTGCTCTGCAGGTCACCATTTGCCAGCATGCGGCTGCTAGCGCTTTCATCCCTATCACTCCCCCCTCTCCTACTTCCCCTTCCACCTCCCAAACAGCATCGAGCCGTGAAGGCTTGTTTTAGGTCTCGTTTTATTCTTTCTAGCATGTCGCATTAACATTCGTTCTATTATATAAACAGGCACACACAAAGAGAGTTGCACGAACATAACTGCTAAGGTTGCACTACAAGTTATGTGCAGGCCTTTAATACTTCGTTAGTAGTCTTTCTTTTAAGCGGGCAGCATTAACACACGTCTTACATGGAGAGGCTGGCACACACACAGAGAGTTACATAAGCTTAACTGCACACATACACATGCACAGCATCACTCGGGGCCAAGAATGCATCACTCAGCACCACCACAGCATCCCTCAGCAACACCACATCATCACTCAGGGCCAAGAATGCATCACTTAGCGCCACCACAGCGTCACTCAGCGCCACCACAGCGTCACTCAGCGCCACCACAGCATCACTCAGCGCCACCACAGCATCACTCAGCGCCATCACAGCATTACTCAGCACACAACAATATCGCTCAGGGCCACCACAGCATCACTCAGCAACACCGCATCATCACTCAGGGCCAAGAATGCATCACTCAGCGCCACCACAGGATCACTCTGCACCACCACAGCATCACTCTGCACCACCACAGCATCACTCTGCACCACCACAGCATCACTGCACCACCACAGCATCACTCTGCACCACCACAGCATTATTTTAAAAAAAATGTATTTATTTAAAAGATTTTATATAGCGCTGCTAGACCTTAGAGTATCAGAGCGCTTTACATAAGCAGGTACATTATTACATTAAAGTACAATACAGGTATGTTAAGTATCATAAACAGTTTCGAGAGTACAGGAAAATTAAAAGCATATAAAGAGGAAAGTGAAAGAAAGAAAAAAGAGTTAGGATGTAAAGGGGTCAAGAGAGGGGAATAGAGTAGATATTGGGAGAGTTGAGCATAGTGATGGGGGGGAGAGGGGTAGGGTAAGAGCGATCAGTGATAGCAGGGAGTTGAGCGGAATTCAGGATAGATATAAATTAGGATCCCCAGTGTTTATTGAGGAGAAGTAATTTGAGTCTCTTTTTGAAGAGGGGGTAGGAGGGGTTGCAGCGAAGGTCTTTGGGAAGAGCGTTCCAGATCGTGGGGGCATTGCCAGAGAATGCACGAGATTGGGTCTTTTTGGGTTTCGCCTGCCGAAGGCTGCGCTCTGCGCAGCTCTTCAGCGCAGGTGAAATCCTATGTCGTCAATAAGGACTCCTGGAACGTCCCCCGGCTCTCATTGGTTAGCTCCATAAATGGAGGCTAGCCATTGAGTGCCGGATCTGTCCATCAAGGCTGGACCAGATTCGGGGGCGTTCCGGAGATTTTTTCCCAGGGCGGAGTTACGTTTTTTCCCGTTCCCTCCCCTTTCACTGAAAGTGAATTCAGATGCGCTGTCCATTCCCGCCCCCTCCGTGTGCCTTTCCGCCGCCCTTGCTGTCCTGTGCACGTTTCCCGCCGTCCGTGTCCTCTCCCGCCCCCTCCCGCCGTCCGTGTCCTCTCCCGCCCCCCTCCCGCCGTTCGTGTCCTCTCCCGCCCCCCTCCCGCCGTTCGTGTCCTCTCCCGCCCCCCTCCCGCCGTTCGTGTCCTCTCCCGCCCCCCTCCCGCCGTTCGTGTCCTCTCCCGCCCCCCTCCCGCCGTTCGTGTCCTCTCCCGCCCCCTCCCGCCGTCCGTGTCCTCTCACGCCACCAGCGAGTGCCCACCTCGCGATTTCTGCCCGCCTGCCTGCCTAGCGAGGGCCGCCGCGCTGCCCGCGGCGACTCGGAAGTACCTGGCCGGCCGGCCAATCCCTTCGCGGCCGGCCGGAAGTCCCGCACCCGCAGCCCGGGGGAGGGAAAGGGAAGCCTTGCTGTTTGCCGCTTCCCCCTGCCTGGGGGAAGCCTTTGTCGGTGTTGCCGGTCTCCCATGCCTGGAGGGAGACCGGAGAGGAGCCTGACGAGGGTGGAGCGGAGGGGGCGCGGGGCACATTGTGGTGCCCGCCCCCACCGCAAATCCGTACCGGTTTGAAAGGGCTGCCGGCGTCGGATGCCAAAGTCTACACCCCATCCATCAGCCGGCCGCTGGCGAAAGGAGCGGTCTCTGGTTTAACGGAGGTAGGCGACATTTGTTTTGCTTTAACGTGAAAGCCGTCCCGCAGCTGCCCCGGCCTAATGACTGCAGCCCGTGTTTGTGTTTTCATTTATAGTTCCCGCTTCGGCCATGTGGAAGGCGTTATCTTTCCAGCACGTTATAAAACCCTGAATTAAAACGCGGCCTGCGCTGATGTCTGCGGCTCTCTTGTTCGACTCCCCGAAAAGTGATGAATGTGTTCTTAATTGAAGCGGATTGTTTCAGCTCAGGCGAGGGGATGGGGGAGGGGGTGAAATAAATGCCAGGGCAACGGGTTACGGTCAGCCAGCCGTTAGAAAACGACGTTTGTGAATTTCCATCACCGTACATAAAACATATTCCTAATAAAAAATTGCAGAAATTAAAAAAAAAAAAACATTCCTGTCTGCAGGTTTTCAAGGTTACAGTATACATTGACTGAGGCGGCCATATGTACAAAAGTAAATTTACTATCCAATTCAGCTTATGGGGGCTCTAATAGCCAATGGCATGTTCCCCCTTAAATAGTCTTAGTGTTACTTGCATAAGCCACGGGCATGCTGCTTTTTTCATAGATACCTCTTTAAATGAAGTATTGTGGAGTGGGTGCTTTTGAGGCACGAAGTATATACTTGGATTGCTTGTTCTGGTGTTTGTGTGGCAGACTAGTCTTGCCTACATTTTCCATACGCTGTATATGATTTTGTTCACAAAAAACAATGATATGTAAGAATCCAAAATGACTGCACAGAGTAATTGAACAACTGCACTGCAGAATCAAGCACTTCTTCAAGTGGCTCTCACCTGTAGAGCCAGAGGCCGTGGATGCCCCAGACTTTTGACATGATAGGTGTTTAGCTCGACCACCCTGGTCATCATATAGTCTATATAGAAAGTGTGTTGTTGGCGGCCATTTCAGTTTTGTTTCTGCTCACCTTGAAAAGGGCAGAGCCTTTTTTCATCTGAGATGATCTAGGTGGTTGGGTTGCCGATCTCTTGGTCATGCACTCAATTAACTGCGGAGTCCTGAGTGCCTATCTTCCTTTTCCATTGGACGAGCCCTGATGTCAAAGTGGGAGTGGTCAGTATATATTGCAGGCAAAGAGAGATGTTAAATTGGTTATTACATTTTACGAGGCTTAGTAGTTGCCTGCAAGTCATCTTTGGACTATGTTAACGATGGCACATGGCTATGACAAATGACTTGCTCATAATCCTGCTTTCTGCTGAGGATCCTTAAGGAGTTGGAATGGGCTGAGCATGTCATTGTGGTTGGCAGCTCCATGGAACAGTGTGCATTAAAATGCGTACATGGTACCTAGCATGGCATTAGAACAAAATGTCACCAAATGTTATGGTTCTGATGCTCACATCGCTGTGTTTGGCATGGAACAGACTTGGGTGTGCAACATGTTGCCCTGAGTTTCACGTCATGACATCATGTGGCGCATTATGGACTTTTAGGGAGCATTTTAACTAGGCAAGGAGGAAATGTGCCAGGTGTGTCACAGGTGTGAGCTACGTATTAAAGGTAATGTCGAGTCCTTCTCTGACGCTGGTACAAAGGTGGGATGACGAACTGAGTCAATCAGTCAAATAACTTTATTCGCATTTAGTAAATGCATAAAAGTACAAGTAGTTATCACAGTACGAATTGATCAAGGAATAATTCAAAACAGTTAAAAATTAATTGTATACATTTTTCCTTTTAAAAGATATCAACATTTATATGCATCCACATTACTGGAGCTAGCAGCTATACATTTATGAGAGGAATATTTGCAGTAATCAATTTATGATGGTAACACCCTCACGTGTGGTTTGTTCAGAATAGCCATGCACTGGAAACATGGCTGTGCTTGCTTCCCTGCCCCCTGGCTGTGCTTTCTTCCCTGCCCCCTGGCTGTGCTTTCTTCCCTGCCCCCTGGCTGTGCTTTCTTCCCTGCCCCCTGGCTGTGCTTTCTTCCCTGCCCCCTGGCTGTGCTTTCTTCCCTGCCCCCTGGCTGTGCTTTCTCCCCTGCCCCCTGGCTGTGCTTGCTGCCCCGCCCCCTGGCTGTGCTTGCTGCCCCGCCCCCTGGCTGTGCTTGCTTCCCCGCCCCCTGGCTCTGCTTGCTCTCCTGAGTGTGTGTGTGTGACTCTGAGTGGGTGTGTGTGGCTCTCGGTGGGTGTGTGTGGCTCTCGGTGGGTTGCTCCCCCGCCCCCTGGTTCCCCTTACCCTGGTTCCCATTCCCCTGGTTCCCCTTCCCCTGGTTGTGCTTGCTTCCCTGCCACCTGGTTGTGCTTGCTTCCCTGCCACCTGGTTGTGCTTGCTTCCCTGCCACCTGGCTGTGCTTGCTTCCCTGCCACCTGGCTGTGCTTGCTTCCCTGCCCCCTCGCTGTGCTTGCTTCCCTGCCCCCTCGCTGTGCTTGCTTCCCTGCCCCCTCGCTGTGCTTGCTCTCCTGAGTGTGGGTGAGTGTGGCTCTGGGTGGGTGTGTGTGTGTGTGTGGCTCTGGGTGGGTGTGTGTGTGTGTGGCTCTGGGTGTGTGTGTGTGTGTGGCTGGCTCTGGGTGTGTGTGTGTGTGGCTGTCTCTGGGTGTGTGTGTGTGGCTCTGGGTGTGTGTGTCTGGCTGTCTCTGGGTGTGTGTGGCTCTGGGTGTGTGTGTGTGGTAGTAATTGCTGTCTGCTGAGCTCGTCCGTAGGGTACAATAGGTCTCACATTTGCGGGAGATTAAGCTAATGGCAATGTAAATGACAATGCCATTTATTTATTTGTTTTCAAAACCAACACATAAATACAAATTTTGTCATTTACAATGCCAAAAGCTCTAACTTTTCCAAAGGCGAAACCATTGCATTGTAAATGCTTGTTATATTTGAGTTTAGGTGGGATAAGGACAAGGGAGTTGGTACTTCTCAAGGATCTAGTACTCCCTGCTTTATGTAGTTTGCTTGAAAGGTAAGAGGGGGTGTCTTGGTGAAGCGCTTTGTGTGTAATGCAGTACTCCCTGCTTTATGTAGTTTGCTTGAAAGGTAAGAGGGGGTGTCTTGGTGAAGCGCTTTGTGTGTAATGCAGGCAATCTTGAATGTGGATCGGCCTTCAATTGGGAGCCAGTTAAGATTTTTGAGGACAGGGGAGATGTGGTCAAATTTTCTACAGTCCGCGATCAGTCTAGCGGCAGAGTTGAGGAAAGATTTAATCGGTGCCAGGTGGGCGCCGGCCAGAGTGGCGTTGCCGTAGTCAATCCTGGATAGGACAAGAGATTGAACAACAATTTTGAAATCGTCAGCAGGAATTAAAGGTTTAATCTTTTTGAGATGGTGCAGTGAGAAGAGAGCACTTTTCGCTGTATTCTTAATGTGGGGGATGAGAGTAAGGTTCTGATCAACCAAGGGATTTGATAGAATTGGAGGTGGAGAGGGAGCAATTAAGAGCATTGATGTCTTTGATCCAAAGTTGAATGGGGAGGGAATTGTGCTTAGGGGTGAAAAGGATGATTTAGTTTTTTTTAGGATTAAGTTTGAGATGATTAAGATGGAACCAGGCTTGGACTTTCAAAAGAGTGTCACTGAGGTGAAGGATGTCATTGTGGGATTTAATCTTGTAGTATAATTGAGTATCGTCGGCATAGAGGTGGTAACTGATTTTGGCTTGTTTAAGAATGAGAGTGAGGGGTTCCATGAAGAGGTTGAAAAGGGTTTGAGAGAGGATAGACCCTTGGGGGACCCCGAGAGTGATAAGTTGGGGTTTGGATAGACAGTGACTAAGCTTAATTTGCTGCGATCTATTCTGGAGGAAAGAGGTGAACCATTTGAGTACAATGCCTTCAAAGCCAAAGCGATCTTTAAGGGTGTTCAGCAAGGTGGGATGGTGGACCGTATCAAAGGCCGCTGAGAGATCAAGGAGGATAAGTAGTGAGGATTCGCTTTTGTCAAGAGAGCGATAAATGTCATCAGTAATATTGAGCATTGCTGTTTCTGTGCTGCATCCCTTTCTAAATCCAGATTGGTACATGTCGAGTAGATTGAAAGAGGAGATATGGTTGTCTAACTGGGACAGAACACATTTTTCTAGGGCTTTAGATAGGAAGGGAAAGTTGGAGATAGGGCGCAGATTGTTCAGATCATTAGGGTCGGTGGTGGGGTTTTTAAGAATGGGGGATATTTGGCCAAGCTGCACGCAACCGGAAGAGAGTGAGGAGTTGATAATATCGGACCAAATAGGGGCAATGATATGCTTGAGTTCTTGAACTAAATGGGCGGGGAGGGGGTCATTGGAATGTGAAGACGGTTTGAGTTTGGAGATGATGTTGATGATATTGATTTCAGAGATTGGATTAAAAATGCTCCATGAAGCATTGTTTTTAGGAAGGGAGTTCGTCAATAAAGACGCAGACTGGGTACTAGTAAGGAGGGGTTGGGCGGGGTCGAGGTGCTGGAGGGAGGAGGAAGTACGAGAACAGGCGGTGCTAGGGAGGGAGAGTTGGATGGGCGGCGGTGTTCTGGAGGGATGATGGGGAGCGGAGGAGGAAGGTGAGTTTGGGATGGTGAATTGGGTGGAGGGTGAATGGAGAGAGATAGGAGGGGAGGAGAAGGATAGTTCAATGGTGTTTACTTTCTTAGAGAAGAAACTGGCAATGTCTTCGCATCTTTCCACAGAGGCTGCAAGTTTAGGAGGGCCAGAGAAAGTTTGTTTTTTAACAATGTTGAACAGTTCTCTGGGACGATTCTTAGCCTGGTCAAGTTGAGATCGGAGAAAGGTGGCTTTCTTATTGAAGATATGCTTTTTAGGTCTCGGCTAGTAACGCGCTGAAAGCGCGTTCTCGCCAGAGAACTATTGTCGTCGTCTCTGAAGTCTGAGAACACCGAAGGGAGACAAGACCTGGCCGCGCGCAGCGTTTCCCCATAGGATAACGTTGTGCGCGCGGCCAGGTCTTGTCTCCACAGCATTCCAGGGCTGACCGGATCGCGTCGCGCGCCTCTCTGGAATGCAGGGGGAGTCTGCAGAGAGGCGCGCGGCGCTGATAAACAGGCAGGCACTGAGAAAACGCTTTAATGCCATCAGGTCCGGTTCGCGCAATGTAAATGCGAGCACTTTAAAATTTTACACGGTTGTGATAGTTGACAATTCTCTGCATTGCTCTTCAAAGCTGTGTAAGGCACTGGCTATGGTGTGAATAGAGCTCAGTTTAGGAAAGTGGCGCTTCACCGGCTGTGAGTTTACCAGTGCGTGGTCCTTTGGGCTCTCTCTCCGTGGGATTTTTGCAGCTCTGACGCACTCTAAAGAAATGTTGCTGCTTATGTACAATTATGTAACTTTGAGCCATCTTGCTGTTTGTTTACTAACACCTGGAAAAGGTCTTCGTGGTAGTGCTTAGGCGCTGGACAAACTACCCGCCTGGGTGCTGTTAAGAGAGCTGACCTTGGCTGCCTTTGGTGTTGGATAGGACAGAGTGCATGCCGACGTTAGTTTACTTCTGGTTGCAGCGGTGGCTCGGCCAGCTTGCCTCGACGCGTGGCTTACCATCTCATCTTCTTTGTGGTCACCAAACATTTAATAAAAACGTGGATAAAAAAAATCAGTCTCAAAGGCCTTATAGTGCTGTCAGCTTCTAAATCTCCTTTTAGAGGGTAAAACATTTTATTATAGCCGTTGACGAAAGAAATGGGAATGTGACAGGGTTTTTTCTGGATAAATAAGAAAACATCTGTGCCTCGTGGGTATGCAGAGACTAAATTTGCTACCTGTATCTTAGTTTCAGCATAAAATCAAGACCGAGTGCATATTGTAAGCTAGGACAAATAAATACTGGCAGCCCAGAGATGCGGCGTTGGTTGTACCGTGTAGTCTTAAAGTGTTGAAGTGTTTATTTAATACTTCAAATAGCTTTTTA